>NW_026522030.1:26696250-27305000 GCF_021234435.1 Artibeus jamaicensis
CCTTTAATGGGCCAAGCCTGAGTGAGAGGAAGGTACAGGACACTGATGAGTGTGTAGGGCTGACATGAGGCTGCAGAGGGGACGTGTGGCATTTACCACTGATTGATTAACAGTGGTTCACAGACCTGGCCCTGCAACAAAATCCCCTTGGGGGTTTGCTAAATGTGCTTAGTGTGGACCCTGTTCTCGATCTCCTGAACCAGAATCCTGGGTGTAGGGCCAGGAACATGTGTTCTAACTCATCCTAATTCTGCTTTTGATACAGACTACAGCTTTGGTCTCCTGTCAGTGTTGGGGACCGTGGCATAAAGTCATCTTAGGTATAACTTTTATGGCCACAAAGGCATTGCCCTTATATGGAGAGGGGAACGGGCTCAAAGACGGTCTTAGTTGCCTAAGGTCTCACAGCTAGTAAGTGACGCAGTGAGTACTTACACTTGGGATTATGGTTTAAACCCTAATCCATGCCAAACAGTCTGTGGACTGTGTCGGTCATGAACCACCCTTGAAAATAGATTTCTTTGTGTGTAGAATTCCATCTTAAATTCTAAATAGCCAACCTACAGAGGTAATTCTAAGTACTATTAGTTGAGCATCTATCATGTGCCAGGAATTTTACTGAATGGCCTCTAGTCTCCCCCAAAATACTATAAGGAAGGAGAAAACTGAGGTGCAGAGAGGGTCTGTGGCTTGCCAAAGGCCACATGGCTAGTAATTGTTGAAGGAAGGATGGGATTTGAACCCATGCTCTTTCCACTTCACCTCCCACATGAAACAGTCTGGATCAGAGATATCTAACCTTTTCCTGTCAAGGACCATCTAGAAAATATTTTCAGCTTTGTGACCCACACAGCCTCTGTCGTAATTACTTTATTATTCTTTCAATTATGGAAAGCAGCCAGAGATAATATCTAAAGTAATGGATGTGGCTGTGCTCCAAAACAAAAAAACTTTTTTCCAGTAAAAGTATTTTACAAAAATAGGCAATTGGCCATAGTTTGTGAACCCATTGCCTAGACAATAGCTGGAAACCACTTAAACACATTAGCCTTTTTTTGTTTCTTTTGACTCTCTCATTGGGGAGATACTGGATAAAACATTAGAAGAAGTGTTCAGAATTGGAATCAGATATCAATATGAACTCATGATTTTAAAAACATGCATAAATATAGAAATAAATACAGGTGTGTGTATATGTGGGCTAGTATACTACATATATTTATCAGTTCTGTCCACTGAGATGTCCTAGAAGCAATGACATCACAGTAGCAATGAACACACCTAGCTCTCCTAGATCTTGGTTTCTTTTTTTTAAGAATCAATAATTTTTATTTAATTCTTAATTGAATTTATTGAGGAGACATTAGTTAATAAAATTAGAGAGGTTTCAGGTATACAGTTATACAATACATCATCTTTCTATTGTATTGTGTATGTACCACCCCACGTCAACTCTCCTGCCATTACCATTTAGATCTTGGTTTCTAAATACCATTGCCCAACAAAAGGAACAAGGGCTCCTTGCAGAAATGGCTGATTCTAAGGCTGGGATAGGGAAATCTCAAGATGAATCTGAAGCATCTTCTGGTGCCAGAAAATAAGAAAGTGCTGATAAAGCTAGAAGATAGGGCCCTAGGAAAGGCACAGAGCCATCCTGAAAGAACTTTCAGTGGCCCAAACTGGAACAACAGGAGTGGCAACAATAAATAACAGTAGCATTGAATTATAATCCCTAGAATAAAGTTCTGTGAGTTCCTACTGATATAAATAGATTAACTGAATAAATAAATAAGAGGGAAAAGGAGCAGCTCTTTCTTACAGAGGAATTACAAATAATACATGGAAGGAATGAGAGAAATGAAAAAAACTGCCATTAGAACACTGTGATAATGATCATTGTGGGCAAGATCTATGGATGAATGCTGACATTAGTAGGCAAAAGCTTGAGGAGAAATAGGATATTTCTCATAGTCTCAAAGTATTTCCCCTACTCCTTGATAGATTTTGATTACAAAGGGTAAAAGAATAACTTTACAGTGAAGAAACCTGGCAGCTGTCACTTGAAGCAAGGGATCAAGGTTAACATCACCAGTAAAAAGATGAACAACATCATGCACACCTGATTCATGCCCTGAGAAGGGCATGGCCTCTGGGGTGTTCTTCATAAGAATGCCTAACCCCCTTCAAATTCTGAGAAAATATCGGACAAAATGAAGAGAAATTCTTTGTAGTAGCTCATCAGTACTCTTCAAAGGCACAAAGGTCATGAAAGGCAAGGAAAGACTGGGAAACTCAGTTTAGATAGATGCATCTAAAGCCATGTGGGGTCCTGGACTGGATTGTGGAACAGAGAAGTGTCTGTAGTGGGAAAACTGATGAAGTCCAGTTTAAGTCTATGCTTTAGTTAGTAATATTGTGTTCCTATTAGGTTCTTAATTTTGATTATTGTATTATAGTTACATAAGATGCTGAAATTAGGGGAAGGTGGATGAAGGTATACAACATTTTGCAAGTTTTCTATGTCTGCAAATTTATTATTTTTTAAGTTGAAGTTTTTAGGTTGATGCGCTTCATTGTTCTTTATATTTTAACTTAGTTTAGCTTACTTTTTAATGTTCAGACTTGGATAGTAGATTAATAGAAAAAAATGTGGGTCATGACCTCCGAAACAAATTCTTCTATCTGATGTATCCATTCAGTTGCTTAGAGGGCTCTCTAAATAGTTTTGCTTTCCCCCTGTACCACATAGCTGTTTTAGCCTTTTGACTTTGAGACTACAATGTGAGTGTGGCTTCCACATGGGTTTCTGAGCAGTTGCTGCACTGCATGAACTTCATACACTGAAGGATGTGAATTAAATCAGGTCTATGCTGGTTAATAAGCTGTGTGATGTTGATCAAGTCACTGAGCTTCTCTGACTCTGTCCCGATTGTTAAAACAGATAACAATACCTACAGGTAGAGTTGATATGACAATCAGAGATAAGATATGCAAATGCTTAACAAATGGTATATACCGAGTTCATGGCATGTGACATTTTATTATTATGAACTATTATTACTCTGTATGGGTCTAGGTGAGGCAATTGCATGAGGAAAAAACACCACGAATTAGCAAGTTAAAAACGTAGAAATTCAATTGACTTCTTTTAAAGGCATGGTGGCTATTATGATGGAGAAAGACAAGGGAAAGTGAGCCTTGGATAATTAGAAAAATGGACTCAAAGGAACAAACACTCTGATATGGGGGTTTTAAGCAGAAATTAATTGATCTTTTTTTTTAGCAGTATGTATATTTCTTCTCAATGGAAAATAAGACCAATGAATTATTTGGATAGAAAGCTAATCAACAGAGAAAATAAAACTATTTTAGAAAAGCTGAAGTGGAACTTACCCCTGCTATGGGAGTTGGTGGTTTGCCTACAACTCTTCGCAATTTGATTTGTGGCAAACCATTGTGGAATATTAAATATTTAGCACTATTACATTTGGAACACCATATGTTTGACAAGATGTCTCCTGCCTCATATGCTCTGGGAGTGGTGAGGACTGAGTCAGTAAATGACTATCTTTTGCTATTTTAATGCTAAGGGCACAGAATTTCCATTATTTTTAAAATTTGAGTTAAAAAGGAGCAGATTCAATGCTGGTAAATAAAAATCCGCTTGACATTTTTCTTTTGAGGAACGCATATCATCTTAGTTGCATACAATTAGGGAAAAGGTATGTGGTACTTTCTTCATTTTACTGATAGAGGAAACTGGGACTCAAGTTTAGAAGTCTTGGAAGAAACAATTTCAAAAGAAAAAGGTATAGTACTTGGCTTAAGTTCTGGTATATATGTTTTTAAATATAGCATGTTCTTTCCATCACTTCTGCTCAGGTATTTGGGTAACTTCTCGTGAAAGTTGAAGTTCTGAAATAATTGGATTTCATAATTCCAAGTTTCTATGGCTATGATATAAAATATTTATCACCCTTAATTTTCTTTTTTTTTCTTTAATCCTTTCCTGTTTTCCACACTTAGCTGGGGATGCCACCTCCAGTGACTTAGAACTAGGTGAATGCTTAACAAAAGCCCCAGTTCTAAGTCACTGGAGGACTGACTTGGTTGTAGGTGGCTGGTTACGGTCTGCTGGCAGATTGGGTCCAGTGCTTTTCATTTTAACATTCCCACTTCCAAGCATCTGTTTAACCCACTTACTGCTACACCAGTGGCATTCTGACTCATACCTACAGACAACAGGTTCACTTCAGAAAACCCATGTCTCTGGGGCAGTCTCCTCAAGCACCTTGTGTTAGAGCCTTGTGTGTCATGTGGCCACTGGGCATGAGTTCTGATTGGATGACCTGGGAAGTCATGGATGAGAGGACATGCTGAACCCTGATGACTCCTTCCCCCAAATATAATCATAGCCCTGAGGTGTTTGTTGGTAGCCAGGAGGGATTAGTAAGACTATCAGTGAACTTTATTAATAACAGGAAGAGACCTTTTCTATGTTGGAGCAATTTCCTTTTTTTGGAGGTACCTTTGGGAAAGGCAAGGAATAGAATAAAAACAGGTCCAACGATTTGAGGCTTCACTCTGGGGATGGTGCCAAGAAGCCAGACAGCATTGTTTGCCTCCAGCTGCTCCTGCTGTTGAAGGCTGCTTCCAGCTCCTAGACACCATGGCTTCACAGGTGCTCGGAACTAGGAATGAGTGATAGCTGAGATTCAGGGCAGCCCTGCACCAAAGAGCAGGGTTGTCCTGCTATCTCATGTCCCTGGGCATGAGTGTGTCTGCTTAAGGAGTCCTCTTGTAAAAAATCAAGACAGCTTAAGTTCCTATTTTTGGGGGGATATGAACAAGGATCTTGGCTTAGTGGGAAAGGACTTTGGGCCCTTAAGTTGTGAGGAACAAAGCTCTATCACAACAGCTTGAAAACTGCATGTGTTGTCTGGTGATTCAGTTGTGGCCCAAGGTAGGAACACTGCCAGATTTGGGGAAACTGTCATGTTCCTTCAGCAGAAAGTAGAATTTGGTGTTTAAGTAAAATGATCACATAATTGACTCAATCTATGTCCAATGCCCTCTTCTGGAAGGGATGGGAAGCCTGATAAAGACAGGTTGCAATCTGGGAGTCGCTAAGCCAACCAGGATGCTGTAAATTTAGTGGAGGGAGCAGCAAACATGCAAACCAGTTATCTTTTTTGGGTCAAAAAGCAGACATAAGAATAAATGAGGCTGGAAAAATGCCATTTTCTCCCTGTTTGAGTTAGGTTAAAAACAGGATATCCAAGGTAGGATGGTCTTCCTTTTTGGTGGTGAGGACCTCCTGGGTTAGATGAAGACAAGTTAATTAGGGAGATAGGGGCTAAATGGCCTCATTAGTGAGAGAAGCACTCGCTGGAGGCTTCCAGCAGGCAATCACATCAGACAGCTCTGGAGGCTAGCAGGTCTGAAGTTTCAAAATAACTTTAAAGACAATTTTTAAGTCAATCTGGTAAAAATTGGAAGCTGGTAAAGACTAGAATGGACCTACGATGCGGAACTTGGAGGAATAAAAACAGTATAGGTTAGGAAATGACCATTTGAGGCAGACTTTATTTCTTTTCACCCATGCTCAGCAGATCTTTCAAAGGCTCAATTGCCATCATGTGTTGCATGCATTGAGGGCAATAATGAATATCTTAGTCAGGTTGGGCTGACTAAGCTACACCATAGACTGGGCAGATTGAACAGAACATTTATGCCTCACATTTCTAGAGGCTGGGTGGTCCAAGATCAAGGTGCTAACAGGTTTGTTTCCTGGTAAGTGCACTCTTTCTGACTTGCAGATGCCTGCCTTCTCCCTGTGTCCGCACATGGCACTGGGGGCAAGGAGGTGGGGTAGGGAGCAAGTACTGTGGTCTCTCTTCCTGTCCTTATAAGGGCATTATTCCCAATATAAGGTTCCCTATCCTGGTGGTAATTTTATACCTAATTACTGCCCAAGACCCCACCTCCTAATATTGCAACACTGGAGGTTAGAACTTCCACATGTGAATTTGGAGTGGGGGGGACCACACACATTCAGTCCATATCAAGAAGTGAGAGTTGTGGGTACCTATTGCTGTGTAACAAATTTCTCCAAAACTCAGCGGATTAAAAAAACACAATTTAATTGTACCTCAGGATTTTGTGGGTCAGGAATTGGAGCAGGGCTCAGCTGGATGGTTATTCTGCTCCACCTGGTGTTGCCCAGGCTCCCTCAGTAATAGTCAGTGGGGGGACTGATCCAGGGGTCTAAGACGTCTTCACGTGCCTGGTGCTTTGATGGGGGTGACTGGACAGTGGAGCTTGGTTGGGGGCTCCCTGTGCATGTGCTTTCAGGGCCTTTCTACATGGCCTCTCCAGCAGGGCGTCTGAACTTCTCGTATGGCCACTTTGGGCTCCAAGTGCAAATGGAACCACTTACCAAGTAAACTGTACAAAGAAAGCGGGTTTTAGGGAGGAGTGGGGTTTGGGATACTGGTGAGATGCTGAGGTGGAGATGTTCAACTTAAGGAAGAGGTTTAGGCCACAGAGATGTTGGTGCCCCGAGGCCTTCACTACTTCAAAGCCCTGAGAATAAATTGTAGAGATAAGGGAGAGAACATAAGGGAGAGAGGAGAATCTGACGGGCAAATAACATCGATATTTTAAAGGATGATCCACAAGGAGAAACCTGCAAAGGAGGCTGACCAGGACCATACAGAGAAGAAGAGAATGAGGAGAGAAGGGCACTCTGGAAGTGAGGGCAGTTTTACACTTAGTAAAGGGGAATGGCTCCAGTTTCAAACATGAGGAAGGAAGGAAGGAGGATCCAGGGACACTAGCACCAAGAGCCTTGGTACCAGGAAGACTGGGACAAATCCTGTCCCTGTCAGTTGCTGGTTGTATGACTTTGAGCAGGCACTTTAACCTAGGCCTCCATTTCTTTATCTGAAAAATGAGGATACTAATAGTATCTGTGCCATAAAGTTGTTCTTTAAGTGTGTTAGTCCATATTATCAACACATGTAACTGATCTTTTTACTATTCCACACTTTAAAGAGTTTGTGAAGGTCCCTGGGTCTAGCAACTAGGAGATCTTTGACCTTAGAACAGTATGGTGACAATGTTAACTTTATATGGCTTGACAGCAAATGTTAGAGTGGTAAATTCCATTATAACAAACAAGGGAATTTCATAGTTTTCCTTATGATTGCATTTTGGTATCCTAGTGTACTTTAAAATAAACAGCAATAGATATTTTTATAACCTCTATTGCATTTTCTGACTACTAACTTTTTAGGTGAACATTCAGTATTTCTCGGATGCAGAGCAGGGCTTGTAACACAAGTGTCAGGCTGACTCCCTGCCCCACCCCCAACCCCACCCCTGCTCCCAAATCTGATTTTGTAAATAAAGTTTTATTGGAACACAGCTACTTCTACTTATTTATGCATTATCTGTGGCTGCTTCCATATACCAATGGCAGAGTTGAGTAGTTCTGACCAAGATCATGTGGACCACAAAGCCTACAATATTTACTGTCTGGTCCTGGAAGGATAAAAATGGTGCTTATTTTTTATTTTAGGCTTTCTGTTTCCACCTCTGCTTCTTACAGTGTTTCTTCTCCGGGCTATTACTTCTATTTTGTTCATCACTGAGAACCTAGGGTACAAGAGCAGTCATGGCTGAAGGAGTAAAAATACTACACAGAAGCAATGAATTTTTTTAACATAGTTTGACTTCCAAAAGGACAGTAACTTTTGAATGTACTGGATCTACAGATATTTTTGTGGTGGTTGCCATGTGTAGTAGATTTTATGGAAACTGGACTGGAAACCATTGTTACTGTAGCTAAATGACTAGAGCCTGCCTCTAGCTTCTAACTTAACAGAGCACGGTTAAGGCTGCATTCTTTCAGGTGTCAGTCTTTTTCCCAGCAAAGGCCGCAGGGCCCAGAAATGGCATGAACTGGCTGGATAATGCAAAGCCCAGGTTATGCTGGGGCTTTGTCCAGGTGAGATGGGAGAATCAGGCCGTCTTTTCAGGGCTAAGATGAGAATTGGTCAAATTTTGGATCTGGTTGCTCCCAAGGGAAAAAACACTCTTTTGTTTGGGAGGAGGCACATTCATTCTTGTGTAAAGCCCCACTGGGTTATTTAATACATTTCTGTGGGCTACAGATTATTCATGTCTGGGACACCAAAGGTTTTGAGAGAGATAACAGAGAGGTGTATAATTTATTCCGTAATCATAGGCTAAATCAGTTTCAACAGAAGCTCAACAATTGAAGATAACTGTTACATTGTTTACTTCCCAGAGTGTGTGTGTGTGTGTGTGTGTGTGTGCGCATGCACACAGCTACCAAATTAAAAATTAATCTACTTGATCACAAGTAATCACCATTTCACACCCACCTTCTTGTTTGTCAGACAAGCCAAAATTAGAAAGTACAAAACAAATGCACTATTTCTATGAAGGGGCAGAGAAAAATGATCTCTTAGGACTATGTACAGCTGGGTCTCACAAAATAAAAGAAACATTCGTTGGCAATGTTCTCATCCTTCAAAGTCACAGAATATGGCATGTGAGAGCTGAAGGAATTTTAGGATCCTGGAGTCTGCTCCCCCCGCCCCTCAAGGTCACATATAAGGAAATCATGGCCTAGAGGCGTTCTCATCTCTCTTCTTGGTTTTGACCACCTTGGTGCAGCTTCCTTCTACTCCTCTTCTTCTACAAGTTGCTATCAATCAAAATAAATGTGTTCTAGGAAATTATTTAAAGTGTTGTCATACGGGATTGTCAATACTGAAAACCCTCCCTAACTGGGGCCTCTCACAGGAGACTCGCAGTTACCGGGTTCAAACCTAAAGCAAAAGGAATAAACCTCTGAGGGAAGGATTTTTAAATATCATGGAGGGCAGTTCTTGGTGGAGAGTTAGGGAGACTGTCTTAGGTCCATGTTGTATCCTGTTGGAAAAACAGATCCCAAGATAGAAATTCCAGGTTTATTGGGAAATGTTTCTAGGAAAAGGCTGTAGAAGAGTTGGGGAATGGGGCAAGAAAGACGAGGCAATGTGAGTGTTGGCTGTCAGACAAAGTCATACGAGGGTAACATGGGCCAAGTCCCCACAGAGGAGCTCTGGGACAGTGTAGCTTGTGCCTTTGAGTTGTTCTGGCCACAGTGCCACGGAGCAGAGGCTTTTATCCTTTCACACCTGTCAGTTATTAAAGAGCTGCCCTGCTGTGGGGTGGTGTGAGTGAGGAGACTCATTTCAGAGACTCAGTTCTCCACCCTGCTCTGGATTCCAGTAACGTGAGGGCAGCCTTCCTGCAAGGAGTCAGACTGTTGCATAGCTACAGGGAAAGCTATCCGAGGGGATGTGGGCAGACCTGACAGCATCTTTGCAGACACCTCCCTGATGCCTTCAAATCATGCTATTGTGCATCCTCTGGTTGATCTTGCTTCCCGAGCTCATTAGGTAGAATCAATGATTGGGTCTTAGCTTTTTTAGTTGTTGGAATTTTTGTTTTAAACAAGAGTGGAGGAAAGGAGGGTTTCAGTCACAGTAAACCAAGCATGAATTCAGATTTTTGGTTGGTAGACTTTTTTTTTTTTTTGCCTCTTAGGGAGTATCAGTTTCCAGTAAGAAAACAACATAGCATCTATTCCAAGGAGCAATTGAAAGAAAACTAGAAGTGCAATAAATGTTCTAAGCCTATATCTAACTACCAAGTACATCATGGTGGTGGTTTTTCTTCCAGACTTGACTTCATTGTCCAACTCATTACTCTAAAATGAAGAATAAAAGAAGGAGAATTAGCTGTTCATGTAAAGCAGAGGGAAGGTGGGGTGGGGAGTGAGAAAGGATGAGAATGACAAAGGTGGCCTCATCAAGAGAGCCCAGTGTACCAACTTAGGGGGCTTTCTCAGTGAACATGAAGAAATGGGGCTGGCTGGTGTTTACCAAGCCCTCACTATGCTCCCAGCTCTGTTCTAAAGGCTCCTCAATGAATTAATCCTTCAAACTTCACAATGATGCTGTAAGTGGAGAAACAGAGGAACTTGTAGGTTACACCACCAGGAAGTGGCAGAGCCGGGATTCGAATCCAGCCCTGCTGGCTTCTGAGTTGGACCAGTGTCAGCCCTGGATGCTTAGCTGGATTTGGCCTCTGCCTATTATGAATGAAATTCTTCCTCTTGAGTCTAAATGACATGAAATCCACTTTTATTTTCTGAGTAGGACTTACCTTTCTTTCCTTTTTTTAAAAATTGATTTTTAAATTATTCATGGAATACACCAATGCATGTAAAAGTTTGGATTACAATATTACAGAAAAACAGTGATCATTTCCTTTGATCAGCAGCCCTAACTTCCTGTTCTGCCTCTGCAACCCACCCTCACTTTTATCAGTTCAGTGTGCATCACTTCAGAACTTTAAAAATACATTTAGATGCTTGTTATGTATTCTTTTATAATACATGACATGGTTTTGAACATTTTATTTACAAAAAATATATGAATTGTATGCTGCCTTGCTTTAGAAGTTCCCAAACTTTCTCAGCTTATGGCTTTCTTAGTATCTGGGTGATATTTCCCATTCCTCTACAGTAGATGCGCCAGTTCACAAAGGTGCTCACCCTCTTGTGCCTTTGTGTGGTCCAGGGACCCTCCTCAGAGCCCTGGGAGACAGCCACCGCCTCCTGGGTGTAGGCGCACAGAATGAACCTTACCTGTCATCCCTGGGAACAGAGAAAAGCTGGCAGGTTAAAGTTAGGCTAAGAAGGGATAAGGAGTTTAGAAGGATGCCAGGCAAGAGGAATTCAGAAAATGTATTTATATTTCAGACTTTCTTGGCAAAATGACTGGTAATTTTTTCCTCTGTGAAATAATAGCAATAGGTATGGATCTCTGGCTGCTGTTACTTGTTTTCTTGCCTTAGTTCTAAGTTATTCAATTTATTTCTAGGAAAGTAATTGCGTCATCACATACTCCTTTTATTATTCTCTGTGAGTCCCATGTATTGAAAGATATGGTCTACCAGTTAAACTACACTTAAGTAACACCACCGTTAGCAAACAAGCACTTACTGAGTGTTTTCCACATTCCAGCCACCTTTCAACTATTTTATGTTTATTAACTTTTAAAATCCTTACAACAACCCTACAAGGTATAGTAGCTACTATTACTATTCCCATTTTATAGTTGTTAAAATTGAGACACAGAGTAAACATTTTTGCATAAGGTTATATGGCCAGTAAGTGGATAATCAACACATTTTCCACTTTTCCATCACAGCTCTGTAAAGGACAAACATAATTTCTGATTAGAGGAGAAAATCAAAAGTAGAACGGTAATTTCCAGGGGCTTGGAGGAAGGGGAGAAAAGGAGGGTTGTAATTTCGTAGGTATAGAGTTTAAATGTTTCAAGATGAAAAAGTTCTGGAGTTAGACGGTGGTGATGGTAGCCCACCATTATGAATGTATTTACTAGCACTAAATTGCACGCTTTAAAATGGTTAGGGTGGTGAATTACATGTTACATGTATTTTACCACATTAAAAAATTGGGGAGGGAAAAAGAAGATAACCAGGGTTCCCAAAGTAAGTTGATATAATTTTGTCCATATGCAAAGAAACTTGCTATTTTAGCTTTTCTGTGCAACCTGTCAGGAGGAAATGTGTGGTTTTCTGTTAGATTCTTCATGACATTGAGATAGTAAAAAGACCCCCATTCTTGTCTTTTGAAGACCACAGAGCCCTGACACGCTGGATTGGAAACAACTGATCCGGCCACTCAATTTTTCAGTTTCTGGTGAAAGAGTGGTTGTTCATTGTAGAGAAGAATACTTTTTAGAGTGAACCAATCCATCAGGAGGCTGCAGAACCAGGAGTAAGGAAGGACCCATGCTCTGGAATTCCACTGCACGTTGGCATTACCATTTAACATCCTGAGTCCTAGATTTCTCATCTGTAAATGGGGTGATAGTGATGGTCCGTGGAGCAGCACCTGACAGTAAATACTCAGCCAACTCTTATTAAACTATATAGTTAGGCATTATATCAAGCAATAGTGATAACACAGAACCTTGAGGCTTACTGGGTGACACAAATGAGGTAAAGTGAAGTATTTAAGTGTTCAACTGATAAGTTTCCTCCTCCTCTTTGCTCACCAAGCAGGTGACCCATCAGTGAGGTCTCCCAGACCTCTGATGGAAACACAGTGGCAGCTCTTAGTGTCTTCATAAACTGTAGGTGTAGAAAGTGATGCCTTCTGCTGTTCCCTAAGTGGCTTCAGACACATCATGTGATGTCAAAAACTGCCCTGACCTCCACATGGTGAAGCGACCTCCACACAGTGTGGAAAGAGCTGGTTTCTGGGGCCAGCATGGTGTTGCTTCAAACACCTGTCTGTAACATAATTCTGGGCTACCCAGGTCTTTGAGTTCCTTTTTTTTGTGTGTGGTGAAGCTGATTTTCCTTCTTGATGACCTCAGGCCTTTGAAATGAGATTTGAAATCATTTGCTCCTCCCTGGTGCAGAGGAAGGCCTGGCTTTGTGTGTGTGGTGGGGCGAATGCTGGCTTGGCTCCTATTAACCTGAGAGGAGGCGACCTTAGGGAAGAGGAGCTGGGTGCTGATGATGTCTTGAACTGTGACTCTCTGAGGTCATATATGTCAAAGTCTTTAGCCATCTGTGGCTTGCCCTGGGCAATGGAGCACAAAGAACCACCTAGGAGTCAACTAGAGCCACTAGAACATCCCATTTAAGTACATGTTCTCTTTCTTCTCTCTTAGCAACTCTGACTCAAATACTACTCAGAAGGTATTAATTCTCTGCAATTTATACCCTTGCCTGTGGTATTATTGTTGCCAAATGGTTCATGCCATTCTTCAGAGGTAGAACACTAAGGAATATCTATAGGAACCAAGGCAGTACTTTAGAAAAAGAATATCTTTATTAAATTCCTTTTGGTTATTAAGTATGCATCGTATGGTCCAACCATTTGACCCACAATCTCTTTTTTCTCCCCAGCACTGGCTTGAACCTAACAAGTCCATCTTCAAGCAAATGAAATGTAAGTGTCAATCTGTGGGTTCACTTTTGCTGTGAAATGTCCAGAGATAGATGCTGTCTCTTGACAGAGTTTTTCCTGCCAGGGAAGAAATTGCTTTAGTTGAAGGTCTGTGGGTGGGTGGGGTTTCTCTCTCCAAGCGAGAGCTGTGCGACCTCTTATTTGCTGGCCTCGAACCTCCTTACAGGCCCTTTCCTTCTAGCCCCGGGTCTTTCCCTCTCTGCCATTTTACCCTCACATCATATTTGAATACGGGAATTAGATTAGATGGTTAAACACCTGTTAAACACAATCACCAAAGGCCGGGTTCCTTCTGATTGTGGGGGTTGTTAGAAAATGGTTCAGGGTGGGACATGTGCAGCCTTGGGGGTGGTGTATTTTGAAACTAAAATCAATCTTCCTGGTGACTTCACTGAAGGGTGTAGTATAATTTTCCACCCCTCAAACTCACTAAGATAAATGGTTTCTTTTTGAGTAATTGTTTCCAAGCTCTGGTGTTCCGACCTGCCCTTTAAATTAATTTTTTTCTCTGATGAGCTCTTGGAGAAGTTGGTTTGGAAACTCACTCTTTAGAATATCTGGCTGTCCACTTAAGGCACTGTGACGAGGGTGTTCACTGGTGGTCCTGGGTGGGCATGATGTTTTCTCCTGGTTACCCGTGCCAGGCTGCAGTCAACCTGCTTTTATTTATGGTTTGGAGGAGAGCTTTCAAAATGCACCTCAGAAATGTATAACCTGCCCTGAAACTAATTTATCCCTTTATGCCAACTTTCCCAGGGCCCTGAAATGTAGGTGATAAATCAGTTTCTCCTCGGAGATCAGGTTAGCACACATTATGTCACTTGTCATCATTCAGGGGATTCTTTTCTTCCTCCAAAATGAAGAAATTATTCTGGGCAGGGTTTTAAGTGGAAGGAAGAAGAAACTGAATGTGGATGGCACACTAGCAACAGACATATTTATTCCTCATTGTCTTTTTCCCTCCCTCTTCCCCTCTTCCCATTTCTCCCCTTCCCTCTCCCATCTCTCAAGAGCAAACTGTCTAGCCAGTGAAGGAAAGACAGAAAGCTAATGCCCATGGCTCCTGTGAGTGATGGGTACTGCAGAGAGATCACAGTAAAGATGCATGAGATGAAAACAGGGACAGCAGTGAGCGTGGGAGGTCCAGGGAGGTCCGTCTGTTGGGGTGAGTCTGGAATAGAGTTGAGATGAGTAGCTAGTAATCACCAGGACGGAGGTACTGGGAAGCTCCGTATAGAATGACTTGCAGGACAATGAAAATGAACTATCGTGTCTGAGCAAAAAAATAACTGATGCCTAGATTTTATCCCCTAACGACTAAGTTTTGGTATTTTTGTTTACATAGTTTAAAATATTTAGGCAATTTCCCAGGACACTTATTTATAGTAAATGGTTCTTTGATTTTGGTTCTTAAATGTCATGAAATATTTTCCTTAGGCTGCACACAATTTTGAAGTGTAAATCTCTCTGTAAAGTAAGATGTATTTCACCACTTAATGGGAGAAAAATTTAAAACTTGTGAAGAATTTGCTGCTTAAAGAGCTTTGTCTCTACCATTAGTAAATCTGAACAGCTGACACAAAATTTATAGTGTTGGCCAAAAGTGATATAAAGAGTGACATTTGACTACTGGCCAATTTTAATTTAATGATGAATGGAATCTGAGTCTGGAAGAAAGAACTGTGTAAAATTCAATATCTAAACCAGACACAGTGACTCCCCAATTCCAGGAACTGGCAGGGGTCTTCCTACCCATCACCTGGTCCCCTGTTGTATTAAGGATGTTAGTGAAGAAAATTTATGTAATTTTCTCAGATCACAAACCTAATTTTGTTGTTATTGTTTTCTCTTAGTATCAAGAATTTCTGCAGTCTTATACCTATGTCCTGGAAACAATAACTTTTATGTAAATTAGAAAAAAATATGTAAACTTATAAAATGAGCTTATAAAATGTTAACTCTGGGAAACTGGGTCCAAATCCTGGTACTTATTTATGAATTTATCAAAAAGATCTTGTTCCAGAACCCCAGACAGCTTCCAGTTTGGGTGTGGGCATTGCTTTTATACTCGGACCGCCTTAGAGTAGGCGGTGAGGACTTAAGTCCTTGGAGGAACAGCTGCTGCCATTCCGGCCTCACTCTGTAGAGCGATGCCCAACTTTCAGGTCATTTGCTCTGATCTCATAAGATCCCTCTGACTATGGGGGTTCCCAGGAATGGTGTTTGCCGGGGTTGGCAGAAGATCGGCTGTCCTGGTTAATAAGCTCTGTACAAAGGCATTATTATTTCTTACTAGTATTTTTAAAAATTATCTTTAATAATGTAATGTTTGTGGTTTTTCTAACAGTTCAGAAAAGTTTAAAATGAAAACTGTAGGTTTTTTTTCTTTTCCTCCTAATATCTCCAAGCCCACCCTGAAGAAATAGCTGTTGTTAACAATGTTTTATATGTACTTTTAGAAACTTTTTTATGTTATATAAGCTCTCTCAACATATTTAAGGCCTTTTAGAAACAAATACAAGATAAATCTCTATATTATTCACCTTGTTATGTTCTTAATGATTTTAGAGGTTCTTTCCATATCAGTGATAGATGATCGGTTTCATTTAAAAATGGTTTTCTCCACTATGAAAAGCAGTATGGAATTTTCTCAGAAAACTAAAAATGAATCTGCCTTTTGACCCAGCAATTCCACTGCTAGAATTATATCCTAAGAACCCTGAAACACCAATCCAAAAGAGCCTATGCACCCCAATGTTCATAGCACAATTTACAACAGCCAAGTGCTGGAAGCAGCCTAGCTGCCCATCCATAAATGAATGGACCCAAAAACTATGGTACATTTACACAATGGAATTCTATGCAGCAAGAAGAAAGAAGGAGCTCCTACCCTTTGCAACAGCATGGATGGAACTGGAAAGCATTATGCTGAGTGAAATAAGCCAGGCACTGAAAGATGAATGCCATATGATCTCACCTTTAACAGGAACCTAATCAACAAGCAAAATATAACCAAAGACATTGAAATAGAGAACAGGCTGACAGTGACCAGAGGGAGAAGGGAGGGAATTTCAGGAGAAAAGGGGAAGGGTTTGCAGGAACAAGTATAAAGAACACATAGACAAAAACAAGAGGGTGTGTGGAAATGGGAGGGAGGTGGGGAGGGCTGGGGGGATGGTCTGGGATGGGAGTAAAAGACAGAAAACTGTACTTGAACAATAATTAAAATAACTAAAAAATGGTTTTGTGATAGTTGTATGCATGCATGTAATTTATTAATGGACATCAAAGTTGGGTCTAGCCCTTTACTGTTATAAACTGTGCTATGATAAATAGGCTTGGATGTACAATCTTCTTGTACATCCATACTAGAAATTACTAGAAGTGGAATTGTTGGATCAAAAGCTGTACACATTTACATTTTCCTTAGTGATAAATGTCCATTGGAAGAGCTTATAATTTGCTGCCAATGTTATGAGAGTGCTTGTTTTCTAAAATATTGTTGAAAATAGATATAATCAAACTTGTTTTTATGGTGAGTTTTTCCTCCATTCCCTTCCCCAGAATGGCATCATGTGTCAGGGAAGCTTATGCACCATCCCGGCAGTGATGGTGACATCTCTCTAGTGTGCAGTCCTCTGTGCTCCCCCTCACAGCTAATGTGGTTTGGCCTTTAGTTACTGGCCTCTTCCCCACTCCTCCTCTCCGGGTGTAACTAGCCTCATCAGCCTTTGAGTGCACTGGCGTGTGCTGCTGCCTGTGGCTCCTGCCATGGTCTTGTCCTGCAGGTCTATAGCCGTTGCCCTCTTGTTGTCCCCACTTCAGGTCTCTTCACTGGTTGACTTTCGACACTTCTGTATTCACCACTGGGACCAGTAGAAACTGCTCAGCCTCTTCCAGGCCCTGCTTCAGCCTCAGGGACACTTGTGTACTTGAGCTAAATGTTCCCTCTCTGCTTACACACGGCCTGCTGCCACTTCTCCAGTACTCTCCAAAGTTCCAAACACAACACTTTCCCTCAACTCTGAGATTTCTTTGTCTTGTTCCCCTACATCTCACTCCATTCATCCAGGTCTAGGGTACTGAGGGGTGCTGGATGCCTTCTCAGAGCTCCGGTAGCATCTTAAACTTGGTATTGTCCTCTCTGCATCTCTCCAACTTCTGCACCTGCCTTCCTTTCCCACCTCCTCCCCACAACTAATAATGGCCTTTGTCCTTGGGTACTAGGTTGACATCCTAAAATAATGGTTTTCTCACACAGGCAGTAACTGTTTATCAAATATAATGGGGGAAAGTGCTGTAATTTACAACAGCAATAACAAGAAAAAACAAATTTCTTGTAAATTTACCAAGAAATGTTCAAGACTTATGTAAATAAAACTTATTTTTTACTGTGGTGTTACTGTAGAGTAGATGAAAAAGAGCTCAATAAACAGACTTCTCTCATGTTTCTGGTTAATACTGTTAAAGTCAATTCCTTACCATTAATATACACATTCAATAATTTTTCAGATCAAAATTTCAATGAGATTCTTTATGGCATGTAGCAAACTGATTCTGTGGCTCATCAGTGAAAGAAAATGCTCAAGATCAGCCAATCAATACAGGCTGGGGCAAAAGTAGGTTTACAGTTGTGAGTACAGGAAACAATTTTTTTCTTTTAAAAATAATTTTATTTTCTGAGAGAGGGGAAGGTAGGGAGAAAGAGAAACATTGATGTGAGAGAGAAACATCAATTGGTTGCCTCTTGCATGCACCTTGACTAGGGGTTGAACCCGCAGCCCAGGTATGTGCCCTGACCAGGAATCAAACCAGTGACCTTTCACTTTGCGGGATGACGCCCAACTAACTGAGCCATACCAGTGAGGGCCAGAGTTTATTTTTGTATTACTTAGTAGTTACTGTACTATTTCCCACATGAACAACTGTAAACTACTTTCCCCCCCGCACCCTGTATGTGAAGAACAGTAGGGTCCTTTGTCTCTTAGATAGCGAATCAAGGCTTATGAGTTACAGTAATTAAAAGAGGACTAGTGGTGGACGCATAGTAATTAAAATAGACCCAGAAATAGGAAAAGAATCAGTGGAAAAATATCCCAAATTCATGTATTATTAGAGTGTGGGCTATGATAAAGATTGAATTTCATACCGGAAACAGGGAGATAGATTATTTAAGGCATGATTTTGCACATCCTTTCCACTTGGGGAAAAACGCTAAGGACAAACCGCAGACCATACATGGGATTAATTCAGATGCAGTCAAAAGCTCAATATATTTAGCAACCTATAGACATTGTAGGTAAAAGTTTAGGACTATTTTTATTGTGGAGTACCACATGACTTCCTAAAGAAAACCTAAAAACCCAGAAGCAGCAAAGCAAAATGCTGACAAATTTGTGCAAAAGAATATTTGGTTTGTTCACTACACAGAGTAGGTTCACTGTAGATATTTGTTGAATTAATGACTATACAGTGAATTACAAACAAATTAAAACACATGCAAAATAATGGAAAGAGCATATGCCAAATACCTAACAGGCAGTAATATGCAGAATATATAAAGCGTGATACTATAAACCCAAAGATAAACAATTCAATAGGGAAATGTGAAAATAACCAGAGAAGGAATAAAAATAAATGGCTAATTAACTCAAACAGATGCTCAATATCATTACTAAAAAAGGGCAACTTAAAACATTTTTGTTTATTATACTGAGAAAATTGTAATTATTGATAACGTCCAGTTGATAAGTATGAGGGTATCACTTCTGGTTGGAGTTCATTAATGGGTGAAGCCATCTGAGAGGGCAATTGGCTGTATCTCAAGATTAAAAATGCCTATATCTTTTAATCCAACAAAGTAATATCCATGTGTCCGTCTAAAGCAACATTTATTCCAGCACAGGTATATATTTTGCAAGGATGTCTATTGCAACATTGCCTATAACACTGAGAACTGGATGCAATAAAGAGCCCAGCAATTTTGGAAAAGCTAAATAGATTATGTGGCATACATGGGGTCATGAAAAGGAATGAGGCAGATGCATATTTTTGACATTGAATGATTTCTTAGATATATCATAGTTATAAAAGCAAGTAAAATATCACATAGAAAATGATCCATTTGTCTGAAAACAGATTATTTATATTAATATAAAAGTGCCTAGAAGAAGGGCTGCCAGGATATGTCCTAACTGTGGTTGCCCCTGGGGAAGAGAGTGGGGTGGAAGGGAAGTGAGGATCTCACATTTTACTGTGTATAGTTATATTTTACTGAGATATTTTATAGTGAGAATATTTTCAGATATCACTTGGTAATAAAAACAGAGAAAAATGAGAGAAGGCTTTATGCAAAAATCAAGAAGGAAAGAAACAAAGGATGGAAAGAATCAGAGTGTGTTGTGCATCAAGCATATACTATAAAAATAGAGACCTAGATGAGAGAAAGCGGGCTTCCTCTTCCAAAGAGGCTCTCTGCTTAATCCTGGCTGCTGCCTGCCTAGCCCTGCAGGATAGTTAAGATCTTCTCGCTCTATTTACGAAGCACCCTGGTGGTGCAGGGGGGCATGGAAATGGCTTCTGCATGCAAATCAGTGTGGTGAGGACCTCCAGTCTATGCATAAGAGCAGTGTTGTGTCACGTTGCTAGCTGATGGCTGCAGGGATCCCTCCCTGAAGTTATGATGTCTCTTCCTGGCCAATTTCTGTCTCTGATGGTAATATTTGTGAACCTTCATGTTTGCATGTCATTCCATAGCTTTTCAGCACCCCTTGGAGCTAATTTAATGAACAGTACCTTTGGTGCTGAATGATTCGTTGATGGGAATGTATTTTCTTCTGTAGTATAGAGAGCGCCAGGAGAGTAATTTTGCTCTGGTACAAAGAGAAAAGCCACAGGTTCCACATTCATGAGGTCAGTTGGATGCCTGACTCCCAACTCTGTTCTGATCACTCCCCTTGCTGAGTATATTAGTTTCCTAAAGCTGCCATAACAAACCCTGGGGGGCTTAAAATAATATCAATTTATTCTCTCACAGCTCTGGAACTAGAATTTTGAAATCAAGGTGTCAACAAAGCCGTGCTCCCTCTGAAGGCTCTAGGGGAGAAATAGAATCTTTCCTTGCCTCTTCTAGCTGGTTTTTTTCTTGGTCAAATCATTCTGTTTTTATAAACCATTAGCAGATTTGTGGAGGGGAAAATCCACTGGAATCAAATCACATTCTGTAGCCCTATTTGTACCTCCTCATTTTAAAGCAAACACTTTAATCTTCTAGCATCTTGCACCTGTTCATTTTCTTAAATTTTTAAATTGAGGTATAATTCATATATGCTATCAGTTTTAGGTGTATAACATGGTGAGTTGATATTTGTACATATTGCAGAAAGATTATTACAATGAGTCTAGTTAACATCCATCACCATATATAGTTACACAATTATTTTCCTGTGATGGAAAATTTTAAGATGTATCCTTTTAGTAACTTTCAAATGTACAATACAGTATTGTTAACTATAGTCACCATACTGTACATTGAATCCCCAGGACTTTCTTATTTTACAATGGAAAGTTTGTACCTTTTGACCCCTCATCCATTTTGCCCACCCTTTATCATGCCTCTGGTAACCACCAATCTTGTGGTTCTTTGTATCTTGTTCTGTTTTTTTTTAGGTTCCACATGTGAGATCATATAGTGGTTCAGTATTTGTCTTTCTCTGACTTATTTCATGTAGCAAAATGTCCTGAAGGCCCATCCACATTGGTGCAAATGGCAAGATTTCATCCTTTTTAATGGCTGAATACTATTTCATTATATGTGTATATTACATTTTCTTTATCCATTCATTTGTTGGTGGTCATGCAGGTTGTTCTCATGTCTTGGCTTTTGTAAACAATGCTGCAATGAAAATGGGAGAGCTTTTATCTTTTCAAGTTAGTGTTTTCATTTGCTTTGGATAAATACCCAGAAGTGGAATTGCTGCAACGTAGGGTAGTGTCACTTTCAATTTTTTGAGAATTCTCCATACTTGCTTCATAATGACTGTACCAATTTCCATTTCCACCAGCCATGCACAAGGGTTTACATTTCTCTATGCCCTGCCAGTGCTTATTTCTTTTCTAGCTCTTGGTGTTGCTGGCTGTTGTTGGCACTCCTTCCTTGACTGGTAGCTGCATCAGTCCAGTCTCCGTCTTCATCTTCATATTGCATTCTCCTTGTGTTTCTCTGTGTCCAAATTTCCCTCTCCTTTCTCTTGTGAAGATATCAGTTATTGGATTTAGAAAGCACCCTAACCCAGTATGACCTCATCTTACTCAATTTCATCTGCAAAAAGTCTATTACCAAATAGGGTCACATTCTGAAGCTCTGAGTAAACACAAATTTTGGGGGTACACCCCTGCATTGGGCACTCCCATTAAGATAAATCTCCCACACACTGTAGTATCTCTGTTTATTTAATGGGTAGCTTTCATGCTTTTGCTTTGTGGCTCATTTTTCTCCTTTGCATACGCTTTCTTTTTTTCTGGACTTGACCATATCTATCTGACAGTAAAGTGTCACACATTTTACCTCTGCAGACACCCACAGTGAAAGTAACTACAACTCTGACCACTGGAAACCTGTCCCAAGTCCTCATTCACAGATTTGTGTTGTAGGTTTGGAAGCTTTTATACCCTGGCCCGTGGCTTAGGACAAGGTATGCATGTAACCAGTTTATAATAAATACTGGAATCAAAATGCTCCTTTTAGGGAGCAGGTGGAAGAAGTTCAACTGCCATGTTCTTTAAAAAAATAAATCACACACCTGAACAAAACCTGTTGCACAAGTATGGTGATGAATTCTATAGAACAGACTTCTGTTTCTGTTTTGTTTCTTTGTTATATTGTTTCTTAGATTCCACATATAAGGGAAATAACATGGTATTTGTCTTTCTCTGATGGACTTATTTCACTTAGCATAATATCCTCCAGATCCATTCATGCTGTCACAAGTGGTGAAACTTCTTTCTTTTTTACAGCTGAGTAGTATTTCATTGTTTAAATGTATTACAGCCTTTTTTTATTCACTCATCTGCTGATGGACACTTGGGCTGCTTCCAAACCCTGGCTTATATAAATCACACTGCAGTGGACATAGGGGTGCATATGTTCTTTTGAATTAGCGTTATGGGTTTTGATGGCTATATTCTCAGGAGTAGAATAACTGGTCATGAAGAAATTACATTTTTAATATTTTGATGAGCCTCCATACTGTTTTCCACAGCCACTGTACCAATCTGCATTCCCACCAACAGTGCACCAGGGTTCCCCTTTCTTTACATCCTCACCAGCACTTGTTTGTTGATTTGTTGATGTTAGCCATTCTGGCAGGTGTGAGGTGGTATCTCATTGTGGTTTTGATTTGGCCATCTGTGTTTTCTATGGAGAATTGTCTATTCAGATCTTCTGCCCACTTTTTTCCCCCATCGAATATTTATCTATCTGTCTGTCTGTCTGTCTATCTATCTATCTATCTATCTATCTACTTATTTATTGTTATTCAGCTACAGTTGTCTCCATTTTACTCCCCCACCCCAGCCATCACTCCCTCCCTCCCCTGATCCCACCCCTCCTTGGTTTTGTACATGTGACCTTTATAGTTGTTCCTGGAAACTCTTCCCCCCTTTTCTGCCCACTTTTTAATTGGGTTACTTGGTTTTCTGGTGTTGAGTTGAGTTCTTTATAAATTTTGGATATTAACCCCTTGTTGGACTTATCATTGGCAAATATTTGTCCCCATTCAGTAGTTGTCTTTTTGTTTTGTTGGTGTTCTTTGCTGTTCAAAAACTTTTTAGTTTGATGTAGTCCTATTTGTTTAGTTTTTTCTTTTATTCCCTTCCCTAAGAAGATATGTCAGAAAAAAAATATTGCTAATAGAAACATCCAAGATTTTACTGCCTATATTTTCTTCTAGGAGTTTGTAGGTCTCACATTTAAGTCTTTAATCTATTTTGAGCTTGTTCTTGTATATGGTGTAAGAAGGTGGTCTAGTTTTATTTTTTGCAGATATCTGTCCAGTTTTTCCAGTACCATTTATTGAACAGACTGTCTTTATCCCATTGCATGTTCTTGCCTTCTTTTTCAAATGTTAATTGACCATATAGATGTGCATTTATTTCTGGGCTTTCTATTCTGTTCAATTGATTTATGTGCTGTTTTTATGCCAGGACCATCCTGTTTTGATTACTATGGACTTGTTTGATATCAGGTACTGCGATATTCCCAACTCTGTTCTTTCTGAATATTCCTGAGGCTATTTGGGTTTTTTTTGTGGTTCCATATCAATTTTTGGATTATTTATTCTAGTCCTGTGAAATACACCATTGGTATTTTGACAGGGATTGCATTGAATTTATAGATTGTATTGGGTAGTATGGATATGTTAATGATGTTAAATCTTCCTGTCCATTAACATGGAATATGCTTCCACTTATTTGTATCTTCTTCAGTTTCTTTGTTCAGTGTCTTATAATTTTCTAAGTACAGGTTTTTACCTCCTTGGTTAAATTTTATTACTGGGTATTTTTTGTGCAACTGTAAATAGGATTGTTTTCTTAATTTCCCTTTCTGCCTGTTCATTATTAGTATATAGAAATGCAACTGATTTCTGAATATTAATTTTATATCCTGATGCTTTACTGGGGTAATTTATCAGTTCTAGTCATTTCTTGGTGGAATCTTTGGGGTTCTGTATATACAGTATCATGTCATCTGCAAATAATGACAGTTTTACTTCTTCCTTTCCAATTTGAATTTCTTTAATTTTTTTCTCTTGCCTGAATGCTGTGGCTAAGACTTCCAGCACTGTGTTGAATAAGAGTGGTGATAGTAGACATCCCTATCTTTTTCTTGATCTTGAGGAAAACACTTTTAGTTTTTCCCTGTTGAGTATGATGTTTGTTGTGGGTTTGTTATGTATGGACTTTATTATGTTGAGATGTATTTCCACTTTGCAGAGAGTATTTTTTTTTAATCAAAATTGGTGCTGAATTTTATCAAATGCTTTTTTTACATCTATTGATAAGATCATGTGATATTTATCCTTCATTTTGTTTATATGGTGGGTCTCATTTGTTGGTTTGCAGATTTGCAGATATTGTAATAACTTTGTATCCCAGGAATAAATACCACCTGATATAGTGTATGATATTTTTAATGTAATTTTGTATCTGGCTTGCTAATTTTCTGTTGAGGATTTTTGCATCTATGTTCCTCAGGGATATTGGCCTATAATTTTCTTTCTTAGTAGTGTCTTTACTAGTTTTGGAATTAGGATAATGCTGACTCCATAAAATGAGCTTTAGGTTCTCTCCTCTTGAACTTTTTGGAATAGTTTGAGAAGGAGAGGTGTTAGTTCTATGAATGTTTAGTAAGTTTCACCTGTAAAGCCATCTGGTCCAAGACTTTTGTTTGCTGGAAGGTTTTTGATTACTGCTTTGATTTCATTAGTTATAATTAGTATGTTCAGATTTTCTAATTCTTGATTCAATTTTGGAAGATTATATGTTTGTAGAAATTGTATTTCTGTGGTGTCAGTTATTACCTCTCCTCTTTCATTTCTGATTTTATTTATTCGAGGTCTCTTTTTTCTTGATGATTCTGGTTAAAAGTTTGTCAATCTTGTTTATTTTGTTAAACAACCAGCTCTTGTTTTCATTGATTTTTTAAAAAGTTTCTATGTTGTTTATTGCTTCTCTGATTTTCTTTTATTATTTTCTTTCATTTTATTTTTTTCCCTTCTACTCACTTTGAGCTTTGTTGTTGTTTTTAGTTCTTTTCTGTGTAAAGTTAGATTGAGATTTTTCTTGTTTCTTGAGGTAGGTCTTAATGCTATGAATTTCCCTCTTAGGACTGCTTTTGCTGTGTCCCGTAGGTTTTTGGGTTGCTGTGTGCTCACTTTCATTTGTCTCAAGGTAAGTTTTGAATTCTTCCTTGATTTCATTATTCACCCATTCATTAGTTAGTAACATTTATTTAGTCACATTGTTTGTGTGTTATCCAGTTCTTTTCTTATGATTGATTTCTAGTTTCATACCATTGTGGTCAAAGAAGATGTCTTTTTTTTCACCAGACTAGGATGTTTTCAGCCATTATTTCTTCATATAGATTCTCAATTCCTTGATTTTTCTTTTCTTCTTCTGATATCCCTATAATGTGGTTGCTATGATTCATACTCTTCCAGAGGTCCCTTTGACTATCTTTACCTTCATTTTTAAAATTCTTTTTTTTTGCTTCTCTGATTGCTTTTTGCTCCCTCATCTTCCAAATAGTTGATTCAGTCCTCTGATTCATCTAGCTTGCTGTTGATTTCTTCTCATGTATTCTTCTTTTCTGATATTGTTTTTTTTTCATTTCTGACTGTTTCTTTTTTATGGTTTCTATGTTGTTTTTCATGGCTTTGAAGTTCTCACTAAGTTCTTTGAGAATCCTTACAACCACTGGTTTGAACTCTGTATTTGGTCGCTTGCTTGCCTTCATTTCATTTAATTCTTTTTCTGGAGATTTCTCCTATTTTTTCACTCGGGGCATTTTTTTCTCTCAATTTCAGCTACCTCTGTATATTTATTTCTGTATATTAAGTAGATCTGCTATGCCTTAGTATGGTGACCTTAAGTAGCAGCTGTCTTGTGGGGCTCAGAAGCACAGTCTCCCTAATCACCTGAGCTGTGGGTTCCAGGAATGTACCTTGTGTGGTTATGTGAGTCTTTCTGTTGTAGTTGAGCTTTAATTGTTGTTGGCCCACCTGTGGGTGGGTTTTCCCCTCTGTTATGGTATAAGCATCAACTCTGGTCACACTATGTGAGCTACTGTACGGGGGCTGGCTCCACAAAGCTGAATCCACCCCAGCAGGGGCTGATATCTATCAAGATCTCCTTTTGTGTATGCTGTTTGTGGAGCTACTTGGATTGTGCTCTGAGGTGGTCTGTACCACTGGTTGTGTTGGTTCTGGGATCCTTTGGAGGGGGATCCAGTGTAGGGCTCTGGGCTACCTGTTTGGAGTTACAAAGCTATCCAATTTATAACTGCCTCTGCTGGGTCGGTTGTACATAGGAGGGGTTTAGCTGCATACCAAGGCTGATTGCCACCAGCACTGAGCCCAAGGGGCAGGTCAATCAAAGGCCCAAGACTCCTTAAGATCATCCCTCTCCTGTTAGCTGCTTTTTGGGCTCAGTTACTCTAAGAACCTCTGGCTGCACATGAGTTGACTGAGGGAGGCTCTCAGTGAGTCACCAAGTAGGGGCAAGTGGTGTTCACCAGACTGATTCACATTCAAACTTGGTGCCAGTTCTGGCCTTGAGGCCACTCAGCAAGAGTCTCGGGATACAACAAGGTTGTCTACCACCTGCTATGTGTCTGAGGACCTTTGTGGTGGGGCTGGGTCTCAGGGATTCATCAGGGTGAGGCCAGCAGTGTTCATTAGGCCCATGTAGACTATGGTTTGGCCTTGTGCAGGGAGGGCTCTGCATAGGACCGCTGGTCTGGTTTGTGCAGGAAAAAGGTCCCTGTTAGGCTTGGTTCATTTCAGATTCTGCCCAATTTGCTAGAAAGTCTTCTGTAAGCTCAGCAGCACAAGGCCACCCATAGTCCAGAGGGTAGAGTTAATTTATCTCCCATGGTAGGGACAGTGGATCTCCATTGTGGGTTAGGGTGCTGCCACTATAGCCCTTGGGGGGCAGGCTTGGCAGTGCTTTCAGGTGCTACAGTGGCTGCTCCAGTGGGGTGCTCTGAACTGACACTTGGAGGGTCTACTGTGGCTTCTCTAGTGGGGTCCTGGAAGGAGACACTATAATTGCTGGGGACAGGGCACTCTGGGCTGGCACAGAGGGGCTCCTGGGGTCTTTCCTAGCTGGTTCTTGGAAAGGCTACTGTAGCCGTCAGGAGTGGGGCACTCCAGGTGTCATGGGACTGGCGTCCTCCAGCCTATAGTAGACTGGAAGAGAAACAGTCCCTTCTCAAGAGTCACACAGCTCTGACTCTGATTCTTCTTGAGTTTGCCTTCAGAATCTCCTCTAGAGAGTCTATATCACAGTTTCAGGTAGCAGACCTCTCCACAGGGCTTGAGCTCAAGTGGCATTACAGTGGGTCTGGGAGGGTGGGATTGTGCAGTCCCCTTATGCTGATGCAGATTGGAGGAGAATGTTCACCCCAGGGAAGATGGGGTCTCTGAGCAGTGCAGGAGAGGAACTCAGCACAGGGATTCTGGTGGCTGACTTCTCAGCACTCTTCCTAGAGCCACATAGCCCATTCTGTCCTCACAAGACTCTAGTAAGGTCTAAACCACCCTCCCTCTTCTGGAGCTCAGGATGAGTGGCTGTGAAGAAAATTTTCTGCATTTTCTCCCCAATTTTATGGGGAGACCAGGCTTCCCCACAATGGGCCATATTTCTAGTCTCTCCCTGGAGGACAGAATCCCTGCCAAATTTTATAGCCAGATGTTATGTGGACACCTCTTCCTGGCTCTGTTGCTATGGGCTGGGGAGCCCAGTGTCAGGTTGAGACCCCATGTTTCTTAGGTGGAAGCTTTGCAGCTGAGATATCCCTCCACAATTTCAGCCGTCACCCAGGGGAGTGGGGCCAGAACTTTTCACATCTCTGCCCTTCCTACCAATCTCAATGTGGCTTCTTCTGTAAACCCTTGGTTGTAAGACTTCTGTTCAGCTGATCTTCAGTTGATTATTCAGGTTGATTGTTCTTTAGTTGTAACTCCAGTTCAGGGATGGGTGGAGGTGAATGTAACTTCCACTTACTCTGCCACTATCTTCCTTCCCACAATTGTTTTTTTTTTTTTATCCTCACCTGAGGACATTTTTTTTCCATTGCTTTTAGAGAGAGGGGAAGGGAAAGAGGGAGGGAGACAGAAAGACAATGATGTGAGAGAGAAACATCATTTGGTTGCTGCCTGTACATACCCAGATCAGGAATTAGTGCCTGGACCAGGGATCATAAGCATCAGGACTGGGGGTTGCACGTGCCCATGCATGGACTGAAGATTGAACCTACACACTAGGTATGTGCCATGACTGAGAGAATTGAACCCATAGCCTTTTGCTTATGGGATGATACTCCTACCAACTAAGCCACACTGGCCAGATCTTCCCCCAGTGTCTTGTAGCTTTGCTAATTTTTTGAGAGGGAGAGAGAGAGAAACAGAAACATTAATTTGTTGTTCCACTCACTGATGCATTATTGGTTGATTCTTGCATGTGTCCTTACAGGGGATTGAATCTACACCCTTGGTGTATTGGGACAATGCTTTAACCACCTGAATTACCTGGCCAGAGCTGCTAAGTTTTTTGTTTGTTTTCTGGCTAAAATTCTCAGGTTGCTATACCCTAGGCCCAGGTGTATAATAACTCCTATGATTGAATACTTAGGTCTCAAGCAGTGAGCTGAGTGCTTTACATCATTAACTCATATAATCCTCATAATGGTCTTTATGTCAGGGGTCAGTAACCTCTGGCCCCTGGGCCAAACCCAGCCTGCCATCTGGTTTGATATGGCCTGCTGGCTAAGAATAGGTTTCATATTTATAAATGATTAGGGAAAAGAGCAAAGGACAATATTTCATGACATGAAGATTATATGAAGCTTGAATTTCAGCGTTTCATTATTTACATCTTGTCTGTGGTTGCAGTCACACTACAACAGCTGAGTGGAGTAGTTGAAATGGAGACCTTGAGGCCCACAAGTTGCAAAATGTTCATTCTCTAGCTCCTTAAAAAGAGATTTTGTTGATCTCTATTCTATGTCATTGTTTCCATTATTATCCTTATTTTAAAGATGAGGAAATGGGAGCTTAGAGTTTCACTTTGGCCATAGCAATTTGTGCAGATGGTGAACTTGACATTAGACACGTTAGACACCAAAGCCCCTATTAGGGCTTTTCCTGAATTGCATAGGGGCACAGAGAACTCTGAGAACAAGAATCTCTGAGGAAGCTGCTCAGCGCTCCTGTGTCCCCCTAAGAGAGTTCTTAGAATATGGCTTCACTCAGTGCAGTGTGCCTGCATGTGATCAAAGCATGAGAGAGGGCTATAACAGCAGGAGTGTGAGTTAAATACCATTAAAAATAAATCTCTGCTTTGAAAGTAGAGGCAACACAGTGCCAGTAACATCCTGGAGGCTGCTAGTTGTCATTTAGTAAAAAAAAAAAGTGTTAGGGGGATTATTACTGCTGTTGATGCTGATGATAGTGACACTTGTGGTGAATGACGATCATCATTTCTATCTAGGAGAGCAGTCCTTATGAGAGCAGTTCTCTGTGGCTGGTTCGTTTCAACCTATACCAAGAGTTACAGTTTGTTGAATGAATGAGGAATGCTTGGTCATTTTGGTGCCCAGGTGTCATTTTGCACATGTGCAGATTTCGTATGCCTGAGCAGTCTCATCAAAGAAGTGGTGGTGTGTTCCTCAGTTCTCACTCTGAAGTCCCCCGAAAAGACATGAGAGGGACAGTATTCATTTGGTTAGGAATCGGAAGTTGTGCTGTCAGTTATGCTGAAAAGGCCAGGATCCCCTGATGCCTGCTTGGGGTCATTTGAAAGGTAAGCCTCTTACTTGCTGGGTGGGTGTTTGTGGTCATTTCTGCAACACCAGACCCTTTGCAATATTTCTGAAGATTTTGAAAGTCTGACAGATTACTCATACTTTTTTTTTTCAATACAATCCCAGAGGAGGGAGACACAAGATACAGATATTCCAGGAACAGGAATCTCCCACACATTTGCCAGAGCCACAGGCTCTCTATGCTTCAACTACTGTTTAAAGGAGTTTGGGGCGATTTCCCGTAGCTGTCAGCCAGAATGTGTATGAAGGAGACTATGATTTTACATGTCCGTTCACAAAGCTATACCTTTTTCTATAGTTATTTACAATGATTGGAGGAAGACCTCTGCATTTTAAGAAAAGCTGTTAAGTGATGTGTCACTTACAAAAATGCCGTATTTGTTTCTACAAAGATTTGAGGATGGCTGTTGGTTAAAAAACAGAAAGATTTTTTTTTTCAGTTTTACCTGGGAGCCTGCTCACCTAAACCTTTGGCATTCCCATGCCCACTTCTGGGCAAGGTCTCAAAGCAGAGATGAGAAAGTCTGTTTCTGCTTTGTAAATGCCTGTTCTTCACCCCGTGTTCTCACTGTTAGCAAACTGCCCAAATAATTACCTTAGGATCTGCTGGCGGAAAAAGGGGGCCACTGAGCTGCCCCCTGGAGACACTTGGCTCCCCAACCCTGTCTGGCAGGTACTGGAGGTCTGTGAGAGGAGCCCTGCTCTTTTCCCAGCAATTATGTTCTCCTGGCGTTTTTAAGGGGATTTTCCCCTTCTCTGCTACTCAGTGGTATTCTAATTTTTAGCACTTACATGTCTGAGTAAATGTTTTTCAGCTGTTGAGTTGTTGAATTTAATGCAGCCTTCTCCATTTACTCCCTCCCATTTCCAACTGCCCCTTTTGTTCTCCAGATAGGAGTGTTTACCCCCACAAAACAAAAGCTCTCATTTAGATAATGTGTGCCGGTGCCAAGAGCCTACTAAATCTGTTCAAACACGCATGGGAAGTAGACATGGCCTGTGGTGCTGCTCATTTTCCAGAGCAGACACAGAGAAGTTAGCTGGCTTGCTCAAGGTCACTTTTGGAAGTCCCCTTCAAAATTCAGGGGCACATCCCCTGGGAAATTTGGGGATGCCACCACTCGTGTGTCTCTGTCACGGTGGCCGGAGCTTCAGTTCCACAGTGGAGATGCTCTGCAGTGTCTTCCCCCATGGGGTGACCATGCTGTCTAGTCTAGTGGAGATGCACAGTGGCTGCCCATGACAACATGATCAGGGTGGGGCCCCAAGGTACAGTGTGGTTTTATTGCCCACATGTTACTTCCATGCCAGGTGCTTCCTGCTCTGCAGATAAGTCCTTCATTAGACATGTCTAAATACTGATTCTGCACCAAATGTTTGGCACAGATAAGAGTCATCCTTTACTTCATCCCTCTTTCTCTGTAGCTTAAGGATAAAAAGATGTGGATGCTGAAATGGAAGAGACACTTAGATGTTTGGAGAAAAGGACAGGTTCATCTCCACAAGAGGATTGTGTCCTTAGACGTGTTCCAGGGGGTGGATTCTAGCTGTTGACTGGGGAGTCTCTCTTTGTTCAGCATTTATGCAGCTGGTAGGGTGCATGCCAGTGCTCAGAAGCTGGGATTTTGATCCCAAACCAGTGCCAATGTATTTGGGGGTGACTTTTCCCCATCTTCTTGTTTAGCAATTTAAAATCTTAAATAATTGGATTTCCTTCTGATTTCGTTTTCTAGAAGGTAGAAAACAGAATTGTACTTACTTTCATGGATTTGTAATCAGGATGAAAAAAAGGAAACAAGTTGGGGTGGTATTTTCTCAGCACTGACATTCTTTTTGCTCTATTGTTTTTCATAGCACTTCTGACCTTTGAATTTCCTATATATCTTATTTATTTTGATTTTTTATCTGTGTATAAAATCCCACCAGAATGTGTTCTCCATGAAGACAGAATTTTTTCTCTTTACAGTTGCTATTATTTGTCCATATAAACCTGTGCCTGGTGCCCAGTAGGTACCCAAGAAGCATTTGTTGATTGAATTAATTAATCCTTTCTCTAGAAGTAGCTATTCTTACCAACCCTAGAGTCCCCGAATTTGTTCCAAATATTGAAGGACAGAAGTTGAGCTGTAATATCATCAATTTTCAAATAAAAACCCTAGAAATTGCCATCATAATTCAGACTATGGAAATATTTTGATGTGGTGATTGTGATATCAGGGCTGGCTGTTCTTGACATTTGCCTGAAATATTGGGGATCATTCATTCATTCATTCAACCAGACAAGTGGAGTCAATCTTTTATCAATAATAAGCTCTGGGGATAAAAGACCAAACAGGACATATAGGTCCATGCCCTCATAAATCTTGTCATCCATAACTAGATCAACATTTTTGGGGGAAAATATTTTAGCCTGTTCCAACCCTGTGAAGAAGCCTCCATCAGCTTTACTGCTTTCTTGGTAATATAATTTTGCATCCAGTGCCTCGAGTGAGTTCTTCAAGGAGAAGCCTGTTGTCCCTTCTTTAGGCCTGGGCAATGGGGTTGAGCTCCTTGTCAGGGCTGGTCCCTGGTGCTGCTTGTGGTTCACTGTGTGACAATCATGTGCCCCTTTCCTTACAGGAAAACTCCTTCTTGTACTGGGGTTAGTGATACTGCATGAATCTGAGAGAAATACACTTTAGAGGTTTATGTGATGGTTATGTCCAATCATGTAACAGTTATGTCCAGTGTGATGCTGTTGATGGTGCCCTTACCTGAGCAGATGTGGCAAGCCTGGGACCCCATGCTTGAGGAAATGCAGAGTAGTCAGGAACATACCCAGGTAAGGGCACTCAAAACTGCTTCACAGGAGGGACAGTTAAAAAAACTGGGGATGTTTATTTTAGAGAAGACTCAGAAGGACCATAAGTACCATCTTCAAAGGATGAAAGAGCTCTTTGTGTAGGAGAAGCATCAGACCATTCTGGAGCTTGAGGTCCTGGAACAAGGATGACTGGCTGAGAAGACTTCCTATAGTCAGGGGTCCTCAAAGATGCCGCCTGGGGTGTTGCTTGTGAGCCTCGCTGCCTGATCCTTGGGGTGAGTGCAGTGAGGTCAGATCACTATTGGAGCCAGCCTAGGTCACGGTAAACACACATGCTGATGAAGTGGGAGAAAAAAATGGCAGCTTTAGCTTGGGACCCTCTTCTGTGACTTTATTGTTTTGCCCTCTTTCAGATATGTTCTCATACCTATTGACCCAACAATTCAGATTCTGGGAGGCTGTGCTATAGAAATAAAGACACAAGCACTCAATCATATATCCATAATTATATAGTGTATAAATATATATCTTTGTGCATATGCCCTTGTACAAATATGTAAATAAATATACATTTATTCTTTTATAAATATATGTATATATATATATATATTTATGTAGTTTGAATTGCAAAAATATGGAAATAACCTGAATGATGATAAAAGAAGAGTGGAAGTAGTGGAGTAAATTCTGGTTCAGTCATAGTACGAGTTATTATGCAGTAAGTATAGATCTTTACCATCCTAGAGGGGTGGGCAGAATATAGAATTAAGTGAGAAAAGCAAGAGAAACATCTGTAGTATGATCTTGTTTTGCAAGAGTAAATGATAAAAAAAATCTTTCACCAGTCAAGATGGCTATCATAAAGCAACAAACAACAAATGTTGGAGAGGTTGTAGGGAAAACGGGACCTTAGTTCACTGTTGGTGGGATTGTAGACTGGTACAACCACTATGGAAAACAGTATGGAATTTTCTTAGAAAAATAAAAATTGACCTGCCTTTTTACCCAGCAATTCCACTGCTAGGATTATATCCTAAGAACCCTAAAACACCAATTTCAAAGAACCTATGCACCACAATGTTCATAGCAGCACAATTTACAATAGCCAATAGTTGGAAGCAATCTAGGTCCATCAGTAAATGAATGGATCAAAAAATTGTGGTACATTTACACAATGGAATACTATGCAGCAGAAAGAAAGAAGGAGCTCCTACCCTTTACAACAGCATGGATGGAACTGGAAAGCATCATGCTGAGTGAAATAAGCCAGGCGTTGGAAGACAAATACCATATGATCTCATCTTTAACAGAAAGCTAAACAACAAAACAAACAAGCAAGCAAAATATAACCAAAGACACTGAAATAGAGAACAGGGGGACAGGGACCAGAGTGGAGAGGGGAGGGAATTTAAGGGGAAAAAAGGGGAGGGATTTAGAGGAACAAGTATAAAGGACACAGGGACAATAACTAAGGGGGGGTGGAAATGGGAGGGAGGTGGGGAGCATGGGGCGGGGTGGGCTGGGATGGGAGAAATAGACAGAAAACTGTACTTAAAAAATAAATTAAATAAAAAATCTCTCACATATGTAAACATGTTGGCATGTATTTGGACAAAGATGTAAAGGGGTTGCAAGAATATAGACAAAGTCATTAATAGTGGTGGTAAGTTTGAGGTGGGGTGGGGACCTGAGGTGCTGATGGGGAGAAAATAGAAACAAAGTGAAGGAAAGTGAAAGGGAATTGGCCTTTCTCTGTCTTTCTCATCCCCCCTCCCCCACTCCCCCTTCCTCTCCATCTGTCTAGCTGCCTTCATTGGTTGTGCTTAAACATGTGTAATTTTGAGAACTTTAATAAAAACGAAGGAAAAAACTTTCTTATGTCATTTCTGTTTTTTGCTCCATTGTTCTTCTCTTACAAATTCTCTTCAACCTTTCTATTCAGGACAATCCTTGGGTTTTATAGTAAAATACTCATTAGTTTTAATTCTTTAAAGGTGATGGTTTAAACAATTTAAAGAAACCTGGGGAACATGTAAAGATAAAAGATTGCGAGGCAAAACTGAACTTCTAGGTGTCATGAAAGATTTAAGAATCACTTGTATTTTACTCCACGTTTTGTTGCTGTATAGGAGGTGTCCATTTTCCCCTTGTGTTCCAGGAAAATGTTTCCTTTCTTAAATCTAGGGAACGTAGGGTTGGGTTAGGAGCACCCAAATCAGCTAAGAAGTTCACTAGCTTTTGGTGGGGAAGCAGAGCATTGAATTGAGAGCTCTGACGTATGTGTGCATGGGTATGTTTATTTAATCAGTTTTTCTCTGCTGAGATAGCCAACAACGTAATGCTATTTCCCTGTGACCTGGATGCTTTTCTTTCAAATTATTTTTAAGAGTTGCTTTCCTTATTAAATTACCCTCATTATACATTCATATTTCATACTGATAGTCCTTTTTACATAAAGAATTGGTCTGCATACAGAATAGCCCCAGACATTGTAGAGCTGGCTGGTGATTTAACCCCTGCTTATAATGAAAAGAGATCTGGGGAAGAGGTTTGGGGAAGAGTAGGGTGCTGTTTCAAAGGTGGGGACTCAGAGCTGATCCCAAGTGGCCATACTGATACAAAGGTGAGAAGTGGGTGGGTATGTTAGGTCTGTAGAGAGAGTGATACTAACCATCATGTTTTTGATTGTAAAATGCTCATTTTATACGTTACTTGAAGTCTGCATGAATTTTACTGTGCTTGTGTGCATTTTTAGGTTAATATTACAAGTCAACAGTGGTCTTATAATTAGAAGTATCAGAAATCCTGTAGAATCCTTTTAGCTAGTCATTAAGTTCTGGATATTTAATGTAATTACAACATCCCAGAATCATGGATCTCAACCACAGTTTCAGTCTGCATAATATTATCTTTTTTTTTAAACCTCACCCAAGGATATATTTCTTGATTCTAGACAGAGGAAGGGAGATAGGGAGAAACATTGATTGGTTGTCTCCTGAATGCGCCCCAACAGGGGTTGAACCTGAAACCTAGGCAGGTGCCCTGACCAGGAACTGAACCCATGATCTTACAGTTTGTGGGACAGCACTCCAACCAACTGAGCCACATTGGCCAGGGCTGCATAGAGCCATCTTGATTTAGGCAAATCAGCAACTTATAAAAATATTTATTTTCATACAAGTGACTGACTCACAGATAGATAACACTAAAATACTACAAAAAATATACAAAGTAGGATCTATGCATGGCTGACTCCATTTTAAAAATCTCAAATTTAGTTCATGGCACCATTGCTTTGGGAAAGCTAGTCATGTGCAGTGACATTTTTTCCACGTCACGGGCTAAAGGATATTGTATTAGGCCCAAAACCTAAGTGGTGCTTATGCCCAGTTTGTCATAATGGGGTGGGAAGACTCGCAAGAGAGACTGCTCCTTGAAGCTGTGACCCAGAGAGAATGGAGGAGTGAGGGGAGCTGTGACGTGGAAAGATGGGCTGCCGGACTGGATCTCCTGTATCCTGCCTGCATTTGGCTTGGGTGTCCTGTCGAGAGTTTTGAGTTTTGTTGCCACAGTGGCTTTGCTTTCTTGGGCATAATACCTGCTTCATCCAGAAAAATCTCCCTCTCCCCTCCCCCCACCACAAGCCAGGCTGTAAGGCTTCACAGCTGACTTTCCTGTGTATGTTTGAGTCCATGGTTTTGCTGCTTTTCTCATGCCTTTTCTTTATGACGTTTCAGCTCATCCACCATACACCATGTGCTTTAGAGTGAAATTCTACCCACACGAACCCCTGAAGATTAAAGAAGAGCTCACAAGGTATCTTTTGTTTGTTTTATATTTAACGTGCCCCCTTAACCAGCTAGGGCCTCCGAGTCTTGCAGGCTAGATGTGCCTCCGGTCTGGGGCTGAATGTGTCTCCAGGAAGCGGGCGCTCAGCTCAGTGTTCTGGCTTGGAAGGATTCTCTCTCACTTAATTGTCTCAGGATTTTTCAAACACTCATCATTGGGAGTGTAATTAACTGCACAACAAAACAATGGTTATAAGGAGGAGGTGCCCTCTGAAAACATCTGATAGTGGGGTGCTAAAAATAAATGGAAGATGACTTGTCTTTAGAATATGGGCAAATTCACAGTGAGAGAAGCCCCTGGGGTCTGTCTTTTGGATCTAAGCTTTTCTGGGAGGGAAAAGATCACTTGATAGAATGGACTGTTTGTTTTGTCTTTGCCCACTTGACTTGCTAAATGACTAACGGTGAGGCTAGTAGCTTCCCCTCTCTTTGTAGGCTCCTCTCAGTCCAAGTCTCTGAATTTTCCAATTCTCAGGCCTCCCCATTTCTTGTCTCCCTCTGCTGGGGTCATATTCAGTTCACTTTCTGTGAGTTTTACTCCCATGAGCAACCTGGGCAGGCGCATCTGAGCAGGATCCTGAAAGGGCCAATTCAGTGGATGGGGAGGAGCCGTTCTGTGCTTAGCTATTGACGACTCTCTGATTTGGTGACTGTAAATCTCCCTGCATAATCGTCTCTCAGAATAAGCCGCACAGGTACAAATGAAAGAGAGAAACAAGTGCAGTTCACTGATCGTCATCTGCAGGAAGATGTGCTGGGTTCTTGGTTATTTTGCCTCCTCATTATCCGTGAATGTCTGGTAAAGCTTGACCATAATGGCACTGAGATGACGATGGAAGGGAGCAGATGGTTCTGTTCTCTGTTATGAAGTGATGTACCACCATTCAGTGAGGTTTGTGCTTTGGGGTGGGGTGGGGCTTAGGTTTGGAAAGGAGAAATACATAAATAATGGCCATTATAAGTGGCCAGTTAGTATTTTGCAATCTGGCCTGCTGTGTTTTTTAAATTTGATGTAAAATTCCCATAATATAAGTTGATCTCACCTTTTCTAAATGTACAATTCATTGGCATTAAGTACATTCACAAGGTGAGGCAACCATCCCCACTGCCAAGGTCCAGAGCGTTTTCTCATCACCTCACAGGGAAACACTGTGCCCATGAGCAGGTGCTGTTCAGTCTCCTCTCCCCCAGCCCCTGACAACACCATCTACTTCTGTCTCTGTGGCTTTATGTGTTCTGAACATTTTATGTAAATGGAATTATATAATATTTGGCTTGCTAGTGTCTCAAAAATGTATTCACTTATTTAATAAGTTCCTCTTCAGTATTCTTTGCATAGCCCAGGGCACAGGGTCTATTTGAGTTACCAAAAAATATGTGTGTACATATATATATATATATATATATATATATATATATACTGTGTATATATGTCTATATATACAGAGGAGAGAGAGAGAGATAGAGAGATAGATAGATCTGTCCCACTCTGGGTGGTGCTAACAGTATAATTGGGGAGATCCACCAGGGGCCAGAATGGATCGGTTTTGTCATTTGTTTTCTTTATACTCTTGTCTGGAAGATAAAAATTGATACATGTCAAATGTTCTATTTAGTAGTAAAAGAAAGTTTTAGCTAATACCCCTAGAGAAGTCCTTCTCAATTAAATTTGCTAGCATTTGCAAGCATTAGACTAAATAACTAAGGTATGAGTAGTGGAAAATCATGAACATTTTTATGTCTCTGAAGGAAATTAAGCCAATGCTCAGCCCTTGCACAGTAGAGACAGACTTTCTTAGTCAGTACCATCCTTAGCATTCAAAACCAATCTAAAAACTGTGGAATGACCCAGGTACTTAGGGCTTAAACCCTGTCTTGGAAGCGTTTAGCTATTCTTGTATGAAAAATTATTTTATCATAAGATTAATCCAAAATTTAAGATGAATTTACTATATGAGAAGCTAAGATCACATTCATGACCATGTCTAGGGGCAAAGAAACATTGAGAGAAAGGACAGGTTTAAAATAGGAAAACAACAAAAAATAGTCACTAAAAAGGATATTTGAAATCATTTTTTATCCTCCTTTATCTCTCCATTTATGCCAGCATCTTATAATCCTTTTATTTTGTAAATGCTGTAGTGTACATGATTAAATGTAATCACAGTATGTTGGTTTTAATTTCTTAGAACCACGTTTAAAGGCAGGCCAGGTAGAGAAGCAATATCATTAATGGCGGCAGTGATGTAAGTCCCAGATCCTGCTGTTGCATAATCCTTTCCTGCAGGTGCGATACTAAAGGAAGATGCACCATCATTATTTTTTAGTGGCTATCATATTAAAAAAAAATGAGTACCTGCACCTGAAGCCATTTTTAAGGCTCAGAGGATTATGTTGAATCCATAACAATCCACAGTTATCTCTGGAGATCACTGAAATGAGCAAGGGCCCAGGCCTGCCCGGATGTTGTGAGAGCTGGTTTTTCCTTTCTCAGGAATCTCTTGCCCACTTGATTTCCAATTTATGGGATTAGAACCCAAACTTCTCATTCATCAGTAAATAGTCATTTAAATCTTTATTTATTTTTTTAAACTCATCAAAGAGTGGAAAGGAACGCCTGCTGTTTAATGCATACCTTTAGCAAGTAGAGAAGAAAGCTTGGTGGCCTTTGGCCTGGTTGTTTACATTCTTTAACAAAGGAAAGATTGGATCATTTCAAGTGTTGTGTGACCTGTTTTCCGCAGTGGGATCTCCACCCCAGCAGCGTCGATGTCGCCTGGGTATTTGGCCCTTGCCTTTGACCAGGGATAGGCTTGGCAATCTGTATTTTCATAAGCCCTCCAGATAATTTTAAAGCATGTCAAAATTTGAGAACCAGTATTTTAAGTTAATTTGGATTTTCGAAAGTATTTGTTTCTTTTGAGTGTACATTCAAATGGGGTTGGCTGGTCACGAAGTTGTGCCATATCACCTCAATCTAATTCCAGAACATTTCATCACCCTGGTGGGAAGCCCCCCTACCTGAGCAGTCATTCTGGGGCAGCCACTCATCTGCTCTCTGTCTCCATAGATTTTCCTATTCTGGACATGGCATATAAATGGAATATGTGGTATTCCACGGCCAGCTTCTTCTACTCAGTGTAATGTCTCCAAGGTCCGTCCATGTGAGTCATGGCCGAATGCCACTCCACGGCATTCACATTTCTTTCATCCTTTCATCACTTGATGGTCACTTGGGGTTTTTCATTTTTGGCTGCTCTGAATGATGCTGCTGTGAACACTCAACAACACTCTTTGTGAGGGTGCAGATTCTGCTTTCACTGGCTCTAGGGCAGGGTCCCTAGTGTAGGGATTGTCCAGATGCTCCGTCAGGTGATTCTAATGTGCAGTCAGGGCTGAGAACCTCTGGCTTAGAACCTTAGCACTAGATGTGAGCTCCATGGACCTTCGGCCCAGCATGGCCAGGGAACTGACTAGAAATACGGGTCCCTGTGCCCCACCCAGGCCCACTGAGTCAGAGGTCAGAGTCCAGCAGGACCTCCAGGTGACATGTGTGCTCATTGAAGTGTGAGAGGCACAGACAGGTTCTGGGAGCTACTCGGGGTCCTTGTCCACCAAGTGTAACCTTGTTCCTCTGACAAAATGCACACCAAACTCTGAACAGAGAACTTATTGGGGACCACCTTTATCCCCTGCACACGTGCCACGCAAAACTGGGGGCAGAGAGTCTCATTTGAGCCTCCACCATGTCCCCAGTTCCCAACACAGTGCACAGCACAAGCAGGTGTGGGATAGAGTTGTCACATGGAAACACCAGCGACCAAAGAGCCCTTCTGTATGTCCAGTGTGCTCTCAGGGGACCAGCACCCAGAATCCATAAGCTCCACCAGCAGCAGCTGTGTGATCTCAGTGTTAATCACCCCTCTGAGCCTCTGTTTTTTAGTCCTTAAAACAGGGTTGGGCATATGACAAATCACAGGCTGCATGAAGGTCAGATTAAGTGGTTAATGAGACTGAGTGGTGTCCCCACCCCATCCCAAGTAAAAAGATCGGTCTCTGAGTTAAACTCTAAAATAACCTCAGAAAGAATCTGCATACATCTGCGATGCTACTTTGCTCAGAAGAAAGAGACCCAGGCCTGAGTCTCTAGAATGAAGGAATCAACCTGGCTCGGAACAGCGAGGACGTCTGCAGAGGGGCTTGATGGTCAGGGAGGAGAGAGGGACGGATAGAGTGAGCCTGGCCAGGGCTCACGCGCTGGCGTGTCCCTCTCCCCCAGCTGAACTGGGCGCAAGTGTGTTTTTTTGTTTGGCGCTACAGTATCTTTAAAAACAAAATTTGCTGCAACATTTGAAATTCACAGGATTTTACTTTGTCAGTGAAAAATTCTCAACCTAAAGAAAGTTTTAAAGAATTTATCATGAACCAAGGTTTTGGAAGCTAGTCCCAGAAGCAAAATCTCAAGGGACTGAGATAATGCTCCAGAGAACAGCAGTTTTCAGTATATTTTCTATATTAGAATCAAAGGGGACGACATAGGAAAGGTTAACACAAAACCCATTGGTGGCAGATTAAGGAGGTGGGAGAAAGCAAAGCAGGGAAATCACTAGGACTGGATAAAAAGTAAAATTGAGGGACACATGTTTATTTGACATGGGTGGGTGCAGGACAGTGAACATTTCACATACGTGGTTTACAGGGGTATGTGGGGAAGAATGATAATGAAGGATATTGGGCTTACCCCTTACTGGGTGTTTACCTTTGGAAGTCTGGAGAAGAGATGGCTCTGACATTTTAAGTATGTTATTCTCGATGTGCAAACACAATGGGCAGGGCTTGCTGAGATGGAGATCAACCCATCATCTAGGCCTTAGCATCTGCCCTCCCTCCATAACCTGTTCACTTAGAAATTTCATATAATCAGATCATTCCACGTGGTCACTTTCAGTCATTGAGTTGTCATGCTTGCCAAGGTAGCTCTTTTTTTTTTGTTCACAACTTCTAAGTCCAGTCTCCTTGATTTTCTGTAAAAGCTGGTGCCTTTGGCCTGCTTTTCTTTCTTTTTTTTTTTTTTTTTTTTTAGATTTTATTTATTTATCTTTAGAGGGGAAGGGAAGGAGAGAGGGAGAGAAACATCAATGTATGGTTGCCTTTTGTGTGTCCCCTGCTGGGAACTGGCCTGCAGGGAACCAGTCTGCAACCCAGGCATGTGCCCTGACTGGGGATCGAACCTCAATTGTCTAGTTCGCAGGCCCGAGCTCAATCCACTGAGCTACACCAGCCAGGGTGGCCTGCTTTTCTGTGTGGCAGCTTCAGGCTGGAGCTGCGTGGTGGCTGACCCCTTCACCGGGTCCAGGGCTCTATGCTGCTTCCCCGGCCTCTTCCCCAGCCCGGTTACTCTTGATCAGGTTTGCCTGGCTCTGTAGGCATCTGAGTTTGCTGTCCCTATAGTGGGGCTGGCGGTGGGGTGGGGAAGAGGACATTAAATAGATGACAGCTCTAGTTAAGGATACATTGGCTTTCTGGCCTCATCACAAAGTCGTTTTGAGATTGATTAATGCGAGTCTGTGCCCTGCGGACTAGTCCCCGTACGTGGATTGAGTCCCTTTCCTGACGTTTCCCACAGAACTTGGGAAGCATGTACCGGACGGAGGTGCGGGTGATGGTGATAGTGACTGTGCTTGGCATCATGTGGGAGGGACTTCCCGCCAGGACCAGTGGCTATTGGCCCTTCGGCTTTCCTTCCTCCTTCTCATGCTTATTTGAAAAGGGCCCATCACCCAGGTTTGGAAGCTGACACGGACACTTCGGATTTCCTGAATTCAGAGGGCCCCTCACTTTCCCTCTGCTTGCCCTCCTCGGGGGCTTGGCAAGTCAGCGACTCCTGGGAGCTGGGGAGCGCTCTGGTGATTCAGGTGGATAAAGCACACACAGTCCTTCCACCTCTCCCAGGCCTTTGTCAGAACCTAGGGTCTTTCTCCTTTTGTATTGCAGGTACCTCCTGTACCTGCAGATTAAGAGAGATATTTTCCATGGTCGCCTGCTCTGCTCCTTCTCCGACGCTGCCTACCTGGGTGCCTGTATTGTGCAAGGTGAGTTGAACTGGGCTCTAGAGCTTTGGCTGCTCTGAGCTCTTCTCCTACCCTACCTGTACCCACCCTCCTGTGCCCGTCCACCCATGTCCATGGTGTGGGGCCTGGCGGGTCTGGGTCCTCAGCAACAGACCCCTGGTTATCTTCCCTCACAAGCCCCTGGGGTCCTGGGGGGAAACTGGGCTGCAGTGGTCACAGGGCCTCTGCAAAAACAAAGGGCTCTCAGAGACCCGTGGTAGAGCTCAGAATGCCCAAATTTACGAGAAGCTCTGAAGGGCAGTGGGGTCTTCCGTGCTTGGAGCTCCCACCGCCAGCTGTGGGGCCTAATGAGCACACTGAGGGGGGCACTATGTCCAGGAAGGCAGTTGTAAATTCAAACATTTGAATGAAATGTCAAAACACACACACACATTTATTCATGTGGGTACATGTACACTGCATCTAATTCTTCAGCTTCTCTAGTCACGTAGGGTGGTAAGAAAAGCATTAGGCTCACAGTCTGTTGTACGACTCAGGTGTTCTGTTCCCGTGGGGTCAGTCGGGAGGCAGCTGGCACAGGGGATGTTTAGAAGGACCCAGGTGATGCAGCCATTTGAGCATGAATGCTAATGACATGTTTATGGGAGAAGAAGAGGGAAGGGAGGGGAGGTGGGAGAAAAGAGAGAGAGAGAGAGAAACAAGAACCAAGTGAGCATGTCACCCTTATAAAGGATCTGGAATAATGACAGTTATCTGCTGATGACAATTCCAAGCTTCATTCACAGCTTGGGGGAGAGAGAGAGAGACAGACAGACAGACAGACAGACAGACAGACTGAGACCCCTCATTGTCTGGGGGGTGTGCATAGGCACACCCGTCCCTATGGATGCTCTGTGCTGTGAGAGAATTCCGCAGTGAACCCTGTTTCCAGGTGTGTGCTCTCTGAGAATTCTGAAGAATGTGTCTCTGTTGATTTCCCCCTTCCCCTGGGAGCACACTAGTGCTGCATAGCCGATTTTAGCAGAGGTGTTGAAACCCTTGGAGATATTCATGTTTAAAGTCAGAACAATAGTGATACCGTGATGGGAAAGGTCCTTCCAACTGTCTGGAGGTGGGGCATGTGCTTCTAAAAGCAGCTTCTCTTATATCATCAGAGCTAAGGGAGGTAGAAAGTTCGTGCCCACCTTTTCCCGTGAAGACAGCAAGTTCCTCCTAGTCAGGGAGTACCGTCTTTGTAGGGAAAAGTGGATCGATGCTAATCGAAGCAGCCAGACCACATGTGAGGATTTCAAAACACATTTAGGCATTAGTGAGTAATGGTCAATTCTCCAAGGGCAAGCTCAACATGGATCTGTAATAGGAAACTTTTCATTCTGTTTTATGTCTGAAATAAAGCCACAGAGGCTCTGTCCAGAGGTCCTGATGATGGGGCCCCTATGTGAGGCCTGGTTGCTGTTCTCACTGACCACACACACAGACATTGTGTGGAGAGTAGAGTTGCAAACGGACTAGTGACCTAAAAAGGCCCTTTCAGCTCAAAAACGCAGTGGTGTCCATGGGCCATTTGCAGCAAATCCAGTCAAAGCAATTCATGAAGTTCTCTGATGCTGAGGCGAATCATCAGCAGCTCTAGAGATCATTACAAATGCAGATAGGAGATCATTACAGATGCAGATAAAGATCTGCTTTGTAGGAAGTGCTCTTTGAAGGAGCTTTGTCAGCTTCCCAATATTCTGAGTGCATAAAAAAACAGGCAGCCGCCTCGGGTTTTGCCAGTTGTACACGCTGAACACACGGGCATATTCAGCACATGCCACGCCTTTTCTTTCATAAATACAAATTGCAACACAAACACATAGGACCCTTGGCCTTTCTTTATCCTTTCTCAGTAAAAATAGCTTTTCTGTTCTTTCTATGGAAGAGCAACAGGCTGGGATTCTTGTTCTCATCTCCTTTGCCTTTTGTACTCAACCCCTGTAGCTCCCTGGCTCCTACCAGATGTTCAGAACTCAGTTCAGAGGTCGCGTCCTCTGAGAAGTCTTCCTGGACTACTAAAGTAGCCTCCCTCCTGCACGTTATCACACTGCTCTTTCACACAACTATTTTGTTGTCTTTTAAGCACTTAGGTCTGAAATGACTTTGTTTTTTGGGGGGGTTATTCATCCTCTGTCCCACCCCCACCATGTAGAACCTAAATTTCATGGAAAGTGGGTCTCTGGGTGGCTCATTTCACTGTAATACCCCTGTGTTGGGTATAAGTTCTCCAGTAAATATGTTAAGTGAACCAGGACACTTGCCTAATAATTGCACCAATGTATGCTTTATTCCTCTGTGTGGGAGAAAGTGGCTGGTTCACTACCTCATTCATTTGTTGTGCAAGCATTTATTGAACATCTGCACTGTAAAGTCCCTGGGGGTGGGGTGCGGGAGACAGACAAGAAAATAGGCATTGAGACATGTGCTAAGGGCTACATAGAGAGACCTTCCCCCTCCCCATATGATCTCCAGAGGGCCCCTGGTCCAGCAAGGGCAGTCAGGGAAGGCTCCTGAAGGAGTTGGCCTTGAAGCCATCACATTCTTTATCTCAAGTTCTTTTGCAACAAGTCTGCGCCACAGCAGGGGAAATGCCATTGCCAGGCTTGCCCTTTCTGTTTGCCATCACTCGATGGCACTCATCCATTCGCTTTAACTCTTGGGGTTAATTCCTGACAGTTAATGCTCTTAAAAATGTGCTAGGACTCATTTCCCCTCACCAGCCATCCAGCATGTTGTCGGTTGTTTGTCACAACTTGACCCTCAGTGTCATGTGTGGAAAAGAACCACAAGCCTCTTACCCAGCTCCTTTTGGTAAGGAAAACAAAATTTGAATACTTAAGAAATCCTCAATCATATATAAACTGCCTTTTGCTTCAGGTGAAGTCAGATTGAAAGACAAGATATTGGGAATAAGAAATTGGGAAGCAGGGCCTGTGATGGGGGAGGTGTTGACATTTACCTGGTCAGCTGCCTTGTGAAGGTTCCAGGGCATTTCTTCTCTTTGTTTTCAGACATATTCCAGGCTACTCATTTGCAGTGTTGGGCAGTACCACCAGTCCATTTGTTCCTCCCAAGTTTTTCTGTAAAGATAAGGGCTCCCCACAAACCAAGCACTCCCTCACCAAGCACTATGCAAGCTAACATTTGCAGTGAAGATGACCCAGTCATATCAGTGGTCCTCTCTGTGGGACATGGAAGCCTTGGCTTGTACCATCTCCTAAGTTGTAGGTCCATAGCCAGCTCACAGTGTGTGTGTGTGTGTGTGTGTGTGTATGTGTGGGTGTATTATGTGTATTTCTTTTGAAACTTGAGTTAATTCTCTGCTTATGACCTGTTCTTATCATTGATCCCTTTGGGACAATTGATGGATTGAGGGATTTCCCCGTTGTCATTATTCTCCGTTTCTGTTCCTAAAGGCAACAACTGGGTTTGCACAGATATTTGATTTTGCACACAGCCTTATAAAATGATTAGTGTTGCTTAGTGTACATATACTTTTACATTTTATAAAATAAATGAGGCTGTAGAACTCATTTCTTTTTATGCTCAGAACACTGGGGCAATGCGTACACCCAGATGTACACATTGCTGGGTGTACATCTATCTATTCTGTTGCTTTTAATTGCCACAGAGTATCCATATATATCACTCCCACTGAACGTGACACTCAAGTTGCTTTCATGTTCTTTTTCACACCCAGAGGTTTTCTAGACTACACGCTCAAAAATGGGTTTGCTGGGTCATAAATTTGACAAAATACTCCTGTTTTCTATAAAAGCTATATGCATCAAGAATCCTCCAGAAATATGCAAATATTTCCATTTCCTTGCGTTGTTGCCAACACACAAAATCACCCGACTTCCTCAACTTTTTGTTCATTTCATGGGGCTAGTTGCTGTGGTTTGCAAAGCTCTGATTATGGACGAGTCTGATTATCTCTCCGTACACTAGCCCTTTGGGTTTCCTCTTTTGTGAACTGGCTGTTCATATCCTTTGACCAATTTCCTGTTGGTCTTCCTACCAATTTCCGTATTGATTTGTAAGGATTTCTTGTTTATTCTAGCTGTTAGCCCTTGTTAGCTTTAAATTTTGCAAATATGTTCTTTGAACTTGTCATTTATTATTTTGACTGTGATGTTCTTTAATGAATGGAAATATTTAAATTTTGATATGGTCAAATTAATCAATTTCCCTCCTATGGGTGTTGGGAACATGGGTCTTATTTTAAAAGTTCTTCCTCATGCATTATACATTTTAGGTTGTTTTAAGAAATTTGTAATTTGAATTCTGTTAAGAAGCTTTATGGAGCTTAGCTTTCTTCCCTTACCTTTCTTATCCTTCTACAGTAATTAGATAACTCAACAACGAAGGGACAGCGGGTACAAATTACAGGGTTGTATGTGATTTTGCAGATGTGCTCCAGGCATCTTGATTTTTAAAAAATCTATTTCAAAGTCGTGTTAGTGATCAAATTCTTTGAATACCATTTTCCCACCATCTTTGATCTGCTTTCTGGACCCTTTCTGCCTGAGCTACTTGCCTCTTCCCAGCTCGTTTTCCTTACCATGCTCAGGAATTCCAGTGGAATGTATTCTGACCGCCAGAGCATCGCCTTTGCTTCTCCAGGCTGTGGTCCTTGCACATCTAGGTCCAACCTCTCCTAGAGCCTCCGGGTGCTCAGAGAGGTGCATGCATTTCTTTTTTATACTTTAAGATCCTCTGGAGGTGCCCTCCATTAGAATCCAGCAACAGCCTTCATTTGGTGTGCTTGTCCATACTTGGACACACACTCTTTAACTTGAGAGCAATCCATTTATTTTTAAGTGCAATCCTCTCAGGTGCCTTTATGTTGTGATTTTTCATTGAGTAAGCCACACCTACAGAAATCTCAGAGTAGGCGGCTCCAGCCAGGGAACTCCTAGACTCAGAGAAAATTAGCTGTGAAAGAAACCGTGAGGGACGTTCAGTGGTTTCCTCTTGGAGGTGGTGTGTACCACCTCCTGTCCTGGGGGGCATTTGGAAATATTGGGGGAAGCATTTCTGGTCATCACAATGACCAGGCCTGCCACTAGCACTTAGTATCTGAAGGCTAGGCACACTGAATGCCCTAGTACGTCTTAGAAGGCCTGAAACAAGAAAGAATTATTTGGCCCTAATAGTGCCCCATGGAAAAATAATGATGGAAATCCCTTTTATTGTATAGATAAAGAAATGAGACTCAGGGAGGTTGGCAAGTGCCCAAGCTCACACAGTTAGATGTGAACTTGAACATAAGCTTTTAGACTCTCAGGCTGTGGTCTTCCCGTGGATACAAGAACATTTCCTTGGGTGAGCTTCTTCTGTGCTCTTCTTTTGGGTGGCAGGAGCCATTCCATGCACACCCTGTTGTTGTTTTTTAATCTTTCTTTCTCTCTCTCTTTATTTTTCACTGTTTGTAGCTGAGCTTGGTGATTACGATCCTGATGAGCATCCCGAGAATTACGTCAGTGAGTTTGAGATCTTCCCTAAGCAGTCACAGAAGCTGGAAAGAAAAATAGCAGAAATTCATAAAAACGAACTCAGGTAACAGGGGTAGAGCTTTGTAAGCGCGGTAGAGGTGTGAAATCATTCTTCCGGTGGGGAATGCGGAAACCGTGTGGCGAAGGGGGGGTGTTTGTGAAATAGGGACAGACTGTTTCGGGTGTCAGAGCCGTATTTCTGGGCCCTGTCGAGATCTTCCATCAGTAACAATGCCAACAGCGGGGGGACTCCTGGAAGGTTGTTTATGAATCATCAGCAGTTATTAGAGCTGTATATTTTCTTGGGGGTTTTAACCACCCTCAGTTTCTGAATGTGAGATGCAGGGTAAATAAGTAATCCCTTCTGTTCTGAAGTTTACACCACCTCTTCCTCTCCTGTGGCCATTGCTGGGGGCTTTGACTCCAAGGAGGGTGGAAGCCCCAGACAAGGTTTCCATTGCTGAGCTGCTTTCAGGGTGACGGACTCAGCACCTTCTCCTCTTTTTCTTGTCTGCGATGCTTCAGGACAATTGCTGACGAGAGTACTAATAGCAGGAGTAGCAAAATCACATACAGTATCCACTGTGTCCGAGACACTCTTTTAATTGTTCATGTTGACTCATTTAATCTTCACAACAACCTGGGAGATAGGTGCTATGGTTATTCCCATTTTACAGACGAGGAGCTGAGGCACAGAGAAATTAAGCATCTTACTCAAAATTATACAGCTTGCAAGTGACAGAGGCAGGATTGGAATCCAGGTGACCTGGCTCCAGAGTCTGTGCCCTTAAGCAGTGTGTGGCACTCCCACTTTGCATGGTCTACCCGGGATAAAATGAGGCACAAGTAGGAATCATCGACAGTTTGGAATTCAGGTAACTCAGGTCTTCCAGCCTGTAACTAGAATTCGGATCTGTGCAAATCACAGAAACATTCATTATGATAAACACAGCAAGTTTGGGCTGTGTTATGACAACTGTTGATGAAGAACTGAGGGAGCTGAGAGACTTCTACCTTCTGGGCCTCTGGCAATTATAAAAAAAAATTAGTGTCACTGGTTTATGAATTCTGGAACAAATTACTGTCCCCTTGTGAGAGAGTGCTAGAACTCCCTACTTTATGCAGGCACTCCCCCTTCTGGTGAGTCTGAGAAGAGCACACACATGGGCATTTAAGTTAGCAATATATTTCAGCTAGGAAAAACGTGACCTTTGTTCTTAAAGATGATTAGACATCAACAAGTTATACCAGTTGCAGAAAGGAACATACCATCTCAATGGGTAATTTTAGAGGATTGTCTCCTCATGAAAAGCTTTGTTGACAACATATGACACTCCAACTACTCTTTTTTCCATTTGGGGGACAAGCATGCTCAAGGTTAAAATGAAGTTCCAATGTCCACTTGAGGGGTATGTGGATCAGCAGGGTCTGGAGAGCACAGGGTGAGACCCTTTAGGCAAAGGAGTCACATCCAATGTGTGGATTGAGGGGAAACTGGAATGGAAAGGTCTGTTGTGATCAGAATTTGCAAAGCCTCCAATGCTCAGAACATGTGATAATAATAAACATTTATTGTGCACTTACTGGATGACAAAACCCCATGCTATGAGTCTTATGTGTATTGTCCCACTCAGGCTTCCCCAGCTCTATGGGGTAGGCGCTACTCTTTCCGGTCCAAGGTGAAGGGACCTCAACCTGGGGTGTCTAAGGGCCTCGCCTTGCTGGCAGCAGACTCAGGACTTGAGCCTTGGTCTTATCTGAAACTAAGATACTTGCTCTTATCCACTGTGCTGACAGCTGTAAGGCAATCGGGTTGGTTTTCCCCAGCGATCACCATGGCCAAGGCATCAGAGGGTGGAGACCAGCAGTGGGAGGACCAGGTAGTTTCTGCTGTGCAGACAAGAAATGCTGTGGGCCTGACCAAAAGCAAGAGTAGAGAACTCTGAGGAAAGAGTCTTGAGGGACATTGCTGCAGGGCTCAGTGACCCACTGGACTGAATGAGTGAATCAAGATTCCTGATGGTTATTTATAACCAGAAAGCTGTAGATCAGCCCTGGTGCCGCCACCTGAAATTGTTGATGCACAGCAAAAGTGGTCATCATGCACCTGAGGAACAGAGGGGGTCACCAGTCAAACATGATTTAATAGATCCCAGAAGTGAAGGCCGTGACTTGATTAAAACTGCTGTTCTGTGTCTATCACCACATGTCTGTAACATCCGAATGTGCACCCTTAGAAGGAAGTCGAGTTGTGTGTCAGAAGGACGAAGCAGCTAGAATCATGTGACACTGCCAGGGGAACTGCAGCCAGTATTTCCCTACGTACTTTTGCTAAACCACAAATAGTCGTGTGTTTCCTGCAGCATCAGTGCAGCCGAGAGAGATTTTAGGTTTGGGTGGGAAGATAAGAGCAGAGCGAGCTGAAGTGTGGCTGGGGGTGGTGGGTGCTTTCCAGAATCAGTTGGAACCCTGTCATAGAGACTCCGGTTACTCCGGGGGTTCTGTGAGCCCTTTGCACACAGGTAATGAAAGTGTTGACCTTGTATGGGAATTGAATTGCTCTACAAACATGACAATGTCAGGAAGGAGTAGTAAATGGAAGAGATCATTGCGAGAAGCTCTGTCTAGGAGTTACCATCTTACTCTCCCAGGTTGTCACAGTACCCATGACCCTCCCACACAGCAAACGGCTAATGTGTGATCATTGGTCTGTTGTTAAGGAAACTTCCTGGGAGAATTCCAGTTGGCCTGTGTTAGGGTTTGAGTGGCCCCTGAAAATAACCTCCTGCTTTCTGCATAATTTCTGAACCAGCTGGGAAAGAAAACAAGAGATGGTGATAGAGAAACTCAGACATTTGTGGAAATGGTGACAATGATTTGCAGTGAGATAGACATTTTTACCTGTGGGGTTTGAGAACCTTCTCCAGCCTTTTTTATTGATTAGAATCAGTCTCCTTCTGTGCTCACTGAGGAGGGGACAAAAGCTGTGACTCTTGGGAGAATTTAATCAGGGAGAAAGGAGGACCCTCTCCCTTCTGAGGAGGCTACCTACTGCTTGAAATTAGAACTAACATGGCTTGATAGACAGGCACAAGTAAGAGACATTTTAGGAGAAGAAAGTGTGAAAAAGAGACTCCTTGGAATTTTTAGGTGCTTGAAAATAGAAGATGAAGATTTTAATAAGAGTTTCCATGAACTAAGTGTTCAGACTTCTTTTATTTGTGAGTGAAGATTGAAATTCATGGCCGGGTCAATGTTGCTTCCTTAAATGTGCCACTCTTTGACTGAACTGAGGGGAGGGGAGGGAAGGGAGAAGTTACAGTTTCGCAAATGTAATAACATAGTTTATTGATCATCTCTGTGTCCGTCAAGAAAAGCTAGATTTTGCTGAAGAACAACCCCAAAATCTCCATGGTTTAGAATAGAGGCTTATTTTTTACTCTGGGGTGTGTCCACCACATGTCAGTGGAGAAGGAGGGGGTGAGGAGGGCTCTGCTCATCATGGTCACTAGGGGCAACCCCAAGCTTGAATTTGCCAGTAGTTGAGTCAAAGGAAAGAGAGAGATCTGGACGATGTTGCTTCAGCTTGGAAATGATACATGTTGCTGTGGCCATAACTGGTCCCATGTTAGGGTCACAGCACAAGGAACTGAAATGCTATGAGGTGTCCAGAAGGGGCAAACTGGAAACAGCAGGTGAATAGCTCTTAATAGCCTTCACAGTATCGTTAACTAGTAAGTTTTAACAATGGACTAATTTTTAGAGCAGTTTTAGATTCATAGCAAAATTCAGTGGAAGGCACAGAGATTTCCCCTATACCCTCTGTGAAGCCGCCCCCAGTATCAATGTTCCCCCACGGAAGTGGTACATTTGTTGTGTTTGATGAACCTGCATGGAGGACACATCATCATCACCCAGAGCCCATAGCTTACCTTAGGGTTCACTCTTGATGTTGTATATTCTGTGGATTTGGACAATAATATCCACAAGTATAGTATCATACAGAATACTTTCACTGCACTAAAAATCTCTGTTCTGCCTGTTCATCCCTCCCCCACAAAACCCCTGGAAGTCACTGATTTTTTTAACTTTATCTATAATTTTGACTTTTCCAGAATGTCATATAGTTGGGTCCATACAGCATGCGACCTTTTCAGATTGGCTTCTTTCACTTTGTAATATGCATTTAAATTTCCAATAACATGTCTTTTCATTGATAGTTCATTTTATTGATGAATAATATTCCATTGCCTGGAGGTACCACAGTCTATCCATTCGCCATACTGAAGGATGTTTTGGTTACTTCAAAATTCTGTCAATTATCCATGAAACTGCAAACTGCTATAAACATTCACATGCAGGACTTTGTGTGGGCATATGTTTTCCACTGCTTTGTGTAAATACCAAGGAGAGCGATTTCTGGATTATATGGTTAGAATATACTTAGTTTTGTAAGAAACTACCAAACTGTCTTAGAAGGAAGCTGCACCATTTTGCATTCTCAGCAACAGTGAATGAGAGTTTCTGTTGCTCCACAACAATGAATGAGAGTGTTTGGTGTTTTCAGTGCTCTGAATTTTGACCGTTCTAATAGGGGTATAGATAATAGAGTATTATTTAGAAAGACTTTATAGAGGCAGCTTTGGGCCTCTTCATATCCTGTGAGCCAGAGGATGAGGGGATGTATGATACACATTATTGAATAGATGTCAGTGCTAAAACCTACTGAGGCTGAATAATTCTTCTAGATCAGGAATGGTTAATAATGGGTTTTTTTTGGTGGCAGGGAGGGAGTGGCGCTTTCTGAGCTGTATGATCTCCATTGCAGCTACTCAGCTTAGCTTTTATAGAGCAAAAGAAGACACAGACAACACAAAAGTAACTGGGCTGTGATTCAATAAAAGTTTAAAAAAGATTTTATTTATATATATTTAGAGGGGAAGGGAAAGAGAGAGGGAGAGAAATATCAATGTATGGTTGCCTTTCATGTGTCCCCTGCTGGAAGCTGGCCTGCAACCCAGGCATGTGCCCTGATTGGGAATTGAACCACGGTCCTTTGGTTCGCAGGCCTGTGCTCAATCCACTGAGCTATGCCAGCCAGGGCTCAATAAAACTTTATTGACAAAACAGTGGGCCAGACTTGGCTCAGGGGTTCTACTTTGCTGACTTCTGTTCTAAACATGTGCAGAGCAGGTCTAGAATCAATTTCTGCTTCATTTCTCTGCCTCTATAGATGATTTTAAGACAAGAACCACACTTGTTTTTAAAACTATGTGTAAAAAAAGTATCTGTTATAATTTACAGATTTCATTTGACTTTGGTACACAGACATGAGGTCCTACCACTAGGACTACTTTAGAAATAGGTCATCCCTCCTTGGAGGGCCCTCTGCTAGGTATAGTCAGTCACTGCCACAATTTCTGGGGACATGACAGTTCTGTTACTTTTGGCTCTTCTTAGTTTCTGTTTTCCACAGCTTTAATCATGGCCATGTGGGTTAAGAGGGAACACCACTTCCATTAGTCCGGAGGGTGCTGAAGATCAAGAATAAGATTGATTTCAGTATCAGAAACCCTGATACACTTTTCTGAAGGTTTTCCTAGAGTTTCTACTCAGCTAGTCCTTCCGTATCCAGTTCAGCAAGTTTCTTATTAGAGGTAAAGATACTTGAATTAGCTTCAGTTACAGGTCATTAGCTTTTAAATATTCAAAAAGCTAAGTTGATGATGAAGTGGCTTTGATGCTGTACAGTAGTACTCCTTCATCTGCAGTTTTGCTTTCCACAATTTCAGTTACCCACAGTCAATCATGGTCCAAAAAATATTAAGTGGAAAATTCCAGAAGTAATTCATAACTTTTAAATTGCTTGCTGTTCTGAATAGTGTGATGAAATCTCATTCTGTCCTGCTCCATCCTCAGGGATGTGAATCATTTCTTTACTGAGAGTACCACCTTAGATCATTATAAGAAGAAAGGTGAGTGGAGCACAATACGCTATTGTGTGTGTGAGTGTGTATCTGTGTGTGTGTGTCTATGAAGGAGATGAGACCAGATTCCCATAACTTTTATTATAGTATATTATAATAATTGTCCTGTTTTGTTTATTATTTATTGTTGCGAATCTCTTACTGTGTCTTATTTATCAACTAAACTTTATGTAGGTGTGTATGTATACATAAGAAAAAGCATAGGATGTGGAACTGTCCACAGTTTGAGGCACCCACCGTGGGTTACTCTATATTCCTTGCCCTTAATGAAAAGAAAAATCATCCAACTCTCTACCAGCACAATGATCTAAGGCAGTGAGGTTTGTGCTGGAAGGAATAATGACACTGAGTATGTTTTACACAGTCATTATCTCTTTTTATTTCTCCAAACTCACATTGTCAGTAGATCATATCCGTGCCTTCCTGGCAAGGATTTATAGTTTCTAGAAATAAGTGCCCTGCTATGATAAATACCTTCTACCTATGCTTCTGATGAATAGATCACAAGGGCCTCCTTAGGAAATGTTTTTGTGCAGTTTTGAGAAGAGTGTTTATGGTGTAAAAGGAAGAGAGGAAATGTCAGATTATTTTATAGCTCTAATCTTTCTTAACTTGTGCTTTCCTCTGTCATCTCTCCCTCCTCCCTTGGTTCTTTCCCTGCTTAAGTCTCTTGTTCCAAAATACTAGAATGATGGTCCCCGACCTTTTTGGTTCCAGGGACTGGTTTTGTGGAAGACAAATTTTCTAAACACCAGGGTGCAGAGGCTGGTTTCTGGATGATTCAAATGCATTACATTCAAGCTCACCTCCTGCTGTGTGGCCAGGTTCCTAACAGGCCCAGACCAGTACTGATCTGTGGCCTGGAGGTTGGGGACCTCTGTCCTAAAATCTCCCACCCTGGTAGGTTATCAAACCTATTTCCATTATCCATTGTTACTTGGTATAACACCCTTATTAGAAGTGGGTAGACAGAATGATTTGGTATTAAATACTTTTCCTGTAAAAACTAAATCCCTGCATTTTATGGCCAAGAGTCAGGGACATTTCTACAGAATATTTGACTGAGGTGCTGCCCTAAGCCATCAACATTTTTTATACAGATGAAATCTGGATGAAGTGACTTGAAGGGAGAGAGAACAATGTCACTGACATATAAAATAACTATGCAGAAAGAGAGAGGGAGTAATACCCAAAACTGGAACCAGCCATTTCTAAATATATCTTTGATCACTCCCAAAATGTGATTGTATATCATACTTAGAGTCAAAGACTTGAACTTTTGATGAGGCTGTAACCGTGTATTTATCCACTTATCCATCCATTCCCCTATCCATCTGTCCACTCATCCATGTAGACATCCATGATTCATTCATACATCCATGCATCTGTCCACATGCCTATTTCTCCACCCATGTCCCATCCGTGATTCATCCACCCATTCATGCAACTATCCATCTATCCAGTCATGCACCAAATATTTATTAAAGGGAAACTCCATCAGAAGCTGCAGAAGTGCTGGATGACCTGGCTCGGTGATCTTCAACTGCTTGGCCACCAAGCGGGGATGTCCTTCACCATCTACAGACCTCCATAGCCTCATGTTTTGAAAGATTTTATCTGAAAAAAAAATTTCATGAAGCAAAAATTAATTTGCTTTCTAATTTTTAAAAAATATATTTTATTGATTATGCCATTATAGTTGTCCCATTTCCCCCTTCTTTCCCCTCCATGCTGCACATCCTCTCCCCCACCATTCCCCCCCTTTAGTTTATGTCCATGTGTCACAAGTTCTTTAGATTCTATATTTCCCATACTATTCTTGCCCTTCCCCCTGTCTATTTTCTACCTACTGTCTATGCTACTTATTCTCTGTACCTTCTCCCCCCTTCTCCTCCTCCCACTTCCCTGTTGCTAACCCTCCATGTGATCTCCATTTCTATGGTTCTGCTCCTTATCTAGCTGGCCTCTTAGTTTGCTTCTGTTTTAGGTGTGGTTGTTAATAACTGTGAGTTTGCTGTCCTTTCACTGTTCATATATTTTACCTTCTTTTTCTGAGATAAGTTCCTTTAACATTTCTTATAATAAGGGCTTGGGGATGATGAACTCCTTGAATTTGACCTTATCTGAGAAGCACTTTATCTGCCCTTCGATTCTAAATGAAAGCTTTGCTGGATGGAGCAATCTTGGTTGTAGGTCTTTGGATTTCATAAGTTGGAATAGATCTTTCCAGCTCCTTGTTGCCTGTCAGGTCTCTTTTGAGAAATCAGCTGACAGTCTGATGGGAACTCCTTTGTAGGTGACTATCCCCTTATCTCTTGCTGCTTCTAGGATTCTCTCCTTCATTTTAATCTTGGCTAATGTAATTATTATGTGCCTTGGTGTATTCCTTCTTGGGTCCAAGTTCTTTGGGTGTCTCTAAGCTTCCTGGATTTCCTGGAAGTCTATTTCCTTTGCCAGATTGGGGAAGTTCTCCTTTATTATTTGTTCAGACAAGTTTTCCACTTGTCGCTCTTCCTCTTCCCCTTCTGGTACCCTTATAATTTGGATGTTGGAACTTTTAAAGATGTCCTGGAGGTTCCTATGCCTCTCCTCATTTTTTTGAATTCTTGTTTCTTCATCCTTTTCTGTTTGGTCATTTTTTTCTTCCTTCTGGTCCACTCCATTGATTTTAGTCCCAGTTTTCTTCCCATCAATATTGGTTTCCTGTGCATTTCCTTTCATTTCACTTAGTTTAGCCTTCATTTTTTCATCTTATTTGCAACTGAAATCAGCCAGTTCTGTGAGTACCCTGATCACCAGTGTTTTGAACTGTGCATTTAATAGGTTGGCTATTTCTTGGTCACTTAGAAGTATTGGCTCTGGGGCTTTGAGCTGTTCTTGAGCCATAATGTTTTGGTCTGTTCACGCCTGTTATGTATGAGGGGTGGAGCCTTAGGTGTCCACAAAGGTGGGTCAACCCAGTGACTGGGTTGTGACACTGTATGTGGAGGCAGGGTCAGAGAGGGGCACTGGCTCTTGTTCCATGCTCTGTCTTGGATTTCAGTCCCCTCTGCTGCTTCCCACAAGCAAATTGGGCCCTTCTGGTTCTGGTTCCTGGGTGGGTGGGCTTGTGTACATTCTAGGACCCTGTGGGTCTCTCCAACAAACTCTTTGTGAGCCTGGGTTCCTCTCCAGGCACCTTGACCCCTGAAGGTTTCTCCAATTGGTGCTTTTAGGTTTTAATTCCCAGCACTGGGAGCTGGTTTGCTTGGTCTGTCTCACTGCTCATTTTTTTGCCTGGTTTATCTGTGCAAGAATGCATGACCAATCTCAGCCAGCCTCCTTGTGCCCTCACTGGGTCTGCCCATTGCCACCCCATGTCTGGGATCTGCCAACTGCCGCCTGCGCCCCTGGGTCAGTCTGGCCACTTTTTCCTGCTTGACCCCTTTCTGCCAGCCGCTGACCCCGCCCCTCTTACCAGTCTGGCTGAATGGTTCATTGTTGTCAGACTTCTGTACAGTTCAATTTTCTGTGTGTTTTGGTTGTGTTTTTGTTACTAAAACTTTGTTGTCTTTAAACTTGGTTGTCTTTAAACTTGGTTGTGCAAGGAGGTACAGTGTTTCCACCTATGCCTCCATCTTGGCTGGAAGTCCCTGTAATTTTTTATTAGTCATACACATCTACAACTACCACCCATAGCCTTTGAGTATCAAGATGTCACTAGCCAAAATCAGAGAAACTTAATGCTAAATTATTACACTTGAGGTACTCTTGGGGTTTAAAGCAGGGGTTATAAAATGACAGTCCTTGGACTAAACTCTGATCCAGATGTATATTCTTTGGGCCACACAATAGTTTTTTAAAATGGAATCATTTTACATAAGTTTCAGCTTTCCTGGCAACTGGATGATTTGGTCACACTCGGCTTTGACCATGGCAGCCCTCAGCTAGAGATGAGCAGCAGAACCCTTAAAAAAATTATTTGCTCTTTGAATCACTACCATCATTGCTTAACCAGTTCATTTTTATCTCCATTGGTATTGAGTTTGAGGCCACCTTCTATTTTTAATTCTCACCTGAAGATATGTTTTTTGATTTGAGAGAGAGAGAGAGAGAGAGCAAGATTGATCAATTACCTCCCATATGTGCCACAACCAAGGATGGAACCTGCAACCTAGGCATGTGTCCTAACCAGCAATTGAACCCACATATTTTTTGGTGTACAGGATGACACACCAACCAAATGAACCACACCTTCTTTTACCAATAAGGAAAGGGAGTTCTGAGAAATTCCCTTACATGAGGCTCCACAGTTCTGAAGTGATAGACCTTGACCTGAATCCTGAGATTCCCTCTGCAATGCTCAGATATCTAAGTTGCTGCTCTCCAATAAGTCTTGTCCTTGCCTGGCCCAGGGTATTATCACTGTCTTCTTAGCATGACATATACCCCAGTTTGCAGTGTTTTATCTAGTCCTCTGCATAGAGGTGGTCCCTAATAGTCCTCATGGAGTTTGCAAGTTCCTCTCTAAGTAAGGAATCAGAGGTGAGAGACTAGGGACTTTAACTTCCAGTTAGGGTGTAGAAAAGCTTGAGACATTGATCTCCCCCCAACACCAAGATAACATCAACAAACTACAAAAACTGTGGAAATCATATTAGTAAAACCTATCTTATTGCTGAGAATACAAAGAAACCCAAATGTTCTGAAATCCAGGTTGTCCTTCTGAGGAGAATGGAAACCTGCAGTAACTTTCACTTTTGGAGGTGTGGTGGGAAGTCAAGGACTAGGCCACGAGTAGGCTGACTGATTTGACTGATTGGGACTCAAGAGACTTTAGTTACAGAATGAGTTGCACTTTTCTACTACCCTTTAGCCCCCACCCTTCATTGACTGAAGAGGGGCAGTGTGCTGAAGTTGGGCAGGATGGGAGAGCTGAGCAAAATCCCTCTGAGACACTCCCAATGTTCAGCCAGAGCCTGGCAGCTCTTGCCAACTGTGGCGACAGGACCACAGGGAAGGGGAAAAGTCTGAAGTGCAGAGAGCCAGCAGTGATACTAAAGAGCAAAGGAGGCTCTCTGCAGCTCAAAAAGTTGGCAACCCAACTTTTATAAAATATAGAGAGTTCTCTGGCGTCTCCTGGGTGCTAAGAACTGAAGTCCTGCTGCAGGGCAAGTCCTGAAATCACTCACATTTGAAGCCTGGGGCAAGCAAAACCAACCTAAGTTGCAATGAGGTTGCAGAAAAATGAACGTAACTTAAGTTGAGAATGCTACTTTGCAGCAGACCACTATATTGGTCTTATGAGTTTAATTCTGGAGCTCATAGACCCAGATGATTCAGGTAGAGCCCAAACCACCCCTGCCCTATCAGCTGTGCTCCAAGCAGTCCAGGTCATTGCTGGAAAGATCCACACTTCATTTCACAATTAACCACTAATAATTTGCATTCAGTCGGGGACACTGTATGTTTTTGTACTCAAGATAATTGTATGCTAAAGGCTGACCAATAAGAGAGAGAGAGAGAGTGCTTCCCTTTGGCAAAAAGTACTCAAGATGAGCGGAAGGGAACTGTGTAGTTAAATACATAATTACTTGACCTCACTTAATTTATCACAGGAGCATACCTTTGGAGAATTGTTAAGTCTTAAAAAGGAATTCAACTAATCACTGTATTTTTATTTCTAAATGTCTCATTAGGGACACTATTAACCTTTGAACAGTTCCTAATGCAAGATTAAAACATTAGAAAATCATTATTTTTCATTACCCAAGAGATTTTTGCCAGAAACAAATGTCCAGTGAGGGATTCAAGGGAATAAAACAAAGTATTTCCATTTGATAAATCTTAGTATTTTCCTGAAAACCTGATCATTCCATGGTTTCTTCCTTAGTGAGTGTGGGGGGCGCAAGGGTTTCTAATGCCACTAGTCCCCACCTTTCCTTCACTGGTTCTGAACTTTTGTAGTTAGCCTTTCTCTGTATGTGACCTCTTAGATTAAATCTCTTAAACATCTAGCCATTGGAGATCTGCAGTAAAACCCAAAGCAAACAATAACAATTTGAGGACTTTTAGTTTAAAGAGGGGCTGTTGCTTTGCTATAGAAATCTTGACATGCTTCCTGACATTTCCCCCCAGGGCTATATTTCTATCAGTCACATGCAGGGCTAACAAGAGAACACATGTTCTGTGCCAGGCTCTACTCCAGCTGCTTTGTATCTGTTAACTGCCTACTCTTTACATCAGATCTTGGAGGTTGGTACTATTTTCCTATTGACTTTATGCAATCAAAGAGACACAGCTTCATTTCCTATTCCTGTGTTCAGTTCCTGGATCAGGGTCCAGCTAACTTTTTCTGTACTAGGTCATTTAGTAAACATTTCAGGTTTTGCAGGACATAGGGTGCCTGTTCTCACCACTCAGTTTTGCCATTGTAGCATGACAGCACTGTTAGACATTCTGTGAATGAATGGGCACGGCTGTGTTCCAATGAAAACTTATTGACACAAATTTGAATGTCATAATTTTCATGGGTCATGAGATGCTCTTCTGCATTTGTATTAAAGCACTGAAAAATGATGAACCATTTTAGCTCGAGGGCTGTACACAGTGAAGTGGCAGTCAGGATTTGCCTGCAGATGCAGGCTTTGGTTTGGGGATCTCTGACCTAGATTAAAATGGAGACATCACAGCTCTCCAGTCAGGTGTAAATACCAGTCATCTGAGGTGGATTGCTACCCATCAGTGATAAATTGCAATGTTTAGATTATGAGAAGGGCTTTCTATAAGACCTGATACTGAAATGCTCTGCCATGCATCCAGAAGCACAGGCAGGTGGCTCCTGACCATGTCTGATTGGTGGTGGGGGTGGTGCAGGCACTAGGACGTGTTTGGAACCAGGCAGACTTGCACTCGCATGTGGCTTCTGCACATATGAGCAGAGTAGCCTTACTTTCACTCTTTGAGTGTCGGAATCTACATCTATAAAATGAGAATAAGAATTCCTCCTTTATAAATAGTAAGTGAGAAAAGATGTATTGCTTGGTAATAGAAAAAAATTATACATTTCTTGAAACAGTAGGATTTAGTAAAAGATAGCTCCACATGTATATTATATTCCTGACCAATTCAGTTTGGTTCAGTGGTGCTTATAGATTGTATAATATTTCATCCAATAATTCTTTTATTTAAAAGCCAATTGTCCCCTAGCTGGTGTAGCTCAGTGGATTGAGCATGGGCCTGTGAAGCAAAGAGTCGCCAGTTCGATTCCAAGTCAGGGCACATGCCTGGATTGTGGGCCAGGTCCCCAGTGGGGGACACATGGGAGGCAACTGCACATTGAGGTTTCTCTCCCACTCTTTCTCCTTCCCTTCCCCTCCCTCTCTAAAAATAAATAAATAAAATATTTTTAAAAAGCCAATTGTTTTTTTAATCACTGTAAAATATATAAAATAGAAAAGACTATATAAAATAGTATATATACTATATGTACAATTTAAATAATAGCTGAAAAACCACCCAGGATCCCTAACTCTGCTAATGAATTGGAAGGTTACCAGATGCTTTGAAGTCTCTCCTGTGCTCCCCACCCACAGAGCACCTTCCTCCCTTTTCTACATTATTCTGAACTAAGTTATTCACTCTCTTCTTTTGCTTTTATAAATGTACTTTATATATATCACTAAGTAAAGCATTGCTTTGTTTTTGCCTATTTTTGATCATATAAATGGAATCATACTTTATTCTTATATCGCAGTTTTTCTCATCAACATTATATTTTTGTGATTCTTCCACATTGATAAATATAGCCATAATTTAGGTCTTCATTTTTACCTCTGTGTAACTAATTTTATGTCACATGAATGGGTCATATTTTATATATCCATTCTCCTGGTAATAGACATTTAGGTTGGTTTCTCGGTTTTTTCTATTACAAATTCATATGGGTTCTTGAATATCCTCATGGGTATCAACCGAGGTATGGAATTTGCTGAGCCATAGAGTTTGCACAACTTCAGCTTTTTTAGGAAGTGGTAGTTTGTTTGCTAGGGTTGCCCCAGCCTACACTTACCAGCAACTACTGAAATAAAGATGTTCCCTTTATATATCAGTGAAACTTCAGAACATGAAGACTAAAGAAAAAATCCTGAAAAGGCTTTAGAAAAACTTCATCTTCCTAAAGCAGGGTCTTGAGTTAATTCCTGAGAAATATATATCTGTAAAGGATGAATTTAAAAATTCTCTCTTCCATTAAAAGTAAAAGCTTAGTATATGTGGCTACCTTCCCTTCCTTTTCCAAGTCCCTATGGATAATAGAAAAAGTATTAGACAGTGGATACAGGAAAGAATACCATCTTAGGGTCAGAAGTCCTGAGGTATCTCTGGAAGACAGGAAACAGGAAATACAGGGCAAACACATGCATAGGAGGAGAGGAGTGGTTCTGGGTGCTTCAGGCAGCAGGTACACAGGTTGGCCATCATGGTGAGTGGGCAATTGGTTTTGGAGCAGTCGGGCAGCTTTGACCCCTTCCTCTGCTTCCAGGCTTGATCTGGGGGTACCCGGTGTGTGGAAAAGACCTAGAAAGAACTGAAACTTTCAGCCTTAAATTACTGACATGCACTTCACACATGGCACATTCTGTCCTTCCCTACAACCTTGGGAGGCTGTTCCTTCAATGAATAACGTCAGGTATATAGGTGACTGTCCAACCAAGAATCACCAAACACTTAAGGGAAGGAACATCAATTTAATGAATGAGAAACTCTGACTTAGCAAACCAAAAGCACCATTACCAAGAAAGTAGCATTAATGGAGCAAACAAGGTCGAACTTTAAAAGTGGATGTAAGAGAAGTAAAAAAAGTTTTTTTCATAAAATAAAAACAAGCAACTATTTCAAGAGCCAGATATAGGCATACCGTGGAGGTATTCTGGGTTTGGTTCCAGATTACTGCAAGTGAGTAAGAGCAAGTCACATAAATTTTTTGGTTTCCCAGTGTGTATCAAAATCATGTATATGTATAGTAAGTATATTACATTATACTATAGTCCATTAAGTGTGAAATAGTATTGTGTCTCAAAAATGTACATACTTAATTAAAAATAATATATTTACTAAAAAATGCTGGTGGAGAGTTGATGACCACTGGCTGACCGGGGTGACGGTTGCTGATGGTTAGGGTGGCCATGACGATTCCTTTAAATGACAGCGAAGTTTGCCGCATCAACTGATTCTTTCACTTGGATTTTAGAGGTCATTTTAGGGTTGTCCACTTAATTTCAATATTTCTGTGTTTCAGGGAATAGGGGAGCTGAGAGAGAGGGAGATAGACAGGGGAATATCCAGAACACACATATTTATTAAGTTCACCTTCTAATATGGATGCAGTTCATGGTGCCCCAGAACAATTAAAATGGTAACATCAAACACCCATTATCACAGATCACTGTAGCCAGTACAATAATAATGAAAAAGTTTGAAATATTGCAAGAACTACCAAAATGTGACCCAAACACACAAAGTGAGCAAATACTACTGGACAAAGTGTGCCCACAGACTTGCTTGATGTGGGGTTGCCAAAAACCTTTGATTTGTAAAAGAAAAAAAACAACCCCCCAAAAAACCCACACAGTATCTGTGAAGTGCAATAAATTAAAGCACAATAAACTGAGTTATTTCTCTAGTTGTTACATTGAAAATAAAATAATTGATAGTTAAAAACTCATACATGGGATGAAAAACAGGATACATACTGATGAAGAATAAATTAGCAAGCTGGAAGGTTGAATTAAGAAATAATTCAGAACATAGTACAAAAAGAAAGATACTTAAAAAACGAAACAAAGGTTGAAAGGCATGAAGAATAGACCTAGGATAGACCTGCTAGGGCCTCTCAAAAGAGAAAAGAGAGAGAGAGAGCGATTGGGAGTAAAGAAGGAAGTTGAGAAGGGAAGCAAAGAATCAAAGAAATGGCCAAAGAAAGATACGAGTTGTTGGATTAAAAGTGCCTTCACAGCACTGGTCATGATGAATAAATAAAGATGCTCCTTAGATATATCACAGTGACATTTCAGCGTACTTGGACTAGAGAGAACATCTTGAAAGGCTTTAGCAAGAAGGAAATTGGGGCACTGTTTTGATGGAGAGGCATGATGATGACTCTTAGCTGTCTTGAGGGGGTAGTGGAGGAAATCTCTCTTTGGGGAGAAGCTTAGGTGGAAATAGGTTTAATATTGCAATATAGTTTTACCTTTAAAAATAAAAGTGAATTCCTGCTGTTTCCTTAGCAATCTCTTCTTGGTTGTTAGGGTTATATATTTACCCTTGGGGAGTAGTTCAGATCCTCTAGAATACTGTGGGATGTTTATGTAAGCCAAAGTGGAGTCTTTGAAATGCTGCGCAGTCCTGGTTTGGAAGTTAGCCCCCAAAGGGCTTTTCACGGCCATCTATATTTGTAGTCCTCTCCCCCTCTTGAGGCCAAGACCTTGTTTACCACCCAGGAGGACAGTGCTAAGACTTGTGGCTGAGATTTCCTTTCAAAATCCAGGGCTTTCCAGTGGAATGGTTGGCAGTTTGTTCCAACCTGGATGGCTCTCTAGGCTTGTTGATGGGGCGACAGGGTTGCCCACTTCCTTTCCTGAGCAAGAAGGAATGTCATTGCCCCTGGGTAATCTTTAAAATAAGTTGGAAAGAACAGATGCTGTGTTTTATTTCATAGTAAGATTACATTTCCAAGGGCCTACTCATTGGTAACTTGATAACCTTGATTAAGCATATGGGTCGCTGGAGTCCTCCAGTACTTGCGGGTTTATTATGGACACTCAGCCAGGGAACAGGAGCTCAGATTCCTTGGCAACAGGCTCCTCATGGTGAAGCATGATGATTTCTATTTGTGCAGGGATTTCTCTCTTTATTTAGTTTAGGATATCACATTTTATTGAATGAAGGGACTCCGTGTCTCTCATTTTCCATATTAACTCTCTCCCTTTTCTTGTGTGATGTTGTAGAGGCCAGAGCCCACCGGTTGCTGAATTTAACTTACTCCTGAAAGCTCACACTTTGGAAACCTATGGGGTGGACCCCCACCCGTGCAAGGTAATTGCTTCTCACAGCAGGTAGACATTTAAGGATTGTTTTGCCCTGCAGGAGTTCATTGTTGTCTATGCCCGGCAGATCCCTCCAAGGATACTTCCACTGCCTGCCTCACTGTCCCTCATTGGAAGGGACAATAGTGGGCTGCAGTCTCATGTTTTGGTAGTTGGTTCTCTCCACTGGAGTCAGCCAATTGCTTGCTAATTGCTATGTAATAGCCACATATTACTAAATTAACATGCATGGATTCACTCATCCATCAGGGGTGGTTTTATCCCCAAGAAGTTACAGGGTCCTAACATTTATTTTCAAGGCCGTTGCTGGCAAGATTGCAGTCTGAAAAGATGGGAAAGTGGAAGAAAAGAAAGATTTAAGATTATTTTTTGACATTAGGAGTATTTGTTTTTCCTTTACTCACATTATTTTTACAGTGTTTCTTTCAAGCATGAAATCTGGCCATTTGTATCAGAACCACCTGGGCCCTACCCCCAAACTACCGATTCAGAATCACTGGGGATGCATCTGGCAGGTCCACCTTTTATACAGGTTCAAAAGGCGATGTTCATGCACACATATTCCGGAACTGTTTTATGAAAAGTTTTTTCCTTCCCATGTCTTAAACTAACTACACATCAGCCAGCACTCACCTGTATTCTGAACTAAGCATTTATATCAGGTGGTCTTTTAAAGTTAGTTCTTGAGTCATGGCAGAACATTTCTTTACCCAGGTGGGAACAGATAGTTGTATTTGGTCAAGTCCCATTCTCATAGCTGTCAGCTTAGGTTCCTCGCTACAGGCAAGTGGGGAGCTTCCTAAACTCTTGCTGTCCTGTTCCATCAGTGTCTTTTGGGAAGCAGACCACATGCTCCAGGTGATTCCAATGTGTACATGAGGTGAGAGCCGGAGGTAGTTGTCTCTGCTGGTACATGCATCTTGCGGTCTGCCCCAACATTTGCCAGATGCCTCTTCCTAGTCATGGTATAAATAAAATTAGTCCATTTAATGAACTAGATTTTATCTACAAATCTGAGCCTCTCTGTTTATTTATTACTTGGAGACTGACTAAATTGTTATTGTTGTTCCTCTGCCTTATGAATGAAATGCTTAGTTTTCTGGGTCGAGGGTGGAAGCAAAGTAGGCATTCCTGGGCATATCTTTACATTAGAATTGCCAGGAATTCTGTGTGGGATTGAATCAAGCTACAGTAGATGCTCAGGGCATTAGTATCATAGCATTTTGGTTGTAGGGTTAACGACAACTAGGAATGGTTTGTCCACATTATAGGGCCAATATGAGGACTCGGGTGGCCCAAGAAGACATTTGGAGGTTGGCATAGTGGTTTATGACTAATCTGGACTTTCCCAGGAGATTCTTGGAGAGGAGAAGAAGTTCTGTCCTCAGAGGAAAAGCTATACATTCCTGGACTTTGCCCAGACTTTGGAAGTACTATCCTTAGAGGTCCCACCTCAGAAATTTAGTTTATTGCTGCAATCATTAGAATTAACCTGACATTAACCCAGGGTGAGAATGAATAAGCATACCACTTACCATTTACTTTATAGTCCTCAATCCAAATATGTTTTCATTTTATTTTATTTTTCAGGATTCAACAGGTACAACAACATTTTTGGGATTCACTGCTGCAGGCTTTGTGGTATTTCAGGGAAATAAGAGAATCCATTTGATAAAATGGTGAGTACTTTTTTTTTGAAAACTGGCTCATCATTTTTCTTAATCTTGTTCTTTTCCCACCTTTCACTTGTTTTTTTTGTTTGTTTGTTTGATTTTTCTTGAGATATCAGGTAGGATGCCTGGTATTCATTTCTTTGCTTTGGAACTTCATTATGAAGGGACCTATTATCTATAAATGAAACCCGATCTAGGTTGCCCTCTCTTAGGAGGGAATCAGATTTGTCTAGCTGAGTAGTGAACTCAGGAGACCTGGGGTGTGTTCTGAGCTCAGGGACTCTGCTTCCAAAAAACAAAGTGTCTAGTGTTTTCTCACCAGTAGCGTCTGCTCTCACCAGAGGGTGACCGGGGAGCAGGGGTGGGAGTGGCGGTCAGGGAAAGTAAAGGTGCCCGTTTCCTTGAGCAACAGGACCCAGTTTCTCCCATTCACTTCAGTCTATTCTGTTGAACCCTGGCTGCAGACTTATTTTTTGTTATCCGGTATATCAGGGAAGATGCTTTTGGTCAAAATAACAGTAATGTCTGCTCACAGTGCCTTACCAGTAAGAGGGCTGATCATCTCACACAGCAGAAGTTACAGAGCTCAAACAGCTCCATAATCCTTTAACTGAACTGTCCAACAACACTGTGTAGGATGTAGGTCTCTCTGTTTTCTTATTTGCCATTATAGGGTGGTCCCCTTCATCCCCAGGCTCATAAAATGGTATGGTCATGTTGCAACTCTGGCGTTTATATCTTCACACAGCAACACCTAGAGCCTGGAGGAGAGCAGCCCTTCCATGTGTCTGCTGTTAAAGCAAGCATAACCTTTTCAGAAGCCTTGTGGGAGACTTCCTGTGTATTTGTTTGGGCAGGATGGGGTCACAACCCTTCTGAGAAGAACAGGAACTCCTGACTGGGTGGTGGAATCAAGATTCATCCTCTTGGGATTGGAAAGAGCATGATCTGTATGAAGACATGACCCTGAGGAGGAATAAAGCCTAGATTGTGTCAGTAAAGAAGAGGGAGGATGGTGACCTGCAGTAGCCACTCCGTTCAATCAAGGAGCAAACATGGTTTTGGTAAAGAGAGAATAAGGCTGAACATTGTACGTGTGATGGGTTATTGGAAAGGCGTAGTCTTGTTCCTACCTTCAGCCGATTCACTTTTCTCTCTGAGAGTCCCTGACAGGTTTGTCAGCCCTGTTGTGTCTCACTGAGTCGGGGATTCACTCCTTTGGCTTACGTGCTTGAATCTGAAGTTCTTCTTGATGGGCTAGTGGGTATCCATCCTCACTCCTGAGCTGGAAATGCTATTTGGGCACTTACCTGAACCTCAGTCTCATGGTTCTATAGCTTCAGGATTTCTTTTATCACCTCATTATCAAGGAGCTCTCCCTACCTTCTTAGCATTCTCCTCTCACCTCCCTTCCTTTCAAACCTTCTCCACTAGATTAGCGTTAGTCAGCAAATGTCCACTCCTCTCCCTCCACTTTCTGGTCTTTTTCATGATCAGCCCTCTCTTTCTAAAATGCCCAGTTTCTCTAAATATCTTCTTTGGCCTGTCTGTAATTGCCTTTCAACTCCATTCCAGAACACATTCCCTGCTGACTTTGGGGAGCATGGGTAATTTGAGGACTTCCTCCATCCCATCCTAGGGCTATAAAAGGCATTGGGGTCCTGAAGAGTGATAGATCCTCAGGTTTTGAATTGCTTGAGTTCGGTTAGAACTGGATACATCTCAAGTGCAGACTAATTGCAAGTCTCTCCCTCCTTGGACCTCACTTTCTTCTTGGGTACAGTGAAGAGCTGAGAAGGACAATCTGACCATTTGTTTCAGTGTTCATGCTGGGCTGCTGATGCCAACTCTAACCTTCCCAGCCTCTGATTAGGCACATGCATTTCTCATAGTCATGTATTGTTACTAAAACAAATTGTCTTCTCACATTAATCCTTAGATTTTTTTGTTTGTTTTTAATTATCCATTGCACTTTGTCATTCTTGCAAATCCTCTACCTAGATTAAGACAACTTATTGTGACTGCACTGTTCTTTATTTACTAGGAAAAGCACAGAGGCACACATCATCAGTATCAGAGGAATTAGATCAAAGGAATAAAAATAGAATTCCCCCCTTCACACATATTTTCTCACCAAGAAGGTGACTTCGTGTCTGCATTTCAGACAGATTTTAATCAAGCAGCTTCTTAAGATGTCCATTCATCCAGCTGTCCTCACAATTCTGAGCATCTCAATATCTAATGAAATATTCTATGAACAGGGAGAGCAGGAATGAAATTTCACAGTGTGATGTGTGTGCTTCTCAGAGATGAATGTGAAAGGATGGGAGAACAGATGTTGTGAACCCACATCATTTCACTGACTGAATCTGAAACCACCACATTCTCCCTGGGCTGAAAATTCTTGTTTTGGTCGTTAAGGTTCATGAGACCTCTACCACTCCTTAAAAGAAAGGTGCAGCTTAAATGTAAAAAAGTGGACTGAATAGTTGAGCTGCCTGTGGATCCTCTCTTGGGAAGAAAGTTGCTGTGTAGTTCACTCAGGGGCTTTTCACTGCTCACTTGGCCTTCACTGATGATAAGATGGTATCTTGTTTCAGCGCAGCCCACTTGGCATGAGCGAGTCAGCTGCGTTCCTGTGGGAAAGCCAGGTTCCTCGGTTAGTTGCCACTCACTTTTTCCTCTCACCCAAAGGTATTTTTTTCCTTAGGCCAGATGTCTGCAAACTGAAGTTTGAAGGGAAGACATTTTATGTGATTGGCACTCAGAAAGAGGTCAGATGCTGCTTTTCTAACTCTCTGTCATTGTGTGTGTGAGAGCACGTGTGTACATGTGTGCCTCTGAGAGAGATTTAAGCATAAAATGTGCATTTAGCCTTGTAGGCCTCAAAGACCATGACCTTAAAGTTTTCAGTGATAATGGAAGCTATATGCTTGAGAATACTTGAGAGGTAAGCAAATAAACACTGAGCTTGCACATTTAAGAATAAAGTTAGTGAACAATGCTGAGTGAATACCCCTGTGTAAAAAATAGACTGGGATAGGCTTGGGATTTAGCAAATGGGACTTCCCCTACCTCTGTAATTTACCAAAATACAGATTTAGGAAACATACAAAGGATACTTACCAAGCTAGATACCAACCAGTGATGGGTAGACTTTTATAAACAGAATCTATAAGAACCAAGAATCTTAAAATAAAGGAGTTACCAAATGTAGGTTGGGTTCACCAGTGAACACATTTGGGAGGAGGGCATTACTGAAACTTGGAATCTCAGAGCGGGGTCTGGAAGTCTGCACAATCTCTCGACCCCAGTTTTCAGTTCAAACAGTAATTATTCAACGTTGGCAAGAAAGTTTTTAAACTAGCCCAAGTATGATTGAGATCAGGCAGTGCCTGCGGAGTTGATTGTGAGGTTACTTTTTTTTTAAATCAGAGAGAGGGCCTAGATAGATTAGTGTAGTGATATTTTCAAAGGGTGAGGTGAGTCGGTGGGTAGGGGGAAATACCATTTTAAAAACACTTTTAAGAACATAGTAATACACAAGTTACTTCAAATCTGTTTGGTAGGTGTCAGGATACAAATAGGTAGATACCTGAAGGAAAAAGATGAAAAGCATCAACTCTGTTTCACCTGCCCTTTCTTGTTATTTATTAGAAAAAAGCCATGTTGGCATTTCATACTTCAACACCAGCTGCCTGCAAACATCTTTGGAAATGTGGGGTGGAGAACCAGGCCTTTTATAAGTAAGTAGCTTTTATTTATTTAATCATAGGTTTTTGAGAACACCCATGGAACCCTTTTATGTTTTGCAGACAGCTCTATATGTTCATTTTTTGAAAATAGTCCTTTTTATTTTTTTAAATAAATTATGAATTTGGCTCTTTGTTCAGGGTGACTCCCTACTACTGTTAGGTCAAGGAAGTCCTGAGCTCCCTGTTGGGTGTTTCCCATGGAATTGCCCTGTGTGTGTGTGTTGTCATTGCTATTTCCAGTCAACATGTCACAGGATCTGTATTTGGTTGGCTGCCCTCCTCAGAAGCAGACCTTGAGAAGAGTTTAGTGCAAGTGGTTTCTTTGGGAGGCGATCACTGAACATACCAATTGGGGAGTGGGGGAGGGAGATGGGGGAAAGGAGCCATGTAGGGGGCGCTGTTGAGCAGGTCACTACTGTGGGCAGCTGGGTTCAGCTCTGCAGAGGAGCTCTGGGGGATGGCAGAATGTGCCTCAGAGTTCAGCAAAGAGGCTGGGCTGTTTATATACCAATTCCTCATTTAATTTGGTTGAGGGCCACTTTGGAGGTGGAGTTGATACTCTCTGGTACTTCTGGCCTACCTTGGCTTGGGTCAAATATATACTCACAACCAAAAACAGAAACCTCTGGCAGGGAGCCACATATGTTCATAGTAAGAGGCCTTCAGTATATAGAGATGAGAGCCAAAGTTTTATGGGTGCAGTGCCATCAGAGCCTAGGATGGTAGAAAGTCAGTGCTGCCTGGACAGGGTTTCAGAAACCATGCATAAAGCTGTCAGGTTCCACAGGGGTTCAAATTTAGGATCTTTTTGCTGAGTTCTGGCACCTCCTCTTTGAGACACACTTGCTCATTGGAAGAGCGGTGATGGTGGTGATGATGGACACAGTCAAGAACCTAGTCCAGCCTTCAGGGTATCAGCATGGCCAACCCCCAGAGCTTATCCAGGCGGATTTTTCTCAGTCTCTGTTTCTCCAAATCCTACAAGATTCTGTCTTACTCACTAGACTCACTTCCCTGAAAATGAGTCTCTGAACTCCTGGGCTTTGGCTGATGAAGACCTTTAGGAGAATGATGTCTTAGGTGATGATTTACAAACCTCTTCAGCCACAGAAGTCTTTTTGTTTTAAACAGAAGTGTAGGCAAAGCTCATGTAAAAAAAAATAGAGAAGCCTGTGGTTGTTGGTGGGGACCAGAGTTAGGCCTGGGGACAGGAGACTGTTCATCCATTTCTTCAGGAGCTTGGGTGACCAGTTGTCCCAGTTTGCCTGGGACTTTCCCAGGTTTAGCACTGAGAGTCCATGTCCCAGGAAACCTGTCAGCCCTGGGCAAATTCTATTAGGAGCATAATTTGAAAACCCTTGGATGAGATGATCCACAAAATGTTGTGCTTCTAGCAATGACAGGAAATGGTGATGCCTATCAATAGACTTTTTTCCATAGTCATCGCCATCTCAAGGCATCTGTGTGCCCCCAGTGGTGCTTGGGGACTGGTAAAAAAGGTGCCCAGTGGACTTTGAAAAATCAGCATGTCTAGACCTCTCTATCTCCATGAGAGCTCAGAAAGGGAAATACAAAGGGATTGATCTTCTCCATTTTCAGTTGGAGTCTGCATACATTTTTTGGTTTTGTTTTTAAAAAATTATTTGAAAATTGAGATAATACATACTATAAATGCATCCCTTTAAAGTATAATTCAGTGGTTTTTAGTTTAATTCATGAAGTCATGCAACCATTACTACTGTCTAATTTCAGAACACTTTTATGAACCCCAGAGGAAGTGACTCACCACAGTTGCTCCATCTACCCCTCTCCCAAGACCTTGGCAACTACTAATTTACTTTCTGTGTGTATGGATTTACCTATTCTGCATGTTTCATCTGAAATTATAAACTTATGTGCTCTTCTGTATGTGATTTCTTTCACTTAAGTGAAGTTTTCAAGGCTTATTCATGTTGTAGCATGTGTCAGTACTTCATTGCTTATGGCTGAATAATTATTCCACTGTTTAGATATATTACATTTTGTTTATTCATTCATCAGTTGATGGACATTTGGGTTCCTTTTTTAAGCATTATGAATAATGTTGCTGTGAGTATTCATAAAGATTTTTTCTTTGGACAGTTCTCTTAGGTTTATTCTTAGGAGTGTATTTCTGGATCATAGGGTAACTCTACATTTAACTTTTTGAGAAACTGATAAACTGTTTTGGAGCCTAAGCTTTTGGGACTTTTCCATTATTCTCTTAATAAAATCATCTGGTTCCTGTCAAATAATAATTGAGAAACATTTAATTATTTTGAATGACTATTGTCTTGCAAATAAGGGCGTTAGTAGATAGAGTCTTGAAACAAAGCCAAAACAAGATATAGCATGACATTCTTTTATTGTAGATTTTTATATCTATATTAGATCTGATCTCTTTGAGGGTAGGAACTAGGTTCTATTTATCTTTGTATTTCCTAACGACTCCAGGCATTTGAAAAAGAATGACTGGATCAAATTGATAAGGCATGGTTCTTGTGCCAGGAGATTTGTAGTTTGTGATAGAGACAAAAATGGAAATGCAAATAAAATGCTAAAGAGAAGTCCAGGGGAGGGGATGAGTCTCGCTGTAGGGAAAGCTGGGAGGTAGAAGGAAGGTTCTTTCAGGTGGAGGAAGGACATTCTGAGTAAAGGACCAGTATGGGATGTGGAAGGCACACATTGAGAAGATAAAAAGTTATACAGAGCTGGAGCAGAGGGTAGTGAATGAAATAGATAGGGAGATGGTGAGGGGCCAGATACAGAGGGCTCAGCCATCAGTAAAAAGGCGGCAGAAGAACACTAGGTGGGGTTGATTGCCACTGATCCACAGACACATGTAAGGAGTGGGTAGCAGAGGAGAACACCCAACACACGGGCTTTTAGAGCCAGCTCGATAAGTCTTACTCGGAAGCAGCACAAGATTGAAGATCCTTTAGTGCAGTCATGGATCTCTATAAAGGAATAGCTCAAGACATTAATTAGTTCTTTTGCACACAGGCTGTTTATCACACTCATGTGTGAAGGTGTCAGTTAGTAGATGGAGTCAAAGGCAAAAACAGAACTGAACCAGTTTTGAGCCAGTTTTGAGATCTTGGATGAATCTTTGGCCCCAGCCTTCTCAACGGTGAACGGTAGGGGGCTAGTACTCAGGCATGCTTTGCTTGTCCCAGTGTTAATGAGTGTGGGCTTTGGAAGTGAGCAGGCTTGGGTCTGAACCTTGACTCTGTCACTTCCTAGCAGTGTAGCTTGGAACAAAGAATTTGCAGTTTTTGAGTTTAACCTTTATTTTTTCAACTGTAAATGTGATTGGTAACACCTGCCGTGCCGTGTTTAGTTCTGCCAGGCACATGGACCATCGATAAATAGTAGCTGCTGCTGGGACTGCCACAACTACCCCCTCCTCTAATGATGAAAAAATTTTTGAATGCCCCTTCATTGCAGAGCCCAGCCCATTCGATTGTGATTCTGTTAGTCTCAGGGTGGGGGCCTGCTTCCCCCCTGGCAACATCCCTTTCCTGGGCAGAGGTCCCGGACCTGCTTCCAGGCCTGTCTGACTGGCACTGTACTTTAACCATCTTGGCTGGCAGAGCAAGGCCCTGATCTTTTTTCCTGGGTTGGGGATGCTCTGTCCCTCCTTTTCACTTCACCTGCCATGGGAACCAGGAGACCTGGTGGGCAAGAATTCCCAAGTGCACTTTCAACTTGTGAATGTGTTGCTGGTTGTCAGTTGGCCCAGGGCCACCGATCAGGTTTGATAGGCCTGGCTCTGAGCTCTGCTGCCTGAGAACGGAGCCTGGAAGCAGAAACTCTGACATTTCGCTCTTGCTCCCAATCCCATGGGATCCCTGACACAGTCCAAGTCACCATTTCAGAGCTTCCTTTGTGCCATATGTTTTCTAGGTGCTGTGCACCCAGAGTCCCAGGGCTGTCCATTCCTGGGTGCTGGTCTCCTGAGAGCAAACTGGACACAGAAGGGCTCATTGGCCACTGGTATTTCCATGTGACAACTCTATCCCACACCTGCTTGTGCTGTGCACCGTGTTGGGAGCTGGGGACATGGTGGAGGCTCAAATGAGACTCTCTGCCCCCAGTTTTGTGTGGCACGTGTGCAGGGGATAAAGGTGGTCCCCAATAAGTTCTCTGTTCAGAGTTTGGTGTGCATTTTGTCAGAGGAACAAGGTTACACTTGGTGGACAAGGACCCCGAGTAGCTCCCAGAACCTGTGCCTCTCACACTTCAGCGAGCACACATGTCACCTGGAGGACCTGCTGGACTCTGACCTCTGACTCAGTAGGCCTGGGTGGGGCACAGGGACCCGTATTTCTAGTCAGTTCCCTGGCCATGCTGGGCCGAAGGTCCATAGAGCTCACATTGAGTGCTAAGATTCTAAGCCAGAGGTTCTCAGCCCTGACTGCACATTAGAATCACCTGACGGAGCATCTGGACAATCCCTACACTAGGGACCCTGCCCTAGAGCCAGTGAAAGCAGAATCTGCATCCTCACAAAAAGCATTGATGAGTGTTCACAGCAGCATCATTCAGAGCAGCCAAAAATGAAAAACCCCAAGTGACCATCAAGTGATGAAAGGATGAAAGAAATGTGAATGCCGTGGAGTGGCATTCGGCCATGACTCACATGGACGGACCTCGGAGACATTACACTGAGTAGAAGAAGCCAGCTGTGGAATACCACATATTCCATGATTCCATTTATATGCCATGTCCAGAATAGGAAAATCTATGGAGACAGAAAGTAGATTAGTGGTTGTGTAGAACTGGAGTGGAGGGAAACAGAGTAATTGTCATTGGCTACAGGACAGTACTTTGGGGTGGTGAAAATGTTTTTCTGATGAATGTTTAAACTGTGAATTATAATGAACACTACTGAAGTGGACAGTCTAAAAGAGTTAACCTTATGGTGTGTGAATTATGTCTCAGGAAAGCTGTTACTTGAAAATTCAGAATCTGGGATGAGGGGTCCAGATGTTGATAGTAATAAAAATTTTTCAGGTGCTACAAACACGCAATCTAGGGTTAAATTCTCAAGTTGAGTGTTCTCAAAGTAGGGTCCCTGGGCCAGCATCAGCACCTCCTGGTAACTTGTTAGGAATGCCTCCTTGGGCTTCACCCCAGACTTGTAGAATCAGAAGCCTGAACCTCCAGGACATCTTTAAATGCTCCAATATCCGAATTATAGGGGTACCAGAAGGGGGAAGAGAACAGCCACCAGTGGAAAACTTATTTGAACAAATAATAAAGGAGAATTTCCCCAATCTGGCAAAGGAAATAGAATTCCAGGAAATCCAGGAAGCTCAGAGAAACCCAAAGAAGTTGGACCCAAGAAGAAACATACCAAGGCACATCATCATTACATTAGCCAAGATTAAAATGAAGGAGAGAATCCTAGAAGCAGCAAGAGCTAAGGGGATAGTTACCTACAAAGGAGTCCCCATCAGACTGTCAGCAGATTTCTCAAAAGAGACCTTACAGGCAAGAAGGGGCTGGAAAGAGGTATTCCAAGTCATGAAATCCAAAGACCTACAACCAAGATTGCTCTATCCAGCAAAACTTTCATTTAGAATGGAAGGGCAGATAAAGTGCTTCTCAGATAAGGTCAAATTCAAGGAGTTCATCATCACCAAGCCCTTATTATATGAAATGCTAAAGGGACTTATCTAAGAAAAAGAAGTTAAAAAAAACATGAACAGTGAAAGGACAGCAAACTCACAGTTATTAACAACCACACCTAAAACAAAAGCAAACTAAAAGGACAGCTAGATCAGGAGTGGAAACATAGAAATGATCTCAAGGAGGGTTAGCAACAGGGGAGTGGGAGGAGGAGAAGGGGGGAGAAGGTACAGAAAATAAGAGGCATAGACAGTAGATAGAAAATAGATGGTGGGGCAAGAATAGTATGGGAAATATAGAATCTAAAGAACTTGAGACACATGGTCATAAACTAAAGGAGGGGTAATGGTGGGGACGGGGGGTAGGGTGGAGGGAAATGAAGGGGGGAATAGAACAACTGTAATGGCATAATCAATAAAAATAAATAAATTTAAAAAAGAAAAAAAAAGAAACATATTTTCTGAAGGCTGTCAGGTGATTCTGCTGCCCTCTGAAGTCTGAGAGTCTGCATGACTAAAGCACTCTTTTAAAAATATGGATGGACCTGGGTTTGCAGCCTGGTTTCCCCAGCTTCTATCATGTAACCGTAGTTAGGTGACTTAACCCCTCTGTGCCTCAATTTCCTCATACAGAAGTGTGGATTGCTTCTTCCTAGAAGAGAACCGTGAGCACAAAATGAATTAGTATGTTTAAGGTGCTTTGGGTGGTGCATGGCCAATAGTAGGTGCTCAAGAATAACATATGTTGTTATTGTTATAATTACTGCAAAAGTTGTAAACCATGGGAAATTGTATTGTTAATTCTAGAGGCAGCCTGTTAGGGCACTGCCCTTGGTCTCCCTAGCACCTAACCTGACCTCATGCCTAGCAACTGTAGTAGCAGGTGTCAGAGGAGATAAGTTAGGAGCAGGCAGAGGGGAGGTGTGCTCCTGTAGAGCTGGGCCTGGTGCATCATCAATGCCCACCCTTAGCGAACACTTTGCACATCCCAGGCAATGTCTGCATGCGTTACCCTATTTGAAACACAGCTTCAGTGGCAGGGCTGGGCAGGAAAATGCCCTAGAGCCGTGGGTCTCTGGGTACTGTGGCTGCCCTGGCAGACCTGGTGTGAGGGGTGGTGAAGAGCTGTGTCAGCAGAAATGTAAGTAGTGGCCAGGCCACTATTTGAATTCACAGTTGTTGTCAAGTTGGGTGTTGGTAAACTGGGGACTGTCTGGATGTTTCTGTGAGGTTGGATGTTTGAGAATAGTCAGTGTTTCTGTGCTGGGACATTCAAAGGGGAGCTAGAGGTGGAAGTGGGGGCAAGGCAGATAGGGAAGAGTCTGGAGGAGAGAGAATTGCTATGTTAACTCAGTTGTGCCTTCGTTGCCTTCACTGGGAAAAAGACTGTGGCTCTGGGCTTGTTGATGTGGAGCCTGGGAAACAGAGCGCTGGAACATGTCAGCTAGAGTTAGAGCATGAGGGTTTTGTTAGCTTTCAGGGTGTTTGACACAATTTCTCGAATCTCCGTGATTTAGAGAATTGGCTTTGTTAGCACCGTCGTGAGAAGGCGATGGGAAGTTTTGGGAGTGCTCTAGGAAGAGAGGGACAGGAAGTGTACATTGTATAATGAGCAGGCTGTTTGCTAGGTGCTTTCAAATCATTGAATCTGATTTAACCCTCCTCTGAACTCTATGAATTAGGTATTATACTACCCTCCCCCTTTAAAAAATTAGTGGGAAAACTGGGACTCAGAAAAACTGTATGGCTTGACTAAGGTCACAGGACCAATGGCAAGTAGGAGCCTGGCCCTCGCCCCTTTCAGGTAAAAGGCCACCTCTCGGGGCATTTAAAGGAGAATATGGCAACTCAGAGGTTCTCAAATGCAATGAATGGCCTTGGGGTGTTTGGCCCCTCTCCAGACCCGCCAAATGAGACTCTAGTGATGGGGCCTGCTGACCAGTGTTTTTATCCCGTGTTCCAGGTGCTGCTGATGCTTGGCCGGGTTTGGGAACCAGTCCGCCTTTCTCTTTTCCCCACCCTCGCCCTCCTATCCTGCTGTCAGTGCTTCCCAGTTCCCAATGGGGTTATGTTGTTTGAACTCTCGGAATCAGCTCCCCTGTTAAAATTCCCTGGCAGATCTCAACCCAAACATTATCAGGAGTCCACCTGGGTATTTGGGAGGGAATTGGAGGTAGTGCTTAGGAACGTGTCTCTGAGCAAATCAAATGACACAAATAATCACCAAGGGCAATCAGCTGCCAGAAAAAGGCCAACACTTTTCTCACTCCTCTCATCCTGGGCAGACAGCTACTCACCTTCTCTGTGAAATGTGTCTTTTGAACTGTTTTTCTTGAGGTGCTTTGAGGGTTTATGTTCCACCCAGTGCACACGCCTCCCACCATTCTGGGTGTCAGGAGAAGGCAGCAGCCTCCTTGAGGGACCTTGAAGGGTGGGCGCTGAGTCTGAATCAGCGAAAACTGGAGCCGCTCACCTGTCCCCAGAAGAGGGTCACTGGAGCTGCTCAAATCTGGGCCCAGAGTTGAGTCTGAATTTCCAACACTTCAAGTAAGGCTCTTAACCTTCCTTTTAGCAGACTACCTTGCCCCAACATCCTTAGGAACCTAGATCAACACTATCAACAACAACAAAATCAATAAAAAATAGAGGCTCCTTTAAATTTTTCTATTTATTGATTTTTAGAGCAAGGAAGGGAAAGAGAAACATTGATTTGTTGATGCACTTTAGTTATGCATTTATCAGTTGACCCTTGCACATGCCCTGAGTGGGGATGAAACCCACAGCCTTGTACCAGGATAATGCTGTAACCAACTGAGCTACCCGGCACAGAGGCTTCTTTTGAGGTTTCTCTTCCCTTTACCTCTGAGGGGTTGGGAGCCACAGCCTTGCTGAGGGAGGTGAGGCTGACCCTCTTCTCAGGCTCCAGTGCAACATGTATCAGGCCCACCCACAGCTCTCCAGGGCCAGGACGTGAGTGCTCACAGGAGGAAGACAGCTCAGCAGGACATTTTTTACTTAGCCAGCTTGCCGGGGACTTTTCTGCTCTTTACTAGGTGTGATCTTGTCACCCAGCTCTGGTGAGCAGCCAGCAGGTCTGTCCTGGGTGTCGGGTGGTCTGGGATGCGGGTCTCACGTGCTCTCACTGGTCCTTAGGGCTTCTGCTCCATGATCTCTGGGCTCTGTCCTGACAGGAGCCGCCTCCTAAGGCCCCCTCTCTGTCCATCTCACTCTCGCTGCTCCTCCTTTGTAGCCAGTGTCCTTCTCTGCTGGCTCAGGCTGCTTGCAAAGGTGGTTGGGAGAAGGGGCTTCTTTGCAAAAACTGTTACTATAGCTTTTCATTGTTCTGTGGGCAAAGTCCAAAATCCTTAACAAAGACAGAGAAGTGGGGGGAGTGAGAGAGAGAGAAAGAGAGAGAGAGAGAGAGAGAGAGAGAAATAATCACTGTACTAACACGGGGAAATGCACATCAGATCTTCCTTTTAGTTCCTCCAGTGTTCAGGCCCATGGCTTTTGTGAATGCTGGGCCTTCTGCCCAGAACACTGCCCCCTACCTGCCCTGCTTAACACCTTCCCAGCCCTGGATCTCAGCTCAGATGTCCCTTCCTTAGACTGGCCCCAGACTGGATCAGTCCCCCCACCCTACACTCACTCTCATTGCATCTTTACTCCCATAACATGCACCACAGTTGGAATTTACATTTGTCACTTATTTGTGTGACTTCTAGAATAATGTCCATCTCTTCTCTAGACCTTACATTCCATGGATATGGGGAACACAAATCTTTCCTGAGCATAATGTGATGCACCAAGCAGGCTAGGCATTTGGTTAATACTTGCTGAGCCAATGAATGAAGGCTTTCAGGGGCTCGTGATAGGAATCACTGCCTGCACAGAAACTTGTAGCTGGAGACCTGGCTGGGTGCACATCTTTGCTCAGAATTACAGAGCCTATTGTTCATAATGTGGGTTTTTAAAATTAAGATTTTGTGACTATCAATATTTAAAAATAATCCCAAACTTCAGGAGACCATTGTTTCTAACTTGTTGGATTTAATTGCACCAGGCATAGAGGGAGTGACGTAGAGGCATTCTCAGCTACCACAGTGGCTACCGCAGTCCTTTAGCACCTGGGAGTGGCCTCTGGGCAGCCCATGTTCTGGAGTGTGTCTCAGAATGCTGTTGTTTTGCTTGCTTTTACTGGCAGGTCTCAAAGGTGCTGAAACAGGGCTTGGCGGGGCTTCTTGATCCTCATGTATCTTAGTCATCTACCGGTGTTGCTTCTTTCAAAGGGCACTGGGTCATGGCGACTTACCCAGGAAAACACTCAGAAGCCAATGACCATTTCCATGGGGGCACAGGTCCCTCATGCCCTTTCTCAGGCAGTACCAGTAGGTGCGCACTTTGTGACACAATGAGTGACCTCTGTATCACCAAGAAACTATTTTTCATGGCAGTGTTGGTATAGGCACAGGCAAGAAAGTCCCCCTGCAGCAAGGAATTTAATGATGCCATGCGACACTATCCATCCTCTCATATCTTTCAACTAAAAATCGGGAAAGAATGCCTTCTGATCATCAATACGACCTGGAATTTTTGCAGGTGGTGAACCAGTAGTGGATTATGAAACCAAGCATATGGGTGATCATCAGTATTTAAAAAGAAGGAAAAGAGAGAACATAGAAAAGATCAGATTGCAAATGCAGAGAAAGTTAACTACTCTTTTGTGAAACTTTTCTTTCAGGGGTGTGTGTGTGTGTACCTCATTTTATCTGGCCGAGCACCTTGCTTCTACCTGGCTGTAGCACTGAGCTCCTTACCCATAGTTAAGGAGTAGTTACATTTGTACGGTCCTAACTGGCGAGGCCGATGTGGCCCCCGGTGAAAATGAGTTTGGCACCCCTGGTCTACAGCATATCCAGCTTTGACTTTCCAATGTTATCACCATGTTTGCTTTGCTTGTTCTTGAAGGTATGCAAAATCCAGTCAGATCAAGACTGTCTCAAGCAGCAAGATATTTTTTAAAGGAAGTAGATTCCGATATAGGTGAGTACCCATAGTTGCAGGCGTTTACATTTGAATGTCTTGCTTATAAATGAGTGCACTTTGGCATATACCCCTGTTTCAGTCCTCCCTTGACGCTTCACTCACCGTTTATGCTCATGGGCACCCTCAAACTCTGTAGTAACTTCCCCTCATGGAGGGAGGGGAGGCATGGGTTCCTACGGCTGGGTCAGGCCACTGTGAGGTTTAAAAAATACATGTGCTCGTCCTTCTCCTTCCATTCTGAGCATTTGTGCTTTTGTCTTGTGCAGCGGTAAGGTTGCCAAAGAGGTGGTGGAGGCGAGCTCCAAAATCCAGAGGGAGCCTCCGGAGGTGCACAGGTGAGTGGGGTGCTCTCAGGGCTCTGGGAGGCTTATGGGATGGACAGAGGGATTTAAACACTGGCTTCACCAAATCCTCTGCGACGGGAAATAGTGTAAGGGCGCCAGCTGCCAGGCCCTATGTTGTTTTCATCCCTGGTTCCAGGCATGACACTCTTCCTGTTGCGGAAATCTCTCTCAGACAGATTTGGCTGGGCCACGGTGTGAGCACAGCTGGGTTCCATTTTGTTATTCGCTCTGTGGAGAGCCACCAGCTTGGTTTGCCCTTGAATGTCACGTGAATAGGCAGGATGTGTGTGAAGCAAGGTGGTGTCGTCCCCTGGCTGAGTCCATTGTTCTGCCCTCTTGGAACTGCCCTCTTGGAACTGCCCTCTGTTCCTCTGTTCATCAGACGTGGCTGGTTCCCTTCAGCCCCACTCCTTCTAGGCTATTTCACCTGGGGGGTGGGATGCTCACAGCTCACTGAACTCATTTCCAAGGGTCACTCGGAGGAGTGCAGGCTTACTTGGTCATTACTTGTTTAAGGGTACACATCTTCATTAAGGTGGCAGTATATGGAATCCTTAGGTATTAAATATTCTCTTGGCTGTGTAGGACTTCGTACCACCACAATGGACACAAGTCATTATATATCCTAACCTCCAACATGCTGGATATTTAAAGATGAACATTCCCATCGTTGCGCTTCCCCCTTTGAGGACAAGATCATCACAAGCTGTGTTCTTTAGGAGGTTCCTACACACTGGCACCCATCCTTTTTTCCTGTCTCTGAACTTGGAGGACTTCCCCTGAGGCCCAGATTTGCCCTGTACCCTCTCTTTCCAGAGTGACTGGGTGAGCTAGGTTCCTCTCACCTTGTCCCCTGGGGTTGTTGGGCAGGAGGAGTTCCTGCTTTTTTTGGAAGCGTGGCCAATCTGGCCTGGTATGGGTGTCCAGATGTCACTTCTCTCCCACACAGGGGGACAGAACTGCTGTGGGCAAGAGAGCCCATGCAGATAAACACAGAGAATAATTTATCCCCAGCTGTGGATGACCTGCGGGAGCAGTAACTTGCAAATCTGCTAAACCAGTCTCTCTTGCTCTGAGAAGCAGGAGAAAATTGTGGAGTGGGAAGCCAGAGCACCTTGGCTGGGGAGTGCCTTGGTGCAATACCTGTGAAGGTATTACAGCCTACCCATCAGCAATTGTCATTTTTTAAAATAGTTTTTAAAATTGCTCTTCTTCCACCTCAAATTGTGGTTGCTCAGTGCAGCAGAACAAAGAAGAGGAAATGATAAAACACATCATTTGAATTTTTCTGGTATCTAGGGGCTGGAAATGACCTTAGGATCACCTCGTCTGATTCTTTTGTTTTATAGATAAGGAGAAATTAAATGACTTAGCTAAGGTCATCAATTTGGGGACTGGGCCAGGCCTGTGCTCTTTTCTTTGTAGCATCTGCCACTGAGAGCCTCCGGCGTTCTCTCAAAGCTGGGAGGCAGACTGCCTCGGGAGCTTAGCTTGGTTTTCTTCTTTCAACATGCAGCTTCTGCGTTTGATCTTAACAAAAAGAAGTACTGCTGGGGAGTTCTCTTGATGGCACAGACACGATATAGGCAACTGTTCCTTTCTAACATGTACTTTCAGAGAGGCATACTCCAAATACATGAAGTTTTCCAAGAGTCCCATACTTACAGTCTATGGATGGTTAATGAGATCAGAAGAGAACTTCTTAAAAAGTACTTTTCTTTTAAGTTGAAATTTGCCTAACTTATGGGAATTCAGGTTTCCTAGATCAGGGCTTCTCAAACCTTAACTTGCACAGGGCTCACCTGGGAATCCTGTTACAACAGATTCTGATTCATGAACCGGGCATTTCTAACAAGCTCCCAGGTGATGTCTGTGGGGCTGGACCATGGACTCACACTTCCAGTAGCCAGGCTCTAGACAGCTGAATGTGAAAGGGGGTGAAGGAAGCAGATTGGCCTTCATGAAAAAAGTTTTTTCTGGAGTGGACCAAACTACCAGAAGAGATGGGAAATGCGGCATTAATTTATAGTTTCCCTTTTTGGGAATCTTCTAAAATGCCCAGGATATTACTGTACACAGGAACCTACAGGCCTGGACATTCTGTCTTGCATGCTCCTTGCCCTTTCACTACCCCCTTTTATGTGTACGTGAAAGCCGATTGAGTTCATATCCTCAGGATGTTCTTTGGCAGTATCCCTCAAATTTCCGATAATACAAGGAAGAATGTATTTGTTTAAATTAATGACACAGAGCAATCTGTGAGTGGACAAGCCGTGTATCTTTCTTGGGCTCGCCATATTTCCCAACACCACCTAACACATGGCCGGGCACACACTAGGAGGTCAGTACCTGTTTGTTGAGTTGCTGCATGAACTAGGAGTATGGGATGACAGCAGCACCTCTGTGACTTTCTGAGACCGGAGGCCTGTGCAAGGTACTGCCCTGGGGCCCTCTGCCTCCCAAGACGAGCCATGGCCATGTGGGTCGCTCTTCTGGTTCCTTCCCAGTAGCCAGTTGTGTGGTAGAAAATTGTTTCTCTTGAAAAATTATTTTATGTTTGAATTGTTTTGACATCTTTGATGCCACTGTCAAAAGTGAAAGGATAGCAATGAGCTCTCTTTCTCTGGAGGTGTTCAGAGATGATTGGTAGTCTTGAATGGTGACGACTAGGCTTCAGTTAGCTGTCGTTCCTCACACTTGAGATTCTATTCTTCAAAGAATGACAAGTTCACAGACTGCTACTTCTACTAAGATGTGTGTGTCTAGAGAGAGACTGATGCAGACAGACTGAGAACACTGTCTGGGATATTTCTTTCTTTTTTCAAAAAGAGAAGATGCTAACTCTAATTTTAGCCCACTGATTTTTGCTGCTGTCAAGATCCTCAATCAAAGCCCTCTGGACTGGCTACCTGGTGAGAATCACCTGCCCATCTCAGAGGCCTGGTGAGCCCAGGGAGGGTTGTGTGAGCCACCTGGGCATAGCAGCCATCATCAGGGGACACCCAGAGGTAGCATTTGCATTTTAAAACAAGTCCCTGTCCAGGAATCGTGAATGGGTTCTAATCTTGGCTGTGTTGCTCATCAGCTGCATGGTCTTGAATAAGTCACTAAACTTCTTAGATCATCAGGTTAAGTTTACTCATCTGTCAAATGAAATTTATAATATTACTTTGCCCAACTTCTAAGTTTTGTTATGGGGATTAAAATAAAGTACTTTAAAATTATATAGGGCCATACCTATGTGAGATGGTGATAATATTATTGTTGTCTCTTATCCAAAGATGAGGAGCTAGAAGCTGACAGACATGTTCACATTAAAGTCTGTTCAGATGGAGTTTTTGATGACGGGCCAGCAGCACTTCTTTCGTTCCAAAGAATGGTGCAGAAACTCCACGAGCCTCATTTTAGTCACTGTGTTTTATGCCATCATTTTAAAAAACAAATCTTAGAATACATTTGCAGTTCCCAAAGGAAACCTCCTACCTCAGTAGAGTTCTTAACCACAGTTTCATCTGTAAAACTGTGCTGTGCCAGGAGTACACGTATTCGTGGGCTGCAAAGTAGGTCAGGTGTATTTGCATAGTCAGCCGATGAGTGCATTGTAAAAGTGGAGAAACATGGTGTGGACCCTCACCTGGCCCAGGGAGACCCCAGCCAGAGCAGCCATTACCTCAGGAGCTCAGGTTAAAGGGCAGGGTGGGAGCTGATTGGAATATTGGCACATCCTTGAGAAAACTGCCTGACACGGTGGGACCTTGGATAGCCACACACGGCAGGACATTAGAGGTAGCGGACAGAGTTCCCTCTGGGACATTGCAGGATGAATTGTGCAGAAAGGCAGCGCGGAGCACAGCAAAAGCACAGGACTAGTCCGAGTCTGCGCATTTGAGTGCCTTTAGTCAAGTCATAACCTCACTGAGTGTCAAGTTCCTCATCTGTGAATATGGCATTTTTCTTGCCTATCTTACAGTGTATACAAATCCATTTGTAAACTAAAAAAGGCCCATTTGAATCCTGGTGTTATATTTATTAGAACAACTGTACTGGTGGGCTCTTGAAGCCAAAAGAGAGTTAGGTGAAAAAATAAAAAAAGGTAACCTTGAGTCTAAAGGAGTCGGTAGGAAAAGGTGGGAGTCTTGCATTTTCATCAAATTTTGCTTAGTCCTTCCCTCTAGCTGTGCTAGTGCCTGGTATTGAGGTCTGCAGCCCTGGATTCTTGGTGCTTCAGGGAAACGCCTAGTTGTATCTACCTTCGGTTTTATCTGAGTCTTGTACTTACCAGGGAAGTAATGTTCATCCCTGAACCACAGAATTGGATAGTCTTAGGGGTGCAATCGACCATAGGGGCCATCTGCCTCACTCTGGGCAGCACCTATAAGCCTGGACCCTAGCTGTGAATTTCTGCTATAGCAAAGCCCCTGTGAGTGTAGGGGCTGGGTCAGCATTCTCCTGACCATGTAATGCCAAGCAGGTGTGCACCTGAGAGGTCACTCCTAGGGAGCTCAGCCTGTCCCAGCACTAGGCAATGCTCAGACACTGAAATGTTGGGTAGCAAGCAGCAAGATGCTTCTTATCTCCAAATGAAGAGTGTTGTGTGTGTGTGTGTGCGCGCGCACACGCGCGTGCATGTGGTGGTGGGGTTATGAGAAGCAAAAATCCCTCCATAAAGGATCACTGCGTCCCTCCTTGTTATAACTTATGCAGTGAGTTCTGGGGAGCAGGACTGCTGCCAGCAAAGCTGGCCTGGATGGTGAGCAATAAAACACAGCGACTCAGAGCTAGTTTGTGCGAGAATGGACTAAGTCAGCTTTTCAGAGGTCAGAAAGCTATTACATGGTTCACTCAAACATGACAACATGCCATGTCTCTGCAGAGCTAGAATCACAGTCATGAATGGCCACAGGTCCAGAGGAAATCCCATGGAAGCTTCAAAAATGGGACCCGTTCACAAAGAAATAAGGAACCGCTTGTGGGAAATTTTAATCTCCCCTCCTTACTCCTTCCTTCTTACCTTCTCCCTGCAAGCAATTTGTGGCTGTGAGCACTCCCATGCTTACTGGTGCTCGCTAGAGGCATTGCCTGCCTCGTGGGGTCAGTCCTGAGTGTCTCCTCCCTCATGTCAGGATCGGGCGCCTCCCTCAGTGTCTCCATGGGACTTTTAGCCATCGGCCTCCTCCATGAGATGCATGTTTTTCCAGTTGTGGCTGTTGCACATTAACAAGTCATGAAGTAAAAACAGAGGTCAAGACCACTTCAAGCAAAATACAACCGACTAGAAAAAAGACCCCAGTGAATCACACATAGCAATAGCTACTATTGCTGCATGAAACATTTGTTTTAGTTGTATGTCTTCCTGCATGTGTGCATGTATTTGTGTATACAGAGAGGTGGTATAAAATGTATTTCTGATCGTAGGTCTCAGTCCAAAAAGTTTGAAAAATGTTAAGTTACATAGGCGAGCACCACAGTTCCCCAGAACAGGGCAGACTGCCCAATACATACATACCACAAAATAAGTAATTATAGAATGAAATAATAAAGAAAGGGACTCTGTGGTTAAGCAAGACCTCGTAAACTTCCTTTTCAGCCAGTGCCAGCTGTGGAGGGTTTCAATTCAAAATGCTAATAGGCATCCTAATCTTCCCCGACGCCCCATCCCCCCTTCCCAACAGAAATGCCTCCTGGGGTAGAAGGCAGTCCTGTCTACAGGCCTGGAGAAACCCTGGCCAGTCTGAAATGGCAATTAAATCAAGCCAGGATTACAATTAGTTTCAAACCTGAACAGCCCTTCAGGGTGCCACTTGAGGAGCTGTAAGGTGAAAGAGAATGGCTAGGTCAGTCTCTACCCTGAAGGAGTTTATCCAGGTGGGGCTCAGTGGGATTATACCACCATAATTACAGAGAGACAGAGGTGAGTTGTAAAAGAAGGGAGAGTGGAGTGAGCAGAGAACAGAGTGCGTTGTGAGGCCAATGTAGGAGGGTGTGAAGGGGAAGGAGACATTGATACCATCTTTGAAGGATGGGTTGGTTTTGGTTTTGACAGACACCACGGGGAGAGGAAGGGTGCTCAAACATCCAGTAGAGGCGCCCATCTCCCTCTCTGTCAGGCCAGACAGCTGGTCCCTGCAGCTGGCAGAGTATATGGGCTTCCCAGCTGTCAGCCAATAGTCTCGACGAGACACCTACATGGTTTCCTGGCCATCTGCTGTCTGACACAGCCACTGACACGTGTGTGTCCTCCTTTCAAATGGAAAAAGCAGAGCAGGGATCTGTGGCTGGTTGGGGACTGGGGTGTGAGTTCGAATGGGGATGTTAAATATTGATATTAAATGTTGGACATCCAGTGACACTATAGTAGCTCATAGCTATGAAACATCTGTGCCATCTGACTGTAGGGGTTGTGTGTATGTGATTAGTAAATTAGTCTGAGCCGTGCCTTTTATTCACTTTTCTGTGTTTAGTTCAATGATGCCTGCCTCCCAGTTCTTTTTCAAATGCTTATGGTGTCACCTATCCTCCTCAAGTCTCATGACATACAAGAAAATACATTTTTCTTTTACTACATTGCATAAGAACACATGGACATTTTGTCAGGGCCTAGTTAAAAAGGGCTATGTGTCTTCGGTGTAATGTCACCTTTCACTGCCCTAATCCACTGTGAGAGTCTAGAGGCAGTTTCCAGCTTGCACAGCCGACTGAAATGCAGGGGCCAGTGTTTGCAATGGAAACCAACTCTATCTGGCTTGTGTCTGTTTTCAGAGCCAACATTACCCAGAGCCGTAGTTCCTACTCCTTGAACAAGCAACTCATCATTAACATGGAGCCCCTGCAGCCCTTGCTGCCTTCCCCCAGCGAGCAGGAAGAGGACCTTCCACTGGGTGAGGGTAAGTACATTTCCAGAGGCCACCATTGCAAGCTCACCCTGGAGGAATGGGCAAGGCACCAATTCTGGGTATGCTGGGTAATGGTTGGGGCGGGGGTTGGAGTGAGTCATAAACTGTGTTTTTAGTAAATAAGCTGTTTGCAGCTAGAAGACTGCATTGTATTGAGAGTTCTATCACTTTCTCCTGGAAGGTATTGGTACAAAGCATCTGTGAAATTACACGTTAAAGCAGCAATAATAGACCTATGCTACCCAATATAGTGGCCACTGGCTGCGTGTGGCTATTGAAAGCTAAGTTTAAATGAATCGAAATGAAAAATTTGGTTTCTCAGCCACATGAGCTAGATTTCCACTGCTCAGTAGTCAGTCACATGTGGCTAATGGCTGCCAGCTTGGATAGCTCAGACTGAGAACATTCCATCATTGCAGAAAGCTCTACTGGAAGGTCAAGTTTTTGACTATTATCACAATTAAGTTAGTGGTTACAAAGAATAATCCTCCAGTGTCTCCACACTTGTCACCCCCCTTCTGTTCCAGTGTTTCCTCAGCCTCTTATTCCCTTTTCCATGAGTTCTTGTCTACAAGCTAAATGTGTAGAGCTTCAACCCAAAAGTTCTTATATTTTTAAAGACTATAATATATGTAATTCTAGGCTTTTTTTTGATGATGCTATTGCAGTTGACCCGATTTCCCCCCCTTCGCCCCTCCCAGCCTGCCCCCCACTTCCATAGTCAATCTGTGTACATGGGTCCTTCTTATATGTTCTTTGACTAATCCCTTCCCCTTCTTTTAACCACTCCCCACCCCTTACATCTGTCAGTCTATTCCACGATTCAATGTCTCTGGTTCTATTTTGCTCCCTAGTTTATTTCGTTCACTAGATTCCACTTAGAACTGAGATCATATGGTATTTCTCTTTCACTGACAGGTTTATTTCACTTAGCATGATTTTTTGTACTTTTAAGAACTTACTTCCAGAAAGAATCTCACCATACTTGCTGCAGTTACTGGTGAGGCAAATGTCACACTCCTATTAATTTCAAAGTAAATTAAAAAAAACAATTCACCCAAAATAAAGTTATTGGAACTCTGAATACAAACATAACATGCCTTTCCTTAACTCTACGTGATTTTGGTTTCATCATTTAAAATATCGATACTGGGCAGTTAGTTTTGAGAAAGCAGGCCACCCTGTTCCCAAAAGATCACCTTCACCTGCAGCTTTAAGTCAAGAATTATTTCCATAGGGGAAAACTTTTCAGTTCATAATAGGAATATGGCTTGTGATGAAAATACCCTTGGGGGAGAGATAGCTAATTCACACTGAAGTGTAAAGAATTTGTCCATCTTTTCCTGTGGGGGAAAAAAGCTTTTATGGTTAGAACTGGGCAACTGGATGCCCATAATACCATGGGTGGAAGGAAAGCATGCTCAATACAAAGGACAGGGTCTCGGGAGACACCTATGTTCCCAACTGAACCAAAAGATGATGAGGAGGACTCTCTGTCTCATCAGAGAGCAAATGAATTTTGCACTTAAACTAATTTTTTGCACTTAATTTTAGAGTCACTGGGTTCATGTTGCTTATCTACATTTTTCAGTACCTTTTCTGTTTTTGTATGTTTTTCAAGAGAAGTGAAAGCAGCTTTCATTCCCCCCCAATGCCTAGAATATTGGTTTGAGTGGGAATCACATTTTCTGGAGGTCCTGATTGTCCCAAGGTTGAATGGAGAAGGAAGAGGGAGAAAGAATAACCCAAGCATGAGACTGTGACTGCAACTATGGAAACCTACATGGGAAAAAAGTTGGAAGACCAGACAGGCTAAACAATTACCACAGAGATATGGAAGCCAGGAACCCCTGTACTTGAAGGGCAACTGGGCACACTTTCTCCTGGACCCTTCACCCCATTCAGTTAGAAACTTCTGCTTTGTTCCATTTCTTATAATGTGGTTCCACGGCTAACATGTCTTTAACACAACAATGTTGTGAACAAGAGATACATACATTATATCAATTGCATTAAAAATACAAACATTTTATGACATATGGTAGGTTCCACATGGAATCCACTATGGTAGCCTTTAATATTTTTTTAGTAATTTTAAAAAAGAATCTTAAATTCTTTCACCAGCTGTAAAGTAAAACTGATAGGTATTTTTCTCAAAAAGTCCAAAATAACTTTATAAATGTCTAATAAAACTCTTTTTTCTAAAAGATCCATTCTTTCATGGGACATCTTTGTAGGTTTTGAAACTCAGGCAAATCACCACCTCCAGAATACAGAATCTAAAGTAGAAACAACAGTTTAGTTAAATGTCCAGTAGATAGACCGAAACTCCCAATCTAGAGAAGAGAGCAAAGTCATTTTAGGTACTGTGACTTTCAAAGTTATGATTCCCAAGTGAACCTGGCCCTGTGCTTTTCATAGCATTATATCTGAGTTACTGTTTGACAGTCAGATTCTGCTCCATGTATCTTATCTTTGAGTGACAGGCAATGGACTTTAGATATTCCATAGAGATAAATACTTATTTTGTAGATCTCTACTTTTCAGATACAGGAAGAGAAGAGGCTGAGAATGATACAGCTGTAAGCAACGATGTTCTCACCTTTGTGGATTTTCTCTGTTTCTGGGTACATACAGTGTAATGAATTTTGCTTCATCCTTGGATTTTGATATTTTAGAAGTTTTTATTTCTGAGCAAGAGCTAAATTGAAAGAGGGTAGAAATTCATCCATTCCTTAGTACAGCTATGACAAGGACAATATAGACAACTGGTAGACCACACTTAGCATGCACAAGTTGTTGTGGCCTGTAAAGATGAAGACACTGTCTTCCTTGGAGGTTCACAAACTCATGGGGGCAGTGGGAGTGGGATCACAGGGGCTCTGCCTTTGCTGATTGAGTTGTGTGCTCACTTTTCTCCATGCCTCATGAGATACCAGAGCCTCAAGCTGCCTGGAGAGCATCTTGTTCCCTTTTAGTGTCATTAGAATGTCTGACATAAAATTGGTGGGCCAGGGAATGAACAGATGAGACTGACAAGCAGAGGCAGTTGTGGGGGGTCTGGGCTGCCTACACTGGTTTCTCCTGTGGCTTTGGGGAAGAGGGTTGAGGGGAACAGAAGTGAGGTAGAAAATTAGGAAAGGGTCAGATCGTGATGGTCCCACGTGACTTGCTGGAGACACTTTAACCTGGGGCAGTTGGGAGGCACTGGAAGATTTCAAGCACAAGAGTGACCTGATTGGAATTGGGTTTTGTATCATTTATGGTTGCAGAGGGCAGATGAGAGGCAGGTACGACTGGAGCAATTTTTTTTAGCCTCAGAAGTATTGAGCTTTTGAGCTGTGTAATGCTTTGTTGGGTCTGGCTTGTGCATTGTATGATGTTTATCAGTACCCCAGACTTCTATCTGGTAGATACCAGTAGTACCCCACCAGTCTTGACAACCAAAAATGTCTCCAGGTATTGTCAGATGTCCCCTGAGTAACAAAATTGCTCCCTGGTTCAGAATCACTGGGTTGGAGACATGGAGACCACACAGAAACCATTGCACTAGGCCAGCGAATAGATAAACAAGCTGAATGGAGGCAGTGAGTGGGGCTAGGGAGGAGGTGGGGGATTTATGCTAATAAACCGCAGGCTTGTCAAGATGGAGTCACCGGTTCCATGGCAGTATATGGCCTGTGGACTCCTGTCCAGGTTTTGCCCTTGTCTCCTTGACTTTGACAGTGAAGAGACTTCAACCTCTTTAAAGATGAGACACTTTGAGACACAGGAAGGCTTAAGTCAGCGTCACTCGGGGATTTAGCAGCAAAACTGGTTTTGTTCAGATATAAGTATCTTCTGTTTAGTTAGGTGCTGCGCATCACCTCACTGAGCGTCAGACGTGCAGTGGGGGGGACGCAGACAGCACTTCTCTCCTTCCGTGTCTCTGGTCCCCATCTTACATAGTGGCTCGGATTCTTGTTTGGGGGAGTTGCAAATCACACATTTTGGTTACTGGATCCACAGTCCATTAAGGTTAGCAGAGTGAGTCCTATTAAAAGAGTTCTCTGATGAGGAATTAAAAAAAATGTAAATCAGGCTGGGAGAAGGCAGAATGTCTTACTATAATCTTTGGAGGCCTCACTGCTGTGAAGTCATGGGAAGGTCCTGATGCCAGTGTCACATGTGCCGTGGTGGTGGCATCTCTGCTCCTACCATAACTCTCCAGGGTTACCACCACCCGTTTGTCTCACAAGATTTTTCTCTTCTTCCCAGAACTTCAAGGTTCTCAAAGACAGCTGGGCAGAGCATGATTGCCTGGAGTAGCCCAGTGGCATTCTGGGAGAACGTGTGACCCCATTCACCCATATGACAGCTGGAGGATTAGAGCTGAAGTTGGCTGTGTCTCAGTAGAGAAAAAACAAAATCAGTTCCTAGGCACCACTAAGCAACGGGAAAGTTTTCAGCGTTACCCCCAAGTTGCTCAGTTACAGCATCTGAGTAGATTAGTGCAGTGGACAACTTTGGATGAGAATGGCAAATTGCTTGCAAGCTGCCACTTAGAGCTTTTGAAAGATTCAGGAGAAAGAATTAAGGGTAGTAATTGTTTGGGTAAACGTTTTAAGGAATCATTTATCTGAATAAATTCACATGTAAAATGGAGTAGGGTCTTCACAGTGTAGCTACCAAAATGTTTGTGTGTTTTATTGGCGGAGTATATTTTTCACTATGGAAAAATGCTGGATTATGGTAGAGAGGAGGGTGAAATTAATCATGTGAGATTCAGTAGTTGGAATTATTGACACCCATTGAAGACCATCTTGTTTGCCAGAGCAATGGCATATGCTGGCAGAATTAAACAGGCGGGACACTGTGCATTCTTCCTTTCGGCAGGCAAAACCAAGAGTTGAAAATGTTTGACGCCTTCCTGTGGGCATAATGGAGACACAAGAATGTCTATAAAGGAGCGTCTTGGGGGTGGCAATGTGGTTGGGTAGAGAGTGGCTTGAAGCTGTATTTACGTAAGAGAAACTATCTATATCAAAGAATAGATAGAAATTAAGGACATTGGTACAGCTAAGTCTCCCAAACTACTCTTTAGCACTGTCTCTGTGAATGTTTGTGTGTGTTTGTCATAGACGTGGCTCTCTGTGTGTGGGAGGGGCAGTGGGGGTGTTTAAAGGACTGTTTATACTTTGGCCCTAACAGCTTAAGGTGGCATCACTGAAATTCTAGAAAGTCTATATGTGAACCTGTGAAGGCATTTTGAGCATATAAAAAGAGTACTGTCCTCACCCACCAAGCATGCCATACTGTCGATCTTACCCATCCTCCACCCAACACATAACAGGTGACTTGTGGGGACAACTGCATTTTCCCATGTGAGAGTCTTTCCACATCATACCAGGCAGTGCCTTTCACATCTGACACAGTTGTTGTGGTCCCATCACTGGTGGACTCACTAACAGCCTGAGGCTGCTGTCTTGACACTGACTGTGAATTCCTTTGCCCACTGTGCTCCCTTCTGGTCTCCTACAGGCTTATCTGATATGCAAATTTTCCTTCCTTTTTTCTCCCTTTGTGAAGTTCCATGGCCCTGAGTCAGATTTCCCCTCTTTTTAAAAATGACTTCAGTGTCCTTCTTCCCGGCCATTTTCCCTATGTGCGAAGTCGTTTCTTCCCTTTATCTCAGGGTATGTCAGCATGTGCATTGGGAGCGATGCACTGGTCTTTTAGAAATTTTTTTGCTGTTATGTTCCATCAGACAGTAGGAGCTATTAATAAAGCCTGTGGAGCCACATTCCTCTTGTGGTTACTGCTACCTGCTGATGGGCAGACCAATTAACTCCCGATCTAATTGCATTTGTCCCTGAATGAATTTATCACCCTCTAGATATTTTAGAAAATACAAAATAAACATAAATAAGCAGGGAAGAAAACCCTCCAGATTGTCCCACCTATGAGAGGCAACCAGTGTTAATGTCAGCAATTTCTTTTGCTGAACATTTTAATGCCACTGTGCTCATGCTCATTTTGGGTGTGCAACTTTTGAAATTCCTGCTTTGTTTGCTTAACATTGAAAACATATCATAAAGTGAACCATAGTTCAGCAGTGAATTGGGAACATATTTAATGCAAATGCAGTTGAAGGGGTTAATATCCTGAACGAGAAGGGACTCCTACAAAGCTCTGTTTTAAGCATCATTTTTAGTGCCGTGTGTCCTTGGCTTTCACACTTCTTCTTTTTTTATAATATATTTTATTGATTATGCCATTACAGTTGTCCCATCTCCCCCCTCTTCATTCCCTTCCACCCTGCACACCCCTCCCACCCACATTCCCCCCTTTAGTTCATATCCATGTATCATAAGTTCTTTAGCTTCCACATTTCCCACACTACTCTTGTCCTCCCCCTATTTTTTCCCCACTGTCTATGCTACTTATTCTCTGTACCTTCCCCCTTCTCTTTTTCCCACTCCCCTGTTGCTAACCCTCCATGTGATCTCCATTTCTATGGTTCTGCTCCTGATCTAGCTGTCCTCTTAGTTTGCTTTTTAGTTGTGGTTGTTAATAACTGTGAGTTTGCTATCCTTTCACTGTTCATCTTTTTTATCTTCTTTTTCTTAGATAAGTCCCTTTAACATTTTATGCAATAAGGGCTTGGCGATGATGAACTCCTTTAACTTGACCTTATTGAGAAGTGCTTTATCTGCCCTTCCATTCTAAATGAAAGCTTTGCTGGATAGAGCAATCTTGGTTGTAGGTCCTTGCCTTTCATGACTTGGAATACTTCTTCCCAGCCCCTTCTTGCCTGTAAGGTCTCTTTTAAGAAATCAGCTGACAGTCTGATGGGAACTCCTTAGTAGGTAACTGTCCCCTTATCTGTTGTTGCTTCTAGGAGTCTCTTCTTCATTTTAATCTTGGCAAATGTAATGATGATGTGCCTTGGTGTGTTCCTCCTTGGGTCCACCTTCTTTGGGATTCGCTGAGCTTCCTGGATTTCCTGGAAGTCTATTTCCTTTGCCAGATTGGGGAAGTTTTCCTTTGTTATTTTTTTCAAATAAGCTTTCAATTTCTTGCTTTTCCTCTTCTCCTTCTGGTACTCCTATGACTCAGATGTTGGAATGGTTAAAGTTGTCTCAGAGGTTCCTAAGCCTCTCCTCATTTTTTTGAATTCTTGTTTCTTCATTATTTTCTGTTTGGTCATTTTTTTCTTCCTTCTGGTCCACTCCACTGATTTGAGTCCCAGTTTCCTTCCCATCACTATTGGCTCCCTATGCATTTTCCTTTGTTTCTCTTAGTGTAGTTTTCATTTTTTCATCTAATTTGTGACCAAAATCAACCAGTTCTGTGAGCATCCTGATCACCAGTGTTTTGAACTGTGCATCTGATAGGTTGGCTATCTCTTGGTTGCTTAAAAGTATTGGCTCTGGGGCTTTGATTTGTTCTTCTGTTTGAGCCATAATTTTTTGGTCTGGTTGTGCCTGTTACATATGAGGGGCATAGCCTTAGGTGTTCACCAGGGTGGGTCAACCCAATCACTGGGTTGAATGTTGTGTGTTGGGGTGAGGTCAGAGAGGGAATAATGGCACTTGCTCTACTCTCTCTCAGATTTCAGTCCCCTCTGCCACTTCCCACAAGCAAATTGGGCCCTTCTGGTGCTGGTTCCTGGGTGAGTGAGCTTGTGTACATTCTAGGACCCTGTGGGCTCTCCAACGAACTCTCCTATGAAGCTGGGAGTCTCTCCTGTCACCTCAGCTCCCAAAAGTGCTTTTAGTTAGTGCTTTTAAGCTTTATTTCCTGTCTCTGGAGCCCTGGGTTGCACGGTCTGTCTCACTGCCCATTTTTGCCTGGTTTATCTGCGCATGAATGTGTGATCACAATCAGCTAGCCGCCTTGCGAGCTGCACTGGGTCTGCTGGTTTCCTCCCCACACCAGGGGTCTGCTAGCCCCACCCCACCTGCGCACCCAGGTCCACCAACCACCGCTTTTTTCTGCCTCAACCCTCTCTGCTGGCCACTGTCTCTGCCCCTCTTACCGGCCTGGATGAATAGTTGTCAGACTTTCATACAGTTCAATTTTCTGTCTGTTCTGATTGTGTTTTTGTTTCTAAATCTTTGTTGTCCTTCATTTTGGTTGTGCAAGGAGGCATAGTGTTTCCATCTATGCCTACATCTTGACCGGAACTCCTGGCTCTCGAACTCCTCTGTTAAATGGCACTCACAGTCTCCCATGGCCCACAGATCTCCAGCAGTAGAACCTGCTCCTGCAGGAGCTGGGAGCCTCCGTGGAGCAGTGGACAGCTTTTGCTTTTACTTATTTCATGTTAGTAGAGTCAAAATTCAGAATTCATGATTGCATCTATTGTAACGTTCTCTATGGTGGAGATTGCAAAAGCCACAGGGAGTGGGGGTGTGAGATAAAGGCTTCAGGGAGCTCCACAAATTCACCTTTTCTAATGTTTATAAGCTCTTCAAAGATTATCACTTTCTTTTGTGCTTTACTTTGGAGTTTGCCTTTGGAATTGGGTTTCTGGTATTTACCGACAACTTAAGTACTCAGAAGAAGTTTTATCATTTGAATGGAGATCTTTGAAATTTTAAGTATTAAGATGGCTGTAAGGAAGCCCTTGTTCTGATGCAAGTTAAGTGCACTTTGCCTTGCAGGGATTTTTATTTTACATCATAAGACACCAACAGTGTGTCATTTCAGTTTTGTAGTTGGCTAATTGCCGTAAACTGTTCATTTGGTGAAATGAGTATTCCTCAATGTAAACACAGCAGGGCTTCAGGTCGCTGCTCTGTTCTGTACAAACCCTGGACAAGTGGGGACAGGGGAACTCTGGTCTCAGCTCTTCCTCCAGGCAGCTGGGTGACCTGACACAGGACACTGCACTTTATGGAGCCTTATATTCTTCATCTATAAAATGAGAAAATTGGACTTGAGCACCACGCAAAGGCTTTCTCCATAAACTGTTTGATCCTTTTGCTCAGTGTCAGGGTCAGATTCCAGGACTACGGCTTCAGGTCTTCTTCTCTGAGAATGGGAACTTGGGGACAGGAACACCACCGTTCACAGCTTTTGTGGAGGGTTGGAGAGAATGTTGCTGATGTTCTAGCTCAGGAATCAGTGTACTTGGGCCTGTGGCTGACCCCCACCTCTCTCTCTCTTTTTTTTTTTTTTTTTTGCCCAAGAGCTAATGATTACATTCTAAGTGATTATATATTAAGCACCTACATAATATCCTTGACTTTATCTCTTGGCCTGCAGAGCCTCAGTTTCACTATATGGGCCTTTATAAAGACAGTTTGCTGATCTCTGATCTAGCAGACCACTGAGGGGTCTACAATGACAAAACTCAGAGGGGGCCCAAATCACCCAAAGCCACCAAGCGGGGTGAGTACTGGGGCTGCAATCAGACCCTGGTTCTTAAACTCCTGGCCCAGCTATCTGAGATGACTTCAAACACATTTAAAGTGGCTCACCTCCTTTTCACTAAAACAGAACCAGTACCTAAGGAACTGCATTTGTTTTTCATCGAATGAATTCTCAAAAAATGACATATAAATGTGGAGAGTCTCTGTGACTCGGTGAGAAGAGCCTCTGTGCATTCTGGGTGGTGTTTGGGTTTTGGGTCATCTGTCACAGAGGCGAGGACCCAATGACTCCTGGGCAACTTGCAACTCACTGGAAGGTGTCACCGCACCTCAGAATCGGTGGTGAGAAGGCGGTGGACAGAGTGTGCCCTCCCCAAACAGAGTTCCTAGTAGAGCCAGTGGAGGGAAACTGACCTCACACAGGAAGCCTGGCTCCCCTCTGGGAATCACGTTCTGATTTTAAAGCTGAATTCATTAAATAAGGAATGGCTCACTCCAGGCCCAGTTCTAATTACTTATAATCTGTGTTAAGGATCTCATTTTATTAGTGGAAGCAATTCACTGTGGCACATCCCAAATCACTGCTCCTGCCGAGGCCAGCACTATGCTGCTGCATGTCAGTGTTAATAATTAATTGCTTTAAAGGATATGGCTGGGGTGAAAAAAAAATAATGTCAGTCAAGTGTCCCATGAAGTAATCAGTTACGGTCCTTGAGGGTTGGGATGCGAGCCAGGGGAGAGCGTAAGCAGAGCGGCTGCGACAGCCAGAGCATGGTCTGTGGTGGGGAAGACATTGTGCCTGGCAGTTAGACAAGTCAACACTCCCACCACATCCCTGAGAAACCTCGGGAGAGGAAAAGTGAAAGTATTACCAAACTGTTGTCATTAGAAAGCAGAAGCTAGAATTCTCTGAATTTTAGATGCATTCCACAGTCAACGTGGAGTTCTGTTTTCTAGCGTTTTTGTTAGTGGGTTGACAGTGAGTGTTAAGTAAATGTTCTTTGTGACACCCAGGCTTCAAGTGAGGCAAAATCTCACAACACCTCTTCCTGCACCCCCCTCCCCCTTCTGTTAAGACACAGGGCTGATGACCTGGAAGAAAGTGTTTGTTGGGCAGTGTGTATGTGTGTTCCGCTCTTGGGAACATGCATACTGGTAGGTCAGTGGCAGAACGGGCTGGGCTCAGAAAAGAGGTTCTGTTGGCACAGGCTGCATGTTGGGGCTGCCCACAGGGGTGCACATTCGATGCCATCTACAGAGGGTTGTAGCCTCCTGCCTGGTTTGGCTGATGGGGAATCGGAGGCCCCAGAGCCGTGGCTTCCAAGTGGGGTATGAGCATGGTAGGTTTACATAATGTCCCCCAGGGGTGGAGGAAGAAACTATTCAGACTTCTATTAGTATTTTACTTGTGTCCCCTCATAAAATCTCTATTGTGTAGGTGTTATAATGGGCATAATACAGGGGCAGGCAAAACTAGGTTTACCATTGCAACACAAATAATATAATAATTGATAATAAGAACACAAGAATAAACTGTTTCACGTACAACTGTAAACCTGTTTTTGCTCACTCCTGCATGTGAAGACAACTGCACACATATCTAATTTTTAAGTAAGTATGCATTTATTCATAAGTAGGAGCAGGCTCCCTCCCCACCCCCGAAAAAGGTTTGGATAAACTGCTCTGAATTTTACAGATAAGTTGACACAGAAGAAAAGGCGGGGCATGTTTTGAAACTCTGATATCGCTGTTCATGCCAAAACTCCAGATTCCTAAAATAGATGTGAGATCTATCTGCTCTAGTTACGATGGTGAGATGCCATTTGACATGCTTTTGGTCTTTCACGCTGGTAAACCAGAATGAGTCACCCAAGCACAGTCTGGGATTTGCCAGGCTGTCTGGTAGGTGCTGTGTCACTCTCCCTGAAGCATGCTGGGGTGGCCCCGAGTCCCCAGTTTATATGGGTGCTGGACTCCACCCTCTGAGTCAACACATAAGTACACCTTAAAGGAGATTCTGTAGTGGTTGGAGGAGTTTTGCCTAGAGTGAAAGGGATTCATTCATTCCTTCACTCACTCACTTGGTAAACATTTACTTCTTATCTGGAACATGCTGGACACTGACATTGCCTGAATCTTAGTTCCTCTTTCATAAACAAGATGAGATGATTTCTAAGTTTTCTCTCCACTCTGTTCTTTAAAAATTCTCCCCCCACAATTGCTGCTATTCTTAAACAGGTGCTTTTCATCAGTATCTCAAAAAACAAAAAAGCTAAAAAGCTTTTTTTAAAAAAAATCCTCAACTCAGTATATATTTATTGATTTTAGAGAGTGAGGGGGTGAGAGAGAGAGAAAGAAACATTGATGGGAGCAAGGAACACTGATTAGTCGCCTCTTGTCAGGCACGGAACTGCAGCTAGGAATGTGCCCTGACCAGCGATGGGACCCACAGCCTTTTGGTGCATGGGGTGATGCTCCAACCAACTGAGCCACCCGGCCAGGATAACATCATCTTTTTAAATGTGGTTAATAAAACTGTAAGCATGTACACAATGATCTATAAAAGCAGGGTTAAATTTTTTCTTTTCTTTTTGTGAGTTGCAAATATCTAGCATAAAACTGAAAATTAATTGCTCCTAGCAAAAAAACAAATGTACAATGGTTGTTTGCCCCCAATTGAAAGAGCCCTCACATCCTAACATCTTCCCTTAAAAGCCAAGTCCAATCTGGAACTTTTAATAAACCCCAAATCTCCCCTAAAACATAGGAAATGTGAAAATGGGCAGATGCTTTGGCTGAAAGAGAAGTAAATAGGATTTTCAGAATGACCTACCTGATAATCTGAACACAGACTGGATATTGCTGTTAAAGAAAGGAGTGTGCGCATTTGAAAATATTGAGCATCCCTCGTGCTTGATGGGCTTGTTAGTCCCTGCTTGAGCCCTCTGCCAGCAGCACAATTTGCCCTTTAAATATAGGCCGGGCTCCATTTCCAACTCTAGAACCAGCCCTTCCTTTACCTGGGAGGGGAACCAAGCTGAAGCCCAGCCCTTTGGCTCAGTCTCCTAGTCCTGCTCTCCCTCTTGCTTTGTCCTGTCTTCTTCTGGTTCTTATGCCAGTGTTGCTCACTTTCCCAAGTCTCTGCCTGTTGCTGGTTCCCCTGGTACTCTATACCCCCAGGACCTTGGTGGCTGCCCCTTCTCCCTAGGGTTAGGCCAGGCTCCTGACCTCCACCCAGTGCCTGGGGCCTTACTCTGCTCTGTTGATTGACAGCCTGCATGGACATCCCATCTTGTCTTGGGGCTGTGTCCTCTTTCCCAGAGTACCTTTCAAATACACCCTAGACTCACTGACATTGCAGTGCCTCAGCTGCAGCCATTCTATACTGTCTCCTGGGTATTATTATTTTTTTAAATCTTTGTAAGCAGATAACAATATCTCTGCTTCTACTCTTACGCGTCATCCATACTCCCCACACAGTAGTCAGGTGATTTTTGTCAGTATAAACCACAGGTGGCAAACACAAGGCCCACAGGCCAAATCTGGCCCTCCACCTTGTTTTATCTGGCCTGGCACCTTGTTTCTACCTGGCGGCAGCAACAAGCTCCTTGCCCCTAGTTAAGGAGTAGTTACATCTGTACAGTCTTAAAATTACACTTGGCCCTTTGAAGGCAACCATGAGGCTGATGTGGCCCCAGGTGGAAATGAGTTTGACACCTCTGGAGATCACATTATGATAACATCTAAGCCCCTCACTCTGGCCCAGGAGGTATGCTTTGCCCTTTACCCACCCTAGTACCATCTCCTATTGCTTTCCTCTTGAATCTCTGGGGTCATTGGGGTAATTTTTGTTGCATTTATAGGCCATTTATGTTTTTCTTCTTAATCATGCGACTAAAAGGCAAGTGAGAAGGGCCCTTGGCTCGTATCTCGGGTGGAAGGTTTGGGTCCTGCTACCTCTAGCTTCTTGATTACATAGCAACACAAGGAGCCCACACAGTTCCAGAAGAGCCTGTGTTTTTCTACAGGGAGATACAGATGCCCTCTTTCTTTTTTATTCTCACCTGAGGGCATTTTCTCATTGTTTTTAAAGAGGGAGGGAAGGAGAGAGAAGGAAAGAGGGAGGGAGGGGAGAGAGAAAGAGATTAAAACATTGATATGAGGAAAACATTGATTGGTGATCAGTTACCTTTTCATACCCACCCTTGTCCGGGGATCAAACCTGCAACTTGGATATATGTCCTGACTGGGAATCACACTCATATCCTTTCGGTCTATGGGACCATGCTCCAACCAACTTAGCCACATTGGCCAGGGTGATGCCCTGCTTCTTAAAACCATCTGTAAAACTGTTGGGAAATATGGAGGAAAAATTGGAGTGCAATTTTTATTAATGCAGCACAATTTAATTTTCTTTAGTCAGAGAAAAATAGTTTATCTTTAATGGTGATATGTGCCTGGAGGGAGTAAAATAGTAAAGCAGAAGTGATGGAAAAAGCAAATTCATCCTACACAGAGACAAAGGAAATAGATTCTTGATTGAGATCTAACCACAGACCAAAAGATGCTATTACAGTTGGAGTCAGTAAGGACAGTGTTGTCACCCATTTCTTCTTCTGGGGGCACTTCCGGGCAGCCACAATGGCATCTGAGAGAAACTGCATGATCAATAGATTGCACTGGTATATAGAAGTTGCAGAGCATCAGAGAATTTTTAAGCCCTAGGTTCAACCAGGATGGAGAAAAAAACACTTTGTTTTTAACAGATGAAAAAATCTGAATTATAGGTAGCCTTGGTTGGTGAGATGGTTTAAATTTTACACCCGGGGAGTTCCTCATGCATGTTTTTGAAGAAGGCGTTATCATTGTGAAATTCCTCGTCCCTGTCCAAACACTGCAGGGAGGTTTTCAGCTGGTTCATCTGTGGACAGCTGTGGAAGGTTTTTCTGCATGGGAAACATTACCACCCCTACAATGAGGGTAACCATAGGTATTCAGGTCCTATCTTCATTTACAGGGCTTTGAGAGTGCTAGGGTCGGTGAGTAAGGGTGTGTCTCACAGTAGATACATCATAGAGGTGATGGACAGTTATGTTGCTGCACAGTCTGTGGGTGGCCTCTTGGGTCATGACTACCCTGAGGCTCACTGGTCCTGTCAATGGAAGTTACTTGATTCTTGGAGGCTGAGGTCCCTTATCTCACCCTCTTCTCTCCTTTGGCTCCTTCAGTTGTCCTTTTACTCAGAGTATAGATTCTTTTGTCCAGTCTGCAGGTGAGGGAGGTATTTCTGTCTTGGAATAATGGCTTATGAAATTAATGATCGAATATTTGTGGTTATTGCTTTATTGTTAGGCGGGTTAGGTTTGGTCTCCAGGCTGAAAATCCAGAAAAAGCCACCAGGAATTCTGTGAGCATGGGTGGAAGGAGAAGCCCATTGGTTCATATTTCAAGTTGTCTTCCCATGATTGGAAAACAGTAAAGCTTGTTCTTCACTGGTGTTGGAGAGAGACTGTCATCCCATTTGCAAACTGGCTCACCTGACTCCTTGTGGAGCATCTTCCAGGGCAGCAGTTGTGAGCACTCTGTCAGAGGGGCCGGAGTGGGGTGGGGGGAGGAGGAGAGAATGGGCAAACTGAGTCTTGCTCAGATCTTTGTAAAAGGCAGTCAGACAGTGAGACACTAAAGAAAATTCAGTTCTTAAGTGTTTAGGTCAAAGCATCACACTTAGTGGCTAAGTTGGTTGGAGCATGGTCCCATAGACCAAAAGGATATGGGTGCGATTCCCAGTCAGGACATATATCCAAGTTGCAGGTTTGATCCCTGGACAAGGGTGGGTATGAAAAGGTAACTGATCACCAATCAATGTTTTCCTCATATCAATGTTTTAATCTCTTTCTCTCTCCCCTCCCTCCCTCTTTCCTTCTCTCTCCTTCCCTCCCTCTTTAAAAACAATGAGAAAATGCCCTCAGGTGAGAATAAAAAAGAAAGAGGGCATCTGTATCTCCCTGTAGAAAATATAGGGCAACACATTGTTCTAGTCCACAACATTAAAATTTCATGCTCAATTATTGGCTTCTCTGGGCCTCACCACCTTGTAAAAATTTTAAGTATGTTTGAACCTTAAAGCTTAAAGCTTTTGCAGGTCTGGTAAGAAATATGAATGTGAACAGCAATTTTCTCTGGGCTGTTGCAATTTGAGACTGTCGGGACCTCCTTAATCCCCTTTCTAACTATTGGTGGTTCTCAACTTTCCTACACTATGCGGGCAGTACTTTTAAAATAACCACCACTATCTAAAATTTATTTCCACAGATATTGACACTGAAAAGCTGGGACAAAAAGAGCCAGGGACAGGAGACAGGGAGGCAGGATGTGAGAGCAGAGGTCTGATGGTCTTCTTCCCTGACATTCTGTGTCTCGGTTTTTCTGCTCATTTAGAAATAATCACCAGCAGCCTGAGCAGACAGAGAGGGCCCTGCCAGACTCTGCCCCCCTCTCTCCCTGGCATGGGTCACATCAGCTGCCTATTTAGAGGTGCCACACTTATCAGCATATGGGACTATCAGGGATACAGATGGATATGCCCTTATGCCAAAATGCTCTGTGGCCATAGTTCCTGAGAAGTGTATTCTCTTTCCCCACAGGGGTGGCGAGGAGAGCCCAGGTGCCCTGTTTGAATTCTATTCTGTCCGCTACTGTAATTCTCCAGAGGGTTTTTGCTGGCTTTCCTCCCACCACTCCATGGTGATGCCCGCCCCACCTAGCTGGGTTCACACGTCACGGCGGGAAACACTCAGTGAATGCTCCGTCTGATACGGGGATAATAACAGGAAGAGTATCCGATATGTCAAAGCATCCTACACATTTCGGAGTATTTTTTTTCATGAGGGTTATCATAATTCGAGACTCATGGTCATTTCTTTGAAACAGAGAGGATAGTGTTGCCTCACTTTACAAATGAGGAAATTGAATTAGATGGATGATTGACTACCGGGATCTCCCATCCTGGTCCGTCAGTTCATAGTGTTGGGAACTGCATCTGTTTCTCCTTACAACACACCTAAGAATATACTAATCATATTGCAAATATACTACTAAAATATTTATATCATTATATTTTATTATTCAAGACGTTTTTAAAGTTCTCTAAGGTATGTGATAGTCCCAATGACTCTTAATAATGGATATAGTCTAAATTTATGGCAAAGAATATTTCATGTATGTTATTTTTTCTCTCTCTCTAATTGAAGATATCAGTTAGCTAAAATTTCACTGAATCTTTTTAAACTATTTTAACTAATGGCTGAATCCACTATACCCATTAAGTATTAGCTATCAAAATAGCTACTAAGGTACATGATATTTTTGGATTAAAATAGTTAGCATTTATTAACTGCTTACTACATATCAGCCCTCCAGTTATAAAGCAGCCAATATCATTATTGTTCTACAGACAGAAGACTGCATTTCAACAAGCTCACGTAGCTTTCCCAAAGTGACAGGGCTAGTTAGGCAAAAAAACAATCAGCAATACTGCTTCCCTACTGTTTGGGGAGAAGTACCTAGGAATGTTAGAGACAGACAGTTGACAGAAGGAAGAGAATCCAAGCTATTTAAAACATCCACTTTCACTTAAGAGGTTAAGGGAGAGGAAGGAGCAAGCTTGCATTAGAAAACAAGCGAATGAGCCCTGCCTTTGCTATGCTCATTTTAGAGGCATGGAAACCGAGGCTCAGAGAAAATAAACACTGCAGCCAGGAGAACCCAGAGCTTATGCACTAAACCTTGTTTTGTACAACTGCTGAGTAAGAGCTACAAAAGGCAGTTGACATTCACAATCTTCTTTCCTTGTCAAAACAACCACGAGAGGAGTACTGTCTTCATTTCACAATTGCACCAGGGCTCCAGGTTGTCCAGTGGCTCCAAGTCACCCACAAAGCAGAGGTCAGCTTGTTGCTTTCCCCAAACCTGTTTCAGGAGCTTTGTCACAGACGTGGACATGGGATTCAGGCCTGCAAACAGCGTTTCTCATTGCGCTCTCTTCTCTTTGCCTTCCGTTTGATTTATCCGTGTGTCTGGCATCTCATTATGGAAAATTGATTCCTTTCTTCACACATCCTCTGCTTTCTTTAGCCTCTTGTCACTGCTCAGACATGCATTCCTGATACTCCAAACAGATGAATCTAACAGGAAGGGTATCCAAGGGCGTCTGAATGTTGTGCTGTTGACGTGGTTCTTTTGAGTACAGAGCCTTAAACAAGAACCATCCTCCCTGTGTAGTATTTCACAGAATCTTTGCTTTGGCTCCATCCACATCCCTGCCCCTCTTTGGTTCTCCTCTTCAAATGTAGCCATACCTTCGAGCAGAGTAGGGCAAAGCAGAAGGAAATGGCTAGTGCTTCCAGGTTTTCTCTTTCTTGAAAGAAAAGCAGAAGGTCCCCAGAAGAAAGAAGGCAAAAGAACCTACTGAGGATCTGTGAAAAGTAGTGTGAAGAGTAAGAACAGTTTTGAGAGGGAAAAATTAAAAATATGAGATACAAAATATTATGGCTAATAAAATGAAGGAGGAAACATTTTAAAACTATGGTGAGATTTTAAGATGGATACTTAATGAAGAGTAAATGTTTTGGTAGAAAAGGATGGAAGTATAGATACAGTTTTGTTTCAGGTTTTTTATTTGCTGTTTTTTGGGGGCACTGAGTCTGTTGTTTGTTTACGGTGGGCTACCAGATACCATTTTGTTTTAACACAATGCTAAGCATAGGGACTTACCTATAAGCCATCCCAACAGGCAAAGATTTTCTCATTGTCTGAGCTTGGGCCTACAGCCATGCAGATGAGCCCACGTTAATCTTTGAAATTCTTCATCTGCGTTACTGCCAATCATTGATTTATCTAGAACAAGGGTTTTCTGATTTGTCCTTAGGCATCCTAAAAGTTTTCAGTAGTTCTTCAGGAACCATTGTTGGTTATTAGTAAGGGAAGGCCTACGAGGCACTACCCCAGAGCCCCTCCTGTGTGCAGTGTGCCTGGTTTATGTAGGGCTCTGCTCAAAACTGGGTCACAAGGGGGCTTGCCAGGGGTGAAGATGTGGGTTTTTAGGGGCATTTTCCTTTCAAGTTTCAGGTTTGGAAATTGACCCCCCTCCTGAGAGCAGGAACTGGCCATAGTGTATCTGGAACTGACAACCCGTTGAGGGGAGTGCGAGCCCCTGTGAGGTCTCCAGAAGTGACCCCAGCTCCCCGTGCACAGGTGGCTGCCACCCTCCTCCCCTTGCAAGATGTATAGTTTGGTCTGTAGTGTACATGTATACAGAGTGGGGTCATATTGCTTATATAAACTGCGTAAAAATTATCAATATAGTGCAAGCTTTTCCTCACATCATTAAACTCCAAAACATAAATTTTAATGGATGTACAATATTCCATCACATGTATTTAATCATTTTCCCACTGGAAAATTAGATTGACTTTTTTTTCTTTGCTATAATAAAGGATACCCTGCCCTGGCTGGTGTAGCTCAGTGGATTGAGCTGGGGGGGCACTGTGGATCAAAGGGTTGACAGTTCGATTCTCAGGGCACATGCCTGGGTTGCGGGCCAGGTCCCCACTGAGGCACATGTGAGAGGCAACCACACATTGATATTCTCTCCCTGTCTTTCTCCCTCCCTTCCTTGCTCTCTAAAAATAAATAAATAAAATATTTTCTAAAAAATAGAGGATACCCTGATGAACATATTTGTCCAAAAATTTTTGTCAACATCTATTTGTCAAAATAGACAATTTTTTTGTCAATTTCTAATTATTTCCTTAGGATAAATTCCTAAAAGTGAAATTTCTGGGTCAAAGAATATCACACTTATAAAACTCAATGTATTTTGCTAAACTTCTTTCCAGAAATGCTAAATTAAGTTATATTCCCATAGTAAAGTATAATAATGAAGAATATCAAGTGACTTCCCTGGACACTTTGTTTTAACATTAGAAAAGAAAGGATATTTTTATTAGAAAATTATCTCTTGGCTGCAATAGCTATTTAAAGCAGAAAAGTATGTGTATGCATGATGAAATCGTGTGAGGGATTTTTTTCCTCTAAAAAGGAGAGTGAAAAAATATACCAGTAAAGAAATATAACAAAGATAGTAAATGGAGCACAGTCATTAATCAGTTGAAATTTTTTTCAAACAGGCGTGTCCTAAAAAACTGAAAACAGTTTGCCCCCCGAGCACTACACTGGGACTCAAGCACGTTTTGTGCCTCAGATGTGCAAGTGCAGGACTTTCAAAGTGCTGAGAGTTAGACATAATGGGATTCTGCATTTAAAACACCTTTGGGTAGAAGTTGGGGCAATAACAGCTTTCATTTTGTACTATATTTTTAGTCAACCAATGTTAATTGGGTGCCTAGATTCAAATCATGGCTTTGCTGCATATTAACTATGTGAATTTAGCCAGGTCAAGTAGTCTAAGGTGTTGCTTCCTTCTCTATAAACTGAAGAAAATATTAGCAACATCGTGAGGATGGAGATTGCCCAGTGAGGAGCCCAGCACTTTGGCTGGAGCTGTGCCACCCAATTCTGTGGCCCCGTGTGGGCACTGAGCTGGCATTGTGGCTGGTTTGTGGCCATAAGTGTGCAAATGCACACCACTTTCAGACTTAGTACCAAAAAAAATTGAAACTATTAATGTTTATATTGTTATGTATTGAAATACTATTTTAGATATCTTGGCTTCTAATTAAATACATTCTTAAAATGAGTATATTTCTTTTACTTTTAAAATACCTTTTTAATATGTGAATTGCATTATATTTTTATTGAACAGCACTGCTCTGGAACATAATAAAGGCTCTATACATATTTTTTTAAAGGAAATCAAGGCAGCTGTTTCTCCTTTGTGGAGTTGCCTAGTTTTTTTTGTTGTTGTTTGTTTGTTTGTTTGTTTGACCTTCTGGGGCCATCCATTCTTAGAGCACTGTAAGGCATTTGGGTGGGGTCCTCTGGTTTAGAAAAAGCTGGAATAAGGATGATGCATAGTATTTCATTGTTTGTTAGAGGAGTGGAGAGTTTAAAAATAGAGTCCCCCTCCCTCTTTCCGTCCCATGCTGATCCCTCCTGAGTTATTTCTGTTGGCTGCATTAGGAACTGACATTTGATTCATTCAGTGGGCCCTGCCTAGGTCATTTAAAACAGAATGGACGGTTAGTGAAAGGTCAAAGCCGCTATGGCTGGTGGTAGCTGCCCCGGACCTTGACGGGCAGAGAAGACTGAGGGAAAAGGAAGCAGCAGCATGGCCAAATGCTTGGTCAAGATACAGACTCGGAGGGGCCTCCGTTTGCACATGGTGAACCACTGCAGCAGTGATGTGTTTGTCCGTCTGCTGAGACACGGCTCCAAGATCATCACAGCTAGAAATACGGGTAGGTGCCCTGCCTCGGGCTGCCATTCTGCGACTGGAGAAGGGTGCAGGCTTCCAGCTTCCTGCTGGCAGCTGGGCGAGGAGCCAAGGGTAAACCTACTGTCAGAGGTGTGTGATTAAGGATGAGCAAGTTGGAGAGAAGGAGGGAGAAAAATAGAGACAGGCAGGAAGGAGAGTGAGTAAACCAGTGCCAAGAGAAAATGGGAAGGTTTGAAATGGGCGTCCTGACTCTCTTATTAAGTGAAAATGGCATGAAGTCATAAAGGTTAATAAATTACACCTTAGGCAGCAGCTGGGTTAGGAAGGAGGTAGTGGTGGTGTGTCCATACCCCAGTGCTCAGGAGTGATGGGAGATTATACAGAAGGCATATTGGATGATCAAAACGTGCTACCCCTCCTTTCATTGTTTCAAGGGTAAAATCAAGTATGCTTGCCCTGATGAGGCAGAACCTCCCTTTATGTTCAAAGCAGAGCTTTAGTGAAACACAATATCAATAAGAGAATTGGAATCGAATTGATGTTCTGCCAATTTCTTTTCATTGAAAACATCATATTTTGTGGTCCATGAGGGAAATAGGAATTAAAATAGAAATTCTAAAAATCAGAGCTTATAGTAGGAACGAAGGTGCTGCTATCTATATGTATGTGGTTTTCAAGTGATGAAAATAAAAGAAATCCTGGGATATGTCTGGAATTGGCTGTACCTCATGCTCCCATGTGGAACTGACTTTGAAATGAATTGAAATGAAATTAATTGTATTTTTATAATGACACAGGTAATAGATGATGTATTCTTATAAAAGACTTTTAAAAGTACAAATATATAGAACCCTAGACGCTAGACCCATTTTCCTAGACCCTAATACTGTCAATAGCCAATCTATATATTGTATACAGGCATGTAGGATATAAGATTTTTTTACATGAATGTGTTACATTCTACATTATTTCACAATTTTTTTCACTTTATATCATACGATTGAAGTACTTTCCATATGAACACATATAACTCTATATCCTTTTAAAAATGAATAATATGTAGTATAGAGCTACAACAAATTTAATCAAATTATTGTGGAAATGGGTATTTCCTATTTTTTATTATTCATTTCAATTTATTAAGTGCTTATTTATACCAATCATGGTACCAGGCACTTTCGTATCATTATATGTTTTTTCTTTTTTTATCGTATTATTTTCCATTACCATTTTCACCCTTATGTCCTCTTCCATTTCCACCCACGCCCCACAATCACCACACTGTTGTGTCTGTGAGTTCCTTCCTTTTTTGCCCAATCCCATCACTCACCACCAGCAACCCCTGTCCAGATCTGTCAGCCCGCTATCTATTAAGTCTAACTCATTTTGAATTTATTCTTATGTATGGTGTAAGATGATGGTCTGTTTTCATTTTTTGCATGTATTTATCCAATTTTCCTAACATCATTGATTGAATAAAGTATCTTTAGCCTATTCAATGTTTTTGCCTCCTCTGTCAAATGTTAATTGATTATAATGGTGTGAGTTTATTTCTGGGCTCTCTATTCTTTCTGTTCCATTGATGTATGTTCCATTGATGTATATGTTTGTTTTTATGCCATTACCCTGCTGTTTTGATTAGTATGGATTTATAGTATAGTTTGATATTTAATGGTAGCGTGATTCTTACAACTTTGTTCCTTTCTCCAGATTGGTGTGAATATTTGGGGTGTTTCCTGGTTCCATATAAATTTTTGAGATATTTGTTCTAGGTCTGTGAAATACATCATTAGAATCTTTATAGGACTTGCACTGAATGTATAAATTGCTTTGGATAGTATGGACATTGTAATGATGTTAATTCTTCCTATTCATGAACACAGTATATGCTTCCACATATTTGTATCTTCTTCAGTTTCTTTCTTCAGTGTCATAATTTTCCAAGTATAGGTCTTTTATATTCTTGGTTAAATTTATTCCTAGATATTTTATTCTTTTTGAAGCAATTGTGAATGGGATTGTTTTCTTCATTTTCCTTTCTGATAGTTCATTATTGGTATATAAAAATGCAACTGATTTCTAGATATTAATTTCATATCCTGCTACTTTTTTAATTCATTTATCAGTTCCAGTAGTTTCTTGGAGGGATCTTTGTAGGGTTCTTTATGTACAGTATCATGTCATCTGCAAATAAAGGTAGTTTTACTTCTTCTTTTCCAATTTGGATGCCTTTTATTTCATCTTCTTGCTGATTGCTGTGGCTAGGACTTCCACTGCTATGTTGAGTGAGAGAGATGAAAGTATACATCCCTGTCTTGTTCCCAATCTTAAGGGGAACACTTGTAGTTTTTGTACATTAAGTGTGATGTTGGCAGTGGGACTGTCATACATGGCCTTTATTACATTTAGGTATATTCCTCCTATTCCCATTTTGCTGAGAATTTTTAATCATAAATGGGTGTTGGACTTTTATCAAATGCCTTTTCTGCATCTATTGATATGATCATGTGGTTTTTCTCCTTCATTTTGTTTATATGGTGTATCACATTTACTGATTTGTGAATATCATACCAGCCTTGTATTTCTGGAATAAATCCCATCTGACCATGGTATATTATCTTTTTGATGTATTGTTTTACTTGGTTTGCTAATATTATGTTGAGGATTTTAGCATCTATGTTCATCAGGAATATTAGCCTATAATTTTCTTTCTTTGTAGTGTTTTATCTGGTTTTGGAATTAAGATAATGCTGGCTTCATAAAATGAGTTTGGGAGTCTTCCCTCCTATTGAATTTTTGTGAATAATTTGAGAAGAGATGTTAATTTTTTCCTGGAATGTTTGGTAAAATTCACTTTAAAGCCATTCAGTCTAGGGCTTTTGTTGGGAGTTTTTTTTCTTACTGCTTGAGTTTCACTGTTTATAATCTGTCTATTCAGATTCTCTGATTCTTCTTGACTTTGTTTTGAAAGACTATGTTTATAGGAATTTTGTTCATTTTGTTTAGGTTGTCTGATTTGTTGGCATATAGTCGTTCATAATATCTTACAATGCTTTGCATTTCTGTGATGTCAGTTCTCTTTCCTCTTAGTTTCTGATTTTATTCACTGGGGTCCTCTCTTTTTCTTGATCAGTCTGGTTTAAGGTTTGTTTATCTTTTTAAAGAACCAGCTTTTGGATTTATTGGTCTTTTGTATTTTATTTAGACTCTATTTTATTTATTTCTGCCCTGAACTTTATTATTTCCTTTCTTCTACTCACTTAGGTCTTTGTCCATTGTTCTTTTTCAAGTTCCTTTAAGTGAAAGTTAAATTATTTATTTGAGTTTTTTCTTGTTACTTGAGCTAGGTGTGCAATGCTATGAGTTTTGCTCTTAGGATTATTTTCCCTGTGTCTCACAGATTTGGGTTGTTGTGTTCTCATTTTAACTTGTTTTAAGGTGTCTTTTATTTTCTTCCTTGATCTCATTGTTAACATATTTACTGTTTAATAACATGTTATTTAGCTTCTATGTCTTTGTGTATTTTTGTTTTCTTTTTGTGATTAATTTCTGGTTTTATAGCATTATGATCAGAGAAGATGCTTGATATAATTTCAATCTTATTAAATTTATGGAAACTTATTTTATGTTCTAGTATGTGGTCTAGCCTATAAAATGTTCCATGTACACTTGAAATGTATATATATTCTGCTTCTTTGGGGTGAAGTGCTCTGAAGATACCAATTAAATTCATTTGATTTAGTGTGTCATTTAAGGCCACCATTTCCTTGTTGAGTTTCTGTCTGGAAGATCTATCCACTAAAGTCCGTGGAATGTTAAAATCCCTGATTATGACTACATTTCTGTTGATCTCTCCATTTATGTCAATCATGATTTGCTTTACATATTCATTTATGTGCTCCTATCTTGGGTGTATACATGTTTACTAGGGTTATATCCTCCTGTTTGACTGTTGCCTTTACCAACAGTAAAGGCAACCATTATGTAGTGTCCTTTGTTCCTTACCAAGTATCCCTTGGTTTTAAATTCTACTTTGTTGAATATAAATACTGCTGCCATAGCTTTTTTCCCCTTTCCATTTGCATGAAATATCTTTTACCATTCTTTTACTTTTAGTCTGTGTGTATCTTTTGCTCTGAAGTGGGTCTCTTGAAGACAGCATGTATCTGGTCTTGTCTTGTTGATCCTATGTCTTTTGATTGGAGCATTTAAGCCATTTACATTTCAAGTGATTATTGATAGATATGTATTTGTTATTCAATTTTTTAACTGTGTTCTTTTGTTGTAGTTGTTCTTCTCTTTTTCTTCCTCCTCCTCCTTAAAGCAAGCCCTTTAACATTTTTTGTAATACTGGTTCAGTGGTAACAAAGTCCTTTAGCTTTTTCTTGTCCAGGAAGTTCTTTATTTCACCTTCAATTTTAAATAATAGGCCTGCTGGGTAAATTAGTCTTGGTTGTAGGTCCTTACTTTTTCATCGCTTTAAATATTTCATGAGAGTCCCTTCTGGCCTGAAGTGTTTCTGTTGAGAAATCAGATGACAGTCTATGGTAGTTCCTGTAGGTAACTAACTGCTTTTCCTTTGTGGCTTTTAAGATTTTTCTCCTTGTTTTTGAGCTTTGCCATATAATGTATCTTGGTGTGGGCCTCTTTGGGTTCATCTTGTTTGGAACTATCTGCACTTCCTGGACTTGTGTTTTTTTTTTCCTTCACCAGGTTAGGGAAGTTTGCACTCATTATTTCTTCAAATAGGTTCTAGATCCATTGCTGTCTCTTTTATCCTTCTGGTATTCCTTTGATGTGAATGTTGTCATACTTCATATTGCCCCAAAGGTCCCTTAAACTATCTTCACTTTTTAAAATTCTTTTTTCTTTTTGCTGCTCTGATTGGTTTTCTTTTCTTTTTTTTTTGCTACCTACTCTTCCAAATCACTGATTTGATCCTCTGCTTCATCTAACCTACTGCTTATTCCTTCCAGTATATTATTCATTTCAGATAATTGCATTATTTCTAAATGGTCCTTTATTATGGGTTCTATATCTTTTTCTCATGCTGTTGAGCATTCTTATAATCATTACTTTGAAATTTATATCTGATAAATGGCTTGCCTTCATTTAATTTAGCTCTTCTGGAGAATTCTCTTTTTTTCTGGAGAATTCTTTCATTTAGGGCCTGTTTGTCTTCCCTATTTGGTTGTATTTTGTGTTTTTTTCCTATGCATTATGTAAATCTGCAAAGATCCTGGTGTAGACCTATGTTGGATGCTGCCTGTGACTGGCCCTGGATAACCTGTTTGGAGCTATTAGTGATCCACAGCTTATGGCTCCCTCTGCTAGGCCTGAGTGCATGCTGAAAGGGCCAATCTGAGCACCAAGGCTGCTTTTACCTGCACTGGGCCTGAAGAAGGATCAGCTAAAGTCTCAAGGCACTCAGAGCTCGACCTCTGCCTGTAGGCTGTCTGTTAGCCTTAAACACTGAAAGAGACTCCAGCTGTATTCAACAGGACTTAAGCTTCACAGGGTGTGGTGAGAGGGATTCCTGTGGTATGGGCTAGTGCTTACCCCAGGCTGGTGCCACATGGAGGGGAGTGCTCTGCCCAAGAAAGATGGCCTCTGCTGTATGGGGAATGACTGAGCACAGGGATCCTGGTGACGGACCTGTTAGCTCTCTCCCAGAGTCACCAGCCTCAGACTCTTTTCATGTGGTTCTACTCTGTCCTTTCTCTGCTGGAGCCACAGTAGGTGGCTGCAAACAAAATTTTATGTTGGCCCTTTAAGAGGGGGTCTGATTCTTTAGCTATCTGTCCTTGGTGGACAGAAACCCTGTGCTCTTCACAGCCAGTTGTTATGTGGGCACCTTTCCTGGTTCTGGTGCTTGAGGCTGGGGAGCCCAGGTTGGAGTTTAGACTACACACTTCTCAGAGGGGTGCCCCTTGACTGGTGAAATACACCTCTGGAACTTCAGCTGACACCTGTGGAAGCCCAGCCAGCTCTCTTGCACTTCCTCACTCTCTATCAGTCTCAGTGTGGCGGTGTGGTTTCTTCTGTAAGTCCTTGATTATAAGGCTTCTCTTCAGCTATACTTCAGTTGGTTATTCAAGATGATTTTTCTATAATTTAGTTGTTATTCTAGTTTGGTCCTGTGAGGAGGTTAGTGTAGCTTCCACCTACACCATTGCCATCTTATTATTGGTATTTCCTATTTATTGGCTATAGCAGATAGTGTTGCAGTGAAATTGCATACACAGGCATTTCTCTACAATAGATTCTTAAAAGTGTAATTATTGGGCTGAAGCATATGCACAGTTTAAATTTTGAGGAACTGGGCAACTCATCCTTTAAAAGATTACTAACATACTAATAAGGTATGACAATGTCTACTCCCCCCATGTAATCACTAACCCTGATGTGATGATAGTGTTTTAATGTTTATGTCCCCTTTTACTAGTGTGGGTGAACCTCTTTTCAAGTGATAAACATAGCATTTCTTCTGGGAATTGCTTGTTTACTTTGCACACTTCTGTTGTGTTTTTGTCCTTTCCTTATAGATTGTAGGGATTCTTTTATAATCTGCATTTCAATCCTTCACCTTTCATAAATATTAACATTTTTTCCTAATTTGTTCTCAGCTTTCAACTTTTTAAAATATTGATCTTGTGACTCAGTTCAGAAGATTTTAATATGCACAAACAAGTGAATGTGAAGACTACTTCATTTTTGTATATTCTAAGTTTTATACCATTTTTATGTCAGTTTTCCATTCTCAAAGATTACAAATATGTCCTACTTTTTTTCTTCAAAATTAATGCATTAGGTTGAACTTTGTGAAATTGCTGTTCTCAATTGCTTTTAACCTACAAAAATGACAACTTCATATAGTAGTTTGATCTAATATTTGTTCTTATTTAACTTGTTAACTTCATTGGAATTTTTAAGTATGTATGACATAAAGTAGGGATGTGTCATTTTTTTACCTCCAAAAATTTAGCAATTTTTCTCCAAGTTGTTTATCATTATATTCAAAGGTATGCTCTAAATTGTGTTTTAGTATTCATGCTCCATTACTAACATTAGAGTGTAGTTTTGATATCAGGTCAAGTTTCCTCCTCATCCCCCAAAGCTTTTTTTAACCCCATATTTCTTAATTTTTCATGTGGACTTTTTCCATTTGTCATTTTTGAAAACATACTGAGGTTTGTATTGGGCTTGCAGTGAGTTTAATTAGAGGAAAGCTGCATCTTTGAAATAGTAAGTTCTCCAATTCAGGGAACCTTTACATTTATTTTTTTTCCAGATTTTCCTTTATATTGTTCAGCTATGTTTTAACATTGTCCTCATGCAAGGTTTACATATTTCTTGTTATAAATATTCCTGGATATTATGTGGCTATTCTAATGTGTACACTTAGCTATTTTGAATAAGATTATCTATTACTGTATTTTTATATTGTCTTTGCTAGGACATAGTAAACCACTGCTTTGATATGTTGATGTTGCATTGAAATACTTTACTAATTTTGATTAATTCTCCCAGCTCCTTATTTGCATCTTTGCCTTTCTTGTTAGATAATAGTATCACCTTGAAATAATGAGAGTTTTGTGCCTTCCTTTCCAATATTTAACTTCTAACATTTTGTCTTTGTCATTTTGCATTATGAGGGCCACCAGAATAGCACTGAAGTGTAGTGGGGGTTTTGTCATGTTCCCGACTGCAGTGTGATGATTGATTGTGATGACAGAGGGATTCACAAGATGGTACAACAGCTGCATCAGTTAGGATGCCATTAGCAACAAGTAAGAGAACTCTAACAAACACTGGTTTAAATAAGGTGATTTATTATCCAAGACAAGTCCCACGTCAGGAAGGATTCCAACGTGAGAACCCAGGCTCATTTCATCTCTCTGTACTGCCCTTCTCTGCTGGCCAAAGTCCCCTCAGACCATTTGCGGTCAGCATCAGGAAGTGGCTGCCAGAATTCCTGGTGTCTCTTTCAGATACAGGCTCTTTCTCTTCACATTGTTGTGCCTTTCTAGGATGTTCTTCTTGGAAGCAAGAAATCTTTCTCACAAGTTTCTCCTTGTTCTCATCAGCAACTCTTCCCTTCTTTTCATTTTCAGGGTTGGCTCGCATGCCTATTTCTAAATCAGATACCACCCACAGCCTGGAATCACCAGAATTGGCTTAGATTTAATCATGTGGGAGAAAAATGGATAATAAGGCATCAACCATGTGAAGTACCAGTAAAGAAGCACCTGTATGAGACTAGTAATGGGGATGAGAGAGTCTTCCCAGAGGAAGTGACACACAGGGTCTTAAAGAATGAGTAGGAGCCATCTGGGTGCAGAAGGGCACTCCAGGAAAAGGCAACAGCGTGCAAAGGCATGATGTAGCATGACACATTTGGGCGCCTCTAACAGATGAATTGGTGGAAATGTGTGGGCTAGAGAAGTGCATTTTCTGCTGAAGAGCTTACTCTTTAGCATGAAAGGCATGAGCAACCTTTTAAGAGGATTCATATGACTAATTAGACATTTAGGAATGATTGTTCTGGCAACAATGAAGAAGGAGTCTGAGGTCAGGGAAACCAGTGGTAAGAATAGAGAAATGGAGAGGCAGGAACAGCTCTGAAAGTGAATTTGGTGGCAGAGTTTGTAGAAGTTGGTGACAGATTAGATATGAGCAGTGAATGAGAAGTGGTCTAGGCCACTGCTCGGTCTGCTGATGTGGGAGACTGGGTTATGGGAAGAGGTAGAAGAGGGAAAGGCTTGGGTGGGCAACAATGTGTCTGATTTTTGACATATTGAGGTTGATGTGCCTACACGGTTTGCATGGTGGGTCTGGAGCTGATTGAAAGGTTTTGAACTGAGATGGGTCAGCAATTCAGTAACGTGTGCTTCTTAAACTAAGTTGTATTCTAAGTTCTCTGGTCAAATAAATTTGGGAAATATTGAGGTATTGTACAAATATTGAGGTATTAAAGCAACACTGGTTTCTTCAGGACCTCTCAGACATTTTAACATGCTACTAGTGATGTTACTGAGAGTTTGCCACGTGCCAGGCACTTCACATGCCTCAACTTGTCTATTGCGTTCCACACAATATTGCCGTGTGCTGTGTCCTGGGTTTTTTTCCATTTTGTAGGTGATGAAACTGGAACAGGGTGATTAAGTAACTTGTGTATGGTCACATGACAATTATGACAAGGTTGGGATTAAAATATAGAAGTTAACTTCAGGGCTTGTACTCTTTAAAAAATTCAGCTTTATTGAATTATAATTGACAAATAAAATTGTAATGTATATGAAGTGTACATCCTGGTAGTTTGATATATATTTACATTGTGAAATGATTCCCCTCTACCTGGCTAATTAACACATCTATCATCCCACATATTTTTTCTTTTCTTTCCCTCTTTCTCTCTCTCTCTCTCTCTTTCTATCTCTCTCTTCCTTTATTTTTTTGGTGTGAACATTAAGTTCTACTCTCTTGGAAAATTTAAGTTATGTAATGTAACACATTCTTATCAACTATAGTCACTGTGTTTTATATTAGATCCTGAGGCCTTATTCATCTTATAGTTGAAAGTTCATACCCTTTCAACAACCTCTCCCTATGTTCCCCACTCTAGTTGTTGGCAACTACTTTTCTATTCTCTGTTTCTATGAGTTTGGCACTTTTAAAGAAAGATTACACATTTAAGTGATACCATGCAGTAGTTGCCCCTCTTTCTGGCTTATTTCACTTAGCATAGTGCAAGGCCCATCCATGTTGTCACAAATTGCAGGACCTCCTTCTTTCTCACTGCTGTATAATATTCCATGGTATGTGTGTGTGTGTGTATCACATCTTCTTTATCCATTCATCTGTTGATGAAAAGTGGGTTGTTTCCATATCTTGGCTATGAATAATGCTGTAGTGAACATGGGAGTACAGACACTTCTTTAATAAACTGTTTTCATTTCCTCTGGATATACCTTCCTGTACACAGGTGTGGAATTACTGGATGATATGGCAGTTTTATTTTTAAGTTTTTGAGGGACCTCCACACTGTTTTTCATAGTGGCTGCACCAATTCACATTCACACGTGTTCTCTTTATTCCACATCCTCACCAACATTTATTATCTCTCGTCTTTTTGATGAGGGCTTGTACTCTTAACTTTAATGGTTATATCTAAAAAAGGTTAGTGTGAAGTTTTTTCAAACTAATCGCATCATAGGACACTCTTCAAGAACAACTGGCAGCACCTCTGTGGACACTAGTTGCCTGCAGAGCCATGGTGAGTAATGCTCAGGAGCATATTGGAGCCATGAATATGGTTGACTCCAAGGGAGAGAGGGTACAGAGTGACCAGAGAGGAGAGTTAAGGCCACCACAAATAGAGGGAAGAGACTGTGAAGACGACTGAGAATCAATGGAGGGAAACCAAGAAGAGAGTGGAGTCTCGAATGTTGAGTGGTCAGCAGGAGGAGAGAAAAGAAGACACATTGTCTTTAGCAATATGCTGGTCATTGGAGAGCTGGGTGAGAGTCATTTCAGTGAGCCAGAAGGGGCATCTGGCCACTGCAATGTGAAGACAAAGACTGAATTATCCTCTTCAATTCTAGATAATGAAGTTTCTCAAAATGAAGCTAAGACTAAGGGTGTCAAATATTCAGCTACTGTTAGAGACAAGACCAGGAGGTTGGTAGAGGATGACCACAAGGAGAAGAGAGACTGGGGTTCATGCATGGGAAGAACACTAGGATTTACCGTGTGTGCGTTTCCATTTGTTTATACCTTCCTGAGTCACTGGGATGACTCTTCATGGGTTTTAAATAGAATGGGCGGGCAGCCTCCCAAAAATATTCAGAGACATCAGGTATGTTTCCAGTGTGAGATATTTTGCAATAGCTATGCCTGAAAGTGAAATCCCTCCTCTGGAAAAGTAAATGTCATTCGTAGAATCCTTTCTTCAAACCCATGGGACATGAGCTTCTCTTGAAGGATTACACTTTATCCCTAACAAAAGGAAGGTAAAAGAGTCAGTCATGTGGGAGGTAAATGGCCTAGTATCTTACTACATTTTGGAAATTTAAATACCACTTAATGTGATAGAAAATACTTTGAGGGCCTGTAGCACATGCAGAATATAGTAAATTCTAAAGTTTATTTTATTTCCAATCCATACTTTGAATTCCTGCAACAGCAAGTGATTTTTATGTTTTTGTTTTTGGCCTCTCTCCTGGCTATGATACAATCATAGTGGTGCTGATATATAATTAGGTGACCACGAAATTTGTCAGGCAAACCTTTTGAGAGCAAAAGGGGCACTTTAGGAATACTGCTAGGAAAACAGGCATACAGTGATATCTGAGCCCTGGGCAAATGGTGACAGATGACCATCCTACATATAATTACACTGTGGTTTCAGCAAGTGAAATTGGGCTAATAACAGAGAAGACTCTTCATCCTTAGTTAAGAAGTGAGGTGTTCTCTACGTCTCTTAGAGCCCCTTCTTTTCAGGCAACGTGGTGGTCTGGAACAAGCTTTGGAGCCAGACAGGCTCAGGTACAAACCCCTGCTCTGTTGCTGCCTGGCTTCATGACCTCATGCCAGTTACTTAATCTCTCTGAGCCTCAGTTTCCTCATCTCCTGTGTTCACAGGATCATGTGTTAAAAAGGTCCAGCTGTGTAAAACTCCATTGGAAATCTCAGTGCCCTGCTCCTTCCCCTCTCTCCCACAATGTTTCTCAACAGATAAAAGAGATATCACACTGCTTGTTATACGCAGTGATTGGTATTTGAAGAGAAAGTATATGCAGAGTTTTAAGTGGGATGGTGTATTGATAGATAAAGATTAAGATATAGCCACAGAACACTGGAACTGGAGATGCCTGCATGATTTGCAAGAAGTCTAAGACTCATAGAATTGAAGTGCTATGTCTGAGGGCACCAAGAGAGTTCTGGCTCAGCTGGGAACTGAAGCCAGGTCCCTGAAATTCCAGGCCACTGCTCTTTTCCCTCAATCACATTTCCCAGAAGTTCCCTCCCCCTCTCCCACTTCACTCTTCCTTAACTGTCAATTAAAGAGGACAGCATACTTTCCAGAGCCAGTATGGCTAAGCTGATCAATATAAGTAGATTAGAGTTTAGCCTGTCTCAAGAAGGATGGTTCTGGTTAATAAGTGACAAAAATGTGATCTCTATAGAGACCTGACAGTGTGGTGTGTGCTTGGGCAGTGGTTGTCTACCCTTTTAGATTCAGTGTCTGACTTAGTAACAAAGATCTTTTTTTTTTCTAAATTTCTATTGACTGACTTTGGAGAGAGAACAGAAGGGAGAGAGAGAAACATCTATTTGTTGTTCCACTTATTTATGCATTCATCGCTTGCTTCCTTTTTTAAAAAATTATTTATTTTTAGAGAGGTGAAGAAAGGGAGAAAGAGAGGGAAAGAAACATCAAAGTGTGGTTGTCTCTCACATGGCCCCCACTGGAAACCTGGCCTGTAACCCAGGCATGTGCCCTGACTGGGAATCACACCTGTGACCCTTTGGTTTGCAGGCCTGTGCTCAATCCACTGAGCTATACCAGCCACGCCAAAGATCTTATAACGTTCTTTCTACCTTCCTGATACGAACTCAGAGAAACGCAATTTATGTACATGTAACTTTATAACTCAAAAAAAATGCTATCTAACTCTAATCTCAGGAGAAATTGGAAGAAAGTAATTTATAATTAAGTTTCTCCAAAGGTTTTTGTCAGGGATGACTCACCAGAAGGCAGAATGAAGGTATTCAATGCTTGTACCCAGGTGCACGAAGCTGGGGGAAGTTGGCATCAAGGCACACTTACACACCTTAGGTATTCTGGGTGGCAGTGATGTGATATTCTGAAAAGGTAACCAAATTTTGGCAAAAATCTTCATTTTATACGGTGGTGGCATTCCTGAAAAATTCAAAATAAGTTAAAGTGACACCTAAAATACTTTAGGTTTAAATGTAAAACAGAGGTAGGTTCTAGATTCAGATTATTTAAAATAGGTTTTTAATGTACATGGATAATATTTGATAGAACATCTGCAAGTTATATGGGATGCAAAATAAGTCTTCATTTTGTGGTGCCATCCTATACATTTCAGGATGTCTGGCAACCCTGATCCCCACCCCTAAATGGTACTAGCCCCTCCACTCACTGACACCTCTGAAAAGCCTCTATGATTTTCCAAAACACCCTCCTGCCTGCTGGGTGATGGGACCTGGTTCTTTTGCCCTAGCTCTGCGGCTTTGATGGACATTCCATAGTTGGGTATCAGCACAGGGCGACTTGGAGTACCTCCAAGGAAACAAGAATGGTGGCTCCCAGTGGTGTTATTTGACAAAGCCTCCAGCATGGAGGTAGGGCTGATGTTCACAGAACAAGCACCATGGGGCCATGGTGGGGGTGGGGTGGAAAGGGAGTAAAGTGCATAGCTGAGGGAGTATCTCCTACAAAATAAGGCAGTTTGGTTCCAGCCAGATGACAGCAATGGCAATGACAGATTCCAAATAGGAAAGGCATTGCCAAGTGAATTTAAAGCCACCCCAAGTAACCCAAACTCCAAAGTCTTTGCTAAGGTTAGTGTGGATAAATGCAGATGACAGTGATCTGTTATCTTCTGATGTTGCCATATTGTCTCTAAAGTGCTTCCTCACATGTTTCTTTGTTATATACTTTGAGCCTTTCCACAATCTCAGGAGATAGTTAGGGTTACTATTATCTTCATTTTGACATACTTTTTCTGATGATACCCAATATTGCATTGCTTCATTCATAAAGATTGTAGTACAGAGGAAAACTACATAAGGCACCATTAGCTGGTCTCTTTACCTGTTTTCTAGACACAGGGTGCTGGTAATTTCAGCTGCAGTATTTGGATTTTGTCACAGATGTGCTTGGAATTAATAGGCAGATTTCTGAAAGTAAATGTGAGCAATGCTTATTCCATTTTTACCTCCACTAATTTTTCTGTATCCTAAGATAGAGCTTTTTATCATGCCTTTAGCCATGAGATGAAGAACAACTTTTTCAGTAACAGCATCTCCCTGTAGCCTGCTGAGTAGATTGTGTTGTGGTGCATGGAGTGTCATTAGGGAGTTCCATCACACTGGGGTTGCATGAATGGTGTTGGCTGGAATGCACAACCTGCCTGAATATACGTGGCAGGTACACTGCCTATCTGTCTTCAGTGGGCAGTCTTCTTCATCAGTATCTTTTGATTCTATTTCACTTTAATCATATAGAAACATAGTGATACCACTATACCAAAATGTAACCATAATAGTTTATTGAGTGTTTATGTGTCAGAAATTTTATAGCTATTATCTAATTCTAATTAGGCTGTAAAACTAGATAACCTTGAAAGCTATTTCCTTTTCCTAAATCACTGTCATTTCAATTCTTAAAGTTTTCAGCCTTTGAGCTTTGTGAATATATTCATGAGGCTTCTCATATGTGATTGAAGTAAAATAAATTTAGTAGAGCAGTGCAGATAATCTTACTAATTTTGTATTTCTGGTCTCCTTAAATGCTTTTGTTAGAATTCACCAGAAAAGGTGTGAAGGAAACTTTGAGGATCTATCATGTAAAGAAAGTTAATATGGATAACCAACTATAATTCACCTTGTACACTCTTAATAGTGGACTTGTTGGAAAACTAATCTACTTGATGAAATGATATTCCTTGATAATAGATCAAATGTAACCCAATGTTCTTTGGTAAGCTAGTAACATCTAGTGTTGTTTAATATCTGTACTTGTGAATTTTTCAGTTTTCTTTCTGTTACTGATTTCAATCATCTTGAATTTGCTAAGAATTGTTTTGTGGCCTAACATATAATCTATCCTAGAATATGTTCCATGTGAACTTGAGAAGAATATGTTCTGCTGTTGTCAGATAAAATGTTCTGTAAATGTCTCTTAGGGCCATTTGGTCTAGTGTTATTCAAATCCACTTTCTTATTGTCTGTAGACAATCTGTTCATTGTTGAGACTGGGGGACTGACGGCCCCCTCAATTATTCGAGTGCTGTTTATTTCTCCTTGTAGCTCTGTTAGGTTTTACTTTGTGTATTCAGGTGCTGTGATATTGGGCACATAAATGTATATATATGTATTTCTTTTCCAGGGGGAAAATACTTTTTTTTACATATTCATATGCAGTGATTCCTTTAAGCTGGAGGACTCATCCAGCAGAACTCTTCTCACTCTGTGTGTGTGTGTGTGCACCTGGCTAGAAGAAGATGTTGGCATCATCTGACCAACCTCTGCTATGCTAATGAGCCCTACAGTTTTGACACACATAAATATTTATATCTTCTTGATGTATGGATCCCTTATTATTATATAATGATCTTCTTTATCAATTTTTTACCATTTTTAATTCAAGTATAGCTACCCCTACCATTTTTGGTCACCATTTACTTGAATTATCTTTTCCCATCCTTTCCCTCTGTGTGTCTTTAAGGATAAAGTATGTCTTTTGTACACAACATATCATTGGATATGAACTTATCAATGAACTTATTTTTTGTTCATTCAGCCATTCATTCTGTCTTTTGATTGGAGAATTTAATCCATTTGAGGTAATTATTGATAAGTAAGGGCTTACTATTTTGTTAACTGCTTTGGGGTTATTTTGTAGCTCCATTCTTATTTCTTATCGTGCTGTCTTCATGTGTTTCGATGTCTTGTTGTACCAGTATGCTTTGATTTCTTGATCATGTTCCTTTGTGTATTACTACAAGTTTGTCCCTTGCAGTTACCATAAGGTTTACATAAATATCTTGAAATTATAATACCTTATTTTAATACCAACTTAACTTCAATATAATTCTTAAGCTTTACACTTTTATTCCCCTCTAGCTCATTGATTAGGATATTGATTTACCATTTCTTATATTGTGTAACTAATAACAGACTATTGTAGTTATGGTTATTTTTGCAATTGCTTTTTTAACTTTTAAACTGTATTTAAGCAAATTACACACCACAATTACATTACAGACTCTTTTTTACTATTACCAGTGAGTTTTACACTACCTTATATTTTTACGACATTAATTTGTGTCCTTTTACTTCCATTCAATGAACTTCCTTTAGCATTTCTTATAAGGCAGGTCTAGTAGTAATGAATTTTTTCAGTTTTTGTTTGTTCCAGAAAGTCTTTATCTTCCATTTCTGAAGGACAGCCTAGCAAGGTATAGTATTCTTGGTTAACAATTTTTTCCTAAATATTTTGAACATGTCATGTCATTCTCTTTTGGCCTAAAAAGTTTCTATTGAGGTATATACCAATAGTCTTATGGGGGTTCCCTTGTATACAATTTATCTTTTCTCTGAGTGCCTTTAAAATTTTGTCTTTGACAGTTGACAATATAACCTTTGATATTTGACAATTATAATATGTCAGCATAGTTCCATTTGGGTCCAATGTACTTGGGGTCTTTTGGGCTTCTTGGACCTGAATGTCTATTTGTCTCCCCACATTTGGGAAGTTACAAGACATTATTTTTTTAAAAATATACCTTCTGCCTCTTTCTCTTCTGGAATTCCCATAATGTGAATAATTTTACTTTTTAATTTATTTTTCTTTTTTGCTCCTCTCCCTGGTTAATTTCAAATGTCCTGTCTTCCAGGTAGCTGATTCTTCTGTAGGGTTGAGTCTGCTTTTGAAGCTCTTTATTGAGTTCCGCGATTCAGTTATTGTATTTTTCAGCTCTAAGCTTTCTGTTTGGGTTTTTTAAAAAATTTTTTTTGTTTCTTTGTTGAACTTCTTGTTTTGTTCATTCATTGTTTTTCTAATTTTGTTTAGTTTCCTATGTGTTCTTGTAGTTCACTGAACTTCTTTAAAAGGATTATTCTGAATTCTTTGTCTGACAGGTCCTAGATCTCCATTTATTTAGAGTCAGTTATTAGTACTTTATTAATTCTTTTTGGTGGTGTCACATTTACCTGATTTTATGTGGTCCTTGATTCTTATGTTGATATCTGTGTATTTGAATTAGTGGTCTTCTCTGCCAGATTTTCAGATTTGCTTTGGCACAGAGTTCTTCATCAGTCAGCTCAGTTTGGGTTTCTGGATGTGTCCCCCTGGTTGAGAACAGCTGCATAGGACTGCTGGCCTTGGTTCTCTGCCAATCTGAGACTGTATTCTCTGTTCAGGCTTACTAGACAGTCAGGACTGTCTATACTCACCAGTAGATGGGGCTGTGAATTAGCTTTCCTGCCCTGGTGAAGCTACAAGATGAGATCCAGAGCCTGCCCCACTCACTGTTGAACAGAATCAGGTGAGAGTGTACACTGGATGTACACTGAATTTCCTGGTCAGGTGAGGCCAAAGTTTTTCTCTGCAGACAGGAAAAGCCTTAGGCTGTGTTCCCTGTTCAAGTGCCACTGTAAGCAGCACTGTTTGAAAAGCTGCCAGCTCCCAGTGTGCTCTGGTAAAGTTTCCTGGCTGGGCAGGCTGAAGGCTATATTCAGCAATGACTGAGTCCATGAAAGAGTTTCCCTGCCTAGGTGCAATGGGAGAAGCAGCTTCAGGGCCACTAAGGTTCTTCATTTGTGGTCTTCACTCAATATGACCTGTACCCAAGTCCCTGGTTTAACAGGGCTACCTGTTTTGCTTTGAGGGACTATCACCTCTGCTTACTCTCCTCTCAGCTTGAGCACTGCTATCTAACACAGTTTCCAGCTGTTCTCACCAGCCTCTCCTGGCAGGTGTGGGTGGAGTTATGACTCAGTTCTTCAACCTGCTCAAACCAGGTTCCAGGATTTCAGGTTCCTTGTCTGAGAACCAAATGAGGCAAACCTGTTCCCCACTGAGTTCCCTGGTCAGATGTGCCACCAACTGGGCTTTGCAGGTAGGAATGCAGTCTGCTAAGATCTAAGTGCTGGTTGTTGGAAGCCTCTCTCCCTTTCTCCATCACAATCAGATTCCTCTGCAATCCCAGATTGGGGTGAAACCAGAGTAAGGGCTCCTACAAAGTGACCCACAATACTGGGGTGCATGGATGTCACCATAGGCTCAGGGGGCACCTCTATGTGTGGTGCTGTGCTGGCCTGGGGGGGCAATGCAGTCAGCATGGAGCCATTCATCTTACCCTTCTAATGCAGTCTGTCTTGGTCTTTGTGGCGGAGGGTGTGCTTCAGCCTTCCTCCTGTGTTCCAGGATTTCCTCAGTGGTGCCTTGTTCATGAATTGTTCTTGTGAGGGGAAGTGAAGCAGGAATGACGTATGTTGCCATGTGGGTGATGTCACTTCCTGCACAGATTGAAGAGAGAAATTCTGAAATGTATTCAATTACCTATTGCACATCATTACCAATTTGATATTATATTATAGAATCATCCTGGAAAACACAACTTTGAACCTGTTTTTATTTCTCACTGAGTACCCACAGCTCAAAATTAGGAGAGCTGGCCTTAGGCTGACAGTAGTAGGTAACTGACATGTGTCCCCCAGTAAACTTTAGGAAATAATATTCGTATCTTCTGACAAAGCTGTTTTCCTTTTGGACCAATGAACTGAAAAATAAGAGGGACAAAAAGATTTATATGTAAAGATGTCTCTTACAGCAATTTTTTTACAATTGTGAAGCAATTTAAATGTTTGCCAATAGGCAACTAATATTGTATTAACTAAATAGAATTTAGCAACCATTATAAGTACTAAAAGGGAGTTTATTTCAACATAAATGTCCAAATTAAAATGTGCACATATTTGCAATACAAACAAGAAGATAATATATAACATAATAAAGTGATTATAATTGGATAGCATAGTCTATAATTTTCCTATAATACTTTGGTTGATAGAGTTTACTTCTATAAGATACCACTTAAAATGATAACATAATAGTGATTTATTGTCATTTTATTCTTTCAAATGAGCAAAGTCGAAGGTCAGAATTGTACACATAAATATTAATATCGCCAGCCACTTGAGGTGCTTTTTTTTTCTGGTTTGTTTCCATCTACAGATTTTCATGGAAAAAGAAAACCAAACCTGAAATTTAAAAAAAAATGTCTTTTACAGGTATTCCTCTGCCCAAAGAAGATGGCATTTCTGCCCCCTTGATCTCCAGCTCACCAGTGAAGGAAGCCCGGGAGTATGAAGAGCCCTCAAGTGAGGAGGAAGATAAAATAAAAGAAGAGCCTTTGACTATCTCTGAACTGGCGTACAACCCAAGTGCTAGTCTGCTCCCCACCCCAGTTGACAATGATGAGATTGACATGCTGTTTGACTGTTCATCTCGGCCTGAGTTGGAAAGAGAAGACACAGATTCATTTGAGGAACTGGAAGCAGATGAAAATGCCTTCCTGATGGCAGAGGAAGAGGAGCTGAAGGAGGCTCACCAAGCGTTGTCGTGGAGCTATGACATTCTGAGCGGCCATATTCGGGTGAACCCACTGGTCAAGAGTTTTTCCAGGCTCTTTGTGGTGGGTCTGGGCCTGCTGCTCTTTGTATTCCCCCTGCTCCTCCTCCTTTTGGAGTCAGGTATTGATCTCTCCTTCTTATGTGAAATCCGCCAGACACCAGAGTTTGAGCAATTTCACTATGAATATTACTGTCCTCTCAAGGAGTGGGTGGCTGGCAAAGTAAACCTCATTCTCTACATGCTGGGTTGCTCCTAAAGTACATCTCTCATATGACTAAGGGCTATATTCAATACTAGTGATTTGTTTTTTTCTGCAAATGCCTGGTTCTGAATGGTCCTGGAGCCATCAACAGGTGTTCTTTGCTCAAAACTGATTATTCAAACCTTTAAGTTAACTTTCCATAATTCACTACACTTAAATAAGTTTAAATCAAATACAGTAATTTTAGTTATAGGTCAGGAAGATGGCCTTTAAATAACCAAAAATGTTTATTTTTATTATATCATGGCATAGTCTTTATTATAATACATTTCTATTATATCATAATACATTGAGCTGAATTAGGTTTCCCCCTTTTAGATGGTTAGCATCATTATAGGCTATAAGGTTCAGAATCAGAACTTTAGTAATAATCCAAGAGAAAGCTTTTGAATATAATCCTTAGTGAAAACAATGTCCTCTAACCAATGCCTATACAACTAAATTTATGCTGGGTTTTTGTTTTTTTAAAAATATTTTTATGTGTTCAGAATATTTTGGTAAATTTTTAGCAAAAAAAAAAAACCCTCCTGGAGTTATTTAATTGTACAGATTGTAAGACTAATGCACAAAAGATATGTTGGAAATTTTTTAATGGTTTGGCACTGGTTTGTTTAAAAAATATTTTTGGCTGAAAAAAAAATCCCACAATTTGTTGTTAGCTACTCATGAGTTAGAAAATAGGTAGAAAGACTGTGGTAAGTAAGCTCCTGAAACAAGTGATGGAAATGGAGGATGTAGAAACTGAGCATCAAGTGGACACAGGGTGGTCCCTTTTTCAAAGTATCTGGACAAGATGACTAGTTACTTTCATTTGCATCCCGCCTAAATATTTTGGCTGAGGAAGCAGAACATTTTAAAAAGAGAGTGGAACTTGAAAAGATATGCCAGTTAATTGCATGTTATTGTACTTTAACCCAAGAGTGGAAGCAGATGGGAAATGGACAAATGACAAGTAGCAAAAAAAGTTTTGGTGAGGCTGGTAGTCTAGGGGTGGTAGGAAAATGATTGATTTTATGGAAGTGATGGTGATACAAGGTGTTGGATGATGTAAAGAACAGTGTACTTGCTGTCCAAATTGACATGAATATGTTTAAGTGGATCTAAATAAAAGTGGAGAAACTTTAAGGCACATTTATGGTCCCTCATACCATTGATTGTGATTCTGTGGAAGAGCTTAACGTCAAAGGAAGTGTATGTATGTGTGGGGGCAGAAGATGAAGAGAAGGGATTTTGGCTTTTTGATAAAGCTAATGATCTTTTGTGGTGGACATTATTTCTCCTTGCCTGGTTTCCTCAAGATCTAACTCATTCATAATTGGGACTCTTGTTAAGAATGAGGAGTGGACTCACTAGTTGATCCACTATTTCAGCCTGGGTGAAGTGGAGGGGGGAAATGTTCTCTAGTGCCTATCTTCATACCGTTAAACCCATGGCAGAAAGGCTCTGATGCCTTCCCATGCTGCACCCTGACCAGTCCTGTTGTATGAATGAGAAAGGTAAGCATACGGAGCTTTGGGACTTCTCCACATATTGAAATGTTCCACTGCCTTCATTTACAAAGAGATTGGGCTTCCTGTAATCTCTGACTCCAGCAGACACTTGAGCTCTACAAGAGCATCATTTCCAAAACGGTCATTTTGGCCCTACTTATTCATGAAGCTCTGAGTGCTTTATTAGACATTTAATTTTGAAAATGAGTTTTAACAGTTATCTAGCCTTTAGTTAAGCAAACTATAATATACAGTTGCTACTAAGTTTGTAGAGCTTTCTCATGTGCTTTCAGTAATTTGTTTTGCATTTTAATTTTAATACATGAAACTTGATAATATACAGATATATTTCCTATGGTTTATTTTGGAACTTTGCAAATGGCTAGCTTTGAAATTAAAGGTTTTTTCCCCCTGTTTTCCATATGACTTGGAAGTCATACTTTCCGATGAAAGGGCCTTCCAGCGTAGTCTGAAATAAATTAGTCCTCCTTCTAATTATGCTTCAGTTTCTAACAATGACAAATCATCTAGCTTTCGTTCTTTTAAAATAATATTAGATATTTTAAATTATGGAAGTAATGCCCATCATAAAACATTTGAAAAATACTGATAGGGTAAATATCATACATAGTCCACCACACAGACTTATATTAAGAGGCAATATATTATTTTTAACATTTTCAGCTAACATCTTTTTTTTTTTTTTTGGCAAAAACTTGACTATTGACTGGAAATGTTTTAAAGTTAAGGAGTTGATAGGATAGGGTCTGCTGAATTTAAACAATAGCCACCAAAAGTAAAAGTGGGGTCCTGAAATGCCATTTTTTAGGATAGGATATAAAAAGCCTTTTTAGAAATACCACCTAAGTTTGGTAGAAGGCAGTCACCAGTTGCCTGAATGAAGTGGGAAAAACTGCTTCCAAGATGGAAAATATATGAGGGGGGACCCTAAAAAAACCAGAATTTTTAAATAAAAATTATATATTTATTCTTACATGTTTAAACTTCAGTCACTTTCAAAAGTACTCTCCATTTGACGCACTAACACCTACTGAGACTTTTTTTTCCATTGCTCAAATCAGTTTTTGAACTTGTCAATTTTGGTGCATTTTAGTGCTTCTGCTATTTTGTTTCACCTCTTCCACATCGGCAAAATGTTTCCTTTTGAGGACTTTGTTCAGCCAGGGAAACAAAAAAAAAAGTTGCTTGGGGTGAGATCGGGTAAATAGGGAGGGTGGGGCACGGGGGTCGTGCTCTTTTGGGTTTGAAAACTGCTGAATACTCAGCATGTTGTGGGCAGGAGTGCTGGTAAATCACCCAGCACGAAGTGGGCAAATGCGTTTGAAAGAGTCTTCAAAAAATAAAAATTCACCGAAGCTGAATACAGCCTCTCACAACACCACCAGAAGGTACACTGATACAGATGGGCTTCTAGAACACTCACCTAGCAGGGGAAGCCTGTCCTACAAGGGACCCACTCCCTAGAAGACAGGCAATGCTGGGGATTTTGGTCCCCTGCCGTATAATATAGTGAGATACAGAGCTCAAAGCAAGTGTGTGAGTATATGTATATTCCATATTACTGGTATATATGTTGACATATGCATTATGTGTGTGTATATGCACCACTGATATGCTCTTATACAGTTATGTTTACTTTTCCCCAGTTGAGGAATTTAATATCATTATTCCTTTTCTTTCTCAGATATCTTGGTCAAAAAAAGTCTCAAAGGTTTCAATTTTCCACAAAAATCACTGTGTATGTTTATAGTCGTATATCCACACATATATGGCAAATACATATACACACACAATCTTGTCTTTAGTGCTAGTGCAAGTTAGATCATTAAAAAATGTAGGTAAAGTATATTGTGTTTCTGTTCATGCTTGGAACATACTGTAAAATGTGTATTTGGAATATATTTTGTGGCTTGTTTAATATTTATAAAATCAACTCTGGGAAGAATTCAAAATGAATTCATTTCATTGAAATACTAGAGATATGGAGGCCATATGATTGGAGCCTTATCTTTGTATAGCAAAATTTGCATTTCTATGTCAACATTCAGATTGTTTTCTATGTTAATATGGTGGCAGAAATCCCTAATAAAATTACTCTGGGGAAAAATATTTCTGCAATCATTTAGTTTTATTCAAGGCAAAGTTTTATAGGTAGCCTCTTGGGAAGTACAGGAAGGTGCCATGGAGGACCATGAAATGGTGTCACCTTTGCATGGTGCTGGCATGAAAAAAATAACCACAGGTCACGGATGGAAGCAGTCTTTTGCAGGAGCCACCCTGGCTAAAAGCAGGAATACTGAGGGTAGTGGAAATGCCCCCAAATATAAGAGACAGCTATGGCATTAAGATAACTGGAGAAATAAAAAAAAAAAAAACAGGAATGTTCTGCATGACAGGTAGGAGAAAGGATTTTAGAGTGCTAGGAATCAGTATGTCATCACTTCTGGCCAAAAAAGGGTGTCTTCCTGTGCTAGAAAGAGCCTACATCAGACTCAGGTCTGCAAAACTTACTGCTAAACTTCTTCTGCCTGTTCATGGGCCTGGAAGACTCTCACTATTCTGTCTTCCCCTCCTTTCAGCATGGCCCGTCACAAAGCTGACAACTCCACACCTGACAGTTGAATCACTGGGTGTTATTCTCAATGAAGCAAAAGGGACACCATTCCTGTCCAGCCAAATTGTACCCCAACTGTGGTGGCCTCTTAAATCTGTCAAGTTCTTTTTTGTTTTTCAGTTTTATTTAGATATAATTGATGTATGACAGTGTGTTAGTTTTTAGGTATACAACAATGATTTGATATTTGTATATATTGCAAAATGATAAAGTTTAGGAAAAAATTCATCACCTCACAGTTACAAATTTTATTGTGGTGATGAGAACTTTTAAGGTCTACTCTCTCAGCAACTTTGAATACGCAATACAGTATTGTCAACAGTAGTCACCATGCCGCATATTACATCCCTAGAACTTACTTACAACTGGAAATTTGTACCTTTTTGACCTTCATCCATTTCACCCACTGGGGTGTGGGAGGTGAGGGAAATCTGTCAAGTTCATACTCAGCAGTCCTCAGAGGTCCAGGCTCTAGGGTACAGGCAAGAAAAGGAATTCACTGGTTAGTGTTCAGGCAGGAGGTGCCATGGACCTAGAGTCCCAACTCCAGCAGCTCTAGCCAGTATCATTTTTTAGGTTAGTATCTGCAGTCCGGAAGGCACACACAAAATAGCCCTTGGCTGCTTACTCATTGAATGGCCCAGGTTCCTGACCCAACCTTGCTTCTTGGCAGGAACCCCTTTCCTTATTCCTATCATTTGCTGCTCAGCCAATCAGGGGCAAAATCTCTTAACCACACTCCAGCTTGGAAGGAAAGTACTGGGGAGAAGTTTCCACCCCTGGGGCAACCTTGGGATTGTTGCAGTTGATGAATTTGAGATTCTTGGAGCCATCTTTCTCTTCTGGGTGGAGATAATGTGCCAAAAGTCCCTGCTTACTTGTCCTCCTGCTTCTCTCTCTTTCTCTCTCTCTCTCTCTCTCTCTTGGACCTGCTTTTGGGCTTCCAGTCTCCATGCAGTAAACAGACCCAGCAGGAGCTGCCGTGGTGGGCGCAGCCAGGACTCTGCTCTCCACAGTCCAGCCTCAGTGTCTGATGGGGCGGGTAAGTCTGGTGAGCCCTGCCCAGTGGGCTCAGCTGTCATCACTGCTGAGAGGAGGAAAGAAGCTTCGCTTGGGCCGCAGATTCCAGCTGTATTCTCCAATGCTTTAATAAAACTGATTTTAACCCTCTTCTGGCCATTGTCTCTATTGTGTATTGAGAACTGGGGTGTGATTCACACTAAGCTCACTCAAGAATGTTGAGGATCTCTGCAACCTCCAATGTTGCAAGGAAGGAGTGGAGAAGGCTGCTCCTGGCTGAGCCTCAGGTGACAGGGCATGGTCTGCCACTGACATCAGCCCTGACAGGCCTTGCAAATGGGAGGGGAAACTTAAACAGAGGATTAGTGGGAACTGTGCATCCCTGTTCTTTACCTGTACCTGATGCATACCCCAATATCACTGGTAAAAGAACCAAGGACACTTTCCTCATTGTAAAGGAAAACTCTTGGTAGGACAAAGGGTATGCTTTGCATGGGTGCTGAGTATTGCAATAAATCTTGCAAATTACAGCAGCTCCTCCAACTAACACTGATCATCTTAAGTCTCCTCACCTACAAGAATTATGATTTTAATAATTACAAAGATTTTGAGTTTTCCAAGGAAAGTGTCCTTCAAGGAAGAGAACACCCTAATAAACGTACATTAATTTCTACTCTGTCAGTTACATTTTTGTAAGTTAAAAACTCAGTGTTGTCTAAGTCTCCTGTAATTTTTAGAGAATAAATTGGCTTCCTTCCATCCTGACTCAGCCTCAGTATCTTGAGCACCCTGAGCTGCTGGTTTTACAAAGTCGCAAACAGTGGTGGGCACATGAAGGTGCCACTCCCTGGCCACAGGATTACTGTAGAATTTATTGTACAAACCAGGACTCTTTTGAGAGCGAAGGGGTGTTTTTAATGATTTTGTCACAGCAACAGGTGTCAACTAGGACTGATCCAAATACTCTGCCATAAGGCTTTGACCAATGAGCTGGACGCCCTCTTTCAACAATTCCTCCAGCTCGGTCCATCTTCTAAAATACTGACCAGGTGAAACAGGGCAGGATTACTTCCCGATAGTCATAGCTCTCCCACTTGCCATGGAGAACCAGATTAAAGTTCACCAAACTTAATTATATCATGTGTTTTGAATAAGACACTTGGTATTGAATATTTAATGCTACACACTTGATTTGTTTATTATTTATAATGCTGACTGTCTTGTTTAATGTGAGGCAGGTAGAGAGTTAGAAAGTTCTCAGTGTTGCTTTTACCTCTATGGTCCTGAATTTGACAGTTTTGGACACATACCGAACTCTGATCTGACAGCTTAACTGTCAGCAACCAATTCACACTAAAATACACTCAAGACAGGGTGGCGCAATAGCCAAGTTGATCATTTATCATGAGAAGTGTCAGTCAGCTCGGCACCTGGTTGAGACTGGATGCTCCACCCATGCCCTTCCCAGAACGTAAGCTGTGTTGTGAGCCCTATACTACCAACTAGTACAAGGGCTCACAGTCCCCTGAGGGGACTGTCTGCACCAGAACTTGAACCCAGATTAATGGAGGCAGCTGCAGCAGAAGCTGGCTCTGGGAGAAAGGAGGTATCCATGCAGGGGCAGCAGTGGAGCCCATGGGGGCAGGGTGGCTTGCCTATCAGTCCCTGGAGCCCACCCCTGAAGCATCTGCACAGATGTGAACTCTCTGGCCTCAGATCTGCCAGATCTGCCACCACTTAGGCAGTAACGTTGTCGGTCACTTACTACAACATAAAAGTGTGCACATGGACAGTACGATAAGCCATCAAGAGTTATTGAAATTCCTCAAAGAATTTAGAATCTGGTTTTAAAAACTACTGCAACATTGCAAAACAAATACCTACAGGCTTAGAAATAGAAATTAAATTTAAGGATCCTTGCATTTCACAGAAAAAAACTCACTTTTTATATAAAAACTTGCACGGACCAATTATTAACAAATAGACAAATGTAAGATTATTTTTCCTTGTGACTGAAGACATGGTACAGTTGTCTTTTGGTATCCATGGGGGATTGGTTCCAGGATCTCCTATGAATACCAAAACCTGTGTATGCTCAAGTTCCTTTAATAAAATGGCATAGTATTTACATGTAACCTATGTACATCCTCCCATATACTTTAACCTCTAGATTACTTATAATACCCGATTCAATGTAAATATTATTAAATAGTTGTTACTGCTTGTTTACAGAATAATAACAAAAATATCTGTGCATGGTTGGTACAGGTGCAACCATTACAGGCCTACATAGTACATAGCAACTTTACATTTTTTAGAATTATTTTTGATCCATGGTTGGTTAAATCCACAGATGCAAAACCCATGGATATGGAGGGCTCACTATTAGAATTCATATACAGGCATTCTAAATTATATACAAATAATCATGAAACAACTTTCAACTTGTACAACCAATGCAAGCTACAGGCAATGTCAGAGGAAACATTAAAATGCCATTATATACATTTATTAACATTTAAAATAAACTTAAACTCAGTTACAAAAACTGATTTGCAAAAAGTTAAGTAATTTTAAAAAAACTATTCTGCAAGAATCATGAGCTCTAGAGGTACTAAAATTTATAATTCAACTTATCAGAAATTTACCCTGATGCTGTTACAGCCTATAAAACTCTTAGCATCAGCAGAGAGATCCTTCTCAGAATTAAAAATTATCAAATAGAGAACAAGGGGACAGTGACCAGAGGGGAAAGGGAAGGGAATTTAAGGGGGAAAAAGGGGAGGGATTTGGAGGAACAAATATGAAGGACACAGGGATGAGAACTTAAAGGGGGTGGAAATGGGAGGGAGGTGGGGAGCACGGGGCGGGGGGTGGAGAGCTGGGATGGGAGAAATAGACAAAAAACTGTACTTGAAAAATAACTAAATAAAATTATTAAATAAAATAAAAGAAAGCAAAATTAAAAATTATCAAAAAGTATTTGTGATCCTGCATTTGTCAAGAGCAACTGATGTTACTTTCAAATATATCAGTCGAAAGCAAAACTGCTGAAATAAAAAGTTTTTGATGGCCTAATAAATACAGTTGCAGAAAAGTAAACCATAAAAAAATTCCATGATCAATCAAGACATTACTATACTCATATAATAAAGTGTCATTGTTTATTGTATGATACAAAACTATGACACCAAATATTGTTTTTTTGCAATGTGTAACATTATGTGTTATAACATAAATGTTACTCCTGTATAACTATTACCCTTTTATGTCTTGTAAGTAATAAAGTACTTTACAAGGGAAAATCTTTATTTTCAGCACCATTAACTGCATGTTCTCCCTATATGTTGGACAAGGAGCTCCACATTTTCATTTCTCACTAGGAGCTGCAAATTATGTCACTGACCCCAACTGGGTTGAAAGAATGGAGGGAGGGAGTATGGGAAGGGAATCCTTTGATGCTCAGAACTGAGGATTTAAGTGTGAAAGCCAAATACATATGACTAATTCTTCTTTGATGAATTTAAAAACATGTAAATAATGACGAAGAGTGTGTCTTATAGAGATTTACTCTCTCTATAAAGAAGTGAAGGAGCTATCTTTTTAGCAACTATTTTGATTTTCTCAAACTTTGGTGATTAGATTGAGGTAAACAAGGTACCTATAAATGAAAGAGAAAGAATAAAAATTAAAATTCTGCACCTAGGATTTGGTAAAGACTTTTTGGTATAATTCTGCATAACTAAGAAAGCAAATGATCCGAATGCTGGTGCGACAGATCTTTTTGCGGGTCAGGGTATTACCAATTCTTTGCTTCAATAAAATTGAAAGAATAGCTAGTTAAATCATTAGGTGATAGAGTCTTAAAATTATATTGATGAAGAAGAACTTCTAGTGTGCCAGAGACCTCTGAAAATCCTTTCCTCCATAAAAGCAATGAGAACACTGTCAAAAATGGTAAAAACCAACTTTTCCACAACTCTGAAAAATTAACCCAAGTCTTGCGAGTAACTAAGAAACCTTATTCAAGGAAAACCTGTGAATCTTGGTAATGTCAGCTTGTGGCATTTTAACTTGCCCTATTTCTACCTCCCTCTCACCATCCCTGTAATACCCTTGAAAACCAACAATCTCACACCTTTGATGGCTGTGAAAAACAGAAGGCCTGTAATCACTGGTGGTGTGGGGGGAGCAGAATGGGACTGGAGTTCCCTAAAGGTCCCATCAGCAGAGAAGGGTCACTATTGCATCTGTCTGGCAGCTTCCTGAAAGGCTCCATTCTCAGACTTCTCTTTATTAAGAAATGCTATGAACAATTAAAGGTCCACTAATTTAATAACCTGGAGGAAATGAACCAATGTCCTGAAAACACAATCTGCCAAATGCACACAAGAGGAAACAATTTGAATCTATTAAAAATTGTATCAGTAATTATTAACCCTCCAAAATAAAAGCACCAGGCCAGATGAATTCACTGTTGAACTCTGCCAAATATTTAAGGGAGAAAAATCATACCAATTCTCTATAATCTTTAAAAGCAAAGGGAATACTTCCTAAGTCATTTTATGAGGTCAGTATCACCCTAATACCCAAACCAGATAAAGACATTATAAGAAAAGATATCTACAGACTGATATCTCTCATGAACATAGAGGTAAAATTCCTCAGTAAAATATTAGCAAATTGACTCCAACAATGTATAAAAAGAATTAAACACCATGACCGAGTGGGATTTATCCCAGGTATGTAAGGCAAGTTCAACATTTGAGAATTAATTACTGTAATTCATCATATCAACAAGCTAAAAAATAAAAATCAAATAATCATACCAATAGATACAGAAAATATATTTGGCAAAATCCAACATCCTTTCATGATAAAGACTCTCAGTAAACTAGGACCAGAGAGGAACATCCTCAACTTGATAAAGATTATATAAAAAAAGTAAAAATGACTACAACTAACATCATACTTATGGTGAGAAACTTGAAGCTTTCCCACTAAGATCAGGTACAAGGCAAGGACAACTTTTGAACATCATACTAGAAGTTCTAGCTAATAACTGTAAAGTTGAAAACCTGCAAGTCAAACCATCTTAGGTCAGGGGCTGTCTGTATGTATTTTATCTCACATGATGTAGTTTCAGCTCTAGAGATTTTTAAAAAATTATCTTCCATGTCTCTTCTTAACTTGTTGAACAGATAGAACACATTTCATGCCCTTGACTGTGAATTAAAACATCTTTGCCAGCACTGGGTTTGTTTCCATTGAGTTTCTTCTCATTAGGTGTCACATTTTCCTTCTCTGTACACATGGTTATTGTGTAAGAGGTCATTTTTAATCTGATGCAAGACAGTGTGAATTTTACTTTGCTGGGTGCTGGACACTTCTGTATGCCTGTACATCCTTTTGCTTTGTTCTGAGATCAATTTGGGTTTCTTAGAAACAGTTCGAAACTCTTGGGTCTTGCATTTAAGGTTTATCAGGAGAGAGTGGAAAAAGCTTTATTTTAGAGCTAAGAATCTCCCATTTTTGACGCAAGAATCTTCCGTGTATTCTACCAAAAGCTCGTGAACGATGAACTTCTTGGTCTTGCTGACGGGAACAGGCATCATTCCCTGCCTGAGGTGGGTGCCAGGCACCTCTCCCAATCTCTTTGGGTGCTTCTTTCCTACTTATAAAGTGGCTTCTTCATGTCCTTAATGGTGATCATTATTCTCCTGAATACTTGAGAAAGACCCTCAGCAGACCTCTGAATTTCCCTCTCTGCTACTCTCTCCATTCTGGTATTGTTTTGTGTTATAGACATAAAAACTGGCACTCACAAGTTACTCAAACACCATGGCCAAGTCTGTGTAGGCAGGTGTTCCTCAGTATATGGCAGAACCTAGGTCCAGCACCAGGGCTGCCACCAAGGGTTGGGGATAACAACTGGTTTCACTGTCATGGTCACCTGAGTAATTTGGTGGTGCAAAGTGGGAGGAGTGAGAGGCCAGTTTTCAAATAGCGGAAGAAAGCCCCCAGGGTGGGCTTTGATGGTGGGCAGGAGGTAAACCTTTCTCAAAAGGTGTATATGGTCAGGAAAAATTGGAAGTTTCATTGCAATAGGACCTTAGTTGCAAATAAAGGAAAACCTCAGTCGAGCAAAGATCAAAGGAAGCCCAGTTCCGCTTATAAAGAAAGGAATGTGTGAGAAGAGGATAGAACACAGAGTCTCCCTCTTGCCCTTGGACCAGATAATGGCGCTATTCAGGGAACTCTCCCCTGGAAGAACACAGCCTCTTTCTCTCAAGTAAGAATTAGCATGTCTGCAAAAGAATTTCGCCAATGTCAGAAATCTACTTTTGAGGGTGGAGCAGAGGCAGCCCATGAGGTCTCGAGCAAAGAGAGCAATTTACACTGAATTTAAACTTGATCTGGGCTTACAGGCCAAACTTTTGGAAACTTAATCTACTGGCAGGACCTGTGGGCTAGAGGCCAGAGATCCGATAGCCTGTTTAGAATCCAAAAATGTTCACAGTAGAGAAGAAGACTGCCACGTAATGTTGTTGGGCCAAAGCAATGGAACATGCCAAGGGGCCTCTGGGGTGGCCAACAGCTGGTCAGGGACAGGACTGGAAGGCTGTGTATCAGAAGAATTGGATACTTGGAGCCGACTAGGAGGCAAGAAAGGGTAGAAGGGAGAGAAGCTGTGCATCCAGGGAGAAGAGGATGTCCCCTAAATGAGCACCCAGTGCTGCCATGGGGAAGGTTGGGGGGGCAGATGTCGGAGGCAGAAAGCCTAGTATAAAGGCAGATGCTTGTATTTTTATTGTGAGAAACTATGAAGCAGAACACCCAGGAGATGCTCTAACCAGCCCCTTTGCCCCACAGTGAAGGATTTAGCATTATTCCAATCCTGAAAAAATAAAAATACAAAGCTATAAAACACCTGGATATTCCTGTCTAGTAGGGTTATGGTTGAGTATTATTTTGTTCTTTGTAACTTTTTTTTTGAAGCTTACTGCCAATTCTTCAAACTGAAATAAAAAAAACCCACTAAATGTGAATTCCTAGGTATATGAAGAAACTGGTAAAGGTATCTAATCGGATAAATATTAAACATGCATTTTTGTTTGTAACTTTTTCTCCTGTTATTTAAAAGGAAACTGCAAAAAACAATGATTGCAAATCTGGGTTGATGGCCACACGACACTTAAAGACACCACGTGTACTGCAACCACACCCCCGGTGTGGGAGCAGGGGCACAAAGCTGGACGGGAGCAAAGTATGCCACGGAAATAACGTTGGCATTCATATGAACCAGGCTGTTACACACCAAGATGTTCACTATAGCCCCCCGGACAACTACTAAAAACACAACTCAAAAGATATTTAGGAAAATAAATGGCAGGGAAATGAAAATGGTACACTAGAAATATATTTAGGACAAAAGATGACAGTAACAGAGGGAAAGAGAAGCAAAAGGGATATAAGACATATAGGAAATGAATGGGCCAAGTATCCTCTTTTCAGTAATTGTATTAAATGTATGTGGACTAAACTCCAACGGAAGGCAGACATAGGCAGAATCATCCCCTGTGTGCTATTTACAGGCAACGTGCTTTAGATGCAAGGGCACAACTGGTTGAAAGTAAAAGGAATGATTGTCAAAGTAGTAACAATCATTTGAAGTAGCTATACCAATATCACATAAAGTAAACTTCAAAGCAAAAATTGTTAATAGAGACTAGGAATATTTTAAAATAGTAAAAGACCCAATCTATTAAAATATAACATTTACAAATATAGATACACCTAACAGCAAAGCCCCAAAATACATGAAACAAAAGCTGACAAATTTGAAGAATAGACAGTTCAAAAATAATAACTGGAGACTTCAATACCCCCACTCTTTTTTCTTTTTAAGATTTAATTTATTTTTAGACAGAGGGGAAGGGAGGGAGAGAAGCATTAATGTGTGGTTGCCTCTCGAGCACCCACTACTGGGGACCTGGCCCGCAACCCAGGCATGTGCCCTGACCGGGAATCAAACCGGCGATCATCTGGTTTGCAGGCCAGCACTCAAGCCACTAAGCCACAGCAGCCAGGGCACCCCCACTCTTAATAATGGATAAACCAAGTAACTGGAGATCAACAAGAAAATAAATCTGTGGATGATACAATAAACTAGACTATCTGACATTTACAGAAGACTATATCCAACAACAGCAAAATACATTTTTCTCTCAAATACACATGGATCATGTTCCAGGATAGATCATAGATCATATTTTAGGCCATAAAGCAAGTCTCAATAAATTTAAAACTAGAGTCATATAAAATATGTTCTCCAATCGTAGTTAGAATTCAATAACTAAATAAAATATGAGAAATTCATATATAAATATGTGGAAACTAACACATTTTTCAACCAGTGTATCAAAGAAAAAAATTACAAGGGAAATTAGAATATACATTGAAATAAATGAAAACAAAAAGTCACACAAAAACTTATACAATGCAATAAAAGCAGATACTTAGAAACTTATAGTTGTTAAGTGCCTGTATTAAAAAAAGATCTCAAATCAATAACCTAGCCTTCCACCTTAAGAAATTAGAAAAAAATAGAGCAAATAAACCCAAAGCAGGCAGAATTGAGAAAATAAATATTAAAGCAGAGATAAATGAAATAGAGAAAAATCAATGAAACCAAAACTTAGTTCTTTGAGAAGATAAAAAAAAACTGACAAATTTTTACCTAGGCTGTAAAAAAAGAGGAACTAAAATTACTAAAATCAGGAATGAAATATACTACTTCTGACCTTATAATATTTCACCAGAAAGGAATACTATGAACAATTGTGTGCCCATAGATTAGATAACCTAGAAGGAGTGGATATGTTTCTAGAAAGATAGAAACTACCAAACTGGGTTGAGAAGAAATGGAATATCTGAATAGGCCCATAACAAAGAGATTGAATCAGTAATCAAAAACTTCCCTCGAAGAAAAACCCAGGCGCAGTTGGTGTCGCTGGCCAATGCTATTTATGTGAGGAAGGAACACTTTCCAGCTCATAACCCTGATACCAACACAGGCCAATTTTGCTTATGTATACAGAGACAAAAATCCTTAATAAGATATAAGCAAACAAACTCCAGCAACATATAAAAAGGATTATACACTATGACCAAGTGGGATTTATCCCAGGAATGCAATGTTGATTCAATAAATGAAAATCCAACATCTTTTCATGATACAAATATTTAGTAAAGTAAGAAAAGAAAAACTTTTTCAGCCTTGTCAAAAGCATCTAAGAAAAACCCACAGTTAAAAATCATACTTTATGGGCAAAACTGAGAACTTTCTCCTAAAGATTAGAAGTAAAAATGTCTTTTCTTGCCCCTTCTAGTCCACATTGTACTAGGTTCTAGCCTGGGCAATTAGCAAAAAAATTCAATAGTAGGCATATAAGTTGGAAATAATTAAAACTATCTCTCTTCTCTGATGACATGAGTTTGTATATAAAACATTCTCTAGCATACATTAAAAAACTATGAGAGCTAATGAATTAAACAAGGTTGCAGGATATAGAATCAGTATACAAAAATGAATTATACTTCTATATACCAGCAATGAATAATCTAAAAATGAAATGAACAATTTACAATGCACCAAAACCAATAAAATACCCAGCAATTAATTTAACAAAGGGAGTACCAGACTTATACACTATGAACAAAAGGAAATATCATTGAGAGAATTTGAAGATCTAAATAATGGGAAGACAGCCTATGTTTGCGGCTTAGAAGACTTGGTATTTTTAAGATGGCAATATTCCCCGAAGTGATTTCCAGATTTCAAGGCAATCCTTAGTAAAATCCCAGCTGCTTGTTTTATAGAAATTGCAAGCTGGTCCTAAAATTTCATATGAAAATCAAGGGATCCAGAATAGCCAAAACAATCTTGAAAAAGAACAAAGAGCACTCATACTTCTTGATTTCAAAACTTAATGTAAAGCTACAGTAATCCAGTCAGTGTGGTAATTAGCATAAGGATAGAAAATTCAACCCATGGAATTTAACTGAGATTCCAGAGATAAAGCCATACGTTTGTGGACAATTGATTTTTGACAAAGGTACCATGAAAATTCAAAGGGGAAAGTATAGCCTTTTCAACAAATCATACTGAACAACTGGATATCCACATACGAAATAATGAATTTGGACTCATTCCTCACATTGTATAAAAAATTAACATGGATCAAAAACCTACATGTAAGAGCCAAAAGTATAAAACTCTTTTTAAAAAATATTTTATTTATTTATTTTTAGAGAAGGGGAGTGAGAAAGAGAAACATCAGTGTGAGAGAAATAGATTGGTTGCCCCTCGTATGCGCCCCAAATGGGGACTGAACCTGCAACCCAGGCCTGTGTCCTGATTGGAATCGAACCTGGGACCTTTCCATTTGTGGGGCAACCACTAACAAACTGAGCCACACTGGTAATCAATGTGGCCAAAACTATAAAACTCTTAAAAGAGAATACAGGCATAAATCTCAGTGACCTTGAATTTGGCAATGGTTTTAAAATGACACCAAAAGCACTAACAACAAAATTAAAAATGGATAAATTAGCACTCATCAAAATTAGACACTTTTGTGCTTCAAAGGACACCATTAAAAAAGTGAAAAAGACAACCCAAAGAATGGGAGAAAATATTTTCAAATCATACACCTAATAAAAGTCTAGTATCTAGAATATATAAAAACATGTTACATCTTGACAATAAAAACACAACCCAATTTCATAATGAGTAGCAGACATGAATAGATATTTCTCCAAAGACAGTATACAAATGTCCGATGAGCACATGAAAAGATGCCAACATTAGTCTTTAAAGAGAAGCAAATGAAATACCACTTTGCATCCATCAGGATTGCTATTTAAAAAAAAAAAGATGGTGAGGATATGGAGAAACTAGCCCCCTCATGCAAGTTTGGCGGCTCCTCAAAATGTTAAACAGAGTTACCATATAACCCGCCAATTCTACTTCTATGTATACAGCCTTGAATAAAGGTGTGTCAGACAACACAAGGGCTCTGTGACTATTCTTCCCTCTGCCCGAATTGCATGAACCTGTCTGGCCTCGGACAGTGGCAACACACCAGTCCCCCACATACCTTCACAGTTAACTTCTTCAGCTAGGAGGTCCCTGCTTGGACGCTCCCTTCTCAGTGGGGCCTTCCAGAACCACATGCCGCACCACTTCTTTTCCCCATACTCATTTTTTCTTATTTTTATGTATCCTTTTCTAATATACAACATGCTTTTCTTAATTATTTCTTATTTATTTATTGTCTGTTTCCTCCCACCAGGACTGAAGCTCCAGGACAGCAAGAATATTTTTGTCTGCTTTGTTCACTGCTCTGGTTGGCACTAGTGGGCACACAGTAGGTACTTATTAGCATCTATTGATTCATTCAGAATGAATGAGTGCCTACAAGGGTACATGAATTTAGAGGATCTGTTCTGAGAATGAAAGCATATCCAGGTTCAAACAACTGACATACAAATGACTTTGGAAATAAACTTTTTCTTTGAAGATGGGATATAGCTTGTTATAAAAAAAGTTAGTCAAGTGTAAGAGTTGTCAGGTATTTTCTGACACCTGCTAGTTACACCTGCCAGTGAATCACACATGAAGCAGTGGGCCCCAGACACTTTTCTTCCAGCATTTGAATGTGTGAGCCTTTCCCAGCTTCTAATGTCTGATCCTCACTTTCCTTGGGACTTCTTATTCAGTTTCACACAGTGATGCTGACACAGGGTGCAGCCAAGGGGTGGGGGGCAAAAAAAGATTTGGAATGGTGTCCAGAACTCAAGGTGTATAGGAATATTGGAGAGACATATAAGATGTCCTCACTCCTTTCCCCTCAGGTGTGAATTGGGGGAAGGGACACAAGGAGCAGGAACATGCAGGGCTGTTTTGTACAGCCACAGCCTTGCAGCTAATCCATGGCAGGGTCATTTAACGTATCTATAGCCTTTGGCGGGTCACTTGGATATGTTAAATGGCTGTGGCCAGGCTTGGAGCCAGGGGGATGAAGTCACTTCCCCCAAGAGGTAACTGGGGGCAGGTCCCCCAAGTTACAGGACCTGTGTGAGAGCTTGGAAAAGACTGGCTCAGGGACTGAGGGGAGAACTGCCCAGGTGAGGAGAGGGCCATGTAGTTTTGAACAGAGTGAAAGAGTACCACTCGGCTTTGCCAGAATGGGGATCCCTGCAGCCAGATGAAAGGGAGAGCCACGCAGTCTCAGCTGAGTTAAGACCCCCTCTTGCCGAGGTGAAGAGAGGGGGAACCATGTGGTTTTGGCCAAAGTGCAGACCCCTGCAGCCAGATGAAAGAGAGAGCAACTCGGTTTTTGGAAGAGTGAAAGAGTACCACTCAGCTTTGCCAGAATGGGGACCCCTGCGGCCAGGTGAAGAAGAAAGACACACGCGCTTTTGGTCAGAGTGCTGACCCCTGCAGCTTTGGTAGAAGAAGCCCACGTGACTTTGGGGTGCCCCCTTTGGCCACGTGGCCTGGAAAGCAGGACAGACTTTGACTGGGACTGGGTACAAAGAACTCTTGCCAGTGGACAGTGAGAGGGTACTACATGACTTTGGATTAACTAGAGAGAGATCCTGCCTGCACGTAAACACAGCTGATGGTGCCAGCGGCCTGAAAAAGGGATGTGTGCTCTTTTCCTGATTTACAGTACCCAGAGTTGGGACAGTGGGAGAAGGGAGCGCTGTGTGGATACAGGTGTATACCCTAAAGGACTTTGATATTTTAGGGGAGGCATTAAGCCTGAATAGCATTAAATAAACATTTTGTGTCCTCTTCACAAGTCTCTGGCATTGAGAGATGTCTTTCCAATTGGTGGCAGACAGAAGAGCCCAGTAGATTTTAGTATTTTGTCCTTGGGAAGGGCCCCTGTTCTGTAGCAGTTTTTGGCATCCCTAGGTGGGCCAAATATTGCCCCCCTCACCCCGGGACCTCCTGTTCAGTAACAATGCTGCCAGGTTATGCTCTCAGACATACATGCCTTGAGTCTGGCTAACTCTGGGCCAAACCTGCAGACTAAAAGGCATTCTGGATGTGACCAATGACAGGAAGAGGGGCCCCACCAGCTGGCCTCGCAGCCTCCTGAACTGCAGAAAGCGTCTTTGTTTTGTGCGTAAATGGGCCTTCTGTGAACCCTGCAGGGAACACATGATAGCAAGCAGTTAACACAGCACAGCAAGCTGTGTAAGCTTGATGCACAGACTTTTACATTACAATTTATTTTGATTCATTCATTCTAGGGATTCAGCCTTTCTTTGACTGTGCATTAAAACATAAGAAGTTTCTTGGGTTTCCAAAAGGCCATAACACTTTCTGGACATTTAGTCTTAGCATGAAGAAATCCCACTGTACTCTGCCTTCTTGATTTTCTATTTTGTGCACAAAATAGCTCTTGCTCTGTGTCTGTGTAGAGCATGGCAGAAGACAGAAAACTCAGAAAAAGTTTAAAGGACCATTGTGTCACCTTCTAAATTGCTTTCTTATCTGGTACCCTAAAGTATTTGCCCTCTTTATTCACAAAACATTTTCTCCTAGCTGGTCCTCTCTGTGCTAATGATTTAAGTAGCACCTGTAACCCAAACTGGTATAATCCAGAATCCAGCCCCAATTTCACACCTGCTTCTGGTCTACCTAAATATCCCAGTGGTTGTTCAGGTTCATTCTATTCAAAGCTAACTCATTCTCTTTTCACCAAAACAAAATGGTAAAACAAAATTTAAAAGTTTCTCTTCATTCTCCTTCTCTTGCCAAGCCTGACTAATGGCATTGCCTTCTCCAACTCAACAAAATCAAGAAATTCAAAGTCAGACTTGACTCACTGCTATGATTCTATGCAAATTCTGTCTGTCACCAACTCACTGCTTTGATGCTAGTGTAATAAATTTTCTAATTTTTCGTGACCATGTATCTTTTGAAAAAGGCTTACCCCCTGCCCACCATCAAAGCTGACACTGGGGGCTTTCTTCTACTATTGAAAAGCCTACTGGCCTCTCCTCCCATTTTTCACCACTAATTACTCAGGTGACCATAAAAATGAAACCAGCTGTTTTCCCGTCCCCTGCTGGCTGCCCTGGTGCTGGGCCCGGGTTCTATCACATACAAAGGAAGATACAGCTCCAAATACCAGCCCTGTCACTTCCTGCCTACACAAGCTTGGGCGTGGTGTTGGAATAATTAGTGTGTTTCTTTCTCTCAAAAGTGGGAATATCTATCTCAGAAAGTGGTTGCAGGGATTAAATACAGGCATAACTCAAGATATTGCAGGTTCGTGCCAGATTATCGCAATAACGCAAATCACCTTTTGGCTGGTGAAGCATCTTGCTTTCCATTTTTAAAAACTGCAACATCTGTGGAGTGCAATAAAATGAGGGCTGCCTGTTAACTAAAGAATGTCAAGCACCTGAAACGGTTGACATGGACTTCTGGGAATTTAATTATTTGTCCTGGGCCTGCTCTCATTTCAAATGACTGCTCTCATCCTGCTCCTGAAGAAGGCAGCCCCAATCTATGTTGCCAGCACTGTGTTGAAAACCAGGAGTGTCGAACAGCCCCGACCTTCCTACCTCACACAGACTTTGTGGGCAGTCATTGTTACTTTGTTACTCCAGCTCAGGGTTTCCCAAGGCACGCCCTGCAGAATAGTTGCTCTGCACGTCTCTCTTAGAAAAAAGGTGCCATGGAAGTGTGAGAAATGCATGTAGTTACCTTGGCTTAAGGAGTCACAATACATGCTAATTTAGAAAATCTTCCGCAAAAAGCTCTGACATAGAGAAATATATGTAATCAAGTATTTTATAGTTATTTGACCGTGAGCCCTTGTGTAAGACTATCACCCCAAAGGACAATCTGTGTGGTCCATTCACTTGGTCTAAGTCATCTCAGTCCCTTCACCCTATTTTAACAATGATTCATGCCTTGTAACTTGGAAGTACATTTATAAGTTTGAAGAAGTACTTTCTAGGCTAATGTAGGACAAGCTATCCTGACTTATTACATGTTATGCAGTCATAACACAGAAGTCCGACCTATAAAAAGGCATGGTAAATGCATAGGATACTAGAGACCCATAGATTATGCCCCAATTGAATTGAGCCTCTCCCTACTTGTCATGGAGGCTGTGCTAATATTACAGGTGTTGGTTTCACTGTCAGGGAGAAGTATACTTGGGGGATTCCCATTAGTGCAGATGTCACACCCTCCCCCATTTGACCACCATGCAGCCTCCTCCAAGTGAGCAGATGAGGCTCCTGGTTTCCCAGGGCCCAGGCCTACAGTTCAAGTCCATCCAGGACTGGGGCTGTTTGAATCAATCCTGAGGTCTCATCTGATTGCCCAGTATAGGATAAGGCTCAGAGGGCTGAGAAATCTGTTGTCTAGTGCACATGCATTATTCTCAACAAGAACATTATTGCTTTACCAGCCAGGATCCTTTGATCCCTAAGCGTAAACCAAGAATTGGAGCTAAGAGCTTCTCACGTTTAGAGCTCCATTCCTTCTAAGGAGACATCTCTCAGCATCCAAGCCCACTTTCTCAATGAGTTCATTTTGGGGAGATTGCAGCCGGAATTAACTGGAAAAAAACACCAAGGACCCCTGCTTTCCTCATTGAACAGGAGCGAAGAACGAGGCTGCCCCCAAGTGGGAAACTGACAAAGCGCAGTTTATACTTCAGTTCAAGGAAGCAGAATGGGATCTCCATTTGCAACTCCAAGGACCCTCTCCTGCCGGTTCTCGCAGGCCTCTGAGAGCCGCAGTGGGGCGGACCGGAGTGCGGTATTACCATCACGGGGTGGTGGGGGTGGGATGGTGTTGAGTAAAAAGATTAGGCGAAGCCAGTGTCTCCCAACCTCCAGACCCTATAAAACACCTGGTTAAATCCAGATCCCGGATCCTCGCCACGGAGATTTTGATTATCAGGCCCGGAGTGGGAACGGGGATCTGAGTTTCTAACCAGTGATATTTTGGTTTCTGTAAAGATGATTCTGCTCACCTGGCCGACTTGGAGATTCTGGGCTGGGAAGCAACTGTCTTTTTCCGTTTACCGGGTCTGGGGCAGGCGTAAAGTTCTTCCATGCAGGTCACAGGAACCCAGAAGTCACGTCTACGCTACTCAGGAGCGACCCCCCAGCTGCCACTCAGGCGGCTGCTTTCAGCCCCTACGCCCACAGTCCCACGTGCCCGGGATCCGCCCCCGTCGCCACCGTGGTTGCCATGGCGACCGGGCCACGCTGCTAGCAGCTTCTTCGGCCCCGTGTCACCTTGTCAGGTTCCACCTGTCTGCCCCAGCGCTGCAGCCTGACCAAAGAAGGGGGTTTCTGATCCAGGACAATCAAGCTAAGAAGTAACTTTATTAGTTATTGATTTAAGTATTTCTTATGCTCATTTCTTATTAAAAAGAAACTAAGCATTTTGTTTCTGAAGAGTAGAAGGGAATACATGTAAGTGTCTTTCTAGTGCTTTTATGTAACATTTTACCTTCAGATTCAAATGGTTGGGGCAGATTGACCTCTGCCTGAAAGACTATGATTTCTGCTTGCTTTAGCAATTTACTTTTGCACGGTCTTCCGGGTGTGGGAGGACACTCAGGTATGTGACTTATGCATTCCTGCCAGTAACTGGCCACATGGAGCTGATTCCCAGACCATGGACTTCCTGGGCCTTTCCTTCCCAGCCCTTCCTTTCTTTTCAAGGGCTGCGGCCTCAGCTGAACCAGAGGGAGGAGGTCAGGCTCTCAGGAGGCTCAGGTGAGGATGCAGAACCATCTGGGCTGAGTTGGGGCTCAGAAGCCCTTAATTATTCTAGTCAAGGAACCCAGCTCATTCTAATCATCTTCCCTTGGGAGAGGGCTACACCTTCTGAAGGTGCTGGTTTTCCTGATTGTCAACACTTGGGGCCGGGCAAATCCTCGAAAGGCGCTCTAGGTAGCTTGGTCCAGAGCATGTTTTTGCTAGTTAGGTCCTAGGAGGGTTGGGGGTGGGGCTGTGCTATCAGTTTTTATTTTTTGGTCATGGGTGACCTCTGCGCTAAGGTGCTTCCCTGGGGCAGGTTGTCTGCTCAGGATGGCCGGAAGCTAAACGGAAGCCTGTTGGTAACTGGAGTGAGCACAGAGAAGCAGGAAGTGTCAGGGACAGGTGTTGCTTTTACTTTTCACAGCAACCCAGTGGGGAACTACTGTTATCTCCAGTTTACAGAAGAGAAAAGGGAGGCGCAGAGAACTTCAGAGACTTGTCTCCTCCTCACCCCCCCGTGGATGGAGTCCAGCAGTAAACCCACACAGGGTCTGGCTTCCAAGCTCACATTGGGAACTTGAAATTTAGCTTCATGTTCTTTTCCCTAATGGAAACTTTATTCAAGCTTCACCCCACCATTAGATTCAGCAAATTCATCCACTCATTTACCAGTTGGCTGTTTCATTTCTGCACATCCCCCCCCCCCCGGAGTTTCATGGGGGCAGAGACAACCACATCTGTTTTTATGTAGTTCTTTATCTGGCACATAGTAGGGCCCTAGGAAAGTTTGACAAATGAGTAAGAACAAAGAGAGTGCTTCAGAATTTTTGCATTAGTCCTATAAATTAGGAGGAAAAGAAACAACAGATTTATAATGACCTCCTCTGGGCCTGTCCCCTAAGATGTTTTATCCTCATTTATTTCTGCAGTGCGAGACAGGAAAGGAATCTGAGTCTTTCTCCCCACTCCTCTTTTTATGAGGGAGGACACCAAAGTTAAGACATGCTGCTCACTATGGTGGAGCTGGGATTTAAACCCAAGTTCGTTTGCCTGACTCCAACATCTGTACTTTTTCCACACACCATACAGCTCATTGCTGTGGCAGTAGTGATCCAGGAGAAGGTAGAATTATTTTTCTAAGTGAAAATGAAATGTGAAATTTTGATTTCAGGTGTGTCAGTCTTTAGCCAGTCAACAAGCCCATGCACGCAAAGAAAGACTGAATACCAGCACAGTGAGAGGCTGGGAGAGGGCTCCTCACTTAGAGGACAGTTTTCTTCACTTGGGTCCTGGCTTAGGGAGTCCTAAGGCTTCCACCTTAAAATGGGAACTGGGAACATCAGGAGCATTTTCTCTATCAGATCCTTCTGTCATAGGCTTGCCTGAGAGGGAATTGCAGGCTATTTTGTTTTATTTTACCCTAAGAAGATATTATGTAAGCACCAGAAAGAGAACAATGGAGTCTGTCAGATTGACAGCAGGTTTACTGTGGATATATAGTATTTTTTAAAGCCTATACTGTGTTTCCTGGTTTATTATCTTCCTGGAAGAATCCATTTTGCACTATAAGCATTTACCTGAGCACCCGGTGATTTGGATTTAGGTAAAAGGTAACTTCTGTTTCCAGTCTGGAAGCGATGCACTATCTCCTAGTTTTCCTAGCTCTTAAATTAATGGAGTTTACACTTTTCTTTTATCTCATTTACTTACCACTTTTTAAAAATATTCTGCCCCCCACCTCTGCCCCTTCCAGCATCCACCGGTTTTTGCACTATTTCCCTCGCCTTTGCCTCTGCTTCCACTCTGCCTCGGAGGGTTTTCAGGGATGACTGTCGGTGGAGCAATCGTGTGGGCTGCCCAGGAGAAAACCAGCATCTCGTTATGCCTGTAGATGGCATGTGCAGACTGCAGTCTGAGGAGGGGCTGGGAGGTAAGGCTTAATTCTTGGAAGATTTAAATGGGTTGCAAGGAACAGTATTGAAACAATGAAGCATTGAGGTCTAAAAAAATATCTTGCCATTCAACAAGAAATGAGATACAGACTTACTGAGCAAGCATCTCTTTATCTACATATATTGACACTACCAGTTCTGCCCGTACTCTCAAGTAATTGCAAATTGTAATTTTAAGACCTTTTTCCTATTTACATCTAGATGTTGTCTTTTCCACCTGTCCTTTGGGGGTCTAGAAACACAACTTGAGCTACATGTTGGTTATGTCAATGCAGAGCCAACTAAACAATTAAAAGTGAGAAGCAGTGTATCCAAGATTTAAGAGCAAAACTCTGGAACCAGTAGGTGTGGGCTGGAATTCTGGCTCTCCCACCTATGAGCTGTGTGACTTCGGCCAAGTTACTTGGCACTGTTTTCAAAGCATGAAGCACTATGTGTTAGCAGTTGTTACTTTTATTGTGATTACACAGTTGTGCACAGATATCCTAGACAACTACATACACACACATAGATTTTTTTCTATATAAGTTACCGGTTTCCGGGTTTCTGAAGTCACTGGCATGCACCTTCCTGACAATAGGTCTTCGTGCTGTCATCATTTACAGCAGGAAAGCTGTGCAAAGAGCACCAGGTTTCCAAAAGCCATGGATTCCCTTGAAACTGGGCAGCTGTGGGCACAGCTGTGGCCCTACTCTCTCTGGCTATGAATGTCTGTCTCTAACAAGTGACAGACACAACTGGCCTAGTTAAGAACCAAGTCATCTTTACCCCACTGTGGTCCTAATGGCATCCTAATCTGCATCATGACGGAAATAAGCTAATTCAAGACAATGTCCAATATAGTTAGAAATGGGTAGAAAATTGAAACCACAAATGCCCTATTGACTAATTCCACAGTCCCAGTTTCTTGCTTCTTGATGAGTTAGTCTGCTGCCGGCCCCCTCGGGGGGCCAGGCTGGAATGAAATGTTCTTGAGTTCTGAAGAGAATGGAGAGAAGTGGGGAACTGAGGGAGAAAGTCTTTTGTTCTTCTGTGTTGCTGGAGTGTGAACACCAGGCCCTTCTGGAGTTCCAGTTGTTGCTGAAAACAGCCAGTTTAACGTTCTACTGGAATCGTGGCTACCTTTCCCTGCTGGCTGACTGTGTGTTGGCTGATGAGTTATCTCTGGATCATCTTTTACAAGGATAAAAATGTCTTGGCGCTCTAGAGCAGTCTGTCACAGCACATGATACGTTCCCTGCAGACACTTGGACCCGAATCAGAGAAACTGGGCTGTGGCTACCTTAAGACATCTTTGATGCCAGGGAAAGACTGTTTCACATTGAAGGAGCCCAAAGACACGCCAGGGAAAGACTGTTTCAGATTGAAGGAGCCCAAAGACAGGTGACAACTAAACACAACACACGAATGGGAACCGAATCCTCTTGATATAAAATACGTGTACTAGAAGATGTAACAGAACTGCTCTAGTTGAAGTGCGTGGCTTCCCTGGCCTTTGGCCTCCCAAAGCCCCTCGCCCTGCTCGCTGATCCTCCCGGCATCCCTGAGGCTCTGAAAGGGACTGGGGAAGGGAGTGGGGCTGAAAGGAGCATTAACAAACACTCTCCCTGTGGGACGAGCAAAGAGCAAACAGTGCGGTGTGACGGGTGCTCTGGGTGCTGGGGGCCCCCCTGGAGGTTCGGGGTGGGGGCGATGCCTCAGCCAAGACTGAGGCTGTTCCCAGGGAGCAGAAGGGAGGGAGCCGCCAACTGAAGGGAGGGGGCCGCCAACAGAGGGAAGGGAGGAATGTTTCGGGCAGAAGAAACAGTGTGGGTGGAAGTTTCAAGATGAGCGAATTTAGCCAGAAGAACCTTCGCCCAGGCAGAAAGTTGCAGACTCCTGGTGGTGGCGGGGCGGGGTGGGGGTGGGGGGGCGTTACAGTTACTAGCAGGGAGCTAGAGAATCTACATGAGCTTGTGTGAGAGTGGCCTGACTAGTAAACCAAAGGCACTGCGATCTGTAGAATACATACTCGCACAAGAACTACTTCTGAAGGAGTATTTGGACATTGTGTATTTTCCTAACTATTATATTAAAAGTACAATGACTGGCATGTGATTTTTGGAGAACAGTTTTCAGGTTGAAAGCAAGATCTTATATTCAAACAGTCATGTTCCATTGACCTAGGCATAACCTCTACCCTTCCCCTTTTCCTTTTGGTGACCCCTGTTTAGTGTCCTCAGGTTGCATTTAACTCTATGCCTAATAGGAAATCAATCTCATCGATAAATTCATTTTTAGGTATTACTAAATGATAATAAATTATAATGCTATACAAATAATGCTGATACTATGTAATACTTGCTGGATACTTTCTATTAAATATGTATTTATGCACTTTGACAAATAATCTCTGAAGATACTATGTCTGTCCGGGGTCACTGGGTCACTGAGGTCAATGATAGTTGCATCGAAGAATTTTGTGGGGGAAAGGTACTCATTCCTTAGAAGGCAGACTTTTCCATAGTGGCTCTGCCAATTTGCATTCCACCAACACCCTATAAGGTCCCCTTCTCCTACACCCTCCCCAGTACTTATGTTTTATTTCTTAATCATGGCCATCTTAGTAGTGCGAAGTGCTATTTCACTGTGGTTTTGATTTGCATCTCCCTGATAATTCCTTATGTTTAGCACCTTTTCATATAGCAGTTGGTCATTGCCCGTCTTCCATGGAGAAATGTGTATTCTGCTCATTTTCAGATCTTCTGCTAATTTTTAATTGGGTTATTTTTGTTATTCCCATTGACCTTGATAAGTTCCTTATATATTTGGGAGAGTAACCCCTTATCAAATTTTTCCCATTCCATAGGTTGCCTTTTCATATTGTTGTTTCCTCTTAAAAAATAAAAATGAAACCACCACAGGTTCTAGCAATTTCAGTTCTGAGCATACTGTATATCTATGTCTACAAGATATTATTCAGCCACAAAAAGAAGGAAATCTTGCCATTTGCCACAACCTGGACTGGGTTCAGTAACTAGAACAGGCATGTGAGTGTGAAGGACTTGGGAAAGAGCCTGAGTGCCCCACATAAAAGAGGTTTGAGAAGCTGGGGTGGTGCCCTGCAGGAGGAGTGGTGGCTAGTGAAGAGAAACCCCTGTCAACTGGAATCAGATTTACTTCAAATTGAATAGGGGCTAATGAAGTTGTACAGTCTGTCTAGAGCTTCTTGGAATTCAGAAAGGCTAATACAAACTTATGAGCACCTGATGTGCTTACACTTTTTTGTAGAAAAAAAATAAGGGGCGAAGTTCAGTGTATTACTTGGCACATTTGAGACAACATCCCTACATGGACAGACGGTTTGCCCATCTGTCTCCTTCTCTAGACTCGAAGCGTCTAAGCTCGGTGCAGGCATTGCTCCTCCTGGACGTGCCACTTAGCAGCGCCTCAGTGAATGGCGGCTGAACTACGAACTTTGGTTCTAGATTAGCGCATGGAGCAATTACCAAATGCTTTAAATAACCCTTTTAAAATTGGGACCATTTTGACAAGGACAAATGGGCACTTGCAAAAAATCAGGCGATGTCTGGAACACACACTCTTTCAAGTCAGGGTCCTGTCTGGCCTAGTGACAGTGATAGTGAGAAATTCAGAGATGTCTAGTCCACACAGTCCTTGGTAACTAAAAAAGACATGATTTTTCTTCAGGAGTTCCTTCAAAAAGTCCTAGTTCTCATGGAGCCCTTGTAGGAAGGGTGGTCCTGCCCCCAGAGTGGTGCTCTTAACCACTGAGCACCTTGGACGGACCAGAAGTCGCATTTCAGTGCTTTGATTCACAATGAAGTAGATGAAAGAGCCGTGAACTCAGGACCCAAAGATCTGACTTTGTTCTTGGCTTCACAGGTGTAATTCTGGACAAATTGCTGATGTTATTGAACTTCACTTACCATGTCTGAAACTCTCTCAGGATCACTGCAAAGATCAAAGGAGAGAACTTGTGGGATGTGGCCAAACACACGGGCTCTAAGTCTCTAAGTTATTAGTATCAGACATGCTTGCAATCATTATCTTATTAATTCACGAAGATTTCCCGAGGCAGACCATGGACAGCAAAGATGCTGAAGAACTCTGTGCATAGAAAAATAATTTTTGAAGGGCATTTCTTATATTAGTAATTTTCAAATTATAGGAGGTGCCTCAAGGAAGACTTGGATGAATCAGGCGGAGGAGGGAGGAGGAAAAGGGTTTGTTTTACAAAGCTCATCTCACATTAAGCATAAAGGTCTATAATAATTTATTTATTTATTTAACGTGTGGGTTTGTCAGGGGTCCAGTTTTGATTAGTAGCATATTTGATTGACAGGTGACCTTGAAGTCACTAGGTCACTTCCTGGCTTTTTGTTTTCACTAGATCTGGAGCCTTTCTGTCTGTTTTCATCCTCCTGCTTTCTGCCTGTCTTGACCTGGGTTGGAAGGGTATGTTGGGAGGACAAACTGACAAACTGGTATGAGATGGTTGTACTAAGTGGGTCTGAATACATTTTCTTTTCTTATCTTGTCTTCTTTCACCTTCCTTCTCCTTTTAGATGTGTTCTCTTTGTTTTTTTAAAATGACTATGCCATTTATGAAAATAAAAGCAATTCATATATGTGGTAAAAAAAAGAGAAATTAGACAGTAAAAGAATGTTGAAATAAACCAGACTAACTTTATTTAAAGGTAATTTTTTAAATTTTATATTCACTTTACTGGCATACAACCCCTACAAAAGACAAAATTAACCCTTCTCAGTCAGTGTTTCAGACCCGGAGTATGTGATAAAACCCTGATGGTGACATTTTTCTTAGTTTCTCTGAATACATTAGTTGCCTTGCTGTTGTAGTTCAAAAATTGCTTCAAGTTCTTATCATAATATTAGTTGGGTTGTAGGATGTTAGTAGATATAGTAGGATTACATTGTAGATAGAAGATTGATTGGTGTATTTTCTTTTTTAAAAATTTTCTGCTATTTTATTTACAGGTGGATCCCTTGCCCTCGTCATTCTCCATGGAATGAGGCAGACACTTCCCGAACCCGTGACCTGAAGCACTGACGAGCCAAGCATGTGGCTTACTATGACAGCTTTGGGGTCATCAAGGGTGATGCTTCCAGAAATGGCAGTCAACAGGGGTTGACAACTTCCCAAGACACCAAAGTGAGTCTCTCAGATAATCAAACCTTTGGACTGAGGGGACCTCAGATGTCAGGACGTTATTTAACAATTGGCAAGAAACCTCTGCTCTAGAAAGTGTCCCAAGTGGCTCCCAGAGAATCAGAGCAGTGTCAGGACCAGAGGAACCAGCAAGGACCTTGGAGAGAGAGACGCCCAAATCTCCTTCTGTTGGCTGATGCCTTGGTGCCCAAGACACAGAAGCTGCAACATGTTACAAATTGGGCCCAGAAGTTCTTATCCAACCCTCCAGAAGAGCATGGGTTGAAGAGTCCCCCAACTTCTCTAGAACTCCCTCGGTCTAATCTTTGTCGAAGGTCAAGGAAATAAGAGAAATGCGCATGGGGTCATTCGATTCTCCACCCCTGCTTGGAGAACACCAGCCCAGTGCACGAACAGATAAGCACAGCTGCTGTTTAAGATCCCAAAATAACTTGTCAGAAATGTGCGTGTCTTTAGAATTGTCACGCTCCCTCCAGAAGGAGGGTTTTCTAGACAGTTTTGTGGGTGCCCTCCGGAGAGACTTCAGCAGGAAGATTCAGCTCCACCAAAGTAGCACGGAGTAGGAGATGGTTGTATTCAGACCCCCAGTGAAGATGAGATGTTTTCAGGAAACACACTGTGGCTGAGAGGTTGGGGGCTTCCTGTTCTAGGCAGGAAGCCTAAAGGATTTTCAGGAAATGGCTTGCTTTCCCCAAGTGGGACCACACTGGTGTTGAAAACCATGGTGCTAGTTGTGTTTCTTCCACTGGGGAGACACTCCTGGAGGCTGAAGTCAGGAATGTACAGGAACAGTGGAGTCCCATGTGGGGACCCCCAAGGATGTCACAGTGGAACTCAAGGATAATATCTGCAGAGGTGAAGACCCCATCTAGAGACTGCCTGTGGGCCAACTAATACCCCCTTATGACAGCTCCAGTTGAAAGAGAAAGGAATTGGACAACATGGGGCTCAATCCATGGTTCCCCCCAATTGATATAAAGCACAAAAATGAGTGGGGCCATACCCCCCTGGAGAGCATGGGGAAGACTATCACAGGGAGAGTGCCCAGAGTGGCCTGAACAGAAGTGTGAGGAGTTCTGCTGAAAGCAGCTCTGCTGTGATAACTCAGAGGCAACGTGATCTACCACATCCTGAAAACCACGTGATCCCTCAAATTGCCAGCCTCTCAACGAGTGTTTCAGAAGGCCCCTTGGAGAATGCTCTCCCATAAACATTTGGGAGCCGTTGTATTCCGTGGTATGTGGTGTGGTGCACATGCCAGCACTAAGACCCATTGCCACCAACCAAGGTGGACAGTGGTTCAACGCAGACACCTTGGCAGTCACCAGCCAAATAACTCATGAGGAAAAGGAAAAGACAGATTTCTCCAAATCACTCCATTTCCAGAGATATTTCCAAAACTGGTTTGAAGGCATTCTTTTCACCCCGGGATGCTGGGGACAGCCTCTCCTGGAGTTATGAGCCACCATGTAAACCAGAGCAAGAGCCCACTGTAGTGGAGACATATTTCTATTATTTGCAAAAAAAGAAGAATGCCTCTTTGCCTTTCCAGGGGCCTAGACTGCCTGAAGCAGAGTCAGTCATCACATCCTCAGTGGGGAAAGGCAGGCCATAAAGGGGCCAGCCTGGACAGGGAGACCGAGGAGTGGAGAGATGGGTGTGAGTGATGTGGCTGTGGAAGATGAGGGGGACACCTGTCCCCAAGGACGAGGCTGTGTGGAAGAGACCAGCTTCTGGAAACTTCAAGGCAACTATGGTATGAAACCAATGCTGGGGAAAGAGTCTCATGAGCAGTAAATTTATTGGCACTTGTACAACATATCATGTGGCCACTGGGGACGAGACACAGCTCCTTCTTTATGTATTGCCACTTAGCTTCATTTTCCATAAGTATAAAATGTGGATTGTCTTAGTTTTCTTATGGATGCTATAACAGAAATATGGTAGACTGGGTGGCTTAAACAACAAACACATATTTCTCATAGTTCTGGAGGCTTGGAAGTCCAAGATCAAGGCTAAGACAGATCCAGTGTCTAGTAAGGCCTCATTTCCAACTTCACAGGTAGCTGTCTCCTCACTGTGTTCTCACATTATGGAAGCAGAGAGGGGAAGCAAGTGCCTCCTGAGTCCTATCAGGGCACTAATCCCATGAGGAGGACTCCAGCCTCATGACCCCAAGTAATTCCAATCACCTCCCAATAATATCACACTGGGGAGTAGGGGTTCAACATATGAATTTTGGGGGAATATAAGCATTCAGGCCATAACAGCAATAATTATCAGAGTAATGTATAAACTCTAAGATACTATGCAAATATTAGTTTTATTTTGGTAGACCAAAAGACATTAGCTAATTCTAAGTAATCTTAGAAAATAGTTATTCTGAAAGATAAATGCTATAGTATTCTTCTCAGATGCTTGCATTTTCCATAAGCTTGATGATTCTATTCATTTTGCTATCTAGTATTTTGTATGGTCATAAACATTTTATGCCTTTCAAGCTGTCAGAGGGGTGGGGAAGAAGGAGGAACTGGTTGGAAAAAGGGGGGAAGGGATGAGCCAAAGAACATGTATGCGTGACCCACAGACACAGACAACAGTGTGGGAATGGCAGAGGGAAAGGGGGTCAGGGGCTGGGTGGAGGTGGGCAAAAGCAGAGAAAGTGGGGACATCTGGAATAGTGTCCACAATAAAAACAAAGTTAAAAATATACATTTTAATGACCAAGCATTAGATAATAGAATCTTTCTGTCTATTCTGATTGGGGTGAAGATAGAAAATAATTAATATATTTTTATTTCATGGAATAAGCTCAGATTAGAAATTTAAAACCTTTTGCCAGATCATTATACAAAAATTTTTGTTATTTGAATTTGTTCTCCTCTGTTTTTTTTAAACTAGGTTACATGATTTGTTGTAAACAATAGTAAAACATAATGTTGCAAAGCTGTATTGAGATACAGTTCAATTGGTAGAAGACATGTATTATTAAAGTAGGCTTATAAAACTCATAAAATTTGGGAAGCTCAGTGACATGCATCCCGTGAGTGCAGATGCAGTAAATCTGTAGATAAAACCTATGTATGGAATAAAATCTATGTGAAAAATAATATCTGTAAAAATCCACATGAAACATGAAGGATTTGTAACTTCTTCTAATTTTCTATTTTTAGGGAAGTTATATTCTGTTACCTTGAAAGCAACATCCAGAAAGAGCAGCCACAGGGGTAGCGGGAAATGTTTAGTATTGCCCATGCACCTCCTAAACACGGAGATGTGAAACTAAGGTTTGACTGCTCTTTTGTTTTGTCATGTACTATTAACTTTTAAATAGCTAAGTATCAATATTGGCAGCCTTCTGAGAAATTACTTAATATTCTAGGTTACTCAGTGTGGTGAAATCACTTATGTACTGGAGGTCTGCCAGGTGTAAGATACTTTACAGGGTGCTATAACGGACAGAAAAGGGAAGAAGAGACAGTTACTCCAGATATGACGTTCTCTACAGTAAGAGCAAGCCAAGCGCTGGGGGAGGAAAAGTGAAGTTATGGTACTGGTGGAATTAGGAGAGGCCTTACCTAGCAGATGGTAAGAAAGTAGACTTTGAAGGGTGGGTAGATGTTCAACATGTAAGAAAAGGAATACCAGCCGGTGGAAAAATCAGGAGCATAGTCATAGAGTTAAGATTCTTGGATTTTTAAAAGATTTTATTTATTTATTTTTAGAGAGAGGGGGAGGGAGAGAGGAGAGGAAGAGAAACATCAATATGTGATTGTCTCTCACATGCCCCCTACTGGGGACCAGGCCACACCCAGGCATGGGCCCTGACTGGGAGTCCAACCAGTGACCCTTTGATTCTCAAGCCCACATTCAATCCACTGAGCCACACCAGCCAGGAAGATGCTGAGATTTTGTTGAAGGAATAATGAGTTGTCTAATGTCACTGGATATATCAGGATTATTTTGGTTGCAAGTGATGTAAACACTACTCAAACTAGTGGGGCAACAGAAAACAAAAATACTGCTCTCTTTATTTGAAAATTTGTTCAGGTTTTATTAGCAACCCAACACAAGAACATTATCATTCAACCTGTCTCCATTCCTCGGTTTTACTTGCAAGATGGCAAGATACCTCACCCACCTTTTATATTACATTCATCAATAGGGCACCTTCTATAAATTAGAGCAGATTTCTCCAAAGAGTTCCTCAGCTTTGTTTTCTGCTTGTTTTGGGATCCTTACCCAGTGCTGGAATACAGAAGTTGAAGTCAAAAGACTTGGGCATGAATCATGGCACTGCCACTTGTGAATTGGGTGACTTTGGTTGAGTTAAACTCTCTGAGGCTTAGTTTCATCATCTGTCACATGGGTACAATATTTACTCTACCAACATTGAAGGAATTTTTTAAGATAAAATGAATAAAGTATATTAAAGTACTTTGAAAATTATAAATGTTTTATGCATTGTAAGACATGATTAATAGAAATAATAGTATGTCTATTTCATACATCCCAACTTATCCTAGAACTATCTGACCTTTTTGGTTTATACCCCTTTTATAAAACAGTCTCATGTCATTTTCATCATTATCAAACAGTGAATGCTTATTAAGTGCTTACTCTGTATGTGCTCAGCATGTTGCATGCTGTGTCTTGTATTTATTCTTTCCAGTAGTCCATTTTTTAGAGAGGTGAGGATCTTGTCCAAGCTTACCTAGTTAGTTAGTAAGTGACAGAGCCAGTGTTCCAACCCATCTGCCATATGAAAAGTTTTGCTTTGAATTCCTCCACTCTACTTTCTCCAAAGTCCTTCTCTTCAGTCCTGTAGGTCATTAACGCAATGTGTCCTAGATAGTTCATGCCTATGCCACCACGGTGTTAAAACTCTTTTGCAAATGGCAAAATTCTGTTCCGGTTTCCAGTTGTTCTGAATCCTTCCCTAGAATGTGATTGTGAATATATTTGGTTGAATACATTTCCTTGTAAAGACATCTGTATATTCTGTGATGTTGATGTATCCCTGTGTTAAGTACAGCTACTGTGTACTATTACAGACATGCTTGGATGGTTTTCCAGTTTTATGACATAGAATCCATTTGTCTGGTTTCATCCAGTGTCTTTGGGAAGCATAATTGGTTTAATTCTCTGCAACCAAACTTACCAAAAGCATCTTTCCCTGGGAACTCTGTTACTTTCCCAGCAATGAGTTTGGCATTAAAATCTGTTGTCTCTGCTAAGTTCATAGGACTCATGACCAGTGCAAGTGCAGTGCTTGACCCTTATATCCTAGGTGTAGATATACCCATCTGACCTGGCCTCTGGACCTCAGACACATACATACAACTTTAATTGGCACTGGAGCCACATACCTGGCAGGTGTGAAATTATATTCCCAGGTCTCTGCTCTCCATTCCCTAACATCCCTGCTCCTCTGTCGTGTCTTTCATCCAGTGGCTGGCACTGCTGTGTACCCAACTGCCCAGGCCAGAATGTCAACGTCATCCGTGATTCCTTCTTCCTCACCTTCCATATCTGGTCCATCCCAAATCCTGTCAGTTTTATCTTCTGACCATGTTTTGAATCTAGTTATTCCTCTTCATGCTCATGCCCTCACATTCTGACCTCCACAGGGGACTGCAATAGCCTCCTACCTGGTCCCTCTTAACCACTCTCTCACTCTGATCTATTCTCCACACTGTTGTGATTTTTCAAACATATTAGATCACTCGAAAAGGTATTGCCATTGTCCTCAGAAAAAAGAGTAACTGCATTAACCTGTCCTACGGGGCTCAGGTTGGTTCCTCCTGGGCAGTCTGCAGTCCTTCTGGTGCGGTGCAGACTCACCCGTGCTCAAGCCTTTGCCCTTGTTACCTTGCCTGGAGTGCCCTCTCTTCCACCAGGCCCTGACTTAAGTGATAATCACTCTTCATATATGAGCTTAAGGCCCTGAGGGAGTTTGCCACCCCACCACCCTCAGACTAGATCTGGATCTGGTCTACTTGTCTATTTGTTTCTAAGGTGCCCTATTTCATCTTTTAAGTAGCTTATTTAAAATATAATAGAGTGGAAGAAGGATCTACAAGGTCAGGATCGAGTCTGTCCAGTTCATGAGGAACCAGCTCTGTGCTTAGCCCTTGATAGGTGCTCTGTTCAATATTTATTTATTGAGTAAATGAATATAATATTGAGTATATAAATATGATGTTGGTGGGAAGCTATCCTCATTTTTAGTAAATTGCCATGTGTCTGTTCCCCTTTCCTCTTTCCTTCCCTCCCTCCTTTCCTTCCTCCCTTCCTACCATAATATATCTCATTGTCATATGTGAAATATACATATATTATATAGTTTATATGTATAATAATTTATATTTTGCTAGCTTTAAGAATTGGATTCTTTTAAGGAATAATCCAGATAAGGAATATCTTTCTCTTTTAAATACTGCTTTCTTTTAAAGCCATTTCTGTTTAAAATTTTCTAAAATATATTAGAAAGCTTATTAGAAATATATATTAGAACTATTTATAATGATCTTCATTATAAATATGCATATCTATAGTCTATTTGCTCATTTGTTATTTTCATCTATTACATCTTTGAGTTATTGTAGCTGCCTGACTGGTTCATCTTTAACTAGCCTTATTTTCACTCAATCTGCTTCAGAGGTAGAAATTAATTAAATGTACTTTTTAAGCTTGTGTGTTAAATTAGAGTTAATAAGGCTTTGAATGAAAGCCTAAGAAGCAAACTATGATGTGGTATTATTTTAGCTCTTTTCTCCTGTATCCTGGACTGGCTTCTGGATGCTTGAAGTAGTCACAGGTCTGATAATCTGGGAAGAGAGATATTACTGTATGTATTCTTGCATTTAAGAGTGAAGGTATTTAAAATAGAATGCAGACCACATGATAAATAGAATTGAAGAGAACACAAATCATGCATGAAATTGCATCAGGTAATTTTCCTTATTTACATACTAAGCAGAGCTAGATCTTCAGGAGAAGACTAATTTGTAGTTAGCAATAGAGAAGTAGGAAAAAAACCCCATTAATATTTACAGTTAGCCCAACTGCTATATTGGTCCACAGGACTATAAATGTTTTATTCTAAAATTGTTTTTCACAATTCTATTTTTCAAAAATTGTAAATTAGGGCTAGATTGTTTCAGGAGTTGCACCCAGAAACTAATTAGTATTTGGGGTGTCCCCATTACATTAGCAAGACCTCTGCAAAGCCAATACGCAAGCTCTGACATCCTCTCCTTCTGAGACACAATTCAAAATGATTTCAGCAAAATATGATGATGGGAGGACACTCTCCTCCCTGCTGAGAATCCTGGCTGGGCTGATGCCTGGCATTCCCCTGCATCTTTTTGGTGCACAGTCTGAGGCCTAACAAGTGCAACTTCCAGACAGGGACATGGGGGCAGTTGTCTCCCCATGAATAGCCAGGGTGAAGTAGCCTCATTTGACTTGCTGGGCAGATGTCCTTCTTCCCCATCTTCTTCAAGGTTCTCCCAAGACTATCACTGGCTGGAGTGAATGATAACTGCTAGGAAAGGAAGGGCCATCTTTCCATTGGAAGTCTATGAGTACTGGCATTCCCCTGTTAGAACTGTGCCTCAAACTCATTCCAGACAATGAAAGCTTCTAAGTGGAAAGTCCCAGAGTCTAAGGCCCAACAGAAAGAGGATGCCCTTGATTCCTTGGACCCACTTCTGGATCAAAGTCAACTAGAGGTTATATCCAGAGTAAGCAGCTTCACCTCAGTTTCATTGTCCTAGCAACCATAAATTGCTAGCTTGTTTTCACATTTCAGGGAACAACAGAGGACTTGACTTAACTAATTCATCTAACAAACTTTTTGAGACCTTATTATGTGCAGATACTGCCTTAGGCACTGGGGACACAGCAGTGAGCCAAACAGACAAAGGCATTCCTCCCTGCGTGGAGCTTACCTCCCAGCTGAGTGGAATGGAAAATGAAACACAAGTTAGTGAACCATGAAATAGTGGCAGATGGTGATAGGTGTTTGGAGGAAAATAAATCATCAAAGGGAATAGAGAGTGTTGGAGGGATTGTGAGTTTAAACATGGCGGCCAGGGGTGTCTTACTGGGGGAGAATTGAAGGAAGAATTAAAGGGTGCAGCCGAATGGGGCCAACAGCAAGTGCACAGGCCGTAATTGGGAACTTTCTTTCTGTTGGTCTTTCTGTTTGTTTGTTTGTTTGTTTGTTTGTGACTGTGTGTATATTTTTGGAAGAATCTTATACATCTGTGTATAAAATGTGTCTGTTTGTGTATACATCCTTAAGAAATGTTCACAAATGCCATCATTAATGAGCATCCTGTCTACTACTTTCTTTTTTTTAAATCCTCACCTAAGGACATGTTTCCACTGATTTTAGAGGACAAGGAAGGGAGTAGACAGAGACTGAGAGAAGTAGTGATGTGAGAGAGAAACATTGATTGGTTGTCTCCTGTGCGTGCCCTGACTGGGGATCGAACCTAAACGTAGGCAAATACCTTGACCAGGAATCAAACCAGCAACCTTGTGGTGCAAGGAACTTTGTTCTAACCAACTGAGCCATGCTGCCAGGGCCTGTCTACCAGTTTCTTGCATAAGCAGGTCTTAAGGGTCTTTCCACACTAATAGGCAGTGCAACCTCATTTGTTGCTGGCTGCATTGTGTTCCACATTGTGCCATGTGCTACATGTAGTTGACCAGTTCCCCACAAATGTACTACTAGGCTGTGACCAGTTCACAGTTCAGCTCCATGTCTGAGAACTTGAGAGGCATTCTCCCTGGCCGTCGTCCACGTCAGCCACGGAGTTGTATCTAGGCCTCTGTTGCCATCACCCACGCTCTGTCTGCTCTTTCCTTCCTTCTTCCCTTCAGTTCAGGAAAGACCTGTCTGCATTCAGTCCAGCAGCTGGGTCCTCAGTAGTGCCAGCTCGTGCTAACAGATGTCTTGTCAGTGCATTGTTGGCTCACCGACATGGCTGTGGAAACAAACTCTGTGTGAGAGGACTCAGAAATGTATTGTGTTGGCATGTCACGGATGTTGTGGTGTCACTCACTGACATTCTTGTGCTTCCTTTCTCCCTCAGTCTGCACAGTCAGCCCTCCATAGCCCTGGGTTCCACATCTGTGCATTCAACAAACTGCTAGCGAAAATATTTGAAAAAATGTAATGTTGTTGCTGACCTGTACTCTATACTTAGGTCTACAATGGTTGTGTCTGTACTGAACATATACAGACCTTTTTCTTGTCCTTATTCCCTAAACAATGGGATATAACAAGTATTTGCCTAGTATTTGCATTGTATTAGGTATCGTAAGCAATCTGGAGATTATTTAAGCTATAGGGGTGGATGTGTGGGTTATTTGCTAATACTAAGCCATTTTATGTAAGGAGCATGTGAGAATTTTGGTGTCTGTGGGGCGGGGGGAGCGGTCCTGTAACCAATCCCACGATGATGCCACCTGGCACCGAATGGGCCTGGGCAGCACTGAACAGGACAGTCTCATTCTGGCCTCTGGTGGACGATGCTCTTTCCACATGCAGACTAACTATGTTGGTTCAGCAGTCCCTGTAACAAACATCTTTTCAAAGGTCAACTGCTTTTCCTCCACCTTCCAAAGTGTAACCCAGTTGGTTTCCTGCTTCAAATCCTGCATTGTATCTTCTTTTTATCTTGTGGAAGGCCTTGGGAATATTGGGGCAATTAATCACCAAAGTAATTTGAGGTGAATGCATTCCAGTGCTTACACCGGTTTTTTACATTTGTAATGTTTTGTATGATTTTTCATATGCAAAGGTGGCTTTTGTGGCAGTCTTCTTTGTTTATTTTATTGTCTAAATACTTAAAGTTTTAATTTATTTCTATAGTAAGATGTTTTCTCTATGTTTATCCCTTTCCTCATTTATTTATAACTTTTAAATTATATGAGACCAGAAAGCTACTCCTTCTGCCCTCTCTCACCTTCTTTGGCTTTGTTTTTCTGCAGCCCTGCTCACTCAGCAGTAGTGAGTGCGTGTGACCGAAATGTGCCATGTGAGTGAGTGGCTTGCTGAGGGGAAACATTGCTTTGTTTTCCAGGCCCATTAAATAGGCTCATTCTGCCTGAGATGTTGGGCTGAGGTGAATGGTGGGTGGTAAACGCTGGGAGAAACCCAAGGCCCAGTAATCAGCATCCTTATCTCAAAGTGACACTGTGTTAGTCTGGAGGGTTAATGTAGTCGGGCCACTCTCTGGGGTCTGCCCACTGGCAGCTGTCATGGGGGTCCATCCACGTGGAAGGGCATGCAGAGAACAGAATGAAAGGCAGTGTATTATGCACAGGGAAAGAGGTTTTCTTCTACACACAAAAAGGGGCGGAACCTTTGATGTTCCTTTTTTTAGACAGTAGAGAGAAAGGGGTGAATTCTGTTGAGATGCCTTTACTTAACTTGCATGTCAGGTGGTCTATTTCCTTGAATATAAATATATGAAGTCATAGATTTCAGGTGGCTTCTTACTTCCAAATTATATGTCTTTGGGAAATTTAAAAAGATCACATTATCTGGGGACTCCTGATGCTGCATATTAAAGGAGTGGTCCCTTAACTATATAGTAAATAAAATGGTCCAAAAAGTCATTTTGTTCTGGGGGCACCTCTGAGACCAGGGAGAGATTTTGTGAGCTGGCTGTGACTGCGATGACATTGAGATGTACACGTGAACTTCCAACAGCCAGTTCTTTCAGAAATGTGAGTGCAAAGCAGTGCTGCAATCAAGCAACTAAATTGTTCCCCTGTGCTTTTATTGCCATAGATTTCAAGGCATTTCAAGACCAAGCTTGGCTGAGGCAGAGGAGAGAACCTCTACTGGGACTTACCTCACTGCTTATGCTGTTGGTAGGCAGCCAAGTCATTAATATGCCAAATGGTCAAATCTGTCCTATGGAACCGAAGAGAGAACAGTTACATGTGTCAGATCCAATTAAAATTTAAAAGCAGGAGGAGCTGACAAGCCAGGGTGAAGAAAGGAAACTTAGGTCTATGATTTTCAAACTGCTAGCATGTTAGCATCACTTTTCAGAAGCACTCCTAAAGTCTGTGGTCTCAAGAATAATTTTTAAAACTTTTCTCCAGAAGTTTCTTGTTCGGGAATCATCACTGAAGGCCACCAGTGTCACTTTTTATGCTATCAGTGTAGGCTCAATCCCAGTAGTTCTGTGTGATGATGGACCCATGTCCCCATCAGAACCTCAGCAAACACCTCTCTCCAGGTTGGCCTTTCTGTGGTTCTCAGGGGCTGTATTTACACAGTAAGGAGGGTGGGATTCTTGAAGAGGCAGGGCAACTCCTGTGAGCAGGGACTGCTCTGCCCCTTGGGAGAGCACAACTTTCCGTTTTGTTCTAAGTTGTCAGTAATAGCTATCCCAGAAGACCAGCCTGCCCTTCCTGTTTAGGGAACCACTTGTTCTTCATTAAAGGAGCAGCACTAAAGGATTGGCATCACTTCAAGAGCTGGATAAAGATTGAATTGATCTGATGGGTGTGGATTTCCACGTCTGCAGTTAGCATCTTGCCCTTTGAGTTACCACCTGAAGGACTCTCCCATGGAGGTGCTGGCAAGTCAGGGAGGCCATAATTAACCTCTTTCTTCCCTTGCCTGTTATAGGACATCAGGAGTCAGAGAGATTGAAATAATGGCTTTATAATGCAGCAGCATGGTTGTAATTCTAGGTTTGAGTTGGCCTCAAACTCACAAGACACAAATAGATTTTAATCTCATGTTACATTTAGGGGGCATTATAGAAACACACAGAGGAAGAGGTACTGCGGGCACAGTGTCTTTACCTGATGAAGCCAAGGACCAGCTCTTTTTGCCATCACCCACACAAGGTGCATAAGGCTGCCGAGTGAGAGCCAAGGGGTATGAGCTCACCCAGACACACAGATGCCACAGCTCCTCTTCCCCATTAATTTTTACACCATTCTAGTTACACAGGCCTAGACCTACATGCCAACGGAAGCACAGAGCCACTCAACACAGTGGGAAAGATACTCCCTATTTATCTTAACTACCATTTTTAAGGCAGTTCTGAAGGCAGCTAGGTTGTTTGTAGGCCTCATGTCAACATTTTTCTTGCCATTACTAATTTAACATGTGTCCAAGCAAATACCTCATCCTCTCCATTCCAACCTGCTCCTCTCGCAGCCTTCCCCATCTTGGTCAAGTCCAACTTCACAAGCCAGCTGCGAGGACCAAACCCCTGGGAGTAATCTGAGGCTCCTTCTCTCTTCCTTGTGCCACACTGATAGCCACCATGCTAGCCCAGACCACCATCCTGTTGTTGCTGGCTAGACAACCCCAGACCCTCCTGACTGGGTCAGACTGCTGACCTCTAACATTTATTATCTAATTTACATTCTCTGTCTTTTAAAAAAAGACACCTATGGTACTTTTTGTCTCAGTTATCACATTCACTTCCATATGGAAACATCTACCCTATTTAGATTTTAATATCTAACTCCATATGCATGAGGCCATTTAGAAGGAGGAAACTACCATTTATTGGCTGCCGGCTATGTACCAAGCACTGTGTTAGGTGCTGTTTCATTCGAACCAAGTTATGCACAGGGTTTGCATTCTGCCTACCACAGGAATTGATTTTCTCTCTACAACTCATTGAAATGCTTAGAATTACTGACATGCTGATTTGGTGTATAAAATTCCATTCATCACAGTGAGGCTGGAGAAATATTCTATAGGGCAAGTGTCCATATACTTGAGTGTTCTCTGGTCCTGTATTACTGTAGGTAGTTATACGTCAGATGGGGGAATAAACCCACTCTTCATTCTCTCCCATTGTTCACCATGTGGTAGAGTTTCTGTGTTACACTCCTGCAGGTCCAGCTGTGGAGTGGATTCTGGTTCAGGCACCTTGGAGCAGCCCAGGCAGGGATCTGGCACTAGGGCTGCCCACCAGGAGCATGAGAGTGTGATCTGACAGGCAGGCAGGTGGGTTTGGGCAGTTCTCAGTCCCACTTGATGGTGTTGTCCATGACTCCTGCTGAACTTGTACCACAGAAGCAAGGAATGCCAGCAGTTCTGAACAGCATACACATTCCTTCATCTGTACTTGACCTCAAGAAGGCCTAGCATAGGGGTGGATGTGTTCATTTAACTTCTGGAGCTCATATCCTATTTCTCACTAGAATACTGGGCACATTGTTCAAGGCACATTTGTATGGTTTTTCAACAGTAAAGCCATCTTTATAAGAAATAGTACTAAAACAGTTTGCACTTCAGCATGGTGTTACTATTTTTTAAGTATATTTTATCGATTATGCTATTACAGTTGTCCCACTTTTTTCTCTCCTTTATCCCCCTCTGCTCTGCAATGCCCTCTCCCCTCCCTCCTTAGTTCATGTCCATGGGTCATACATATAAGTTCTTTAGCTTCTCCATTTCCTATATGCCTCCTCCCCATCTATTTTATGCCTACCAATTTTGCTTCATTTTCTCAATGATAAAATTGCATTCATCATTGCCTCAGTTAACCTGAGCGGTGAGCTTTACTTGCTCCTGATGTGGTCAGCAGTCTTGATCACTGCTGCCATTATCTAACCAGTTGTTTTTTAAACTTTTATTTTGGAACAATTTTATATTTAGAGAAAAGTGGCAAAGATAGTATAGAATTCCCATATATCATTCATCCAATTTTTCTAATGTTAGTCTCTCCAAATGAGGTTTTAATCCAAGTCATTGGGAAGCATAACATTTTTTGAGACAGGTGAGAGTGAGGGAAGAGGGAGGAGGGGGACAGGAGTTTGATACTTGAAGTCAATAATTCCTTGAAGGAAAAGAATGGCCAAGCTTGAGTCTTTTCAACATTGTCAGTTTCCATTTTCTCCAAGGGACAGTGTGTAAGGGCTTGATAGAAGCCCAGACCACATGATTCTTTTCTACAGACTCCAAGTGTTTAAAAATTAATGGCTAAAAATTGTGACCAAGCTGTGCTTTGCAATGGTTCAGGAGAAATGAGTGAATTCGCCCAGTGGCTTTCCTGTTGGCATTACCTGATCTTCTTTTATTCTTAAGTGTGTCAAGAAGTGATAAAGGGATGGCTGTGGACAGGGCTATTTCTGCAGGGGATTATAATTGGTACCTGCCAGTTTATCACTCTGTAGGGGGAAAATATAGTCAAACAAGGATGCCCTCTGTCTGCAGAAAGGCCATCGTGTTTTCTGGAGCCTTTGTTAGCAAATTGGTTTTCCTGGTGCTTGAAAATTTTAAATCCACAGACTCTTCATACCTTCCCAAGCCAGACCTTCCTCTGTCTGAATGCAGTGTGGTTACTCATGGCCTCCTGGAGATCATGGGGCATTTTAATCATTAGACTAGAAGGATATGTCTGTTCTTTGTCTTCCAATGGGTCTCAAACTAAATCTCTTCTGTTCCAGGGTCTGTTGAAACATTCTTTTTCAAGAATGTGTGTCAGGATGTGGAGAGAGAAAATGAGGTTCCCAGGCTGTGTACTGCATGAATAATCAACATGCTAGTCTCATTGTTACTTAATTTTGAATGATCCCAGTGTTTCCAAATGGGAAGAACCTTGCTTGAGTAGGAAGGTCACTTGGTGATTAAATGGGCATGGATCGTGTTGGATGGGGGAAGCTGATGGGTCCTGAAATATGGTTTTTCCTAAAGCTAGGGGAGCTTTTTCCCCAGCAGCTACTGATTTAGCAGAATTTAGCAGAATTTAGTGGCAACTGGAGTCAAAATACCTTAAAACTGCATAATTGGTAATTACACATATTAACAAGTGATTTAATGCAGGTGGGAACCTTGGCTAACAGCCAGGCCTTTTTCAGCATTCTGTTTTCTTATTTAGGCTTTTTTAAAAAACATGTCAAGTAGTTGTCATTAAGTACCAAGATAAAAGTGCAGCATTCACAGAATAAAAATGAGTGCTGTGAAATTCATAATTATAAGTAAAATGAAGGGCTGAGAGTGTAAAACTGAATCTACCAAGATTTGATGTATTACATAAAGGAAGGGCAAGGTCATCAAAGAAGAGGTGTTTTTCTTTTGCATGTAGGTGGATACCTATTGGTTCATTAGAGTTCAATAGATACCTCATACTTTATTTTTATGATTTACAATTATATTTTGAGATAATACGCTCAATTAATAATGCAGTATACTTTTCACACTGTTTTGAAGAGCACATTTTCCTTGGAGCTTATATTCACATATAGTTGAGATGCAAGTATTTCAGTAACAGGGACAAAAATTATAAACATAGGACAATTAATAGCCTTTCTGGATCCTTGAATCCTAGAAATGTGTGTTGATGTTTGGACTATTGTGGGGAAAAGCACTGTGGAATTGGAGGAAACCAGACAGGCCACAGAGATTTTATATCAGAAAGGAATGAAACTAGCAAAAAGAGGAAATAATCCAGAAAGGCAGCAGGCTGGGAGTGGACTGGATGGGGAGGACATATTCAGGGAGCTCAGAGAGACCAAGTACAGTCAAGGATGCCACTCCGCAGTGTGAGGAATTTTGAAAGAGAAATAAACAGGGAAGCAGGAGTTTAGGACATTTTATCAGAATACTGATGTTTATTTGAATGAGATACACAGGGTCAGGCTCTAGAAGACACATAATTACATTTTTGCTATATTAACAAATAGGATTTTAGATTGCAGGTGACCACCTTAGATTTATTCAAGAATTAAGACAGAGTACCAGTTTATCACATTTGCCTTGTCTATGGAATGTGCAAGATTGTAGAGTGAACAACAATGAGGCATGAAATATGATCATTCTTAGAGTTACACTAAAAACCAAAGGGCACCATGCTGAAATTGGGATTACAGTGTTTCAGAGATGTGTGGTTGAGGACTAGAAGTTCCAGGTAGAAATCTCATTTTAGGGGATATTATGAGCAATCTCCAAAATGAGGAATTCTGTAAAACTTTCTAACAAAAGTGTCACCTGGGAAGTAACTTTTCATCTACCCTGAATGGTAACCAATTTCTCAAGAAATTGGAACCTAAATGGGTGGATCAAAAAACTATGGTACATTTATACAATGGAATTCTTTGCAGCAAAAAGAAAGAAGGAGCTCCTACCATTTGCAACAGCATAGATGGAACTGGAGAGCATTATGTTAAGTGAAATAAGCCAGGTGGTGAAAGACAAATACCATATGATCTCACCTTTAATGGGAACCTAATCAACAAAATTAACAAGCAAGCAAAATATAACCAAAGACACTGAAATTGAGAACAGGCTGAGAGTGACCAGAGGGGAGAGGGGGATTACAGGGAAAAAGGGTGAAGGGTTTGCAAGAACAATTATAAAGAACATACGGACAATAGTAAAGTGGGGGATGGAAACAGGAGGGAGGTGGGGGGGCTGGGGTGGTGGGGAGAAGTCGGGGGAAAAGGCAGAAAACTGTACCTGAACAACAATAAAAAATGTTAAAACAAACAATCTGACAGTAATCAGAGGGGAGGTGGGAAGGGATAATTAGGGGGGAAAGGGGAGAAGGGTTTTCAGGAACAACTATAAAGGACACATGGGCAAAACCAAGGGGGAGTAAAATCAGGGGAGGGAGGTGGGGGTGGGTGGGGTGGGGGGAAGTGGTGGGGAGTAAACGTAGACAGCTGTATTTGACCAACAATAAAATTAAAAAAAAAATTGGTGTCATCCATGGGAGGGGCACAAAAGCTGATGACAAAAGCACTGTCCAATTCAAGAATCTTTTGCAGCACTGGTGGTGAGCCCACACCCTGTAATGTGGACTGGGCTTTGGCTGTGGGAGGGAACACGGCTCCTTCCTGCCAGCCACATGGTGTTTGTGGACAGAACCCCCTGAATGGTGGTTAGCTAATGTCAATGCCACACTGCATGGCAGTGAACCCAGAGGAAGTGGGAAAATCTTCTGTTGAGTTGATGTTTTTTATTTTGGTTTCCAAACTTTGGAATATGCCCTCTGTTGTGGATAAGCTGGACTGAGGTCAGTGGAAGGAAAGGAAAGAAATACCTGGTCTCTAGGCAGCTTTATGCACTTTGAGCAAATGCAGTGCATTTAATTTTTTTTCTTCTCTCTCTCTCTTTTGAGATGTGTAACTTCTCTGCACTAGCTTTATAGCTCCCATCGCCTCTTGTTCTATTGTAGGAGCACAAGAGGGATGCAGGTATCTCACAGTGGCTGATGAAATATGGATTTGTATATTTTTCCTTATGTCGCACAAGGAGCTTCCTCTGTTTTTCACAAGTGTGTGACCACTTCTACCAGTTTGCAAGTGATGAAAGCCTCTGTAAGGAGACAAATCTGTATTTGAAACAAATGGACCCTAACTGGGAAGAAAATGTCCATATGACTTGACTTCAGCAAGTTTGCTTTGTAATTTTCCATTGTCTAAGGGAAGTACTTTGAAAATCACATTATAGTTTCCTGGCCATTATCACATTGATTAGTATAGTCCTTCAATTTATGCATTTGGTCATCCATCCATTCAACCTGTAAGCCAGGTGTCATGGAGATAATGATAAGAATTAGACATTGGCCCTACCTTCAAAGTTCTTTTATTCTATCGGGATGAGAGTTTATAGTTAACTGAGATACAACTAATAATGCCAATAATCACTCTCACCATCATCACTTATTGAGCACTTTGTATGCGAGAGGCTTTATATTGATTCATGTACTTTGTCTCATTTATTTCTCCAAATAAATCAGGGGAAACAATAAATATCAGAACTTTTTCCACCCCAGTCTTGGAGATGAAGAAAGTCAGTCTGGGACAATGTGCTTACAATGTCATGGCTAGTCAATAGCAGAGCTCACTGTTGAGCTCCAGTACTGATATTACACAGGTGAAAACAAGGTATTGGGTAGCTGTGGAAGGCAGGAGTGATCCAGAAGAAGCATTGACATAATTTGTGCCAAGTTTTAAAGAATGAGTAGCATTTGAAGGGTGGAGAAATGGAAGGTAGAGGGAAGAAGGGCATTCTAAAGAGGTTGAATTGCATAAAGAAAGCAAAGAGGCATTACATCTGTTCAGTATTACATTTGGCTACTGGTTACAGAGATCTGAAATAACAGTAGCTTAAACAAGGGTTTTATTTTTATTTTAAATGACAGGAAATCCACAGATAAGTTGACCAGAACTGATTTAATGGCTCAGTGACATTGTCAAGGAGCCAGGATCCTTCTCTATTTTTGTTCTGCCTTCTTAGGTCATGGCTGCTGTCTTGAAGATCACTTCATGTCTACAAAATGACTGCTGGAGCTCCAACCTTCATATCATAGTTCCAGGGTGGGGGGAATGTAGGGAAGAGCAAAAGGGCAGGTACCATCTGAGTAACCCCATTTAAATTTTTTTCTTAAAACCTATACAATGATATTTTATGTCTCATTGACCACCTCTTTTTATAAGGTAGAGTAGGAAATGCAGGAGTTTTAAGTGTGTACATTGTCTTCCCCAACTTTATAGAGATTCTGTTAGGAAGAAGAGAAACATGGATATTGGAGAGCTAATTAGCACTACTTCCTATAGACGAGAAGTACGAGCACACAGCTTGTGGAGAGTGGGGTTGAGAATGTGTGTGGAGAAGGAGGCCAGCGTCAGTCATGGAGGGAGTCCCTTAAGTGCTATACTAGGCTTAGACTTTATCCTCTAGACCTGCGATTTTCAACTGGTGTGTCATAAAAAGTTTTTAAACATGTAATACCTGGCTGTTTAGTTAGGGGCATTGACATCTTTTCCCTTAAATTGTCAAATTAAAAAAAATGACAACACAACAATAGTTACCTGTTGTGGGTGCTGTGTCTTGAAACATAAATGTATAGTTCATATAATATAGTTGCTTCTAATTGGTCACATCACATAATAAGGTTGCATCTGATTGGTTAATTCTTGGTACCAGAAATCCTTATATATGAGTATATGCACTTGATTTTTTAAAAAGTCACCTTGGAGCAAAAGGGGTAGGTAAATACTGTTATTATTTTTGTAAATAAATCAAAATTACGCTTTTTTGTCAGATTAGCAAAAAATATATTTCTTTGGTGTGCTGCAGAATTTTAGTACCCGTATTTTTCAGACTATGAGACACACTTCCTCCCCCCCCCCCCAAATTTGGGAGGAATAATAGTTGTTAATGCTGCTGTTGAGTTCCGTTTACATTTACATTGGTGAAATATAATGTTATTAAATATTTTGCCACCTTTGTTGCTTTAAAATTTTCTTTTTCTAGTTTCCTCCTCTATAACCTAGGTGTGTCTTATGGTCCGAAAAATAAGGTAATTAGTTTATGTGTGCCATGAGATTAAAGAAAGGTTGAAAATTGCTGCTCTAAATAACAGGGAACATTTGAATTTAGAAGTTTTTGAGCAGGGAGTGACAGTTTCAGGAAGATCAGTCTTACAGCAATGTGAAACACACATCGCCACTGTCCCACCCACTGCCCGCAGGTGACATCGGCGCAGGATGGCTGTGAATGCGGCCCAACACACAATCGTAAATTTATTTAAAACAGTATCAATTTTTTTGTGATTACATGTCACAATGTATTTAATGTGTGGCCTAAAACAACTCTTCTTCTTCCAGTGTGGCCCAGAGAGGCCAAAAGGTTGGACACCCCTGTATTAGAAAACTTCTTAAATAGGAAGAAAACCCAATACATTGGAGTCTGGAGTGCACTTCAGACAGAAGGCGAGGATGGCAGAGTGCCAATAGTGAGCATAGAGAGGAAGGGATGCACCCCCAGAACCTCTGTGGCTAGAATCCACAGAGTAGCTGTTCAGATGTGGCGAGTTAGGTATCCACGGTGACTGCTGTCTCAGGGGGAGGGACAGGGAGAACGTGGTGGCTTCCCTGTCCTATTGTGGCTTCCTTCATTCCATCGTTAAAGAAACAGTGCTGAATAATGCATTGAGAACGAATCCCAGCAGTCCAGCTCTGTTATTTCAAAGGTAGGGATAAGTTTTTCACAAGAACCAGGGGATTAGTCAGGAAGGAGTTCCTTAATTTGGGTTACTTAGTTTTGCTGCTTAGCTTCCTCTTGGGTACGTTTTTTCCCTAGGCAGCAGGAAATGCATAGGATTCCCCAAACCAGGGCTTTGTAAACTTTGGCCCATGGGCCAAATTTGTGCCACCTGTTTCAGTGAATAACTTTAGAATGCGGTCATGCCCACTTGTCTCCGTATTACCCATGAGAGTTGTGACAAAGAAAGTATAGTACAAAAAGCCTAACACATTTACTATTCAAAGTTTAACACTTTAAAAGAAAAAGTTTGCTGGCTCCTGTCTAAAATGTTAGACTTCCTGATTCTTCTCTTTCCAGGTAATTTCTGTGGAGGGAGAATACTGTAGACCCTTTTGCTCCTGGGCCTGAGATTTAGAGGCTTAATTAGTACTTTTTATAATGTTTAAGTATCATGAAAAAATTTTAAATAAACATCAAATTAAACAAAAAGTCTTATTTGCCTATTCTCCCACGTGATTATGTGAATTATGTGGCTGTAAAAACCAATGAGAAATTAAGTATGAGCCCCTGACAGGCATTTCCTTTGCATTTAATACAATATATTTGTTGTTGCAACCTCACGTGTAAGTTCAGGGTCCTCAGATGTAAACTTTTCTCCAGTGGAGCAAACAATAAAAGGAAATCCCTTAATTTTTTGTGGCTAACCTTAATTAAAGGTCATTTTAAGATTATGATTTTAGGTGGCATGCATTTCAACATGGGGGTAAATGTTCAAATGGAGGGTGGAAACAATGACCTCCTGTGGAGTGAAAGAATATTTCTTGTAGGAGGCCTTTATTCTGCAAATGGCTGCTAAAGCAGCTCCTCTAATTATTATTGCAGCTTGCCATTCACTTAGTTGAGAGGAGAAAAAAATGACATACCACTTGAGTTCTTGGACACCCGTGGCTGTGCACAGGGAACCCCTGGAAGCTGCACCCCAGCCCAATGCAGAGATGAGTCTCCAGGTTGCTGTCTGAAGTTCATCTGAGGGAAAAGGTATTTATGGAGGAGCGGCCAAGGCTTCTGATGCATTTATTCTTTCGGCACCTTGTGGTCTATTCCTAGTTTAACTTCAGATGCTCAAGAGCTGCTAGTCTCCCTGCTTTGCAGAGTCCCCTGGTGGAATTTCATCTGGCCCATGGCCATCAGCAACATCTATTGAGAAACAGCCCTGGGAAACTCATTGTGCTTCTGGAAGCCAATTGTTGAGAACATCACCCTCTACCTTCAGCCTTCTCCCTGTGGCACTGCAGGGCAGTGTGCCCTCCTTGACCATGGAGAAGCGTGTTTCATGTTCCTCACAAGCTGGCACCACCCTCTCATCTTATCTCCTATCTGCTTTCCATTTGATCAGATTCCTCATTGTTCCCTGACAACTTTCTATACTTTCCAAGACTGATCCTTTGTTCCTGGTATCTCCTTCATCTGAACCCACTTTTCTCCATTCTCTACCAGTCCTACATGGTACTGTTCAGATGCAACAGACAACTTAATTAAAATGCCAAGATTTCCTCCCTATACCCAACTTTAGTGATTAGTGAATAGCTTGCCTTGATGACAGTATCATTCCTTTCCCCATTTCTTTGTGTCCAAGGTTTGTTCTTCATCTGTCAATTCTAGTTTACCGGCTCGTCTTCTGTGACAACCCCCTTTACAAAGCGTGGTCCACACATCAGTAGTATGAGCCTTCCTGGGGACTTGCTGGAAATGCAAATATCCAACCCTGGCCCAGACCTGAATGGAGCTCTGGGGTGGGCCCAGCAATCTGAGTTTTCACAAGCCCTCCAGGTGATTCTGATAAATGCTGAGGAAAGCCTGTGGCTCTGACCCCTCTCAGAGACCTGCCTCCTCCTACCCTAGAAATCCCTGCTCTCTAATTACTAACAGTCCATTATAAGCACTGAGATTTTGTGTCTCTTGTAAGATGAACAGTTTTAATTTCCTCAGCAGTTTGCTTTAAAAACAAAATGAGAATGTTTTCTCCATAAGTTTAACATTTCACTGAGTTTATTATGTAGTACGAATGCCCTGGCTGCTTTTTAAAATGATTATAATTCAACCATAGATAATGGATGCTTTGGAGTACTGTAACAAATTGGATAATAACAATGATTTAATAGAAGTCAAACTATCTAACAGTAGGAAGAAAAAACCTACTGATTAAATTCATTTTTCTAAAAATCATGTCCATTTAAAGTAAACTATCTTCATACTTAAAATCTAATGCCTTGCTTAATCTGTACTTAGTGTAGAGGAAGAAAAGTAATTTTCCATCTACCCTTTTATGTTCTTCTGACTGGTCTAATAATCAGATTGACATGAGACAGATGTTACAATAATTCCAGAAAAAAATTAAAAGAAAATTTTACTCATATACAGTTTGCAAATCAGAGACTGTAGCCCATGGCATGAACTGAAGACGCATTCCAAAATGGAAGGATAGGGCAAGGTTTTTAAAGGCATAAGTTGCAAGGAACCAATAATCAAAAGGATGAGTTGCTGGAGGAAATAAGATTGTAAACTTGCATCATCCATTTTCTGATTGGTGGTGGCAACTGAACTTTCAACAGTGGGCTGAATCAAGTAAGTGGTGTTGTATCAACAAGATGAGAACAATGGGTACTATGTGGTTAAGCATTTATCAGCATCCTAGTTTCAGCCCAGGCCTGTAAAAAACAAAGAGCATTTTTTAAAAATCACACAGTGATAGTACAGGGAGTACTATTTATTAAGCAGTACACTCAGCACAGGTGGGCTGTTGGCTCTGTAGGTGGTTTCTGAGTCCAACGGGAAACTTACGCCTTATAAGCAGCTTCAGAGCTCAAGCTGCAAAAATTCAAATATTGGGCCACAAGTTATGGTGTTAAAGTTCTTATAAATCCTCACAGATTAACAAGAGAAAATGACCGAACTCTGTATGTACAATGTGTAATATGGATCCGAGGACAAATTGAACAGCTGAGGCATATATGTCATCTTGAAGGAAGAAAAAAGGGGTGGGGAGGTAGTGATTTGGGCTTCGAAGGGAAGGTAAGCAATTTACAGGTAGATGAGAAGGAGCAAACATTTGGCAAACAAATCCTTGCCAGGCCACTGAACAACAGTGATAGAGGGGAGTCTAACAAATAGAAGTTGCTAGGTTCCTCCCTGTTGGTCATACGTAGTTTATATTAGGTTAAGCTGATCACCTTTCCTGGAGTAGGTTTTTCTATTTGAATTATTTTAGGCAGGTATGAAGGAGGTCAAAGGCTCTTCTGTGTCTTAAAAATAACCAGCTTAAAATAATATCTCAAAAAGGCATATTTGGGGATATCAAACTCTGCTCCCCCTCACTAGTTATATACTTTCTCATAGAAAGAACTTAAAAAAGTAACAAGAAATTCTGTTTACGTGTTACTGAACAGCAGTTGGGGTCCTGCTGCTCATAACTACCCTCTAGGCCACAGGTGGCAAACACAAGGCCCGTGGGCTGAATCCAGCCCTCCACCTTGTTTTATCCAGCTTAGCACCTGGTTTCTACCTGGTGACAGCGCCAGGCTCTCCATTAACTCTTAAGGGGCAGGTACATTTATACAGTCCTAAAATTACATTTGGCCTTTTGAAGTCAACTGTGAGGCCAATGTGGCCCCTGGTGAAAATGAATTTGATACCCCTGCTCTAGGCAAAGTTCCAGAGGCAAAGGTTTGGTGATAAAGGAAAAGAAGCCTTTATTCAAAAGCTTTACAATTTTGGAATAACAGCTTCCAATTGTAGTAGTCACTTAAGCCTATCAATTAAAGCTAAATTCTTTAACTCTTTAGGTTTAGGTTTAATCACTTAAACCTATCAATTAAGGCTAAACTCTAACACCTGATTTCTCCTAGCATTTCACCCCCCCCCCCCCCCCGTTAGTTTTACCTTATTTCTATAGGGTTAGTTTACAAACTAAAACAACCTAAGATACAAAAGCTACGCAGTTTTGGGAGAATGGCAGGCTTCTGTCTCAGAGGTCATCCCCTCTAGAACACACAAAGAATAACCATGCCACCCTCTGCCAGGCCAGCCTGCTCCTAGGCTGTGCCCCAAGTTCTTTTTCATCTAAAAAACCACCTATTGGCAAACGCAGGCAGCTGCAGCATGATCATCCAGGTATCCTGGATGAAAAAAAAGCCAGAGAGCCAGAAAGAGCCCAGGAGCCAGAGAGAACCCACATCCATCTTCCCAAGAGCCCCTCTTTTATTTCATATTTTCTTGCCCACAATTCCATGTGCTCTGGAGGCATTCAGATTCTCAGCCAGTCCTGTCCTAGACTGTTTATCATTGCCTTGGCAAACTCCTCCTACGGTCCCTTTCTGCTCTTCCCCAGAAGATCTGATCAGATCTCTCTGTGTCATACAAACACTGTAGTTTTCAAGGATTTGCAATATATTGCTTATCGTGCAGTGAAATTGTAACTGGTTGGCCATGCACATAGACTATATGAGAATGCTTTTTCCATTTTAACATAAATTTGTGCTTTGCTGAGTTTTGGTAGTTATACTCATGAAACCACTATCACGATCAAGATATAGAATATTTCTCTCAACTTCCAAAATTTCCTGGAGTGCCCTTGCAGTCTCTCCCATCCTCCATCCCTGGTCCAGCAGCTTTTTGTTAGTATGGATTAGTCAGCATTCTATGTGAATGGAAGCATACAATATGTATTCTTTTGTGTCTGGCTTCTTGAACTCATTATGATGGTTTTGAGATTCATTCATGTTCTTGCATAGAGCAGTAGTTCGGTTCTTTTGTTTCTGACTAATATTCCATAGTATGGATGTACCACCTTTTGTTTATCCATTCAATTGTTGATGGACATTTTGATTTTTTGGCTATTGCAAATAATGCTGCAATAGATATTCGCATATGAGTCTTTGCATGAACATATGTTTTCACTTATCTTGGGTAAATGCTCAGTGAAAAATGGCTGGGTCATATGCTACATGGAAAAATGTTAACATTTAAAAAAATAACTGCCCAGTTTCCAAAGCAGTGGTATAATTTTATCTTCCCACCATCAGTGTATAAGATTTCCAGTTGGTACCATTTGGTAGCATCAACTTTTCTATTTTTGTTAATCCTGATATGTGTAATGATATCTCATTGAGCATTTAATTTGCATTCCCCTGATGACTAATGCTATTGTGTAGTTTTTTATGTGCTATTGGTATATTTACTTTTGTATGGCTTGCTCTCCCCTTTTTTGAGTTGTTTGCACCCTCTTTTCTCTCTCATTTGTTCATTCTCTCTTTCTCTTTCTTTCTTTTCTGAGTTGTTTTCCTTAGAATTATAAGAGTTTTTTTTATATATTCTGGATATAAAGGTATCAGATAGCTGTAATGTAAGTACTAGTTTGTGGCTTGCTTTTTTATTTTTTTGATAGTGTCTTTAAAATAGCAAACCTTTTTTTATTTGATAAAGTCCATCTTAACTTTTTCCTATAGTAAGTCCTTCTTAAAGAATTTGTATAGTTTTAGTTTTTGCATTTAGGTCATTTATTCATTTCGAGTTAATTTTTAAGTGGTGTTCATTTTATTTCCATTTAATGAAAAGACTGTCTTCTGCTCACTGAATAGCCCATTATCTTTACCAAAATCAACAGACCAAATACCATATTTTTTGGACTATAAGATGCACTCCCTTCTCCCCTCAAATTTGGGAGAAATAATGGCTGTTAATGCTGCTGTTGAGTTCTGTTTATATTTACATTGGTGAAATGTTATGTTATTTATTTTATTAAATATTCTACCACACTTTTTGCTTCAAAATGTTTTTTGCTATTTTCCTCCTCTGAAACCTAGGTGCATCTTATGGTCCAAAAATATAGTAAGTATGGATCAATTTCTAGATTTTCTTTTTTGTTCCATCGGCTATATGTTTATCCTTATGTTAATACTGTCCTGTCTTCCAATACATGAACATTTATTTCACTTTTTAAAATAATATTTCTCAGCTATGTCTTAGGGATTTTATTACAGAGGTTTGCATATCTTTTGTTCTATTTATTCTTAAGCATTTTATGTTTTTTGATGTTATTGTTAATGATATTGTCTTCACATCTTTTTCTAATATTTTCTAATATTGCAAAATATAAATTGTTTTTTATGTCAACATGGTATCTGTTACCTTGATAAATTCACTTATTTATAATATTTGTTTTCTAGATTTCTGAGAATATAAATAATACTGTTACCTGAATATAAAGATAGTTTTATATCTTTCTTTCCAATATTTTTGCCTTTTATCTCCTTGCTTTCATACCATGGCTAGGGCCTTCAGGACAGCATTGAATAAAAAAAGTAAGAGCATTCCTTCTCAGTTTTTCCCCAGTCATAGGAAAGATAGTTTAATATTTCACCATTAGGTATGATATTGGTTAACAGTTTTTAATAGATGACATTTATGAGACAGAGGATGTTTTCTTCCTATTTGCTGAGAGCTTTTTAAAAATTATGGATTGATAATGCATTTTATCAAATGCTTTTTATGTATCTAGTGAAATGATTCAATTTTTCTCTTTTATGCTGGTAATATGATGAATTACATTGATTGGTTTTGGAATATTAAACTAATCCTTCATTTGACTACTAAACTCAAGCACACCATGGTCCATTATCCTGAGCATTCAGCTCTTAATATTTTTTAATCTTTCAGTTCTAAAATGTCTGTTTGTTTCTTTATCAGATATGTGGTTTCATTTTTAAAGTTTCCAGATCTATTCCAAGACTATTTTCTGGAATACAGTGATCATAGTTGTTTCAGAGTTTGTATCCTGTTGTCTCTTAATTGTACTAGTTTTTGTTCATGTTATCTTATCTCCTTTTAGCCTTGTTTTCTTTCATTATCTGTGGAACATTATTTCTGATTTCTGGAAAGTTGTGGGAAAATCTGAGGCCTGAAGTGCTTTTCATTCCTCTACCAGGTGCTTTTATTTCCTTCTGCTCAGCCCCTGGAGATACTACTACAATGATATCAACTGTTTCCAATTTTAGTGCTTGAGATTTTCTTGGACCACTAAGGAGAGTTCAAGTCCCAGGATGAGTTTATTTTCAGTTCACCCTTACTCCTGATGCTCAGATTAAACCCATGGATGGTGGCTTTGGGCCCTTGGTACTTTGTCCTGCTCATCTTTGCAGGGCCTGGCATCTTTCTTTTGATTCCTTCTATCCCCATGAGCCTGTGACAATCACTGCTTGCCTCTCAGGTGCCTTTGCTGGAGAGATATATGTCCTAGGGAAAAAGGGGTGTCAAATGCTAGACTCAGCACACTGGGTTGCAGCTTTTCCAGCATTTCAGTGGGGTAGCTCGTCACCATTTAGTTAGCTCTTTAGCACTTCTAAGCTGTCTTTAAGAAAACATTTTTAACTAGCTTTTTCTATTGTGTTCAGTGGGAGATACGGTTTGAATTACCCAAAATACATATCCTGATGTTACCTCCTCAATCCCTTTCAAAAGAACTCCTAGGTACTAGTCACACTGTGGATTCCACATCTGTTGTCCAGATCATGCACTTTAACCTGCAGTTGGGAGGAGAGGAGTTATTTCACAGATAGTTCTCTGGTAGTTTGCTTGCTTGTTTGCAGCAGCCTGTCTCTTACTTGTGGGCATTTTGAAATTCAGGGTTGAGTCATACACCAGTCCATCTTGTCCTGCACACTCCAGGAAGTGCTTAACAAGCTCCTTGAGAAGTCTTCTTAAATTATCTCTCTCTAGGGTTGAGAAGAGAACCCAGTACTACCCCTTTCATGGTACCCATATTGTTGTATTATTTGTATTGTTACCCATAATACATCAACGACTCTTTCTTCTAAAGAAATTCTCTCATCTCCAGTTTCCACAGCCTCTTCAACTTCAACCCTTTGATCCTCTTAAAGTGGTGGCTAAGGATTACAAAACCTGGTTTCCAGAAACTCCCTTTATAAACCTTTAGAATCTGGGTAATTGGCACAGATGGTCTTGGATACTGAAGTTGAAGTATTTCAACATCCTATTATGTATTTTACAAATGCTTTTTCAGTTTGTCATTTGCCTTTGATTTTTCTGGGGTGGTGTTTGATGTACTGATGTTACATTTTAATATAATGAATTCTTTTTATGGTTTATGGCTCTGTTACTTTTTAAAAACATTTTATAATTCTGAGGTTGTTTAAATATTTAGCTATATTTTCTTCTGCTACTTTTTGCATTCCTTTTCTACGTTTAAATATTTAATCCACCTGGCACTTGGCAAGTTAGGAACTTTAACTACTTTTTAATTGGTAAGTTACCCAAATACTTACATGTATTTATTTTTTCTAGATTCTTATGTTCTCTTCCATTGATTTGTCAGAGCATTCTGCTAATGACATTGTAATTGATTAACTGATTAGTTAAAGCCTAACCTACAGATGGATGCATTTGTCTAAGTCTTCACACTAACCCTGATGATGTAATTCTTTGCTAAACAATTGCTTTTGAATTAAATATACTTATTAAAGATGTTTCCAGGAAATTACTCTTAAGTTGGGATTTTAGAAATTGAATTATGAATTCCCTTTAGTTTACAGTGCAGCTGTCAGTTGTCCAATGACAGTCACTGGTGGCGTAAGTGTGAAAAACTCATTTTTGTGATCCAGTCAAAGGGAGTTTTAAGGCTTCAGAGAAAACACATTTGAGGTAATGCCAAGATCAGTCAACTGGTGTGAGTTTCACCTGCTACTAGTCAAAGATTCTAGCTTCTGTGACTTTCTCACAGTGAAATTTGAAGCTGGTAACTGGCTGTGAGAACAGGACCGAATGGCGAGAAGCAGCAGACTCATGTGTCTCAAATGCAGCGCATCAGCGTTTCAGACATCAGGCACATTGTTGTGGGGGAACCCCGAAACCAGAATTTATTTATAAAAAATCGTGTACTTATTCTTACATGTTTAAACTTCAGTCACCTTCAAAGCACTCTCCATACAATGCAATACACCTAATGAGACAATGCAATACACCTATTGAGACAATGCAATACACCTAATGAGACAATGCAATACACCTATTTTTTTCCACTGATCAAAACAGTTTTTGAACTAATCAATTTTGATGCCTTTTAGTGCTTCTGCCGTTTTTTTGTTTCACCTCTTCCACATAGGCAAAACATTTCCCTTTGAGGACTTTTTATTTGGAGAAACAAAAAAGATTTTCCCAAGGAGAGATCAGGTAAATAGGGAGGGTGTAGCACAGGGTCATGCTGTTTTTGGTCAAAAACTACTGAACACTCAGTGCAGTGTGGGTAGGTGCACTCATAAACCACCCATTGTGAAACGGGCAAATATGTTGAGCCTTCATAAAAAATTCACTGAAATTGATCACAGCCTCTCACAACAATGCCAGCTGGCACACTGATACTCACCTAGGGTTCCCAGGACACTCACCTAGCAGGGGAAGGTGTACTACAAGGGGCCTATCCTCCAGAAGATAATTCTGTTTGTGGGGGCATTCCCCTTGGTATAGTGAGCAAAACTCCTGAGCTGGGATAGTGCAAATTAGGCTACATGTTTTGAACAGCTGCATGGTTGCAGGGCAGCCAAAGGGAACCTTTGGTCATCTTGAGTCGCCTGAAATGAAATTCAACTAGCCAGGATAAGAATGGATGCTTCGTCTTGGGGAGTGATCTGAACTGGTTTTATTTTCCTGTTTCCAGCAGTGGATATATATAAAGAGGTTTGCATAAAGTACCATAGAGTTTTCATTTTTAGCAAATTATATAAGAACAGTTTTTAAATACTTACAATACTTATTTAAATTATGTCATGGTTTTATTTATTCCCTACTTTTTCCTAAAATAATTTGATCTATTTATAAAAATATATGAAATATAATAAGTTTAATTGAGTAAGAAAATGATATCAGAGCAAAAGAAAAATATGGGCAAACTAAGGGCCAGAGAGAAAGATAAGGGAGCAGGGGAAGAGGATAAATACATAGAAATGTGTGTTCTTTTTAACCTTTTGTGATTGTAAAGTCACTGCCCAATGGACTCTGAGTTTTCCTGGCCAAGAAAAAGAGGTGAACATGATGAAACAGAAATACTCATTGTTTGGAAAAGAAAAAGAAGCCAGTTTCTCAGAGAAAAGGCTTTCACAGGAGCATATTCTTTGTATGAGAGATACCTCTGCAGTGGTTTTTGGTTTTAGGTTTTTGTTTTTTTTGGGGGGGGGAGTTGGCACAGATATTACTGTCTGTATCATACTTCTTGATGCTGTTCAGGTTTTATGTTTTATAAATAAGTTGTATTTTTGTGAATTAATACATCTGTCAGCCAATTCCACATACGTCGTGTCTAACCCATACACATTAATCCTGACCCCACATATGCCTTTGTGCTCAGTGTTGATTGGTGCTAAGAGACATAAAGATAAAGAACACCAATTATCACATTTCCTTTAGAAATAAGTTTAGCTAAGCAAATAATAATATAGGTACTAATGCAAATAAACATGTGATGGTGATGATGATGATGATGATGATGATGATGATAGTGATCACGGTCAAAGTCACAAAGATCACACTGGATGACTGGAGTTGTGGCTGTAGATGATAGTGATGCTAATGACAAGGTTTGGCAGAGGATGATATCATTAGATTTGTGGTTTAGAACAATTACTTTGGTTGCGCTGTAGGGGATGGATTGGCAGTGAAGAAAGACAGAACATTGATGAACCATACAGGCTTGAATGAAGACAGAGACTTTGTGGAAAAAGCCCAGGTCTTAGGATGATATAACGTGAGCAGAGAAGGGAGGAGGACCTGAGGAGAGCTCGTAGGTCCCTGGTTTACGTGACTAGACACTTGGTATAACTGACTAGAATATGGACAATAAGAAGAGAAACAAACAAGGTTTGGAGAAAAAGAGTGCAACCTTAGGTGTGTTGTTTAAATTTGAGGCAACTGTAGGTCTTAACAGAAATGTCCAGAAGGCAGTTGGATTCATGAGGCTGGAGCTCAGTGGGGAATAATCAAGGCCTGAGATGTGTATAAAACAAAATGTTTCTATATTTGAGATATAGAGACACAAGATTTGTAGAAAACAAATGTGAATGCAGAAACAATCTAATCAAAAGGCAGAGAAAGTCACACTAGGGAAAAATCCAAGTATGTATGTTATCTCTGAGATGTACACTATACATAAATAATACATTAGAATATCATTCAGCAATATAAAGGAATAAAGTACTCATACCACATGGATAGACCTTAAAAGCATTATGCTAAGTCACTCCTATCATAAAACACTATACATTGTATGGTTCCATTTATATGAAATGTCCAAGATAGGCAAATTTATAGAGGCAGAAAGTATTGTAAATACCTAACTTTAGGGAAAATGTGAGAAATGAGGAGTGACTGCTAAAGGTTATGGGGCTCCTGTAATATTTGGGGATGTTAACAATGTTCTAAAGTTGACTATGGTGATGAGTTTGCACAAATCTGTCAAGATACTAAAAGCCTTTGAACTGTATACACTTGGAGCAGGTGAGTTGTATGGTGTACCAGTAATGCTGTTACACTAGGAAGAAAAACAGGAGCTCACCTCGATATCTGTATAATACTTGTTTACAAAGTATTGCTGTCTACAACACCTTACGGGCTTTCACACCTCTCAAGGAAAGAGATGGGTTTTGCCAGCCCAAGCTGCATGATATAAGGCTTAAAGCCTTTAAAAGTGATTTGCCTGAGACATTGGCTGGTTTGTGGTACAGGCAGGAGATCCCAGACCCGGCCCCTGAAGCCAAGTCCAGTCTTGTTTCCACTACACTAGTTTTCTCCCCAGGACTATCCGATCACTTCTTATTTACTTGCCTCAAGTGCCTTATTTAGGGAATGGTGAATAATTCTGCCTTTTGACAGGCACTGCTCTAAGCTCAAGTATATTAACTAATTAAATGCTTATAACAACCCTCTGAAAAAGATGCTACTTTGAGTTCATTTGCAGATTAGGAAATGGAAACATGGAGACTAACTTTTCTAGGTCACACAGCCAGAAAGTGGCAAAACCAGGATTTTAACCTGGGGAGTCTGGCTTCAGACTCTGTTGCTATTAAACATCCACACTCTGCGCAGAGCTTCTCTTCCTTGGATGCTTATATCTTGTATATCAACATCAATTGCAAAAAGAGATGAAGGAACCCTGTTCTATCTGTTTAGTCGGGATGACATCCGACACTGCAGCCCTCCCTACGTAAGTGTACTGAGGGCTCTGAGCTCCCAAAGAGCCGAAGGTGAGGGGTATTGGGAAGTAAAGACTTCCAGGCCCTGAGCTCAGCAGCCGGGAGCTGTGTTTGCATTGCAAGTAGTTAAACCTTCATCTGTCAGGTGACCTAGTGAGGGAGGAGGTGGGGCCAGCAGGCAGGGTGGAGGAGGAGCTGCGGAGTTTGTGTGTGTGTATTCAGTTTTATGAAAACCCGCCTGGAAAAACAACTCCACTGAAGGAGCCTGAACAAGAGTTGTGGGACTCAAGAAGTCTCACTGCACACGTGCGCGCGCGCACACACACACATTGTGCTGATGATGATACCACAATCCTGGCAGTGTCCCACTGCTGCTGACATGGCAACTAAGTTGCATGTTATTTTACACCATTGGCTTCCTGGGTTCTGTGTCAATGGGCAGCCACAGCTAGTTCCTGGACTCGTCTTTCTGGTTGGTTGTTTAAAGAAGGCTTACAGGTGTTAGACTCCTTTCCTTGTGACTTTCAGTCTCTATTATCAACTCTGCTCGTCAAACGTAATTAAGAGTTTTTACCGGGTCACACAGGCTGCCTTCCCCGGTGGTGTCTGCATCTGGCTCTCTCAGGGGTGCGGGGGCCCAGTCGCTCTTGTATTTGCCCTGTGGACAAGGGCAAAGCTGTTTGGCTTCGCAATATGTTGGGGAACTCAGAGTTAAACAAGCAGCTCCAAGGTCCAGCAGAGGGACATGCTGCGAGTTTCCGGCGCCGACCTGGGAGAACAGGACCACACCGACCTGCACGGAGAGCTGTCATGCTTACTGCTCGTGTGGAGGTTAAGTCACGGACTGTGCACATTATTATTCAGGGGACAGTGTGTGGCCTCAGTGAAGATTAATAATGACCATGCCTTTAACAGTCTCCTTTTAGAGACAAGCCTGAGTTTCTTTCTAATCTTGAGATTCTGCAATTTATCTCTCCTTTAACATACCTGGTGTGTCTTCTTCTTTATGTCCTATTTACTCTTCCTTTTGAATACAACTTAAATCTGAATTGTAATTTTATTTTATAAAAAAGTTTGATACATGCTTCTGTACTGAAAGTGGAATAGAAATATTGGTAGGGTAAAAGGACTATTCAGTTTATACTACTGTAAGTGTACTCTGGTTTATACTCTTTAGCGATTGCATCCTCCACTACCCCCTGAACCATCTCTCTCTCTTTTAAGTAGGTATTAGCTAAAAGAAAGAGGAAGATAAAAAGTGGCAGGTAATAGGGCCAGTTTGTATGGGTTTTATTATGCTATGGTAAGAGCTTTTGCTTTTACTTCTGAAGGAGACGAGAAGACATTGGAGATTATTGAGCAGACATTTAAAAAACATAATTGCAATACCATTATCATACCCCACAAATTAATAATTAACTAATATCATCACATACCTTACTAGTATTCATACTTCTAATCATCCCATAAATATCTTATTTTCTGTTTTTTTAAAAGCAGGATCCAAATAAGGGAAAAAGGTTTTTTGTAATCACTATTAAGTCAACTCTGAAATAAGTGCGGAAGTTTCTTCGGTAGATTTGTGTCTGGTTTTCATGTGGTCACTTAATATTACTATAACTCCATGGTGGATGGTGCCAACATTTTGTGTAAATTATACTCTATTATTAATATTTTTAGGCAGGTAAATCCTGAGCTTAATTTTTTCACACACTTGCACTTTTTTCACACACTTGCATTTTTTTTAGCTCATTGCTGCTGAAAGAATTTACTACAAAAATACAAACTAATTTACTCCTAGACCTGTGCTCAGTCTCTATTTCCTGTATATTTTTCATGTCCTTCTGATGTATAATTCCCATGGTTTTCACTGACCTCACTGACTGTCTTCCTGTGTCATTGTGTATCTTGCAGGTCAGGGTCGTGTCCATGGTAAAATCTTCTGATATATCAAGTGGCTGGCTGCAGCAGTAACTTCCAATACTTTTCCTAACACTACTTGACACCAGGAGTTGATTTTTTTCTTTTTAAACAGCAAGTGTCCTGTTTGGTATATTTAAGAGGGAATTATATTAGTTATAATAGTTATATTTCATCTAAGACTAATTAGTCTTAGTCTAGTTAGTATTAGTCTTAGTAATATTTCATCTGGGAAGGGTTGGGAGAAGAGGAAAGGGTTATTTCAAATGCAACCATGTGTTAAAGTGGGAGCTCTGTTTACCGCCATGCATCCTTCATGTTAGTATGTAAGACCATGACAGGGACTAGAAGCACAAAGTGGAGAGCTCACAGACCCGTCCCGGCTGACTGTAATTGAGGTGACATGATAGTAGTTCATAAAAACGAAAACTCCAGGACACACACTAGGTGAGTCAGGATGCTATGCACAAACCAGGGTTGTCCTATGTAAACCAGGAAGGTTCTGGAGAACTGAACACACTGTTGCCCCACTCTCTTCTAGTCAAGTGGAGATAGTCATGTAGGCAGTTGGGTATTGAGCTTGGAGTTCCTGGGAGGTGTCATTTCTGGGACATATTTGGGAATCATCCATCTGTAGATCATACTTAAAGCCACGAGACTGGATGGGCTCACGACAGAAGTAACTGTAATCAGGGACAAGGAGAGGCCCAAGGAAATGCCCTGGGCACTGCATCCTGGGGAAGGGGGAGAAGATAGGAACCAACAACAGAGACCGTAAGTTGAAACTCAAATCATAAAATGGCACTTACGAGGTTGCAAAGACGGTTCAAATTTCAGAGAACCAGAACACAGGTTTCCCCTTCTCTCAGAAAGTGAAGCTTTCCTATGAACATTTTCTTAAGCCAAAATGGCATACAGTGAAGAAGCAATTACCTTGCAACACATGTGGCTAATGAATGCAGAACGTGAATAAAGATAAAGCACAGATGCTCTCAGACACAGCTCAGAACGATGGAGGCTCAATGCCGAGATGCTGAGTGTAGTTCTGGGGAAAGGCGGTTGGTGGGGCCACGCTCGCTGCCCAAGGAGCAGGCTGCCGCTCTGACGGTGGGCACAAAGTGAGCGTGGAACACTATTTTCACTTTTTGCCTTTTTCAGTAACAGTGTAAATCCTCTTTGGATTTTTTTAGCTAGCAAAAACAGGCACTGATGTCTTTCATAAAACAAAGTGGTATACAGTGAACTTTTGAAAAATGGGGGATACTGGTGTTCTCTGAGTGCTTGTTATTGGCTAGGGGCTTTCATACCCTCACGGAGCTCCAGAAGAAAAGGTCAACTCCCATACGCCCTCGGGCTTGGGCACAGAACACAAACTCCTGATTTAGGTCAGTATACGAGTAGGACCAGAGGGAGGAGTGAGAATTGCCAAACAGAATGCAGTGCTCCTCTAAAGAAATTTAAAAACTTTTCACAATTTCATGAGCCAAGGGACTGATGACTGTGGACTAGATATGGCCCATGGGCCATAAGTTTGTAATGCCTGCTATATTATTAACTTTTCAAAAGATATCCCCATGTTTCCAGGTTGGGTAAATGCATCCCAGGGTTACATAATTTTAAATGGTGGATCCTGGGATGGAAACTCAAGCTGGTGGACCGCAGAGCTGGTGTTCTTTTCACTGCACCAAACTGCTGTCCTGGACTTTTGGAACCACATCTTTCTGGAAGTTGACTGGTAGTCTAAGCATCAAGCTGGCTCTGTCTGTATGTCTGTGGAACTGAATGAATAAAATGGAGACAATTACATTTTGTCTGTTCCAGAATATTTTCATTGGTACCATGAAGTATTTCCACTCCTAAAGGAAAATGGAGACACTTTCCCCCTGCCCCCCATTGGAAGAAATTCTGCATGTTTGAAGTCTGAGGAAATGCATGGAGCCCAGGGCCACATACAGAAGAAGGAGACCGTGGAAGCACTCAGAAATCTTAAAAGCCTTAAAGTGTATTCATGGCCCCTAAACTCGACTCTGGGGATTGAATGACACCCAGCAGTGCTTGGAGTCAATGACTTTTTCTGGTCCTTGCTTTCCGGTTCACCTCTGGATTTAGGCTGATGGTTTGTGACAGGTGGTTGTGACAGGTGTTCCTTCTTGGCTCCACCTCTGGTGTTTCCTGTGGAACTCACAAGGACTATAGGGGTCAGAAGGTTGACTTTGGGTCAGCAGGCTGGTGTGTGCGGCCGGACTTACTATCAGCAACATACTATGTATGTGACCTTGGAGCAAGTCACCTAGACTTTCTGGGCCTTGGCTTTTTGTTTTTCTTTTTGGTTATTGTTGGTTTTTTCTTTAATTTTTTTAAGTTCTAAAATGGGGATTAAGAATTCCTTTCCCTGTTATGTCCTTAGATGGTTGAGAATATACAATAAAGCATTTGTGATTTCATCTGTGTGAGCACCTATTAACGCCATAAGTATAAGGACTTTATTTTAAAAGCAAGCAGGGGAAAAAAGGTAGGCTGGTGAGGGAAAGGCAGGCTTTAAAAAAATAGGATTGAAAGCAAAGGAATTACCATGGAATAGACAGGAATGGCCAGTGTAGATGAAGAACCTGTAGAAATACTGCTCCAACTCCTGTGCTTTAAAAGTTCATGAATTTATAGTGTTTCAAAGGCCATCATGTGTACCCAGGGGATGGGAACATAGAGTGAGGGCAGGGAAGGGGAGGAGATTGGCTGCTGTCCAGCTGTGCGTTTTCTCACCGCGACTCTAATGCAGAGGGAGATCCAGCGTGCTGGAGTTTCTGGCACAGAAGTTACATGACTGAAAATACAACTGTGATGGTACTTTCAGTGCTGGGGAGAAACTGTCCTAGAAAGTTTTGAACTTTCAAATGGGATATGATAGGCAAATGGATAGGCAAGGAAGCCCAAGGAGGATGTCACTCAATTAAGTGGCAGAAGATGGTATAGTTCACGGGGCTATCTAAATTTCCTTTCTCCATACTTTCTAACAGTGACTCCATGCAAACAGAAAAGACACTGCTTTTCTTTTATAACTAAAGTATCTGAAGTCAAATTGACTGAGAGCTGGTAAGTGGCAGAATGTAGACTAGAATGTGATCTGCTATTTTAGTGTATTCTTTGTCTACCAAGCCATCCAGGATCCATGTGTGCTGAAGCCCAGTGTGGTTAAGCAACTCTTCAGCGGTTGCACAGCAGTAAATAGCAGAGCCAGGACTTTACCCCAGGCACTGCGACTCTATTTCATGCACTCTCTGCTGTTCCACACGGCTTCCCTAAGGGGCAGTGGAAAGGGGGTCTGACAACCACCAGGCTGTGAGATGGCACTCCATGGCAATGGGCACACCTGGGCTTGCCATACCTGCCTGAGAATATGCTCTACAGAGGATGGGGGTTTAGAAATGATTTCTCTCACTTTTGTGAGGCAGCCACAGTGATCTCAAAAATGTAAGTGTGATCCTTGCTTAAAACCATTGGGTTCAAACCCTCACTGTGGCCTGCGAAGGCCATACACAGTGTGAGCCTGGCCTTCCTTGCCATTTGCTCTTGAGTCCCTCCGCCCTCACTATCTAAATGCCGCTCTCTCCAGTCCTTTTTTGTTCCCTCTGGGCCAAGATCCTTCCTGCCTCAGAACATCTCCTCAGGCGCCATCTACCCCTGTGCCACGTGATTCCCATGCTCCTCCCCAGCTCAGGGTAATGGTCTTCCTGGGGAGGCCATCTCTGACTCCCTCATGTCTCCCTGCACTGTTGGGATTTATAAGAAATATAACCCTTCCCAGCCCTCACCATCCCAGGTGACAAAAAACTTTCTCTCCCTCTCTCCCTCCCTTCCCCTCTAAAGATAAATAAATAAATAAATAAATCTTAAAAAAAAAAAAAGAAATATACAGTTGGTCATTTAGATTGTTTTTATTTATTATTATACTTTTATCCCTAGGGAAGCGAGTCCAGATCTCAGACTGCCACGTCCTAGAGGGTAGCTGGCTGGTGGCTCTGGCTTGTCCTCAGCCACACGCTCTCACTCGCATCGCGCCCGCCATGCCAGCCAGGCTGTGACAGAGGTAGGCTGAAGCGACTTTTCCATCACTGCAGAGATGTTCTTCAGCATTACATAACACCTTCCTCCCCGACAGGAGTGGCATGCATTGGGTTCTAATGGCTGTTTACTTACCATTCTCCCTGATTCCCCATAAGACGATCTTTTGCATGGGATTGTATAAAAAATGTGGTCTATGGAATGGACACTACATTCACTTGGCTTCAGGAGTGAAATTGATCTAAAACGCTATCCTTTGAGAAGTCTCACTCTCACCCATGTGGTATAAGTTTGCTGCGGCTGTTGTAACAAAAAGTACCACAAGCATCACCCTGATCTCTGCCTTCGTCTTCACAAAGCTTCTTCTGTGTGCATGTCTCTGTGACCAAATTTCTTCTTTTTATAAGGTCACCAGTTACACTGGATTAGGGGCTGCCCTACACCAGTCCCATCTCATCTTACCTTATGCCAACTGTAATTATTACTAAATAAGGTTGCATTCTGAGGCACTGGGATAGGATTTCAATACGTAAAGTTTTGGGAATCACAATTCAACCCATAATATATCTGTTATGTGATATTTTAATATCTAAATGGACTTTCACACAGGTGAAAAAATACTTTATTATTGAGAACTTAATATTTTACATAGACACTTAAAGTAATTTTTGCACAGTTTTAATATGCACTGAATTTCTCAGACATGTTAACTACCAGGTTTATTGAAAAAAGAATATGCTTTGTTTTGTTTGGAAATTTGCCAAAGGTGTTCATATCTTGAGAAAATCACATCGTTAACACTGTGCAAAGCATTTATAGAAACACGTCAGGCTCCTGCCACTGTGAAAATGATCTGGAATATGCTTTTTATTTTTTTACCTTGTTTCCTTCTTTGGAGGTGGAAGGAAGGAATTGCAAAATATTCTAAATCAGCATTACATGACAGATATTTCCTCCCAAAATATTATGGGAAATACACACATGTACATATATATGACACACATGTGCTATATTTACACGTTCATGGCATCTGGGAGGTACAGGAAATAATGTTTTGTAAAATACTTTGAAGATTCTACTATTACCTTTCAAAATTCCTTTTGAGGTTGTTAATTTTTTGTTTGTCTCACTTCATTCTTATCCAGTTGGTGGTGGCTCTGTCTTTTCTGTACAATTTTGACACCAACTTTTCAAAAGCCCAACATTTTAGTTGTGTCTTCAGTTAAGGGTGAAAATATGTTTGGGACTTTGAATACAATGACACTTTGAAACACTGGGGTGCTGAGTATCTCATTCAGCATATGCATCCATGCACATATTAGTTTGAAAATGTCAGTCTGACAGAAGCTGTCAAAAAGCATTTTGAATATTTAATGAGAGTTTGTAACCTTCATCTAAGTTCGGAGATGAACAGTTTAGGAGGTCGTTGAGTCTGCTCTCTGTTGGCATTCATGGATCAATTTGTGTGCAAATATTGGATCCTTTCCAGCTATCGCAACAGGCAAATAGCAGCAAATCTACTTTCCAGAATAGTTAAATTATTAAATGCTCAGAGCTGTGCACATGTGTGCATGCATTTTTATAATTATTTTTATCCAGGGAAGTGACACATAATAGGGTCTCAGTGAAGATGCAATCAAGAATCACAGACATTCCTTCAGAGCTAGGAGGAATGTGGGGATTATGTAGTCTGCTCTACCTGCCTGTCATCCTCTGTTTCCAACTGACCCCATGGAGGCCCACAGGGATTAACTGAACTGCAAGTGATTGCTCATACTCTGGGCCGGTTTTGAGGGTTCTTATACACAACAGTTGTCTTGCATTTTTGTATGGATGTCTTTGAAGACTTAACTTGTAAGCCACCATACAGCTCCCCAAGGAGTGTCGCCTTAAAGAACTCTTTGCTTTTTTAGCACTTTGTGTGTGCATTTCAAGCATCACAAATTATTAAACTTTAAGGCAGAGCACTTTATAGCTTTTTAATAAATTATCCTCTTTATGAGGACCTGAGAATAAATTTATCAGAAAACTTGGACCTAGGGATATCATCAGGTAACTTGTTTGTGTTCACTCCATGGAAGGTATGGTTGGGCTTTATTCCTTGTCTTGGCTGCTATGAAATTCAGAGTCAGGATTGTGAAATTCAACATTTTAGTAGGATGTGGGATGACTTGTATTTTGTAAACTAACCTAAACTTTGGCCTCATTTTATCTTTTTCTGCCCTTTTTTCACTGTCTATTCTTCTTTTTTCCCCTTCCTTATTTCTTATGCTATTGAACTATGGATACTTTGAAGTTAATGAGATCCTTTCTAATATTTAATAAAATTCCTCAAATCTGTTATTTACTGCACATTAAAGTATGTGAGGCACTGCCAGCAGACCCATCTGAGAAGTTGTGGCAAGACAAAGTTAAAAGATAGAGAATTCAATGAGTTGTTTTTTCCAAATATTAAAAAAGACAACAACAACTGTGGGGTCCTACCAAGGACGAATATGAGGAGAATGTAGAGTTCTCTCAAGGTCTAAGGTCTCTTGCTGTAAAAAGAAAAATAAATGATAGCATTTAACACCCATTTAAAAATACAGTGTATCTCAAAATTATGTTACGAGTAAAATTAATCCAGAATTCTCTCGAGTGGTTTAGTAATCCTGGATGGAGGGTATAGGCTCAAATCTGACTTGAAGATTATGCCATGGTATGACTGAACCCCAGGGATGTGGAATGTTTGGTGGCCTCCTTCTGTAAGTTCTCTAGTCTGTGTTAAAGATACAAATGGAGCTCTGTCTGGCCTGTATTTGGAACAAGAATCCAGTCTGCAGGCCTGACGATCATTCTGGCTGTTAGGGAGTTTTAGCAAACTAAGGATGCAGCTCCAGAGATTGCTTGGAAAAGTAGACTCAAAATTGTTTGGAATGATTTCAGCCTTTTGAAAAATGAGTTTATAAATTTTAATCCTATAAATTAGGACTAAAATGTTGCTGAGAATCAGAACTTCGATATTAATATTTTGTGTAAAAATCTGTACATGTTGTGTTTTAAGTATTTATAAAATTTAAGAGGATTTGGCTTATTAAAGCAACAGATTATCCTTGTGATTTTAAAGCACATAATTGAATAAATGATTTATATATGTAAGCTAGGATTTGCATCCTCATCACTCTGAGCCCTATTTTTCCTTATCCTCCATGCTGATTATTACAAGAAAGTAACTGATTAATGCAACCCAATCATTCATAAGTGAACAGGTTAGTGCTTAATTTCTGGGTGCTGTTTCCTTTTGTGCACCAGCTGTCTCATTTTTCCTGTATGTACTGGGCACTTTCACACCTGTGTGTTTCTTCTTGCTGTTCCAGACACCCACTACCAGTCCTACCTCTGCTTTGAAACACTTAATCCATTTTTAAGGCACAGTTGGCAATGTTCTCTCAGCTGACATATCCCCCCTCCTCCTCCACAAATAGGATGTTCCACTGTCCCTATGATGTTCTGAGATCCTGTCATGAAATGAGTATGTGTGGCTGTCAGCGGTGGGCTGGCACGTTGGTAAAGAAAGACGCAGGTTGTGACTTGGGCACAGTGTCTGGTCCTTAACGCGTTAGTCATTTAATACATGTTAGACTGAACTAAACTAATAAGTTAAATTGGCATTAAATATTCTGACAAACTAGATAACAAATTCATTTCTTAGTCAACTCTTGTTTAGGAGCCATAAAATGATAAAGCTTTGAAATATAACCTAGTTCTTTCTATTTCATATTAACGTGTTCTATGGAGAATTTAATTGGAAGATTTCTGTGGCCTAAAACAGTATAAAAACCACTGATTCTGGACAAACCCTTTATTTTCAGTTGAGTAACATAACTACTTTTATTATAAAAATCTAGATATTTGATTTCTCTTGAAAAGTTAAAAGACTCAGCAACACAGTCTCCCCTTATTGAAAAGTGTCAATCTGTGGGGTCTCCCCCCAGTCAGCCGCAGCCCTCACTTCCTATAGGTTCTGTGACATAGGAGCTGAGTGAAAGAGCAGCATTGAAACCTCCAAGTGATGAGCTTGGCCTACCGTGGTAATACACCTGGCCTTCTCCCTTTAATACTTGCCTGTCACCAAAAGCCATTGAACTTGAGGTTTCAGTGTTGCAATAGATGTGTTTCTGTGAAGTATTGTAGGAAATATATTGTTTACAAATAGAGCTCCTTTTGAAATGGTAGTTTGCTAGTTAAAGGAATCAATTATAATGATAAACTAAGTCTTTTGTACATCAAATTAGCACACTTGGTTATACTTCCATTCCCTTGACGAGAACTATATCTCAACTTGGTCTCTAATTCTGAAAACTCAGATTGCCCTATTAAAATTCTATAATTTTTTTTTTATTACTGGGACATTTACTTTTGCTCAGGGGAAGCTTGGGTTCGGTGTGATTGTTCTTCCTTTGCAAGTGATCCATTGGGCTTTTTTCCTTGTATGAAGAAGATCATATTGCTTATATAATTTTTATCGTGAAAATAAAGTGGTTGTCAAGCCAAGTTAAAGACTAAGTAATACTAATTTTTGTCAGGGACATGGTGAACTCATTAGAGTTAGACCTTTTCACCCTCAAAGTTTTTCTTTTTATATACAGTTAAAAAAACCCATTTCATTGACATATAAATTTCATATAAAATTTACCCATGAAAAGTGTACATTTCAATGTTTTTTTGCTTGTTTTCAGAACATTTTAATCATTCCCAAGAGTTTCTCTGTGCCTGTCTGTAGTTAGTCCCACTCTGACCCCCACGCCCTAGCCAAGCCTGATCCAGGAATACACTTGCCTCAGGTCGAGCTCAACCTGGGGCAAGTACTGACCCTCTCTATTCACTCATCATGGAGATGTCACTTCCACCCAGGCCATTGAGTATGGGTGTCACTACTGCTCCAAATGGAGTGAACCTCCTCCCTCAGAAGCACAGCCTGCCCCCTGCCCTGGTGGAACCTCTGCCTTACTGAGCAGGAGGGGTGGGGGGTGGTTGGAGCACACCTAGGCAAGAATGCCTCCGACTCTTACTGTTGCTACTAGAAGTTCAGCTGTTCTTTAACCCTAAACGTGTCACAGATAATTGTTTGCAATTGTTTTGGGGAAGATGATTTGCTGACCTTCTCACTCCACTATAGCTAGAAATCTTTTTATATGTTTTTCTGCTTTTTAAAAAAAATTTAAAAAATTTTCCTGATTTCTTTCTCAGTGATGCCAATGGCCAGCTGAGTGGGTCTTTGTGTTTTTTAATTTATTGCTATCTTCTCTTATTTTATTGTCTTCTCTGTTTTCTTATGGAGCTTTTCTAGCTAGACCCTGCCATCAGGGTTTCTGTCTTCTAGTTTAGTTCCTCATCACGCTAGCTCTGTTTTCTGCAACACATCTTCAGCTCTGCACTGCTGTTGAGATGAATTTTAGTTAGTTATTGCAATATTAATTTCTTTACATTTCTTTTGTATCCTTATCTATCTTTTTTTATCAGCCTGGCACTTCAGTTCTATTTTCATCACTGTTAAAAAAAAATGTGTACAGCTATTGTCTTCTGGGTGTTTGGAAACAGAAGTGCTTTCTAAAATTTTATGTGATTTCTCGGTATTAATAAGAATAATTTTTCTTTCATCTTTGGAGCAATGATATCCTTCAATTTTCAAATGCTGCACATTATATAATTTTTCTGATTACTCAACATGAATAAAAAAGATTGTTTCCAGTCTGTGTGCCAGCTGATGGGACCCACATTTTATCTTGATTCTCTCACTGTCTACCAGGGTACCATCACAATTCTCTTTTTAGGATGCACGCATACACTGGAGGTCGAACAGATGTACAAGTTCCTAGCATTTAGGTTTTTAATGTCAAGAAGACATCGATCCAGTTCAACATTATTTTACTGAGTCAGGACTACTTCTGTTCACATTACCTGGCATTCTAACTATGGGCAAATGTATTTATTACTGACGACTTTGAATTAGCATATAGCTCTTGCTTGGCAGGGCATGGTTAAGGCCAGTCTCCAAAGTGTATTGCCTCCTCCTTCTGCCCCATCCACTCAGGATTTGACACCACAGGGTACAGTGCGCCACTGCTGCACCCAAGGGCTCATAGGCTCCAAAGTCAACACAGCAGTGAGGCACTGAAGAATCCTCAGGAAAGAATTTCCTTAGGGAGGAAGATGCCCTTAGGAACTAGGTCTCTAAAATAATGCTGAATCTTTGTGGCTGATTTACTTCCATTCAGAGAGCCATATACGAACTCACTGGCCATCATTTCTCAGTACGACTCACCTGCATTGCTGTTAGGACTAATTCTGACAAATAATTGAAAAAATTATTGACATCATTGAAGTCTATCCTTAGTTTCACTACACTGGTATTTTAAAGTGGGAGGGGAAATTAGCAACTTGCTCCTGTATACTAAAAATATCCAAATATTGGCTAAACTAATGAAGTGGTTTCACATTTAGAGGAATTGTTTTTTCTATCACCCTTGAAATTATTAGCCTAAATCTCTGAAGAAATAAATTTTCTGCTCTAGTTTGTATACAAAGAAATATCTAGGAGGAGTGTGTGCTATACCAGCAAATCTCCATGTTAACATACAGTGCTTCTAAAACTTTATCGTGCCTATGACCCCCATAGGAATCCCGTTAAAATGCAGATTCTGCAGTCTAACAAGTTCCCAGTTGCTGTAGATACTGCGGTTCTGATCAGCAAGGTGACCAGGGAGCTGTTGCGCTGTGTCCCCGATATGGAGCCCAAATCACTCCTACTTGGATTAGCATTCAGGCAAAATTCGGCAGCATCACCATTTCCATACTCACTGGGGGCCTGGTGATCTGTGACCCCTGTCACCAAAGCAGGGACTGTTATCAAATGATTGCTCTGTTAATAACTGTGTGCACTTCATGTTCAAATACTCGTGACCTTTTTATCTGGGAGGAGACTGTTAGAGTAAGGAGGTGACAGATAAGGCTTATCATCTTTATGACATCAATAATGTATTTTTATTTTTTTAAAGTAAAGCTTCTCAGAGTTTGAAGTGAGGCTTGTTTATAGCAAGCGAGGCCATAAAAATTTGGTTTTTTGAGGTCAAGGATAGAGCCAGAAAGCACATAACCCACACGGGGATTTCTGAAAGGAACGCTGTCTTCCTAAGAGAGCAGCCGGGGATGTGTTTAGAACTTCGGGAAAAGAAACTTAGGGTTAAGAAGGTTGGCCCTGCTATAGACCAGCTGAGATGTTGATGTTTTAATATTTAGTAAAAATGAACGCCCCTGTTGATGTGGAAGGTTCTGCCTTCAAAATAGATCACGCTGTGGTCCTTTGCCAATTTGGGCATGTTTATGTGTCAAACTTAAATTGGAGTTAATTTTCAGGGTAGGACTACTTTTATTTCCCTGCCTGCTTGGCACGCACTCTCTTCCAGTCCTTTCCACCAGTATCATCACTTCCTTATTCTATTATTTTCTTTAGCGAGCCACCTTCATGATTGGCAGCCTCAATGTATGCATTATGTCATGGCTAAGAATTGCAAGGCATTTAGCTGGAGAGGCCTAGAAGGCCTTGGTGGCAGTTTTGATAATGGTGGCCACTGGGATTACCTGGCCAGTGGATATGGGTAGGGAAGCAGTGTAGCAAGCTTTAAGGGCCTTGGATGCTTGGAAAAAGCAGATTAACACAAGTACCAATTCTGGAGCCTTGGTCACATCGCTGAAGTTATTTAATTTCTCATACTGTGCAGCCTTTGTAAAGTAACTAAAAATTAAATTTGCATTTATATCTTAAAATAGGTCAGCTCCTTCTGAGGATAATATTCAAGTTTTGTATTATTCCCTCTCAAAGAACTCAGTTTTTTCAGTAGCTTTTGCTTTTGTATTTCGGAGACAATAGTTTGTTGCCAGTTTGACCTGTATCCATCCCTCCCTTCCACCCTCTCTCCCTGCTGCTTAGCGTTACTGCTCTCCATCCATTGTCGTCAGTCACTTTATATATAAAAATCCCTTGTGGCCTCGCCACTGCCCTCTACTGAATTTCCGGCCTCCTCACTCTGCCTGGCCCCAAACTGTGCCTTTCATGTTTTTCGGTACCAATCTGATGAAGCAACACCCAGAGGCTCCCTGCCCCAGCTGATCCAACTTTTGACTTCAGTCAGCGAGCCCTTCAGTATCTATCTGTGCCACTCCATTGTCCTCACTCCCAGCGTGGACCCGGCTGCTACTGTCTTGCTGCCTGTAGCTCTTTATCCTTCCCTCTCAGCACTCACCATTGTCCTGTTTTCTGTCTACTAAATTACCTCCTGCCATTACAGGAAATCTCATTTTAAGATAGACTCAGCACTAATGTTTTCTAGATTAACTTTTAATGCAAATATACTACGACTCTTAACTCTCTACTCCAACTTCCTCAGTATTTATGATTATCTTCTTTATTACAGACTGAACTATTTTATGTATTCATTTTGCATCCAGTGATTATGTTCTTTTCTAAAGCATATGTCAGGTAGTCCATAAACCAACAATTCCCCAAAGAGAGTTTTGCTACAGTTAAAATAGGAATACCAAATAATAGAGCAGGCTAGAGAGTAGCAACATAAGGCAATTATATGTATGCAAAACTCTGTGTGTGTGTGTGTTTAAAGAGGTTAAGTAAAGATTAGTTTATATAGGGTATTATAAAAAGAGGATAGTATTTTAGTTAAGGTGAATTCAGCTTTATCAAGTTTCAGATAAATCCATATATAATACAAATATAAGCATCTAACAAATTATAATAAAGTGGGCAAATTTTAGAGCATTTATTCAATATATATGAAGGATAACTTCATTTTTAAGGAAATAAATGAAGTCATAGGAGGATGATTGACAGCTTTAGGAATATACATATTTAAAGTTTCTATATTGTTAAAAAAACCCCAAAGGGGCTCATATATACAATATTTTTAAAAATTCACATTTTTAAAGAAGACAGCCAAACTATAAAGGATAAATGAAAAGGAGGATATCAATGCATTTCCCTTAGTCTATAAGCTCTGTGAAGACCAGTACATTTCCTTGTATTTCACTCACAATAGGTATTTAATAAATATTGATCAAATAAATGATTAAGGGGGAACAAATAGAAAGTGAACTTCTAAAAATTCATTCTTGTGGGAATATATAAAGCAAAAAACTAATATCTTCCAATTAAAATATTTTAAAAATATTATAATTATAGGTACAATAATATTATAGTACAATTGGCATACATTCTTTGTAGTGGGTCTATGAATTGATTATATTTTGGAAGGTAATATGACAATTTGTAATAAGAGAGCATCATTCCCCATGCAGAAATTTATCTTAGTGAAGTAGCCTAGACTAAATATTTTATATATGCATATTAAATAGATTTTACTATTTCCATATTCAATATGCATTTGCACATGAAAGGTATTCAATCTAACTTTATCTACAATATTTAACATTAGGGGAATGGTTATATGCATTTTCACTTTGCACAAGAGTATGCTATGAAACCACACAATGATATTAATTCTAAAGATGCATGGATACTGTTTATTCAGCATAAATAGAATATGTATTATTATTATATTCCAATTGCAACTGTAAAAAATTCTATAAGCATGTAGAAGACAATATGCATGAATGCAGAAATAAAAGCAATTTTACAGGGTGGTAGATTTATGGTCTTACTAATACTGCTTTTATATAATTTTTTAAATGATAGCTTTAAGTAAAATAAAGTTTTCTCTACTATGTATATCATATATGTATACACACATATATACATACATACATACATACATATGTGCATAGGAGCTTAATAAACCTGTTGGTTTCCCAGGGAAGGTATAATAATTACTTATGGACCAACAGACTATCCACTGACATTGATATATTCACTAATGAATATTTACGAGAGAACAGGAAGTGTAATTTCAACTTAGGGTTGAAGGGAAGCTTGGAAAAAATGTTCCTGAAGTATTGTCTACCTTCACAGGAATTTTAAGCACAAAGTAAATGATTCTGCTCATGGACAGCAAAGTTCAGAGGCATTCAGGTTGTAGCTGCATTAACAACACATGGGACCATTTTTGAGTGGACTGACTGGTGGATACCCATCAGGAGATAATTCGCAATATTGAAAATATTAATTACTTATTTTTATGCGTGGCTTTTGAAGAAAGAACTGGATTATTGAGAGATAATTTAAAAACCATAAACATCTTCTTTTGAAGTGTACAGTTCAATGGTTTTTAGTACATTCACTAAGTTCTACAGTCACCACCACCATCTAATTGTAAAACACGTTCATTATCCTCAAAAGAAACCTTGTACCTATTAGCAGTCACTCCCCATTTCCCTTTCCCCCAGCCCTTAGTAAACACTAACCTACTTTGTGTCTCTGTGGATTTTCCTGGTCAACACATTTCATATAAATGGCATCATATGATATGCAGTCTTTTGTGTCTGGCTTCTTTCACTTTGCATAACGTTTTCAAGGTTCATCCATGTAGCACCCATGGGTACTTGTTATTGCTGAAACATAGCATATTTTATGGATATACCATATTTAATTAACCCATTCATTTGTTTCTATCTTTTGACTATTATGAAGAATATTGTTATAAAAATTTGTTTACAAGCTTTTTGTGGACATATGTTTTCATATCTCTTTGGTGTATGCTTAGTGGAATTGCTGGGTCATATGGTAGCTCTATAACATTTTGAGGAACTGCCAGACTACTTTCCAGAGCAGCTGCATCATTTTATAACCCCATTGTACGTGGCTGTTACTTTCTTCTTTCATTTACTTATCTCTAATGGACATATATTACTTTAATAATTCAAATATAAGGAAGTTATTTTTTTAAATGTCTGAGTCCCAATCTGTGGGCCACAGGACTATTGCAATGGGCTTTTTAAACTATTTCAGCACCATCTTGGTCTTGAAAAGACCCTGTCTTTTATCCTATATACAGAAGCTATTGTGATCAAAGAAGAACAAATTCTCTGTTAAAGGAAAGAATACACTCCTAATAGTTTGACCAAAATGATAGACCCGTTGGGAAGAGGTATGGACTCTATCTATATTCTTTATAGGATTCCTCTGTGTAAGTTTTTGAGTTCCTATCCCATGTGTTGTTCTTACACTTACCTGTGAAAGTACAGTCAAACCACCTCTGCTGATCAGGTGACTGAGAATAGGGAGTGAGGGAAGGGGGATGAGAAAGCCTGTGTGTGGTGGAAAAATTCATTTCAGTATTGTTGGGATATACAGCTATACCTATCTATACATGTATCTATACATGTGTACCAATAACTCATCTATAACTATGTGTTATAGTTGGCTATCAGAATTTTGACTAGTACAAAGTCCTCCAGTAAGTTGCTGAAATAAACAATATGATATATATGTAAAAGGAGGTCTCAGAGTTGCATGGGGTACCGAAAGCAATGCACACATTGATTTCTTGTCTCTCACAATGGTCATGTGGGATGTGTTGGTGGAGTTCAAATGATGTGGCTTTTAGGGCTCCATAACAATGCCATGCTGAGCGGTAAAGGAGCCTGAGGCAGAAGGAAAAATCAGTAATATGGATCCTATTTTTACTGAAAAATTTAACATTTTGTTAATCATAGATTTTGTTTACATTAATTTTGATTTTTAAAAAATATTGCACTCCATGTTATATATCTTGATAACTGGATTTTAGACATCCTCTTAAATTTTATACCCAAAGGGAGTACATCATTGACCTCACCTTAGTCCAACTCTGACTTTGAATATATTTAGAATTCCTTAGGTAAAAGGCATAGAAAACTGAGTGGCAATTTACTCATAGAGAAACTGAGTCATGGACTAGATCATTTGATAGCATACATTGATAGGCATACAGTGAGTAACTGGGGATCGGAAGAGTAAGTCCTCCCTCCTTTTTTTTTTGAATCAAATCAGTAAGTGATACTCCCTTGTTATATATTTACTAAGGTTTGATCTCTTTACCTTATTTCTCATTTCACATATTTGATTAGAAATATGAACTATTTCTAATGTTTTCTATACTGTCTCTCTAATTTTTCAACCCTTACAAGGTGGACAAATTTCCTAATCACTGGCTGTTTAATTCTCATTCGTGGCCTTTTACAATTTTCTTCATAATTCCTTCACTCCTCTCTAAGAGATTAGGGTCTCTCTCTCCCCCTCTCCCCCTCTTCCCCTCTCCCCCCTCTCTCTATCTCTATATCAACACCCCCACCATCTCTCAGCAACTTTTTAGAACTTTTCCATTTAAAACTGAAATAGAGAGCCAGAGAGCTATGAAAATTTTAATGCGTTGAAATGTTTGTCAAACCATTGGAAGGACAGCACATCCTGGAGCTATTATTGGCACAGCAAATAGTGACATTCAGTGTTTATGCTGTTTGCTCTGTGATACTGCTGGAATGAGCTCAGATCACACACACGTATTACCAAGAAGTGACTCTTTCTGGGCTGGCCATAACTGTTTGCTGATTCTGTAATTTAGTATCATGGTGAAGTAAAGTTGTTGTCTGTAGTTCATATCACCAGGAAAAAGGGAAAGCTGCAAATGAGAAGAGAATACCATTTTAGCCCAGCATTTCTGAACGTTATCCCTTGATGGTAGCTATTCAAGGGGTTTCTTGGTGAAAGAAATTGGGGAATGCTGCATACTAAATGCCAGTCTTAGAGATACACATGCCTATTAGCATATAAAGGCTTTGAGAAATCCTCTAGAGGAAAACAAAAATCTATAGAGTTTGGTTTAATGTGGTTTTGCCCAATTTTTGTTATGGAACTTCCTTGTAGTATTGGTGAAATAAAATGCCCCCAAACTTAGAGGATTAAAACAGCAATCAGACTTCCGCCAAGATGAAGGCATAGGTGGAGACACTGTGCTTTCTCACACAACCAGGTTTAGAGACAACAAAATGTTAGCAACAGAAAACATAGCCAGAACACAGAAAATTGAACTTTTCAGAAGTCCGATAACAACGAATTCTTCAGCCTGACCGGTAAGAGGGGCGAAGCCAGCAGCTTGCAGAGTGGGGTTGCACAGGAAAACTCAGTCAGACAGACTCAGGTGAGCAGATCCCAGGCGTGGGGTTGCAAAGGGCAGACCCAGCGAGCGACCCAGTGAGCAAACAGCAACCCAGTGAGGGCGCAGGGTGGCGGGTTGACTGTGGTTGTGCATTCCTGTGCAGATAGACCAGCGAGGGAGTGAGTGGTGAGATGGGACCTAGCATGCCCCAGCAGCGGGAGGCAGCAGAGGAGGACTCCATTTCCCCACTCTGACCCTGCCCCCACATACAGCGTCACAACCCAGCGACCTGAGCAACCCTACCCTGGTAAACACCTAAGGCTCCACTCCTCATACTTAACGGCCCGAACAGACCAAAAATGGCTCAGAAACATCTCAAAGCCCCAGAGCCCATAACTCTAAGTGATGAAGAAATAGCAAAACTTTCAGATGCACAGTTCAAAACACTGGTGATCAGGATGCTCACAGAACTGGTTGATTTTAGTCACAAATTAGAGGAAATGAAGGGAATTGCACAGGAAACCAACAGTGATGAAAAGGAAACTGGGACTCAAATCAAGGGAGTGAACCAGAAGGAAAAATAAAATTACCAAATAGGAAAATATGAAGAAACAAGAATTCAAAAAAATGAGGAGAGACTTGGAACCTCCAGGACATCTTAAATGCTCCAACATCCGAATTATAGGGGTACCAGAAGGGGGAAGAGAACAGCCACCAGTGGAAAACTTATTTGAACAAATAATAAAGGAGAATTTCCCCAATCTGGCAAAGGAAATAGACTTCCAGAAAATCCAGGAAGCTCAGAGAGTCCCAAAGAAGTTGGACCCAAGAAGAAACACACCAAGGCACATCATCATTATATTAGCCAAGATTAAAATGAAGGAGAGAATCCTGGAAGCAGCAAGAGACTATGGGGACAGTCACCTACCAAGGAGTTCCCATCAGACTGTCAGCAGATTTCTCAAAAGAGACCTTACAGGCAAGAAGGGGCTGGAAAGAGGTATTCCAAGTTATGAAATCCAAAGGCCTACAACCAAGATTACTCTATCCAGCAAAACTTTCATTTAGAATGGAAGGACAGATAAAGTGCTTCTCAGATAAGATCAAATTCAAGGAGTTCATCATCACCAAGCCCTTATTATATGAAATGTTAAAGGGACTTATCTAAGAAAAAGAAGATAAAAAACATGAACAGTGAAAGGACAGCAAACTCACAGATATTAACAACCACACCTAAAACAAAAGCAAACTAAAAGGACAGCTAGATCAGGAGCGGAAACATAGAAATGAAGATCTCATGGAGGGTTAGCAACAGGGGAGAGGGAGGAGGAGAAGAGGGGAGAAGGTACAGAAAATAAGTAGCATAGACGGTAGGTAGAAAATAGCATAGATGGGGGAGGGCAAGAATAGTATGGGAAATACAGAATCTAAAGAACTTGAGACACATGGTCATAAACTAAAAGGGGGGAATGGTGGGGGTGAGGGGGTGCAGGGTGGAGGGGAATGAAGGGGGAAATAGAACAACTGTAATGGCATAATCAATAAAATAAAAATTAAAAAAACAAGCTTTTCTCATAAAAACATTAATTTTGAAGATAAAACAGCAATCATTTCTTTTATCTCTCATAGTTTATTTGGGTTAGAAATTTGGAAAGGGCTTATCTGGGTGGTTCTGGCTTGGGACTCTTTCATGCAGTAGTTGAGTGGTGACTGGTGCTACAGTGGCAGGTGGTGAGAGCAGCTGGAGACTAGCTGGGCATCTCTCTTCATGTCACCTTCAGGCTTCTTTCTGTAGTTCCTCCATGTAGGCCAGGTCAGGCTTCCTCACAGTATGGCTGCCTTGGGGGCAGTAGGACTGTTACATGGTAGCTCAGAGTTCAGTGAAAGACTTGCATCTCACAAGGTGAAAGCTGCAGTGACTTTTATTTATGACTTAACCTTGAAATTACATGGCATTGCTTCCACTGCATTTTGTTACAAGTGAGTCACAAGATCAAAGAACAGGGGAACTCAACTCCACATCTTGATGAAGTGGCAAAGTTTTGCAAGAGCATGTAGACTGGAGATAATTGTTGCTATCATCTTTGAAAAATACTTTTTTTTTTGGCCACAGAAGCTTCTTTTCTCCATGGAGTATATTTAGTGTTGGTTTCCTGAAACATACTTTGTGAATGTTGCTTTAGGCAATTATCACCAGGGCTGATTCCAAGGAGAAAGATACACTTGTCAAAAAAGATCTGCTTTCTTAAATTCTGGAGACATCCAGAAATGCATCTCACAAAGAGATTATTTGCATGAGTAAACCCAAAGGTACCACTATTTTAAATCCTATATCCCAAGGTATACCCATTTAAATCTATAGTTTTTATGACTCAGAGAGGGCTAACACTGATATTCTATGTCAGCACCAATAATTGAACCAGGTTATGTGAAATCTCTTGGCATTTATATATCTAGACTAGACTGGAGCAGGTTCAGAATTGATCCACTGTAATCTATAATGGCCTAAAGAATATTGGCTACACTTGGCTTCCTGGTAGTGTAGCTAAGTTTGGGTAACATATCAATAAGCTACTTGTGTTTCCTGAACCTCCCAACACTCAAATTCTCAACCTGGGGTCTACATTTGGGGCAACACAAATGAAGACATACCATTGTTAGGAATAAAAAAGTACTGTACTTATGTAAAAGAAATAGCATGGAGAAAATCAGTTGATTTTTTGCATATAGAAGGGAGAGCTTATGAGATGAGTTGTTAGAGAAAAAGAAGGGCTTTGTTGGATTGATAGGCAATACTTTACCCAAAAGACCTAGGTTGAGGACAGTGGCAGCCAGCAAGGGGTGGCTCCCAAAACACTGTGTACTAGATTCTCCACAAAACATCTAGGGGATTAGATGATATCTAGCTTATCACACTGAAGTGTTTACCTTGTTGACTTCAGAGAGCTTGTTGATATGTCTCTCAAAAGTTGGCTACATTGCTTCATAGGTATTTTTTCTCAGTCCTCATGTTCTCCATACATGCTTAGTTTTTAAGCTAAGCCTGGCCTAAGGAGAGGCCACACATCCTAAAAATAATGGACAAGCTCCCATTGAATGTCTCACTCCTGTATGAACCGTCAGCTTAAACAAGGAGGAGGGCACCTCTTTTTTTAGATATAGTCCAGGATAATAACCAAATATTTGAATTTGAAGCAATAGGTGGTAAATTTTAATTGACTTTAAATCAAGGTACTTAAAAATTCACTCTCACACCAATGATGGATTTTTATTGATTTTATCACAGAGCCATCTTAGCCCCATAGGCTTTAGTTGAAAAGTCTTCCAATAAGATTTAAGAGTATATAGGTATGTATGGTCTGTGACATGGAACAGAACTGGATTTATTTCTCTTTGTTTTTGTTTAAATGTAACTAATATATATAGGGATAAAACCCATTTATTTGAACTCTTTTTTAAAATATAATATTTATAACAAATTACTTGGATATGGGTTTAGAAGAACAAAATAACATGGACTAAAAAACTATATTGAAACCAGTATCATTATTTTTAAACAGTTTAGCATACTAAGATGCTTCATAATGAAAACATTATGCCTATGTAAATTACAGGAAATTATAGGAAAGGTGGAAAATATAGGAAAAACCAACAAATTTATTGGTTTTTGCAAAAAATACCCTTTAGCACTTCATTTGTTGGCCCTATTGTTACCTGAGTTTCAGATTAATGAATAGAAGCAATTATCAGCTCATCTAAGAAATATCATGGCAAATATTGGCCATAACAAACAGGTTTGGTTCTTATTGAAATGAATGAAAAATCAGGGAAATTATCTCTCAATTTGTTTTTATTAGTCAGTGGCTACTGTGGGCTTTGGGGTATGTATCTTGGCAGACCTGCCGGGTTTCTCACATCCTTGCTGTGAGTGTCTTGTTTCAGGAATGCTAGTAGACAAAGGAGCGCAGACAAAGAATTGCCTGTGAAAGTGGTCACACCCCGGATCAGGACACTGCAGTGGCTAACCCCCTCCTGTGGTGCCTTGGAAATGAAGCTTTCTTTCTCGTTCTAGTCCCTCGTCTCTCCTCTGACTTTTGTTCCTACCTTTTCTTTCTCTACTCTTTCTGCCAGCACATACATATACTACACTTTCATTCAATTGCTAGTACTGATCTCTCTGGATCTCTCTTTCTCTTTCTCCCTACTTTTCCTTCCCTAGCTTGGGCTAACAGAGGGATAGATAAATTCTCAGCTAAGGGCTCTGAAACTTTCTTTCTTATTTCAGTTTCTTATTTCATTTTGTTGCTGCTAGATGTTTGTGAACTTGGCAGGGAAAGAAATCCATGTGTTTATTTTCACCTTTACCATGCAGGAATTAAGCATCTTTTACATGACTATAGGCAACCAGTCACCTAGTATTAGCAATGTCTGTTACTCAGTCACCAACAGATAGCAAACTTATTTTCATTTCACATTAAAGTTGTTGCAGAATCTCAAATTGTAGTTCGTGTCTATCACTGCTTCAGAACTGTGATAGTTACTGGACCAGCGACTAGATCATATTATATACTACATTAATAAAGAAGTGAATATATTACTTTATCACAAAATGTAAAAAAATTTGATAACTGTATTTAAATATAATGGTTTCCTTGGGAATCCCATTTGTCGTATTTTATTCTTTTACAAACAATATTCTGACCCAGGTTCATCATCGGCTCACCAAAAAAGCCCAGCACACAAAAGGGCCAAGACCCTCTGTGAACAAATAGGCAAGGCTTGGAATCCATGCCTGTCTCTTTGGTGTCCCAGGATACTCCCAGTCATCATTAAATAAAAAGTATGACATATCACAACAAAATTAATTTTGATGATCTTTGATTAGAATAAGGTTGAACATACTTTTAGTACTGATAGTGAACAGGGAATGTCTGCCAGTGTCAGTTATTTGAATTCCACAAAGTTGGGGCTGCCATCCAGGACAGTAGGCAGCCATTGGAGTCCTCCCAGAGAAAGGGCGAAGCCATAGGTGCCATGCACCCACCCCAGCCCTCAGTGTTGTTGCAATGGGAATAGGGGTGGGAAATTAAGAGATGAGTCAGAGGCACGGGAAGACACTTCAAGGTCATTATGATTTCAAGCAATTTAATTTTAACTTAGCCTCTCAAAATGTTCAAGTTCTACTGGTAGAAAATTCCTATTGTCTGGGGTGATAAACTTCTATCCTAGAATAAATGATTTCTACATTGTTTTTTACATAAAATGGGAGCAGCTCCTGTCACGCATTAGGGAGATTCTGGTACTTACTGGAGAATCATTGAGGCTGCCATGACACAGGATGAGGTCCAAGACTGATGAGATTCTAAGGGTTCAAGGAGTCCAATTCAGCTTGGAAAGAAATAATAAAGTGGCATATCCAACAGATATACCCTCTGGCTATTCCAAATGAATAATCTTTTAATAAAAAGAGCACTTGCACCTCTTAGAATCTTAGTTTTTACAAATCAGGATTGCTGTAGGTAGGCGAACCAGCATCACCCACTCCTGCCACTCTATGTTGGTAATGCTGTTTCTTTTTTAAAATTTTATTTTAGAGAGACAAGAAGGGAGACAAAAAGAGAGAGAAACATCAATTTGTTGTTCTACTTATCTATGCACTTACTAGTTGTTTCTTGTATGTGTCCTGACTGGGGATTGAACCTGCAAACTTGGTGTATTGGCAGGACACTCCAACCAACTGAGCTATCTGGCCAGGACAGTATCACTGTTCTAACGTGCTCTCAAAGCCAGTGTGGGCTGAAGCAGACCAAACCAAGGTCTTGCTGGAGTCTCCATATTTTTTAAATGAAAAGTTTAGAATATACTTAAAAATTGAAGGAATTATATGGTTAACACCAACACTTACCTTCTTGTCTCTATAATTAAGTGACAAAATATTTACTTTATCACAAATCTATCCATTCCTCTACCATCCACTAAATTTGGTGATAAATCTAAAACTAAATGCTAAGTAAGAGTTTTGTTGTCAATTTTGAGCTGAAGTCTGGCTTAGTGGTGAGCATAGAGAATCTCTGCAATGAGCATTATATCACTGTATGTTTTCCTTAATTTATCTCTATAGGAAACTGTTTCTGGCTTAATAACATGATGGTGATGACAGAAACTGTGGTTTAAAAGACCACACCCAGGAACATTCCATATCCCTTAGACACAACCAAAGCCTTGATAAAATAGATTGAAATGAAAATGCTTTATACAAAGACAAAATCAAAACATCAGAAATCCAAGAAATAAGGGTCAATCTATCTGTCTATCTATCATCTATCTATCTATCTATCTATCTATCTATCTATCTATCTATCTATCTATCTATCATCTACCTATATTTGTGGCTGATTTACTGACCCCTGCTGCAAATTTGATAAACCCAAATTAAAGTACATTGTTTACTCAAACAAAATTCCTCTTTAGATATTTATGAGTCTATTTGAGTAAGTAATAAACTGCAAATTTTTGGTTTGAAATCTTTCTTTTTAAAGACATCATTGAGATATGATATTTGTTTTGGTAAACTTTCAGCCTTCAAGGACTATCCATTGATAGATGCCAGATTACAGACAAAGCCATTAAAGCTTTAGTTAAAAAGCACAAAAACAGGTAATAATGATAAATTTCTCATTTGTATGTACCTTACATTTATGTATCATCTATCAGCTACAGCGTGCACTCTGCTGTCTTATTTGTATCACATTATTTGGTGTGTTCATCAAACACTCACTGGGGTAGGAATTTGCCACGAGTAAAATGAGGCTCAGATATATTAAGCGACCTGCTGGTGGGCACACAGATACTTATAGAAAGAAGCTAGACCTTCCAGTTTCAAGCATATTGTTCTTTGTGTTTTAGCACAACTCAAAGAAACATAGTGAAAACTTTCTCCCCGTCTCCTCTTGTTCAGAACCTCAAAGCTACTCGCAAATGACTCCAGACTTTCCCCATCGTGATTTGATTTCCATTGTCTTGGGATGAAAGGGTTAATACCATTCATTTATTTACCCCACCATTCTAAAAGATGATCAAATGATTCTTCCACAATTTGGGGAAGGAATTATGGAGCCACTACAGTAAGATGGCCAGCAGCAGCTGGCACCTGCAGAAGGGTGCTCCAGACTTACAGGATTCCAGAGAGACTGATGGGGTTTGACTTCTGTAAACCGAAGGCTTCCCAGGTGGAGGTACAAGGAGTCCTCAGGTAAGGTGGCTTTACTGATGGGTGTCTGTCTGGCCTTGCAGGGCAGCAGCTGCTTCTCTCATGTCCTGCAGAAAACATTTAGAAAGAATCTTCATGGACTGAAGTGTGGGTTTCTGTACATGTTTCTGAGGTGAAATGATTCAGACAGATTCTTATGCCTCCTATTTGAGTCTGCTTCTGATGTGTGGACATTCCAAAACAGTCCGGTGAGTTTTGTCCAGTGTGAGGACTGAGAAGTGTAGGTTGTGCATAAACAACCCCTGGATGAAGAGAACTTTTATCTTGGCTATTCCCTGTGTTTAAATATCGTACTCTGTAGAGTGAGGGTGATGCCTTCTCTTCAACTTTTTGCTTGTTTGTTTTTAAATAGAATTTTCCAATGCCATCAGCCTGGGAAAGTTTTATTGGATTGTTCATTAGATGTGATGAGGTGTGAAATGCATGGCTCCTGATGACCCCAGCATGAATTGGGAGTTTGATGTGTTCCCAAGAATCAGTTTGAAACATCTTTACTTTGATCAACTCTCTTCCTTGTTATTTTATAAACCATGAAGCATAGGAATCAGCTTATATACACTGTGCTTTTGGAAAGAGTGACCAAGAGACTCTAGACATTTGCTTAAGACTGTGGTTATTTCTGATGCCTCAGACTTTCTACTTTATAAGCAGAAAAAGTTCTACTAAAATGATTCAAGTAATTAGTCAACTTGTCATGAAGAAGAAGTATTGGATGAATTATAATTACTATCTTTTAAAAAAGATTTTATTTATTTATCTTTAGAGGGGAAGGAGAGAAGGAGAGAAACATCAATATATGGTTGCCTTTCATGCATCCCCTGCTGGGAACTGGCCTGCAGAGAACCAGCCTGCAACCCAGGCATGTGCCCTGACTGGGAATTGAACTGCGATTCTCTGGTTCGCAGACCTGTGCTTAATCCACTGAGCTACACCAGCGAGGGCCTATAATTACTATCTTGTTAGCCACTGACACATTATTTACTTTTTTCCCCTCAGACTAGTACTTTGAAGTCTTCTTTGAGTAGTGGGGAGAGGGGAGTGGGAATCCTGTTGACCTGCTCATTAGTTAAATGATTTGGGGGAAGTTACCAGTATATACTTTCTGAGCCCCAGTTATCTGATTTAAAAAGTGTGGGACCTAATGAAGATCTGGATGTGCTGTTGTCGAAAATGAGAAGAGATAATGTATGTAAAATCCTTCATGACTAGTACTTAGTATGTGCCCAACAAATGCTACTTTATTCCAGCCTACATTGATTACCCCCTCTTTGAGTGCCTGTAGCACATACTTTTGTTCCCTAGTATTTGTATAAAAATCACATTTTCTTCTTAGCCAACTGTTAAAGCAAGAATAGCTTTTTCACCTACCGGATCTAGCACAATACAGGAAATAAATGAATCCTCCCAAGGTCAACAATTTGTGAATTGTGTAATAATTTGTTTGGTAGAAAAACACATCAAGGAGTGTGGCCCTTGTGATAAAAAAGGCTCTATCTGGCCAATAAAAACCTCATCAAATTGAATTCTGATTGGCAGAGTATACAAATACATTAAGAAAGCCAGTATTTCTAAAATAAGTTGGCAGCAAGTTGTGGTTCCTCTGAATTATCTCAAGCCTTTCGAATAATACTAGTTCTTGCATAATTTTGACATAAGCCAACAGTAAATGGGAAGATAAAACTCAAAATGAAGTCTTTGCGGGAATTCCAAAATGGTCGCTGTAGCCACAGTTTCAAATCTCACCTTTACTCACTTTGGAATATGAATGTCAATGCTTTAGTTCAGAAACGTTCCAGTGTATTTTTTCTTGTTTCTTTGTTAAAACTATTACTATTTTCTTCTATTGTTTTTAATGCACAGGCATGTTTCTTTAAATAGTTGTACATTTTTTGTGTTTAGCAAGTGTTTTCCTATATTACTGAAAACCTGCCATTAGTATCATTTTAAGATTTGTAAAATTGATTAGCCATCTCTCAAACTTTGAACAGTTAGAATATTTCTAATATTTTAAAGTAAATGCTGACTAAAAGATGCATCTTTTTGCATGGAGATTCCCCTTTATCCCTTACTGACTTGGGCTGGGTTCTCCAAAGTGGCATTCCTGGGTTTAACGACAGGCTGCCAACAAAATCCTAAGAATTCTCAGCAATTGTGTAAACAATAGAACACAATACAAAGTCTTCTATAAACTTTGATAAATTTAGTGTCAGCAGAGGCCTATGGACTCTTATCAGTAGCAAATAGGGGCAGAAATATGTTCCTTCCACTTTGGGAGTCAATTTATTGGAATTAGAAGGATTTATCCTCTTGATGAACCTATAAAACCTTATTGTTTGGAAAAGAAAGCATTTGGTCTCATTGCAGGGAGAGTACATTGCATCTGGGAAGAAACTAAGATGTGCTAAAGCCTGCATGGTGGTAGAAAGGACAATTTTTGATTAACAAATTGTCAGCATGGGGTAGAGTCCTTCAATTTTCAGCAATTGAAATCACAGCATTAATCAGCTTTTGTGGAATGCCACCCACGGTTCATACCGCAGTAAGGAAGGCAATAATGAAACATTGTAGAACTAGCATTGCATCAGAGATCATGCTGACTGGAGTGTCTTTAGTCTGTGTGCAGGCTGTTTTGTTATTTGTCAGGAATTGGCCAAAACACATCACATCCTCATCTTCTGTGAGTGCTTCCTTTCAGGACAATAAATGGTGCTAATAAGTTGGCAGGCCTCCCACCAAGCAGACCTTTGATATACATTGTGTGAACACATTAATATGAAATCCAAATTACAAAAACACAGGGAGTGTTCCTCACTCGTAATTGCCTTTTTATGTAATGCAAAATGAATCAGACAATCACAGTGGTCCCAGGAATCATAAACCATTCATAAAACAATGACTTTTGTTTTTATAAGTTACTTAATTAATCCACATCTCTCTTGCTTATTAGATTCCCACAATGTGCAAGGCACAGCAGGGACCAAATAGATGCACAGGCATGGCCCTGCTATAAAACAGCTACCAGTATCCACATACATGCCATTATTTGGTCCACATGTTTTTACTTCCCCTATACCTTGATCTGCTGAATAAGTGTGCCAATATTCTTCATATGTGAGTGTGACACTGCTCACTCTTCTGTGTATAAGCTATTGCTTTGTGGTTTTTTGTAGAATTGAGGCTAGGACTGCTAGTTCATCCCTTCTGGTGTTCTTGGTGTATGTTGGTACCAAACTACAGTTTCAGAAACATTTTTCAAGGCCAAGTATTAGTCTGTCAATTACAGAAAGGACAAAGTAAATTGATTGATACAGGATCAGGTACTGTGATGTGGGCAAATTTGTTATTGGCTGTAGCCATGAGTAGATCCATGGAACTAACAAGAATGTGAAATGGAAGTTCAGTCATTTGTGGTTTATAGACAAGAGAGCCAAACTGGGCTGTTCTCAGTAGAGTGCTTTAGTAATTTGTGATGAAAGTGTCAAATAGGAGGTGTTAAGTTGGGTTGATGACTGGGTGTCAGAGAGCATATGAACCTCTTGAAACTATATTTAAGAAGCTGGGTGTTTTCTTGAGGAGACCATCTACAGCTTTCACTGGATTCCTCAAGATAATAATGAATCTTTTAAAAGCTATGAACATTGACCTAGAACAGGGGTTGGTAGATTTTTTTTTCTGAAAAGCACCGGAGAGTAAATATTTTAGGCTCTGAAAACAAATGGGTGTGACTATTCTTTTTTTTTTGAATAGATCAGATTTTACTAAATCAATGAGTAAGACAAAAATAAAGGGTTTTTTTGTTCCTTTGTTACTTTTTCATATTCTTCCTTCCTCTTCATTTCTAAAATGCCCCAACTGTCAATTTTGTTTGAGGGCCTTAAAAAGAACTCATTTTGGTTTAATTGATTAAAGAAATACATTCGATAAAATGATTGTTATGTTAAACAATGTGGGAACATTGCTGCACATTTTGTTTTTCAGGTGATATTCAAGTAACAAAAAAATTCGCCGTAATAAAATGAACAATTCAGTGACATTCAAACATTCACAGTGTTGTGTTACTACTATACCTAGTTCAGAAACATTTTTACCACCCCCAAATAAACCCTAAACGCTTCTTGTAGTCACTCTTCATTTCCTCCTTCACTTGTGACTATTCTTATGCAACTTTCTTTACAAAACCAACACAGCCCAAGGGCCACAGTTTTTCACCCTCTGGCTTATATTATGATTTGGTAAAGTAGAAATTTCAAAGTTTTTATTTTTTGGATAGTCAAGTTTTCCCTTTTATAAAAATTACATTCCTATATAAATTTTATTTAATTAATTTTGTGTTTTCTTTCTTATTGCAGTATAAATTACTGGGGTAAATGTACATCTCAATAAGTTTCTTTATGTGTATACACCCATGTAACCACCACCCTCATCAAGCTATAGAATGTTTCCATCACTCTAGAGATTTCCCCTGTGTCCTTCTTCAGTTATATTTTTCTCCTTCCCGCTCGAAGTAACCACTCTTCTCTCTCTCTCTTTATTGCCCATGGCTTGGTTTTCATCTCTCCTCGAATTTCATTCAAATGAAATAGTAGAGCAGTGTATATATTTTTTGTGTTTTTGGCTTCTTTCACTCAACATAATGTTCTTGAGATTAATCTGTGTTTTGAGTACATGCAGATTTTTAAGACAGATATCCTGGTTCATTTATATTGTTGTTCCTGAAGACCCATTCACATCTGTTCCCCTCAAATCCTGCTGTGGGAGCAACCAGCTTCCCAGCCAGTCCAGGCTGGCACCCAGCACATGTGTGAGCCCACACATCCTCTCTGCCCCTCCTCCCACATCCATGATCCGGAAGCGGGTAGGAAGGTTCCTAGCCATGTGCAGGGGCATAGCATCTCTGCCCTGGGCTGGGTGTCACCACATTCACCTCCAGGATACACGTGTGTTGTGACCTTTTTCAGCCTGTGTTTCAATCTGCTGCCTTGGGGTTTCCTGCAACCCCTTCCTCACTTTGGGGAGTGCAGGTTTTCATGCACCTCAAGGATCCCTGCCCGGTGCCTGGTGATCTGGCCAGATCCCCTGTTATACTCTGGCATCTAGAGAGAGATGGCAGTGTGAGGGGAGGAGATAATCTTGCCCTTAGCCTTGACGAACTCTAATAGTCAAAGATCAGACAGAGCAAAGTGAGTCTACAAAAGAGACTGAGAAGGGAAAACCAGAAAGATAGAAGGAAAACTAGAAAAACATGTTTATTTAAATAAATAAAAAACCAGAATGTTTTAAAAAATAAGCAGTGGTTAACTGTGTCCAGCGCTGCTTAAAGTATGCGAAATGAGGATTTAAATATGTCTGTTGAATTTAGCTACTACAATCATTAGTGATTGTTTTGCCCTTCACGAGGGTTGTTGTGCTGGAGTGACAGTTAAAAAAAGACTAGCACAAAATGATGAGTAAATAGGAGTAAGGAAAAGAAGATTTAGAGGTTTTGTCCATAGGGCAGGAAAGAGAGAGAAAGTGATCACCTGGAATATATATATAGGCATGTGAGTTCAAAGGTGTCTTTTGCTTTTTCTTTTATGAAACTTGACCATGTTCAAATTCCAGTGAATCTGACCAAATAATTGAATATATAATATGAAAAAAAGTTCTGTAAAGGGCTGGAGTCAATGGGATCCAAAGACTAGGAATTGATTTTGAAAGGAAAAGATATGCTCAACCAATTGAGAGATGCTCAATGTAAGAGGAGTGGGGTAAGATTTTAAAGTGTGTGGAAGGATGTGGTAGTGGCATGCTGAGCATGAAGCAGGAGGCAAGGTCATTGACTATGAGAAAAGGGGAAGCTGGGGCTATAAGAATGTGTCTAGAGAAGTATGACATAGATTTGAAATAGTCACTTTACAGAGAGCAGTGCATCAGCCAAACGAATGTAACAGGTTGTTGACCATTTGTTTAAAATATAAATATTTTTGTGTGATTTGCTCCTGTGCAAGGTCAGAGGACATGGACAGTATTTATATGGACTCTGATTATGCCATACAACAGAGGCAGGACCTTGGGATACTGGCTAGACCATCACTGGTCAAATGGTAAATCATGGAGTTTAAGGAGCAAGAGAAGAAAGTGAGTATTGTGTGTGTGTGTGTGTGTGTATTTGCATGAAAAACTGTAATCAACGTTCAGTTCCTCAAAAGGCTTTACTTCAACCAGGTGTTATGTACTACATCCAGCAGAACTGTTAAACACATTTAATACATAAATAAATGTGGGACATTTGGCCCTTGTAGGGAGAGAATAAAGTGAAGAAATAAGCAGGCTGATGGTAGGAATGAAAGTAAAGAAGATAGTTGTTTGGGGCCCCAATGAACTGGACAAATGATCGCAGTGGGAATAGATAGAAAAGTATTTCTAAGTTGAAGGAAAATAAGTTGGGGTCTATGACGTGAGAGGTTCCTAGTTAGTAATTTCAGGGTATGACAAAGTCTAAGGCCATACTAATAAAGTGGGTGGATGATGGGGCACAAATAAAGTCATAAGTGGTAAAGAAATCAAGAACCGAAGGCCAGGGTGTTAGATGGACTGTCCATGTGGCTGCTGAAGTCACTCAGCATATTGGCAGGACTTGGGATGGAGAGGAAGGCTGTGACCATGTGCCAGTCTTTCATGAATGGTAGTGATTGAATGAAAGGGTGGTAAATGAAAGCTAAGAGAAAGAGGAGAGGCTGTCAAACATGGCGTGAGGGGAGGTGACAATTTGTTGGCAAGTAATGAGCACAGAGGAAAACCACTCCATGTCCTGATTTGGAGCTCCATGACAGTGAAAGAATGAACAGCCTCCAATTATGAGGGATGTAAGAAAGTATTTGTATTATGGGTCTCCCTTAAGGTGACATGAAGGAATTAATCGAAGACAGAGGGTTTAGTGTATGGAATAGTATTTCCAGAAAGTTCAGCTGAAGGGCTTAAATGGTGTAGGAAAAATGGGTCAGAGGCTCCAAAGTGCCAAGCAGAAGGGATTAGGGTGGAGAAGAGAATGGATGGCTAGAGACTCATTTTTTGGCTATTACTGGTGAAAATGTATGATGGCTTTCCAGATAATCTCTTTGAGGAGAGTGGGCGCTGGGCCTCGTGGTCAGTCACTCTTATGTGATGTTAGTCCCAGCGACTACAATGTCTGCAGTCATTTGACCTTGGGTGGTGTTCTTTTGGGCTGCAAGTCTGCAGCCAAGGAATAGGATGGTCTAAAACCCTTATTGTTATTCAGCCTTATAACCAAAATTCCTGACTATGATTATTTTTAGCTTTTCTATCTTAGCATACTTGCTTGGCACGCATTGGCTGGGATCACACACTTTCATAGGGTTTCTAGGCTTTAGAACAGTTTACAAGGTACTTTCAAGCACATGACCCTATACAATGCCATGCATTTTCCTTTTATAAACTCAAAGCTATTCTCTTATGGTTTGTTTGCAATTCTGAGAAAATTCAGGTTGAGAAAAGAGAATTTTATTTTGGGTTAATTTCTGTTTGATTAATAGGTCTATCAAGTGAAAATAAAATCTCGTTGAGGACCACTAAGATTTGAAAAATAAGGTTGGGGAGCAAGAGGTAGGTCGTGCCCCTTGTCAGTTTTTGGTGACCCTGCACGGAGGAAGGTGAAACTAATTTCAGCAGTGGGCCTTCATCTGGACTTGACAGCGGCTTCCTTCCACTTTTTTGCATTTTCAATTTTAACATTGTTTCTCATGGCGGGGATCTATATTCTCACTTAGCTTTGTGACTTTGAGATTGGGGGAAAGTGGCAGATACAGTGACCATTGGCCAGTAATGTAAAGCTCAGCTTGGCCTTGGAAGCAGCAGAAAGAGGCAGAAAGAACATGCAATGTTGAAACTTAGCCTCTTACATGTGCTTAAGCTTGAGTAAGGTACATTACATCTCCCAAACTCCATTTTCCTCTGTTAAAAATGACAGTTATGATACCCACTTGCCTGGAATGAGATAGAAATTCAATAGATACGAGGCTTTCATTTCCTCCTCTTAGCTGATTTGCTTACACTTGGCACTAAAGTGAAGTTTGAAAGTGTGGGAAGGATGTAGAGAGGTCATTCACCCTAGGTAAACTAGCCTTGGTATTGGGCAAGCGTTAACTAATGTGATTTGTTTTATTTTTTTAAAGATTTTATTTATTTTATTTTAGAGAGGAAGGGAGGGAGAAATAGAGGGAGAGAAACATTGATGTGTGGTTACATCTTATGTGGCCCCCACTGGGGACCTGGCCCACAACCCAGGCATGTGCCCTGACTGGGAATTGAACCAGAGACCCTTTGGTTTGCAGGCCTGTACTCAATTCAGTGAGCTACACCAGCTGGGTGATCTGTTTTATTTTATACTTTCTGGTTATTCTGATACTAGTTTGATTTGTTAAACTAGTTGATTCTATCTACCAAGAATTTAATCGTTTGGGAAATGCAGAATTGTTTGGATTCATCATTGAGATATTCATTTTATGGGAAGAAAGAGGAAATAATTTGTTGTGGTTTGAATGAACGATACCACCAAGTATATTCATGTAGATTCATGCTCTCTCATTCCCTTTAGCAGGCACTTTGATTATCGAGTGCTCTGTCATTGCATATAGCATTTTAATTAAACATTTTATTTTTTTCAAAAAAGGTTTTATTTATTTTTTGAGAGAGGGGAAGGGAGGGAGAAAGAGAGGGAGAGAAACATTGATGTTCGAGAGGTACATTGATCGGTTGCCTTTCACTCGCCCCCAACTGGAGACCTGGCCCACAACCCAGGCATGTGCCCTAACTGGGAATCAAACCTTTTGATTTGCAGGCTGGCACTCAATCCACTGAGATACACTGGCCAGGGCTGTTTAAAAGGTGTCTTATATTTACCTCTTCTTGCACAGATTGAAACAATGTTTTTTACAATCTCTCAGTGGCTTTGAAGATATCATGGAAAGAATACCCTCAGAGAACTGCTCTTTTTTTAGTTCCCTCCATTCATTGGCTTATAGTTATAGTGCATAGGTGTTTTTTAAAGGATTCTTATTTCTTCAAACAAGAATAATAAATTTGGGGAAAGAGTTTTCTTAAATGAAAGGTTGATCACTTTATGACAAGTTTAATGAAATGCTTATATAACAAGTTTGATGAAATTCAATACCTATAATGTACCTAAAGAAAACTCCATTAATACCATTATGGTGAGTATTTTTCCTTTTATTTCTGATGAAGAGAGGAATTTTCACACCAAGATTTCCAAGTGCTGCATTTGGAGGATTCTTTCATCAACTTGGCACAATAGAAATGTCATTCTTGACCTTGTTTCTGAAGGATGTTTTAACCTTACTAATTAAGCAACCTCAACAGCTATTCAGTGAAACTCTCTTGAGAGTGGAGGGCCTTTGATTAGGGAAATTCCCTAATTGGGTAAGACCTCTCATCATAAAACAGTCATAACATGTTGATTATAGTTGTACCATTAGGAATTTCATTGCTCAACACAAATGGATTATAAAAAGAACTTAATTAACCTAAGTCCATTTTAGCCTGGAGATATTTGGAAACATTACAAAGATTAAGTCACCTTAGAAATCCAAGAGTCTAAGAAAACAGGATGAACTTTTGATTCATGCTAGCAAAGATAAATATTGTACAGTAGACATTGGGGTTTCTATGTTTTTTTTAAGAGTATGAGAGATTTCTGTGTTACTACCTACAACTGCATAATTTGCAATTATACCAATAAAAATTTAGAAATTAATTAACAGAAGGCATGTAAAAGATTTCATATATCTAAACTTACATACATATATGTTTTATGCACAGAGAGCTATATGTAAGGATAGCCTCTAAAACATTAACAGTAATTAACCCTTGGTGGTAAGTCTTGGGGTAACCAGTCTCCTCTGGATCGCTATTAGTTCAGGGTCCTGTTATTGCTGTAGGACCCCCATCCACAAAGCCCCAGGTACCACACAAGTGCTCGGGTGGGACAGAAGAAGGAGGGGAGGAAGCCCACCTCATTACGGTCAGTGAGCTGTTCTGGGTGGACGTTGTCCGGCAGGGCCAGGCTGGAGGTCATTTCCCAGGTGTCCACAAAGGCCACATGGAGATCAGCAAAGGCAGCTTGGAGGAGTCGGTCATCCGAGGGTGAACCAGTCACTTCCATACACAGACTTGTAGCTGGTATTGGCCAGTTTGATGACCACAAGAGTGTGGGGTTCCCAGGCCAGCAGTGCCTGGTTGCCTGGATCCCTGCCAGTTGTCACACAAAGGTGGATGGAGGGAAGGTGGTGAAGCGGGAGCCCAGCCCCAGCACCACCACGGTGTGGGGGCCCCTGGCCAGGCCCTTCAGCTCCCACACCATGGAGTGCAGGGAGGCCAGTGGGGCTGGGGTGTGGAGGGAGAGCAGGGGCCAGCCGTGGGCTTGCCAGCGCAGAACTATGTCCCGAGTGGTCTCCACAGCCATCAGAGGCCCTGTCTGATAGGTGGTGTGCAGACCCACAGGCTTCAGGGAGGGCACAGTGTCACGCAGATACTCCCACCACTGCCAAAGTGTGGGGTCCCCCATCATGTGGACGATGTGACCACACAGGCAGCCTAGGACACTGTCAACAGTGGGAAAGGAGCGGCTGGAGCAGGAGAGTGAGTGCCTCACATCTCCATAGTAGAAGCCAGAGGGCTTTGCGGCAGGGAGCCCAGGACAGCATGGGGGCCACGGGGACAGGGCCAGGGTGCTGTTTCCTGGGCCTGCTGTTCTGATCTGGATTGGAGAAATGCCCAGAGGGATCACCTTGTCTGTCATTTTCCACGGCAGCAGGGTGTCATCAAGCAGAGTAATCACATTCAGGTAACTTTCACTCGAGTGCCCAACTAAAGAGTTGCAGGGCCAGGTAGAGGGTTGAGCACAGACCCAGAGCTGACCTGAAGCCACGTCCCTGTGCTGGCAGATAGGCCCTCTCCTCTTGCTCTAGTTGTCTGGGGTTCCACATCGCAGATCACAGTCTCTTCAGTTCCTGTGGGTCCCCGAAAATATCCTCTAAAATCAATGGTGGCCCTTTTCTCCAGATTCTTCACAGAACTCCAACAGCCTCACTGGAAAGGACCAGCTGCACTCACGCCTGGGCCTGTGCAGCCCAGAAAAGTGGGGAGGACAGCAGGTATGTGCTGTGCACTAGATCCTGGACATTTCCAGGGCCCTTGCCTTCAAGTCAGGACCCAGCAGCTGTGCCTGAAACAGATCCCCACCAGGGTCTCGGGCCTGCCCCGATGGTTTCTGGCCACAAGGGTGGCATCCAGGAACCTCCCAGAGTCTAGCTGGTCTGGGCAGGACCCCTCAGGTGGTAGGTGGAGGTCTGAGGACTGGTGGAGGCCAATAGGTCCCCCTCATTTCCTGGGGTCAGAGGCCAGTACAGAAGATGAGTCAGGTTGGCAAGTTCCCAGGAGAGACACTTCAAGAGGGAGGGAGATTCTGTGGACTTGGGGCAGACTCAGAAGCAGGGCAGGGTGCTAAGGGCCAAGAGATGGTGCTGTTGGGCCAGAACATCTTGAAGTAGCGGAACAAAACCAGAAACACCAGCCCCACAGGCAGAATCTTGTACTTGCATTGCCCTTTGAATGGACCCATGGCAGCATAGGCTCTTCTCTGAAATACCCAGTAGAACCAGCCACCTGAGAGGGTCAGCATGCATTAGCCCAGAGGATGACAGAGAGGTGACTGAGGTCTGCAAGAGTCAAGATGGGGTCCAGTGTGTATCGGTGCCCACCACCCTGCACGATACATACTGGTGACTATTTTGTAACTGCCAATTTGTACTTCCTAATGCCTTTATTTTGTTCATCCAGTCCTCAGAGCTTCCCCTTTGGCAACCATCAGTCTGTTCTTTGTTATCTATGAATCTGTTTCTATGTTGTTGGTTCATTTGTTTTGTTCTTTAGATTCCATAGATGAGTGAAATCATATGGAATCTGTCTTTCTCTGATTGACTTATTTCACTTATCATAACACCCTTTAGGTCTGTCCATGCTATCTCAAATGTACGCCACATTTTAGTAGCAATCCTTCAATGACTGCTAATGTTTAATACTTATCTCTCAAGTTGTATCAAAAACTTGTATGAAAATATTCCTGAATACACAAAAGGAAAATTGCATATAGAATTCCCATGTATCCCTCAACCAGCTTTATAATTACCAATATTTCCTCAATCTGTGTCATCAATTTGTTCCACTTTCCTTGTTAGCTGTGACGATTTAACATCAAATCCCAGATATATTATTTCACCCGTAAACACTTAAGTATTCACCTCTGCCAGTATATGGTAACCTTACACAGGGCTCTGTTTCCTAGAAAAAGTAAAGGACTTGCCTGCAGGTATGTCTTTCATATGAAGACCAACCAATCCAAAGCCCATACCTCCCAACTGATACAGGGTGCAGCCAAGAGGGAGGCCCCCAAAAGGGATTTGGAATGGTGTCCAGAACTCAAGGTGTATAGGAATATTGGAGAGACGTATAAGATGTCCTCACCCCTTTCCCCTCAGGTGTAAGTTGGGGGAAGGGACACATGGAGCAGGAACATACAGGGCTGTTTTGTACCATACCACAGCCTTGCAGCTAATCCATGGCATGACCATTTAACATATCTATAGCATTCGGCAGGTCACTTGGATATGTTAAATGGCTGTGGCCAGGCTTGGAGCCAGGGGGATGAAGTCACTTCCACCCAAGATGTAACTGGGAGCAGGTCCCCTGAGTTACAGCGCCTGTGCCTGCATGGAAGCTTGGAGAGGATTGGCTCCAGGACATGGGGCCATACCTGCCCAGACTCACGATGACAGCCCAGTAAACTTGGATAATACAGAAATACTGGCAGGTGTAACTGATTGAGGGAGGAGTCAGAAATGGAGGTACAAAGGAAGATTGGTGCAGGGATTAAAACCCAGACATGGCAGCCATTGAGGGAGAGAGCCACACAGTTTCAGCAGAGTGAGGACCCCCTCTTGGCCAGATGAAGGAGAACCATGTGGTTTTGCCAGAATGGGGACCCCTGCAGCCAGGTGAAGAAGAAAGCCATGCGCTTTTAGTGGAGTGCACACCCCTGCAGCTTTGGTAGAAGAGGCCCACGTGGCTTTGGGGTTCTCCCTTTGGCCACATGGCCTGGGAAGCAGGAGAGACTTTGCCTGGAAAAATGGGTATAAAGAACTCTAGCCAGTGGACCATAAGAAGGTGCCACATGACTTTGGATTCATTGGAGATCTTGCCTGGATGGTGACACAGCTGGTGGTGCCAGCGGCCTGGCAAAACAGATGTGTGTTCTTTTCCTGAGTTGCAGTACCCTGAATTAGGGCTGGGGGAGAAGGGAGTGCTGTGTGCATAGGTGGATATCCTAAAGGACTTTGATATTTTAATGAAGACTTAAGGTTACTATAGCATTAAGTCTGTACAGCATTAAATAAACATTTCCTTTCCTTTTCACAAATCTCTGGCATTGAGAGATGTCTTTCCAATTGGTGGTGATGATCGGGCCCGGTAGGTGGTCTGGACAGTATTAGTATACCATCCTCCAGAGTCCAGGCCCTGGTGTATCTGCTCTGTAAGTTTTTGGTGTCCCTCAGTGGGCAAATATTGCCACCCTTGGACCTCTGTTCTGTAACACAACCCCTCCTTTCACCTAGCTTTTACACTCCGTCACCACGGGGCCAGGTACCAGACAACTAGGGACAGCCCGGATGCCCCAGAGCCCAAAGAAATTCTTCAGATGAGCCAGTCCTGAGCCTGCTTACTCTGCTTCACCTGCCTCTTCCTGTGGAAACCACAATAAAGCTCTTGCCCACTTTTTCCTCTCACTTCCTCTGCCTCTTGACTGACCCTGGAGCTTCCCCATGTGGCCCAGAGTGGTGTGGCAAGCCCCCTTCTCCTGGGAACTGTGAGTGTAACAAACTCCCTTTTCATGGCTTCATTATGCCAGAGTAATAATACATTTTACATTTTAAAACGGGAGAGTAAAGGCTGAATAGAATCTCTTGCGACTAATGCCAAAGCTTTGCTATCAGAAGATCTGACAATATTAGTTGGAAATAGATGAGGATACAGGGTCAGGTAATCAGATTGGAGATCAGACTGTGAAAGAATGAACAGTGGGGAACAGGCAATGAGCTCAACAGCACTTGAAAGGCGTCATAATTTAATGGCAATCAGACATCTGGCCGGCATCCTGAGGTGGGATGAATTCCAGGGGAAACTGTTTTTTCTTGGGTGTGAGCATCATCTCAAATACATTCCCCGAGGACTGTAGAAAGGCAGCATTCCCTGGATTTTGATGTTGATGCCTCCCTAAGTTTTCTCCCTTTAGGCCACCATTTCTGCTGGGCCTGCATATGCCATCATAGTCAACAGTGAAGGACAGTCCCTGAGACTTAGTACCTGATTCTACCTCAAGTGTTTCCTCTTCTCTGAGACTCTAGGTCTTAAGCTCACTCTTGCATTTCCATCTCAGGTATAGTTTCTGATCAGACACCACAGTCCTCTCTAAATTTCATCTCCTCATTTTACAGATGAGGAAACTGAGCTTCAGAGAGGTATAGGGACTGGTCCTAAGAACACAGGCTGCAAAAAGGTGAAGGCCTTTTGACGCTAACGTACGCGTTCCCTTACCATGCTGACAACTGTCAGTAAAATCTGACTTCCATTAAGTGTAGATCGTATCTCACATTATGTTCCAGTGGACTGAACATATATCCTCAAACACACACAAATGCATAGCATAAACACACTCCACACCTGAATGAATACTCAGTCTCCTTCGTCATTTTAAGAGAGACTCCTTAACTCAAATTGACCTGTCTTGATGGATGGGGCAATAAGTTAATAGGCCATATGTTCAGATACTTCACAATAACTCATTAATTTTATCATGAATTGCTTTTGAAATATGTCTTCAAATCATGCTATCAACGTAAAGAGGTATTTTATTACCTTGTACTGCTTCTGGGAAATATATGATTAAAGCTTCATTTTTCAGTAACGAACTCACTTATCTGAGAGGTAATCATGGACCCAAGAGCCCTGTGCCTATGCACACTACAGAAGTGACCTGGGTGTGATTAGAAAGGTTCCTGATGTCAGTGCTTCTCTAACCAGAGAGGCCTGAGGGTCCCCCGGGGGGCCTGTTAAACCACAAATCTCTAGGCCCCCTTCAGAGGTTCTAATACAACATTCTGGGTGGCCCCACACATCTGTATTTCTAACAAGCTCCTGCCAGTTCAGAACCCACATTTGGAGACCTGCTGCCTTAGGTAATCATTTACCTGAAAGTCATGCAAAAAGAAGAGCTGGTGGGAGTTTCCCTGATTCCTTCGGGGTCAACTCATGAGCTTGCAGCCCTACACAAAATAAACTCGCTGTCTTTCCTGTGTCCTTACTGTGACCTGAAATGTTAAGTACTACCCCCAAGTCAGGCAAATGTGTGTGAAAAGTCTATCGGCAGCACCAGCTGCTAGAATAATGTTAATATCTGTAAGCCTTAGTCCTTTAAAGCAATCAGAGAGGTTTTTATATGTCCTGTAAGTAATTTGATGGTGAGGGGTGTGATACAGGGTGCAGCCAAGAGGGGGGCCCCCAAAAGGGATTTGGAATGGTGTCCAGAACTCAAGATGCATAGGAATTATTGGAGAGACATATAAGATGTTCTCACCTGTTCCCCCCTCAGGTGTGAGTTGGGGGAAGGGACACAAGGAGCAGGAACATGCAGGGCCGTTTTGTACAGCCACAGCCTTGCAGCTAATCCATGGCATGGCCATTTAACATATCTATAGCCTTTGGCGGGTCACTTGGATATGTTAAATGGCTGTGGCCAGGCTTGGAGCCAGGAAGAAGGAAGTCACTTCCCCCCAAGATGTAAGTGGGGGCAGGTCAGTTACATCTTGGCCCAGACTCGTGATGGGAGCCCAGTAAACTTGGATAATACAGAAATACTGGCAAGTGTAACTGATTGTGGGAGGAGTTGGAAATGGGGGTACAGAGGAAGATTGGCATGGGGATTGAAACCTAGACATGGCAGCCATTGAGAGAGAGCTACACAGTTTTGGGCAGAGTGAGGATCCCCTCTTGCCCAGGTGAAGGGGAGAGCCATGTGGGGGACCCCTGCAGCCAGGTGAAGAAGAAAGCCATGCGCTTTTAGTGGAGTGCAGACCCCTGCAGCTTTGGTAGAAGAGGCCCACGCAGTTTGGGGGTGCTCCCTTGGCTGCATGGCCTGGGAAGCAGGAGAGACTGCCTGGAAAAATGGGTACGAAGAACTCTTGCCAGTGGACTGTGAGAAGGTGCCACATGACTTTGGAGACCTGCCTGAAGGGCGACACAGCTGACAGTGCCAGTGGCCTGGTAAAATGGACATGTACTCTCTTTCTGAGTTACGGTACCGAAAATAGGACAGGGGGAGAAGGGAGCACTGTGTGGGGTGGATAGCCTAAAGCACTTTGATATTTTAATGAAGGCGTTAGGTTACTATGTTAAATCTGTATAGCATTGAATAAAGATTTCCTTTCCTTTTCACAAATCTCTGGCATTGAGAGATGTCTTTCTGATTGGCTACGGATGATGGGGACCAGTAGGTGGTCCGGACGGTATTAGCGTACCATCCTCTGGAGTCTGGGCCGGTGTATCTGTTCTGTAACAGGTGGTTCCATGTTCTTGTGTACTATCAAGTTGTAAGAATCAGAAGTACTTTTATAAACCTCCACTGCCACTGTGCACGGTTGTCCTGTAATTTAGGTATCACTAGCACAAACTAAGGTAATGCTACTGTAATTGCATTTATTCTTACATGTTTAAACTTCAGTCACCTTCAAAGTACTCTCTGTTTGATGCAATAAACTTAACAAAATGTTTTTTTCTACGGCTCGAAACAGTTTTTGAACTTGTCGATTTTTATAAATATTTTCTAGAAAATAACTTCATTTAAGATTAAACCAAGTTTTCGTAACTTCAAATAGTAGGGAATATATTAGTTCCTTTTGTACTATGTAATTCATAAAAAAGCCATGAAAAAATATTTGGAAAAACTTAAGTGAAAGGCCTTTCAGTTACATTGACCCTGACCTTGGAATCCTGTTTACTAGAATTATACAAGCTAAGGAAAGAAAAGCATTTCAGGAGTTATCAGAGTTGAAGTGACCATTTAAAAAATGACTTCATTAGTCCTAGTTCACTCTCTGAAATCTGAGGTTTTGAGTGAAATCTAAGCTTTTGTAATGAATTAAACTTTCATGAAATGGAAGAGTCCATAGAACAAATACTTTTATGTGAAACCCTGGGACTGTTAGGTTTCAAAACCAACAAAACAATTGAACAGAAACTTAATTTGCCAATTATAAATATCTTACAAAAATTAACTAATAATTTATTACTGGAAAACAGAACTGAGCCCTTAAAAGACATAATGAAATACACATTGTTTTAAAAAATCATCTCTTCAGGTAAGGCATTCTCAACAAATGTGCTGTTGGGCAAAGAATGATGTGTTCTACCATCTTGCTGTATGGTAGAAATGTGACCGCTTGCTGTTATTCCAAGCTAGCTTTCCATTTTATTCATTCACCTTCCATAACACTATAGATTTGTAAATTAAGTAATACATGTAACATCATTAGAAGTATTGATTTTGTATTTCCAATGATTACATTAGCAAAATATTAGTGTCCTAGTTCATTGCTAACCTGTAACACCAGGATATTGGTGAAAAGAGCCTTATTTTAATATCTCATCTTTTGAATACTGAGTTCTATAATGCTTTGAGAGGAATAAGAATAGTTTTATAATTCTATACTCATAGATCTCTTTCTGATTGATCTAGTTTGTCTCCTTTTATACTTCTGGGAACAGAGGCTTTAATCTTTTTCAGTTTAAAAATAGTTAACATTTTAACATCTCATATTACAGAATTGGGAGCAACTTTCTTGCCACATAGAAATGTACAGTTTTCCATTATTTTGGATGAATATAAATGTAACTCTGATCTAACAATGCACCTACTACATTCCCTGGAGCTAAAAGTAATTTTTGAGTGTTTGAGATAAAAATCATAGGCTTCCCTCAGGAAAAAATCCATTGTGGTCTTAGAACCTGACCTGTCTATTGTTAGAATATAAATTTGGGAATATAGAGTTGACTGTGTCCTAAGCAGCTCTGAAATAATTAGGAAATTAATAACAAGGAAATGTTGACATAATTAGCATTCCAGTATTACCAACATTAAAATGAATATAACTGCCTAATAGTTGTCATAATTATTTGTAATTTATCAATCCTGCCTACTTTCAAAACGGCTTTAAGACTTTTTATAGTTAAAAACACACATGTACACACACACACATATAGATGAGCAATTCAAAATTATACCAAAACAGTTTGATCAGAAACTGGCCAGAGCAAGAGTAGACATGGAGTTGTGGAAAAGCTGGACACTGAAGATGAACACTAAGTGTAGGTTGGAATTGCTGGCAGAGCAGATAAAATGAGATTAACTCTTTGTCCTTTTTGCTTCCTGAAAGCAAAGGCCTGGTAATTCTCCATTAAAAACAAAATCAATACATTCTAAGAAAAAATTATCATAGGAGTCTTCTAAAATAATGAGAAATTGAAAATTTTAACTATTAGAAAAAAATGGCACAAGACTCTGGTCAATTGGTATTGTCTTAGTTTTCAAAATGTTATGTAAGTTATCATTAATAGAATTTCCACATACTTTCTTCATCCTACCACCCTTCCCTTATGATGACTTCATTTTGTCCCCCTGTAAGTTGAATTACTACATGTTTTATTGGGTTTGAAGAATTTTTAGAGACATTGAGGGTAAAGGACTGGTTGAAAATAAGGAGATTCTTGTCTAAAGCATTAAATTAACCTGTGCTAGGAGATTAGTGAGACATGTGCTTCCCTTACTTCTTCATACAGATCAGGGTTGGTAAACTTTCCCTAAAAGGGCCATATATGTTTGTTACAACTGCTCAGCTGTAGCATGAAAGTGAATGGGCATGACTACGCTCCTGCAAAACTTCATTTTTCTCAGGAGGGCCCAATACCCTTCACCTTTTAAATAAAACTGGTCTTTAATTTCAGATATTTTCATCACTCCTTCACTAACATGATGAACTTAGAAAATAAGCATGTTATTCTCAACTTTGATGCTGTCTGTCTTATTTGAGAACCACAAAGTGTTAGTCAAGGTAATTTTATAGAGTTTGCAGGCATTTATCACACTAAGAATCTGGGCTCGATTGTATCCCCTCCACATAAACTGGTCTTATCTTTTCTTTCTTTTTTTTTTTAGATTGAAAATTCTCCATCTTTAAGGCTATACCATCACTTCTGACCTGTTCAAAATAAAAGAAACTTACAAAAGAGTCAAAATACTTCATGACATTTCTGCCCTTACCTGCTAACAGTCTTAGGAAAATAAAAGTTTTAGCAATGAGGATTTTGAAAGATCTACTTAGTTAAATGTTCATTAGAATATTTTCCAAAGTAAAGTGAGATATAATTTTTTGAGTTTAGATGAAGGCAGATAATTAAGGAATAATTGCATGTGAAATTTTGGCAGCTGATATCAAAGTGATGCATTTTTGTATGCCAAATTACTCTCCCCAGTACTGACAAAGTAAGAAGCATATGATTTTAAGTATTGGCATTTTCTTGTTTACTTGATTATTTGTTTATAATACATTTAAACTTTTACCTGAAGTTACTAATTGGTACATTGTAATTTACTTGTCTTCAGTCACTCAATGAATTATGAGAGAATAAGTCCAATAACTCTAGAAGGAATATTTTCTCTTTCATACCCTTGCACAGGGTTTTACATGTACTACAACAATGTCAAATGTGTTGATTTCCTCAGGACTTGTGTCAGGACATCATGGTGGCTTCTAGGTAGCCCATGAATCTCACAGGGTCCTTTGACAAACTGCACACAGTGACATGCCCTTAGACTTGAACCTCTATAGAGACTAAAGAAAGTAGTTGGGTATTGCCTCTGGCTGGGTTACTTGGACACAGATGTGGAAGGTTAGGCAAGTAGGGCAGATCGAACTGGAAAGGGAAGGAGAATAAACAATGGTGCAACATCAATACCAAGCAGTGTCACCCAGTAGGTTGACTTTTGTCTCAGTCCCACTGCTAAAGATTGTGCAGGTCAACTTAGAGTTGTCCTACACACAGGGCAAGGGAGCCTGAACATCATTCATTGTTTGAGGTCTACTCCCAGAGGAAATATAAATAGACAGGCACCTGTGGCTGTCCGGACACAAAGTCAAAGCAAACTCTGGCAGCCTGAGGGCAGTCTTCCAACAAGTGACACAGGGCTGATTGTCAGGAGGAAATAAATGCACAGGGGATCTAAGGGGATGAGGCAGAGCAAGATAGCATTTGCTACATGCACTGTGAAGCGAAACATGCAGCAAACTCGAATCAGGTGGCCTGGAATTGAACAGCGTTCTTTAGTTGTGTGATTTTAGTCATATCACTCAATCTGAGATTTAATTTTCTTGGCTCTAAAACTTTGAAGTCTATCTCATGAGGGTGTTTAAAGGATTAAATATGATTGTATTGGGCAAAACGGGGAAAGGATCCTGGGCAGAGGAAACAGAATGGAGGAAGTGTAGAGTCTAAAAAAATAGTGCTTAACCTTTAGGAAATAGTATTCCCTCCCTGTGCAATAGATATGGAGGGGATACTTAGGATAATCCTTAATCTCTTTCGGGAAGGTTAGAGAAATGATATCTAAGTTAAGGTCTAAAGCAGAGCATGAGGATATCTAGTCAATATGGTGGACTGAGCTGAAGTGAGAAATATTCCATCCCACTTCAAACACAGAGAGATACAAGAAAAAAACCCAACAACAACAAAGGTGTATTATGAAGCCAAACTCAAAGCAAGGAAGGTTTGGTAGATTAAAAATGGCCACAAATTCTTGATCACTCCTCTTGTTGAGAGGTGGTGACTATTTACCCTCCCTGTGGTGTAGGTTGGCTTTGGTGACTAGCTTGACCAATTGAACGTGGCTCACCTAACATTCTGGGAGTTTTGAGGTTAGGCTGTAAGAAGCAGTGAAGCTCTGGTCCAAGACTCTTTGAATGCTCATTCCTGCAGTCCTGAGGCACCATGTAAGAAGTCCAACTACCTTGAGGGAGAGACCATGTGAAAAATCCCTGATACCACATAGAAAGTGAGAGTTGGATTACAATTTTAAAATGTGTCAGTATAATTCAGGATAAATATTCTCAGCAATGTGGGAATAGAAGAGAACTTTCTAAACCAAATAAAGGGCATCTACAAAAAGGGGGGCACCTTTAGTTAACATCACAATTAATGGTGAAAGACTAGAAAAATTTCCCCCTGTGAATAGGAACAAAGCAAGGAGATCTGTTCTCACAACTGTAATTCTGCCTTGTACTAGAAGGCCAAAGCAGTGCAATAAAGTGTGAAAAAAATTTAAAAGAACTACAGATTGGAAATGAATAAGTAAAACTATCCTTTTCTTTCCACAGATGACATAAGTGTGTCTGGAGAAAATCCTAAGAATTTGACCAAACAGCCACTAAATCTAATAAGTGGGTTTGGCAAGGTCTCAGGATATATGTTCGTCCAAATACCAAAATCAGTTGAATTTTCACATGTTGGCAACAAATAAACAAGAGATACATCATGTTCATTGGTAGGCAGGCTTGGTATTAAGATGTTAATGCTCCAAAAATTGATCCATTAAATTCAACACAATTACAATGCCAGGACATATTTTTGTATAAATTGAGAAACTGATCTTAAAATTTATGTGAAAATACCAAAGACCAGAAACATTTTGAAGTGATTTTGAAAAATAATGACAAAGTTTGAGTATGTATTCCACTTGACTTTGGGACTTAACTCTCAAGCAGTCTAATCTAGACCACATGGTGTTGGTGACAGGCTAGATATACAAATTAATAGGACACAATAGAAAGTCCAGAACTAGACATATATGATCATTCGATTTCTGATGAAGGTGATAAACTGAGAAAGAACAGTGTTTTTCCAAAGATAACTTAAAATAGGTCACAGGTGTGATAAATGATGTATTGATGTATTTCTAGAAGAAAATACAAGGAGTGTTTTTGCAACACTAGATAGAGGATTTTTAGATGGGCCACCATAAAATAAATGTTAAGCATAAAATAAAACATTGGTAAACTGAATTGAATCAGTACCAAACCCATTTGCTCTTCAAAGACACCCATTAAGAACAGGAAAAAGCAAAGCACATAATGGGAGATCTTTGAAGTACCTTTGTATGATAGAAGACATGTTTCCAGAATGTTGAAGGAACTCTTACAACTCAGTAGGATGACAACCAAATAAAAACATGGGCACATGATTTAAACAGCCATTTCATAAAAGAAGATAGAAGAATGGCTGATAAGCATATGAAAAGCTGTAAACATCATTAGTCATCAGGGATATGCAAATTAAAGACACAATTCATTCGTTTTCAGTTTTCATTGGATTTGATTTCTGCCTCCACTTCCTGCATACATAAAATGCAAACATTTGTCTTAATTGAGAGAAGCAACATGTCTGAGACACACATACATCTAATGTGGGAAAATGATATATGAGCTTTGCTTGGTCTTCACATGATGGGATCAGAAATTTGAAAGGCAATGCTTGTCACTCAGTTCTGGTCCTGAATACCTACTCTGCTCTGGTTTGCAAGTTGGTGTTTGGTGCTGTTTGGAGCATTATAGATATGTGAGCTTTTACAGTGGAAGACAGCAAAGTCTGACAGCTGCCAACACACACACACACACACACACACACCCCAATGCTATACATTGATTACAAAAACAATATGCAATCAAAGAGAAAGTTCAATCAGATCTGTAATGCTGGATTAAAAAAACAGATCCAGCCCTGGCTGGTGTGGCTCAGTGGATTGAGTGCTGGCCTGTGAACCAAACAGTCAGCAGTTAGATTCCCAGTCAGGGCACATGCCTGGGATGCAGGCCAGGTCCCCCAGTTGGAGGTGCGTCAAGCACACACTGATATTTCTTCTCCTTCCCTTTACCTCTCTCTAAAAATAAATAAATAAAATATTTTAAAAATCTTTTAAAAAGACAGATCCAAAAATATGATAAAATGTTTACATTTGCTAATTCTGGGTAGGGAGATATGGGTGTCATATCATTCTTTCCTCATAGTTACAAAAAGAGTAAGTAAATTACTATGATATAAATTTGCTGACACTCCCTTCTCTATAAGACCATCATTTTTTCCTAGAATTTTCTTAGGACTACTAAGCCCTGAGTAGATATAATGAGAAAATTAAGAGTCAAGCTTTTGTGGGAGTGCATATGTTTGAAAGAGTTCCTGAACCTACTAATCGGCTCCTCAGTCGCAATGCCATTACTTGGATATCTAATTTCATCTACACAGGCTTATCAGATCTTTCTGGGACAAGAGTAACTAAAATCTTACGTCAGGCTCAGAGGATGGCTGTTGTACCTGAAGGAAATCCTATAGGGCAGATTATAACAAACTTCCATTAAAAGCCTTTCCCATTGACTGGGTGAGGAGGAGGTGAAGGGGTGGTGCTCATTTCCCATTGTAGAAAACTGGGCCAATTTATGATGTAGCAGTGGGTAATTGCTCACGACTCATCACTCTAACACGGGTTTCCCAAGATATACTCTCAGGAGCACTTACTCTGTGAAAAGCCCACAGAAATAGAAACAAAACCAAAACAAAACCCAAAAGCTTCCATGTCAACTACATTTAGGAAATATTAGATTGAAACAGCTTTCTTTATCTTGTTGAAGAAGTAATATAGTAGGACTCTTTTCCAAACGCATTTGTGTTTTGGAAACGTATTTGATGGCAAAACTGTCTTTTCAGTATCGTTTCACTATTTTGAGAAACACTCTAACACGATTATCTCTGATTCCTAAAATCCTGGAGCAGCTCCAGAGAAGCTGATGTTTCTAAAAGTCATGCTGATAACTGTGGGCAAGCTCTCCTTACTTACCAACTGATTGGCTCTCAAAGGCTGCTCTGTTATCTCTGATTCCATGCTAGCTGTTTCTGGATGCTTAAATAGAAAAGAAATGCCTGCTATTTCTTTCTTCTCCTCTCTTTCTTTTATTCTTTGAAAAAAATTAAAGACAGATTTTGTAAACTTGGCCTTCCCCTGAGTATATTGCTGGGGATAGTCAAAAGCGTTCCTTGGTACTTATAAGTAGCTTTGTAGAGGCATCTCACATTTTAGACAAACAGGTAGTTCCTTACTCTTTCCAAAAATCAACTCCTATTTTCTCACTGATTTATGTGAAAACTTCAGATGGACAGTCAATATGCATTTGTTCCTAACAAATGCCTTAAGCCTCCTCCCTATCTTCCCCCAATCTTTTCTGCCAATTACTTACTGATGTGTAAACAAACACTTAAAAATATAAAAGGCAACCCCATATTTATAGGACTCCTTTGGGAATCTTTTTATAGGTTGAAGAGTCCTTTCAAAATGTGAGTGACTACTCAATATAATAGACTAGAAAGCCCAGAAATAAATCCAAACACATACAAGAACTCAGTACGTGCTAACGGTGGCATTAAAATCCACGAGGAAGAGAGTGTTGAATAAATGGTGTTGAGACAACTAGGTAGAAATCCAGAAAAAAAGTAAAGTTGAATCTACAATTCACACCTGATCCAAAATAAATTCTAGATAGATCAGAGTTTCATCATGAAAAATAAAACCACATAAAAGACTTGAAAATAAAAAACATTCCTTGGCCTGTTACTTGAGCTGACATACATGCTAAGCAATGTTGTTGTACGTGACAGGTCCCAATGAAATTGTGGAAACTTTGATATTTACATTCTGTCATGACAGTAAGGGGCTGTGAAGTTAATTATGTAATACTTAGGTGAGTAATTATGTAAGTATGTAATTAATTGTCATACTTAGGGGATAGTAGTAGCCCCGATGGAAGCCAAAGGGACAGATGTTGGATATAAAAGGTGGGACCAGATTGTAGAAGGCTTCAAACCCAGATGAAGAGTTTACCCTTGATTCGCTTTTACTGGGAGACCACTAGGGGTTTATGAGCTAGCTGCAGGTTCTCAACCTCCACACTATTTACATGTTTTGGACAGATAATTCTTTGCAATGGAGGCTGGCACCCCTCGGGGATGCTGCATCATAGGATATTTAGTAGCATCCCTTGGCATCTGCCTACTAGGTGCTAGTAGCATCTCCCCCTTTTCACCTTGTGACATCCAAACTGTTTCCAGATGTTGCCAAATGTCACTTGGGGAACAAAATTACCACCGAGTAAGAACCATTGAGCTCTAGAATGACAGAATAATTGGTATTCAAGAAGGACTGTCTAGCTATGGTTGTGCAGAATGAATAGAAGATGGGCAGGGCAAGAACCTGCAAAATGTATTAGGGGTTGTCCCATACCCTAGGTATGGTATATTGATATAGTAAGGGCCTCCAATAAAGTACATCTCTCAGTGTCCATGACCTTGTATAGTTAGTCCCCTTTCACATTGATGTAGAGCCTGGCATGTGACTTGGTTTGATCAATACAATGTCAGTAAACATGACACAGCTGAGGCTTGAAAAGCATATGCGCATTTGGACTTACTCTGTCAGAACACTGCTGCCACGTGACAAAACCCATGCTAGTCCCATGAAGACCTAGCCTGGTGGAAACCATGTTTGGTCATGTTGCTGTAAACACTGTTGCTGCAAACATTTTCACTGCAGAAGTAATTGTCTGCGAGGCAATTTCACCATAAAAGATAAAGTAACTGGCTGACAGTTTGGTTTCATTTCACTATTAACAAAATTCTCAGAGGACTCCCAATTTTACATTATATAAATCTTAGCCAGATTGTATAGTGCAGTAGAAAATAACATCATTTTTGCAAATCCTTCAGTAAGCATAGTCATCTCCTGAAACAACCAAAAGTTTACCAAGATATGGCAAATATAAAAGAGAAGGCTGCTAATTCATAAAACAGTCTTTGAGAGCATTATTGCTTTTTAGTTGTAAATTTCTCTCTCTCTTAATGAAGGAAGAAATTTCAGGGAAAAAGAGAAAAAGTGTTATGCCAACAAGGAGACAAATCAATAAGCCGAAGAAAAGTATAATACTATGCATAAATGAATGTCTTTGAAGACCATGCATTTTCATTTTTTAAAGATTTTATTTACTTTTAGAGAAAGGAAGGGAAAGAGAAAGAGGGAAAAAACACATCAATGTGTAGCTGCTACTCCCGCACCCACTATGGGCACCTGGCCCACCACCCAGGCACGTGCCCTGACTGGGAATGGAACTGGCGACCTTTTGGTTTGCAGGCTGGCATTCAATCCACTGAGCCGCACCAGCCAGGGCTCATTTTTGAAATAAAGTCTTTTACATTTTGTTAATTTTTCATGTTTCATTATGTCTTTTTCCATGTCCCTCTTTTATTTTCTGTTCTTTTATCTTTTATGGCAAAATTACTTTGCAGTCAATTAATTACGTGCAATCTTATGGCAAAGATGTTTATAATGATACTACCTAGAATCCCTGAAGGCACATGGTCTACATAACAGTGAGCACCAACTTCCAGACACATGAGTGAGGCCTTCTGAGACCACACAGCCACAATTAAGCCACTGTGACTACATGATCCCAGGCAACCCAGAGGAAAAAACACCTACCTGAGCCCTGTCCCAGTTCGTGACAATGAAATTATGAACAAATGTAAAGGTTGTTGCTTTAAATGACCAAGTGTTTGTTGTACTGTTATACAGTGATAGATAACTATTATATTAGGTCTGAGTTGATTAACATCAGTGGAAATGAGAAGGTATGTACACAAGACATTTGGAATAATTCATGTTTCTTGATGACTCTTCAAAAAGGGGCTTGGAGGAAGAGAAAGCAGGTCAAAAAATATAAGAATTTAGAAATGTGTGCAAAGGTCAGAGTGAGTTCAGGGATGAAGCTGCATGAGCAGTCTTCAAAAAAGCACTTCTGCCTCAGCCATTAAAATATTAAGTCATATATTTTAAAAACACAGATATTTATTAATTGCTAACAATATAATGATAATATTTCAAAGGTATAGTTTTCTAAGTATATTTGTAAAGCTTTAAAGGCATTCCAAGCTAGCTACTTTTTACTTTATATAGAAAAATCAACCTTTAGATTAAACAGGAAAGCACATAAACTCAAAATCAATAACAATTTATATTACACTAACAATAAAATTCATTTCCATATATTAGCTGTCTACTTGAATAGAACACATTCACTGGAAAGATCCAAGATGGCAGAGGAGTGAGTACAAGTTACACTAACCTCTTCCTAGGACCAGTATTGAATTAAAACTAAACTGTGGTGAAATCATCCGGAACAAACAGCTGAACAATAGCGAGAGAAGCCCTATAACCACAAACAGATAGGAGAAACAATGTGAGCACAACCTGACTGGTAGGGATTGGGGTGGAGATATAAAAGGGCTGGCTGAGCACCCACAAATGGCAGCTTAAGTTCTGGAGGAATATTGCAGCTGGATCCCCTTGAGAAGTATGGGGTCTAAAACCCAGCCTAGAGCACATAGTCTGAAAAAGTACACAGATAATATCCAGCTGCAAAAAGTGGCAGGGTTGCTCTCTGCCAGAGATGGACAGTTGGAGATGAAAAGAGCCATTTAAAGGGCCAACACCTAAATTTTCATTTGCAGCCACTTACCTTGGGTTTCAGCAAAGTGGACGAGAGACATTTGAGGAGAGACTGGGGATGGAGGCTTTGGGGAAATAATTGAGAAAGTAGCTGCAGGGATCCCGGTGATGAGTCATCTCCAATACTGTGGCAGCCATCCTACTCAGGCAGAACACTCCCATCTGAGAAATAGCAGCCTGAGAAAGCAATAGATAGCCCTGTCCACAAGAATTATTCTGCCTCACCCTGTGGAACTTAAGCCTGACTGCTGATTGCAGAATGACTAGATTAACAACTGAAGGGGCCAGCCACAGACAGTAATCCTTCACACAGGTTCCCTAAGGCCAGATGAGGTTACCATCTGACATCACCAGAGGCAGATCCAGAAAGAAAAAACAGTGGTAAATACCAGATGCTGCTGAGATGAAATCCACCGTGGTTTTTCTTCATGATTTGCAATATTTTCTTTCCTGCATAGCTTTTTAATATTAATTTCTTATCCTTCAAGTTTGTACATATTAAGTCACTAGATTTTTATGTTACAGTTTATTTCAATTCACATTTTTTGCTCCTCCCTTCTCTTACCTTTTTTTACCTTCTTCTTTTCTCTTATTTTCATTTTAAAATTTATTTTCCCCCTTGCTACAACTTGTTTCCATTCTGCATTCTTACTATTTCTCCCCCATCCAGCCTCTCAAAACCAATTTTCTTGTCAATGGTCACCTCACATTCTTTTTTCTGCCCTTAAAATACCCATGTTCTCTCTCCACCTTTACCAATCTTTGCTCATTGGTTGTGGATAGGGTAAGTGTTGTTGCATTTTTTCCAATTTTATCTCTAGATCTTCACTAACTTTGTATTTCAAATCTCGAATTTTATTGTTCCCCTCTCTTACTCTTTTTCTCATCTCAAATTTTAATTTTGCTCTGTCTTAGCCTATTTTTCTTTTTCTTCTCTTTAATCCTCCCCTGTTTTTACCTTTTTTCTTTTTCTTTTTGTCTCAAATTTTAATTTTTCTCTGTTTTAGCCTGGATTTTGTTCCTCACTCTTAGTATTTACTCATTATCATCTCTAAATCACATCCCTTTCCTCTAGACATCTCTTAAGCTTTTCTTTCTTTCTTTTCCCCCCTCTTATTCCCATACACCTATATTAATTTTAGCTCATTTGTTGTAGATAGTGCCACGGTGGCTCTTTCTCCAATTTGGTTCCTGTTCTTTTATTATTTACTTACTTTCCCCCTCTTTTTTATCTCTCTCTATTTTATTTTCTTTAAATTTCTGTTTAAACCTAATACTATATGCTTTCCTTCTCTTACTCCATTCCATTTCTTCATTACCTTTTTTATTCATGATGTAAATTTTACTTTCTCTCTTCACATTCCTCTGATTCCTAACTCTTATTAGTGCCCTCCATCCACCCTTTCAAAATTATTTTTCTTTCAGGAGATCATGTCCTATTTACTCTCTTGTCTTATAATAGTCTTAATATCTTTACACCTTTATTAATCCTGGTTTACTTGCTGTTGATAGTGGGATTAGTTTTGCTGGTATAGGTTGGTTTCCTGGACTTTACAACTACATATAGGACATGGTGGGCATAGTGACCCTCAGTCAACCAGCTGAAGGGAAAGACCCACAAAAGAATGACCCAGCAACAATCAAAATCTAATTATATAAAGAGAGCCAACATAAACAGCATAAAGGGAGTTGATCCTAAGCGCATCAAGTTAAGGAGATCAAGGAGACTGTACCCTGAATCACATAGGTCTCCTAACTATAGAAGTTTACACCACAAAGACAGGGAGTCAAAGCAGACTGACTTAAGAAGCAGAAGTAAACAAGAAGAGTCTCCCCAAATATGGGGAGACAAAGAAACCACCCCCAATCAAAAGGAAATGAGGAATCCATAGAAAGAGTGCTAAATGAAATTCAGGTAAGTAAACTATCAGATACTGAGTTCAAAACAATGGTTATAAGGAAGCGTGGTGAGCTCAGTGAGAATTACCAAAAACTACAGGGAAACTATAAGAAAATTACATGAACTTTTACATTAGCATGAAAAAGACATAGAAACTATCAATGAATCCAGGAGGAAATGAAGAATACAATTTCTGAATTGAAGAACACAGTAGAAGGAATCAAAAGCAGGCTAGATGAAGCAGAGGATCAAATCAGTGAGCTGGAGGATAAGATAGAAAAAAATTCCTGGAAAGAGAAAAAAGACTGAAAAAGAACAAAGAGGGGTTAAGGGAACTGCAGGACAACATGAAATGTAATAATATCTGTACAATAGGGATACTAGAAGGAGAAGAAGAGAAGCAAGGGATAAAAGTAATGTTTGAAAAAGTAATGATAGAAAACTTCCTAATTTGTTGAGAGAACATGTCACACAACTCCAAAAAGCACAGAGGGTCCCAATCAAAATGAACCCAAAGAGGTCTGCTCCAAGATGCATTATAATTAAAATGGCAAAATTTAAAGATAAAGAGAGAACCTTAAAGGCAGCAGGGGAGGAACAGGAAGTAACATACAGGGGGCCCTAACAGGGCTAGCAGCTGACTTCTTAATAGAAACACTGCAAGCCAGAAGGAAATGGCAAGAAATATTCCAAGTAATGAAGAAGAAAGGACTAAAACAAAGACTACTCTATCCAGCAGACTCGCATTTAAAATGGAAGAGAAAATAAGGAGTTTCCCAGACAAAAGAAGGCTAAAAGAATATACCTCCACCAATCCAGCAATGCAAGAGATGCTAAAGGGTCTGCTTTAAAAACCTGAAGAAAATGAGTGAGAGAAAGAGGCATACAGTTACAAAGGGGAAAATTGGCAATGAATAAGTACCTATCAATAATAATCTTAAATGTAAATTGGTTAAATATTTCAATCAAAAGAAATAGGATAGCTGAATGGATGAAAAAACATAACCCACACCTACGCTGCCTACAAGAGACCCACCTCAGAACAAAAGACCTACACAAACTGAAAGTGAAGAGTTGGAAAAAATATTCCCAGCAAACAGACAGGCAAGAAAAGCCGGGGTAGTGATAGTTATATCAGACAAATTAAAGTTCAAAACAAAGACCATAAAAAGAGACCCAGAAAAACACTTCATAATACTAAAGGGAAGAATCCATCAAGAAGACATAAACATTATAAACATATTTGCATCCAACATAGGAGTACCCAAATATATAAGGAAAATCTTGGAGGACTTCAAGAAAGATATAGATAGCAACACACTTATAGTAGTGGATTATAACATTCCACTCTCAACAATGGATAGATCTTCAAAAAAAAATATCAAAAACAATACTGTGGCATTGAACGGTGTCCTAGATCAAATGGACTTAACTGATATATAAACACACACACAAACATGTATATAAGCATTAAAATAAAAAAAAATAAAAAAAAAAAAAAAAAAATATATATATATATATATATATATATAAACTGATACACACACATATACTTTTCATCCCAAAGAAGCAAAATGCATATTCTTTTAAAATATACCTGGAACATTTTCAAAGATAGATCACATGATAGAACACAAAACAAGCCTTAAAGAATTCAAGAAAATTGAAATCATATCAAGCATCTTCTCAGACCACAAGGGCCTGAAACTAGGGACCAACCTCAAAAAAAAAACCCCCTCAAAAAACATTCAAATTCATGGAGACTGAATAGCATGCTATTAAACAATGAATGTGTTAATAATGAGACCAAGGAAGAAATCAAAATGTTTCTGGAAATAACTGAAAATGAACACACAATGCCCCAGACCTATGGGACACAGGGAAGGCAGTTCTGAGAGGGAAGTTTGTAGCAATACAGGCCTACCTAAAAAAGATAGAAACATTTCAAATGAACAACCTAACCCTACATCTGTAAGAACTAGAGGAATAACAACAAAGCCCAGAGTGAGTAGAAGGAAGGAAATAACCAGGGTCAGGGCAGAATTAAATGACATAGAAACTAGAACAATTTAAAGGATCAGTAAACCCATGAGCTGGTTCTTTGAAAAGGTAAACAAAATCAACAAGCTTTTAACCAGTCTCATCAAGACAAAAAGAGAGAGGACCCAAGTAAATGCAATCAGAAATGAAAGAGGAGAAATTACAACTGAGATACAAAATATCTGAGGCACCCAGAAATACAAAGGATTGTAAGAAATTACTACAAACAACTATATGCCAAGAAATTTGAGAAACTGGTAAAATGGGCAAATTTCTACAAACATGTAATCTTCCAAATTTAATCTTCTTAATTAAGAAGAAGCAGAAAGCCTGAACAGACTGATAACAGCTAGTGAAAACAAGCAGTAGTCAAAAAACTCCTGGCACAGAAAAGCCCTGGACTGGACTGTTTCACAAAAGAATTTTACAAAACTTTTAAGGAAGAGCTAACCACTATCCTTCTCAAACTCCTCTGAAAATCCAAGAAGAGGGAAGACTCCCAAACTCTTTTTATGAGGCCAGCACATCCTAATCCCAAAACCAGATAAAGACACAACAACGAAAGAAAACTATAGGCCAATATTGCTGATGAATATAGTTTCTAAAATCCTCAACAAAATATTGGCAAACTAGATCCATGTTTTTACATTACAAAGATTATACATTAAAAAGATCATACATCATGATCAAGTGGGATTCATCCCAGGAATGCAAGGATGGTATAATATTTGCAAATCAATAAACATAAACCATCACATAAACAAAAGGAAAGACAAAAATCACATGATCATATCTATAGCAATTGATAAGGTAGAGCACCCATTTATGATAAAAACACTCAACAAAAGGGGAGTAGATGGAGCATTCCTCAACATAATAAAGGCCATATACAAGAAACCTATAGCCAACATCATACTCAGTGGGCAAAAACTAAAAGCTTTTCCACTAAGATCAGAAACAAGACAAGGGTGTCTGCTTTCACCACTTCTATTCAACATAGGATTGGAAGCCCTAGCCTCAGCAATTAGATGAGAAGATATAAAAGGCCTACAAACTGGAAAGAAGGCAGTAAAACTGTTCTTGCAGATGACATAATAGTGTACATAGAGTAATATATGTGCACTATATAGTATACACAGAATAGGACATGTACATATAGTATAGACTCCACCAAAAAAAACCTACTCAACCTATTAAATGAATTTGGCTAAATAGCATGATACAAAGTAAATATTCAGAAATCTAAGGCATTTTTGTATACCAACACCAAAATATCAGAAACAAAAATCAGGAAAAAAATCCCATTTGAAATAGCAACAAGAAAAATGAAGTACCTAGGAATAACTCTAACCAAAGAGATAAAAGACTATACTCAGAAAATTGCACAAAACTAGTGAAAGAAATTAAGGAAGAGACAAATTAATGGAAGCATATACCGTATTCATGGATTAGAATTAACATCATCAAAATATCTATACAACCCAAAGCAATTTATAGATTCAATGCAATCCCTATTAAAATACCAAAGGAAAAAAATACCAAAGAGATATTTCACATATATAAAACAAATATTTCAAAAATTCGTATGTAGCCATAAACAACCCCAAACAGCCTCAGCAATTATGAGAAAGAACTACAAAGTAGGAGGGATTACCATACCTGACATCAAACTATATTACAAGGCCACAGTAATCAAACAGTCTGATACTGGTATAAGAACAGACACATAAATCAATGGAACACGATAGAGAGCCAGGAAATAAACCAATGTCTCTAAGGTCAACTAATATTCGATGAAGAAGACAGAAGCATAAAGTGGAGTAAAAAAAGCCTCTTCAACAAATGGTGTTGGGAGATCTGGACAACTACATGCAAAAAAATGAAACTCGACCACCAATTTACACCATACACAAAAATAAACTCAATATGGATAAAAGACTTAAATATAAGTTGTGTCACCATAAAAGTACTAGAGAAGAACACAGGTAGAAAAACTTCAGATATTCCACACAGCAACATTTTCACTGATATGTCCCCCACAGCAAGGGACATAAAGGAAAGAATAAACAAATGGGACTACATCACATTAAAAAGCTTCTGCATGACTAAAGAAAACATCAGCAAAATGAAAAGGGAACCAATCATATGGGAAAACATATTTGGCAATGATACCTCAGACAAGAGTTTGATCTCCAGAATATATAAAGAATTCACACAACTCCATACCAGGAAGACAAACAATTGAATTAAAAAATGGGCAAAGGACCTGAACAGACACTTCTCTAAGGAGGACACATAGAGGGCCCAGAGACATATGAAGGGATGCTCAGTATCAGTAGCCACCAGAGACAGAGAGCTACAAATTAAAACTACAATGGGATACCTCTTCACACTGGTGAGAATGGCCATCATAAACAAATCAACAAACAATAAGTGATGGCAAGGTTGTGGAGAAAAGGGAAGCCTAGAGCACTGTTGGTCGGAATACAGACTGGTGCAGCCACTGTGGAAAACAATATAGAATTTCCTCAGAAAACTAAAAATGGAACTGCCTTTTGACCCTGCAATTCTACTTCTGGGATTATACCCTAAGAATCCTGGAACACCAATTTAAAAGAACCTATACACCCCAGTATTTACAGCAGCATTATTTACAATAGTCAAGTGCTGGAGACAGCCTAAGTGCCCATCAGTAAGTGAGTGGATCAAAAAACAGTGGTACATTTACACAATGGAATACTACACTGCAGAAAGAGTGAGGGAACTCCTACCCTTCACAACAGCATGGATGGAACTGGAGAGCATTATGCTGAGTGAAATAAGTCAAGCAGTGAAAGACAAATACCATATGATCTCACCTATAAGTAGAATCTAATCAACAAAAGAAACAAGGAATGGAGAGGGGGATAGTGAAGAAAGGGAAGGGTTAAGTCAAGGAACATGTGTAAAGGACCCATGGACAAAGCCAAAAAAGGGTAGGATTGAATGTGGCAGGTGGGGGTGGGTAGAGCTGGGGATAGTAATGGAAAAATGGGAACAATGGAAATTAAACAACAGAAAAAAAAAGAATATGAAAGTTGGATTAAAAGTAAAAGAACACATTTACCTAGCAATTAGATTGCTAAGACCAGGGTTTCTTCTAATTTACCAGTTAAATTTACAGATGGACATTACCAGTGGTATTTACAGCTTGATAGATGCTGTGAGTGTTGATGGTGTTTATTGTACTATTCAAGAAGAAACAGTTTCTCAGAAGTTTAGCACTTAGCTTTATGTTTAAGGACACTAGCCTGAGGGAATGTGTCAGTCAAATCCCCTACTATATCATAGTTTTAAAATCAAAGTAATAAGCAATAAAGAGAATCCAGAATGAAGTAAAATGGAAATATGGAGTCATAAATAATAGAAATGGCAGTAAAGAAAGTCTAAAAAGTGGAGGGAACGGATAATGTAAGTAAAGTAAAACTAACTCAAATGCATTTTCACAGGCTGTAAGAATCACGGTGAGAAACATATGGTACATAAATCACAAGAGGTCTTTTGTAAATTGACGGGCAAGATTTTTAAAAATTATCAAAATGAATGAATTTTAAAGACTTTATACCCATAAAACAGCAGTAAAGAAATAATAGCATTGTTAAGTGTTTAAGATCAAAGGGGAACATATACTTGGATATGTCGATTCCTTAAGTTTTTTAAACTACCCCATTCTCATAAATATTGCTCCCTACCAATGATTTAGGTTATTAACTTTTTCTAAGACTGACGAGACAAAAACTAAGAAAAATTATTTGAATGTGGGTATCTGGAAAATCTACTGTTTTACCTACTAGTTGGACCTTAATGTTGGAGGGATATGTGTTAAGGAGAGCCAGTAAAACCAGAGAATGGGGTCAATCTTTCCTCTTGATTTGTAAGAAAACTTGTATACATAGAAGTTTATCAATTTCCTGCAATTAAAAGAGAATAAACTACACATAAGATGAATTAATTTGGAACACTGCCCCTACCTTTCTCTTTTCTGCCCAGTGAGTTAGTGTACCACGCTCACGACAGCAACTTTATCTGTGGGGAATTAAGTTCCCTTTATGAGCAAGAGAGTGTATGCCAAAGGACCTGGCAACGCTACAACCGCACCTCCAGTTCCGGCCGTGTCCCCGACTTCAAAAGCCCCAAACCAGAACCCAATACAGAAAGCACAGCCGGGCTCCCGAGGCCTGGGAACCCAGAGCCGCGCGCTCCTCCTCTCTGGCTGGGCGGAGCCGGCCCCTTCGGGAAAGTTGCCAGTGCAGACGCAGCGGGGGCTCAGTCTCTTGCGGACGCTCCTGAGTAGAGTGCACGGTAGGAAGCGCACTCACCGGGGCTCCCGGGGCAAGTAGGCAGCCTACGGGGATCCGCGTCCAAGGCCAGCGTTGGAACGCGCCGCCCTCAACCCGCACAGTCCCCTCGCGCTACCCAGACGTTTCCAAAAGAGGTCGAACCAGCCGGACAAGTCTTACGCGCCACGACTCCCGCCGGCAGCAGGTGGCCCCGGACTTCCCGCTGTCGCTGAAGCCCGGGCGCACAGTGCGCCACGCTGCGTCCCGGAGCTCTCTCAGCCGCCCCGTCGGCAGGGATGGAGGCGGACGGGGACCAGGAGGAGCTGGCCCGGTTGCGGTCAGTCTTTGCCGCCTGTGACGCGAACCGCTCTGGGCGCCTAGAGCGAGAGGAATTCAGCGCGTTGTGCGCAGAGCTGCGCGTGCGACCGGCCGACGCGGAGGCTGTGTTCCAGCGGCTGGACTCCAACCGAGACGGTGCCATCACGTTCCAGGAGTTCGCGCGCGGCTTCCGTGGGGCCCGCCGCGGGGGGCGGCGTCGGGTCGGCGGGCTGCCAGAGCCAGCGCCCACGGAGTCCCAGGCTGGGTGGGACCCCGGGAACAGCGAGGAGGAGGAGGAAGACGAAGGCAACGAGGGGGCGGCAGCGGCAGTGCTGGCAGCCCCCTGGGGCGCGGTGGGCCCCAGCCAGGCTTGGCAGGACTTCCAGGCGAGACTTGGGGAAGAGGCCAAGTTCATTCCCAGGTGCGTGTCTGGGTTGGAGGGCTGGAGGTGAAAATGGTTTTTCCTGTGCTGACCCACCGGACCCTACTCTGTGAGTTGCTGTCCTCCATTCACCGACTCACTAACTTTTCCAAGACCGAGATCCCCTAAGAGTTAAGGAAGGAGAATGCATTCATAATCAGGGTTTAGGGGACAAAGTTTCATGTGCTCATTTCTGAGCCCTGCAAAAGGCTCTTTGTTAATTACACGAGACAGAGTGAAATTCTCAATGTCTAGAGACTCCTCCAGGACATGGGTTTAGGAGCGCCGGCTCCTCAATGACCTGCTTATGTCACTTACTTGGAGGACTTCCGGGGAGGCGGGAGCGGTGGTGACTGGGGCCCTTTGCCAATTCGGTGTTCTCTGTAGCAGTTTCTGCATATGTTGTTTTCCTACTACTAAGTAGAAGAAGAGACATTGTTGGGTATTTATATTGCTGGACACATATTCATTGATGCCTACTGTGTGGTAGGCACATTTTACGGAGTTCATTTTAATTTTCAGAATAACCTTGGGAGGAAGACTTTCTTTGCTCTGACTGATGAAACTTAGACCCAGAAATTTATACTTGTAAAATATTAAAGGACTGGCCAATTAATAAAAGAGCAGGGATTTGATCCTAGATGTTGTAAATTGAAAAACTCTCTTTATATACAACAGAATAAAATGATAAAATCATACAATAAATTCTCTACTCCTATGGCTCCAACAGAAATAACGTTAATACAAAGTTACTAACTTAATTCTTAGCGAAAAAAGGAGTGCTTGCTGATTCAGGGCAGGGAGGTGAAGCTACTCAGGGAGTTTTTTGTTTGTTTGTTTTTGTTTTTCATCTGATTTTTTTTTTTTTGAGATTGGTTTGCATCTGTCTATTCCCGGTGCCTTGGTATGTCTCAGGCAGCTGCTATCACTTCTTCCTCAGGCACTGCAAACATGTGAATGCTGTCTTTTTTTTCTTTTTTGCTTTCTGCTTAGATTTTAGTTGAAGTTTTTAAGGGGCTCTGGCTGTTATTAAAAAAAAACTTGAAAGATTGTTTTGGTTGGCAGTTCACATACCTGAGACGTAAGACCCTGAAAAGGAAGGAGCCCTAGGAGGTTGCAGTGGCCTGACTTACCCATTCACCGAGTAGACCTGCAAGGCAGGGAGTCTTCACTTCCGCCTCCTCCCAGGTTCTCTCTCCAGTTTAGAAAGTACAGGGAACCCTGGCCTGGAGAGTGACTCACTGCAGTATAAGAGGGATTGTGTAGAGAAAGTGGGTGTGATACCCATTTTTTTCTAGTATTTACAGATGAGTTAAAATGCAGTGTCTCCACCAGGGGAGAGGAACAATTTAAACATTTGCTATAAACTATGCTCTTTGAATCACCTTTCATTTGTAACTTGGTTTGGGTCCGGCCAATTAAAAGGATACAATTTTAGGAATAAGGAAAGCTGTGTTATCATATTAATTTGATGTATATATATACACACACACATGTGGATCTGCTTTTCTCAGTTGTTAGGTCTCAGCAGCAGATACTTAACACTTAGATGATTAAAATGACCTTCCCAGGATCAGTGTACAAACCAGAACTTATTAGTATTGGTGATATTATTATTATCATGATACCTTTTCAAATTCCTCAAAGGTTATTAAATTTAATGGCTACTGGTGTCACTTGTTAGACTCATGTCCTAAGCCTCAATCCCTTCTGATGGGGCTTAACAAGTACAGTGTTTGCTTTCCTACTTGTGTGAGTGGAAAAGAACCAAACGGAGCTGCTTGGTCTGATTGTTACCATGGCAGCCATAACTGTTTTTGTAAATTGGATTGCTTCTATTCTACTTCCTTGTACAGTTGTGTCCTTCCCTTCCTACCATCCAAATGTGATAAAAATCTTTAGTTATTGATGATGTCATTGCCATTTTTTCAGCCAAATTAATTCTGCAAACATTATTGAGTATCTTTTGTGCCAGACACTATCTTAGATACTGTCCTAGGTCCCTGGAGACAAAGAGAGTGGTGAGATGTAGTTCATGCCCTCAAGAAGTTCGTAGTGTGGGTGAAATATTTTTCAAAAATTTCCGCGAAGACCATTTAAAGACAAGAGAGTTATTTGCAGGAAACTCCATATGTTGTGGATATAGCTCAGCAGACTGCTGCAAGCAGGTGCTTTCATTGAAGTCTTGAGTTTTTATATTTTAAAAAATCACATATTTGGTTGTCATTTTACTCCATAATATAGTGGAACTTGTTTTAATATAAAATATTATATTTTCTTCCAAAGGGAACTTGCTCTCAGGGAGTGTGCTGTTGCATCTGTTGGCTTTGTCTCCCTCCTGACACTCCACCTCCCTGCCGGTGGCACTCTGTCCCATGTCTATGGTGGGGGGTGGTGGATATTCATGTGCAGTTTGAGAACAAGTATCAGGTGTAAGAATGTTTGGTTCTTGTAGAGGCAAAACGTGGTAGTGATTTCCATTTCCAAGTTTATTCAAGCTCCTAGATCCAAATTTGCATTAAACTCCCAGTCATCAGTTACTATGATATTAGAAAATAATATTGCATTGTGAAAGGATGAAAGTGGTCTCTGGGATGCATGTCAACACATTCTCTTTTTAAAACACTTTTTAAAATTTTAATTGTTCTTCAAGTACAGTTTTCTGTCTTTTACTCCCATCCCAGCCTGTCCACCTACCCAGCCCTCCCTGCTCCCTCCCATTTCCACCCCACCTAGTTTTTGTCCGTGTGTCTTTTATACCTGTTCCTGTAAACCCTTCCCCTTTTCCCCTGAAATTCTCTCTCCTCTCACTTCTGGACACTGTCAGTCTGTTCTCTTTTTCAGTGTCTTTGTTTTTTTTCCTGCTTGCTTGTTTGTTTTGTTGTTTAGCTTCCTGTTAAAGGTGAGATCATATGGTATTTGTCTTTCAACACCTGGTCTATTTCACTCAGCATAATGCTTTCCAGTTTCATCCATGTTGTTGCAAAGGGTAGTAGTTCCTTCTTTCTCTCTCCTGCATAGAATTCCATTGTGTAAATGTACCATCGTTTTTTGATCCATTCATTTACTGATGGGCACCTAGGTTGTTGCCAGCACTTGGCTATTGTAAATTGTGCTGCTATGAACATTGGGGTGCATAGTTCTTTTGGATTGGTGTTTCAGGGTTCTTAGGGTATAATCCTGGCAGTGGAGTTGCCGGGTCAAAAGGCAAATCCATTTTTATTTTTCGGAGAAAATTCCGTATTGTTTTTCATAGTAGTTGTACCAGTCTGCAATCCCACCAACAGTGCACGAGGGTTCCCTTTTCTCCACAACCTCTCTAGCACATGTTGTTTGTTGCTTTGTTCATGATGGCCATTGTGACTGGTGTAAAATGGTATCTCATTGTGGTTTTAATTTCCATCTCTCTGATAGCTAGCGATATTGAGCGTCTTTTCATGTGTCTCTGGATTCTCTGTATATCCTCCTTGGAGAAGTGTCTGTTCAAGTTCTTTGCCCATTTTTTAATTGGGTTGCTTGTCTTCTTAGAGTGGAGTTGTGTAAGTTCTTTATATATTTTAGAGATTAAACCCTTGTCTGAGGTATCATTGGCAACTATGTTTTCCTATATGGTTGGTTCTCTTTTTATTTTAATACTGTTTTCTTTAGCCGTGCAGAAGCTTTTTATTTTGATGAGATCCCATTTGTTTATTCTTTCCTTAAGTCCCTTGATATAGGGGACATATCAGTAAAAATGTTGCTGCGTGAAATATCTGAGATTTCCCTGCCTATGTTCTCCTCTAGGACTTTAATGGTGTTATGGCTTATATTTAAGTCTTTCATTCACCTTGAATTTATTTTTGTGTATGGTGTAAGTTGGTGCTCGAGTTACATTTTTTTGCACGTAGCTGTCCAGTTCTTCCAACACCATTTGTTGAAGAGGCTATCTTTACTCCATTTTATGTTGCTGCCCCCTTTGTCAGATATTAATTGACCATAGAGACTTGGGTTTATTTCTGGGCTCTCTGTTCTATTCCACTGGTCCATGTGTCTGTTTTTATGCCAATACCAGGCTGTTTTGATTACAGTGGCCTTGTAATACAGTTTGGTATCAGGTATTGTGATCCCTCCTACTTTGTTCTTCTTTCTCAAAATTGCCTCTGCTATCCGGGGTCATTTATGGTTCCATATAAATTTTTGAAGTGTTTGTTCTATGTCTGTAAATATGCCATCGCTACTTTAATAAGGATTGTGTTGAATCTGTGAATTGCTTTGGGTAGTATGCACATTTTGATGATGTTAATTATTCTAATCCATGAACATGGTATATGTTTCCATTTGTTTGTGACTTCCTTGATTTCTTTTGTCAACTCATTCTTAAGTTTTATTCCTCTTAAAAACTGAGGACTCCTTCCCTTAAAGGCTGGATGGGGAGGGTCCCGAGCAGTCACAAGACCTGTTAACCTGAGCTGGGCATGTGTACATGGTATCCAGGGTTAGGATAGATGGTCAACACTTCTACTGAGTTGGAACCAGATCAGCCAGCAGATGAAACTAGAATGCACAAGGTGATGTGGTTATGTAAGAGAATTCCCGAAGGAAGATCATACTGAGAGGTATGATCCTGTTTGTGGGGAGGAAAACCCTTGATGTGGGGAGAGAACGTCTGGGTAGAGACAGAGAGCAGACTTGTAATAACATAGCCTGGCCAGTTTCTGGTGCCAGGGGCATGATCTTGGTGAAAGGGAGAGTCGTACCCAGTAGGTATTCAATAAATAGACTCAATAAATATGTCCTGGATGAATCAAATAAACCTGCCTTTAATTCCTTGGTTCATATACTGAGAAAGCATTTAGTTCATGCTCGGTGCCTTTTTGCATTTCTTTTGTCAATTCTCTATATTTTTTAGATTGTCAGTGTGAGCTGGTTGTGGTGCTCAGAGATTGGCAAGGAGAGAAGGAATCCTGTGCCTGTGGGTGCGCACACGCATTGATTATTTGACCAGGGGCAGGGACGGCAGAATTGATTTCTCCTCTGGTCAGAGCTAAAGCTTTTTGGAGTTTTCTCAACTCCCATTTGTAGCAATCGAGTGTCATTTGTGAATTGATAAATTAGCTTAGAACCCTACATTCTCAGAAACAGAAGCATGAAGGTCAGGTTGGCGCTGGTATCAGCCAGATTTTGGGAAGGGACACTGGTTCTGCCCTAATCGCCAGGTCAAGGAGAGACCCAGGGCAGGTATCAAGAGTGTATTGGGCATTAGTGCAACTGGTGACCTGTCAGACAGGGCTAGGGTGGGATTAGGTCAGACCCCAGGACTGGTCCTGTGTGGCCAGCTATGGCGCATGGTTTGTGACCTGCCTACACACACAGCCTTGAAGGGGAGTCTTTTCCTTAATAATTTAAAAAGAAGAAATTTAATTAAGCAAAACCACAACTACCCATGGGTGAACTGTACATAGATTGCCAACACAGTGTAGTTTGGCATGTTCATATAATGATGATTACTAAAATCAAGAGGAAGAAGTCAATAGTTGAACGCTAATCCCACTTAACAAGGACATTTTTAAAAATGAGCACCTACATGTGGTGGAGGCATAGTTTGAGTACCGATTAGGGTTTCTTTTACGTGCTGTCCTCTTGGCTTCTCTGTCGGATGGTCTTTTGTAATAGTGTAGTTGCTCCGGCAGCCCGCTCACTTACTATGGCGTGGCGCTGGGAGGACAGCAAAGGGAGAAAAGAGAGGGAGGCAGAAGTAGGTGAACACGGACGGAGGAGGGCTGGAGGCAGCGAGTGAGAGAGGAGACAAGGTGAAGATCAGGATCCAGAGACACTGATTGATTAGATAGTGCCTTAGTTTCTCCTCTTATCCCTCAGTGAGTTTATGGCCCTGAGCCAACCTGACACAGGATAGACAAATCAGCTCTTCTCTGTTTAATCTCAGCTCTTGATATTCAAAATATGGGTATCTGGGTGTTTTGGACTGTGTTTGCAGTGTTTGAAGATAAATATATACTTGTATTATGTTACACATATGCTGAATCTACTACTGTGTTTATCCAAGGAGTTAAAGAGTTATCCAGCCTCAAGGCACGATGGTCCCCAGTCCTGGAATGGGCTTAAGGATTTTTTTTGACTATGTGTGACATGTACCTTTGGCACTGGCTCTGGGATCTCAGTGCACCAGCCGCAGGTTTTTCAGAGCTTCTGTGCCTTTCTGAATCGAGATTCAGAACTGGGGTGGGTTTGAATCGATCTATCCATCATTTATCTGTCTTTGTTTTCCCACCATTGCTGGTCTGTTGTTTTTTTCTCTTTAATACGTCCTCTAGGACAATTACATGTGTCATTACCCTGCTGCTGAGGTGGAGAAGCCTGTTGGTAGAGAAAACCACGGCTCTACCTTGAACCTTCGGAGCCTTGCAGGAGTCTGTGCGTGACTTAGTTTGTATGGGTTCCACTTACTGGCATTCCCTTCTGGTTTTGATATTTGAATTTCATCTCAATGTCATCATTTCTTTTTGGCCTCCTGGCCCCAGATGGTATTCTGGCATCCCTAGTCTTAGAGGACTGTCAGTTTTGGTTGTACATGCAGTAGCCAGCTCTGACCCTCAGATCTTGCTGATTGTCCAGTGCTTTTCTCTCTGGTTTTGGTGAGAGATTATTTATTCTGTCCTGATGGTCAGGCAAAACAGGAAAGGCTTAAGATGGGGTGTCATTGGAAGACTGTACTCCAAGAACCACCGACTCCTCTGTTGCTTGTCTTTAACCCGCAATGTTGATTTACTCCTCTCCCACTGTTCAAGTTCATGGTCACGCTGCTCTTATTGCTTTGAGTAAGTGGGAATCTTTACCTGTTTCTTTATTTCTTCCTGGTTATATAGTCTTCAATAGCTACAACCTGTTATTCTACCTTGAATGGAGGTGTGGGAGCTGACCACTGAAACGAGAATCTTCAGATGATGGGAGAGGTTCAAATGCCATAGTGATCCAAATGTCTGGCTTTTTTCCTCCTAAGATGGTATATACAGTATACATTCTTGCTTCATATCTCTCTTGCTCAGGGTTAGGGAGCCCTTGGCTTCACTATGTAGTTGGAAGGAAGAAATGGGAAATGATCAGCATGGGTATTCAGGCTGTTTCTGTCCGACAATTTTACTCTCATATCAGGTTGTAAAATGCAAAATAAACACCATTTCCCAGAGAGAGGAGACGGAGGTGGAGTATGTGTGACACATGATTTCCTTGGAATTGCTTCCCTGGAAAACGGTATCACTGCTTCAACTTGTAAATATTTGGGGCCTTTCAAATTATAATTGCCTTTGTCAATTATAAAAAGAGAATAAGTGAATTTTAACCCTTGAGGCCTTAGCCTGTATGTTTTACAAAAACAAGATATACAGATGCAGTAGCTCTAACTAATTTAATTCTTTCTCGGATTCACTCAATATTAATGTGCCTGCCAGTGTCCTAGGCACTAGTGAGACTTGGTAGACTTGACCCTGACCTTCAAGTTTCTGATGCCGGAAGGACCTGGGATGCAGTACAGTGAATGGAAAAACACCTCTTGGCACATACTCAGGACTATGCGCATTTCATGTCAAGAATGTTTCTCAACCCAGAGGCTATAGATCCTTTGGGGTCTTTGCATGTATACTTAGGCATCTTAGGAGAGAAAACATTTCTGTTTTCATTTAATGAAAGATAAAATAATTAACTTGAGCACATGTGGAATTGCTTGGGTGACTCTTCCATCATAGTTTTGGCTGCACAGTTGCACGGCCTGCTTTGTGATTAGGATTGTGCAGCATCCCACAGCGCCACCCACATTATTGTGAGTGGGTAAGGAAGGCTGAGCCATGGGCTCACTGTGTGAATGAGGCGTTCGTGTAAACGGACAGCAGTGCTGGGTCGTCTGCAGTCTCAGTGGAAAGTGATGGGGGAGCAGGGCTTTGTTCACGTCAGTGCGCTCAAAAGAACCTCGTGCAGGCTGTTGGTACCAGGTTGGCAGTGCTTCGGTGACTCAGTTTCAGTTAAAGCGTGTCCCCTGTCAGATGAGATCGACAGTTGCTAATTGTATTTTCAGTGGTTTTGTAAATGTGTCTTGGTCTTATACAGTTTTGGAGTATAAGGAGTTTATACCTGGTTTATGTTTGTTCGTAGTTGGGTAAAGTGATATAAACATGATTTATGTCAACTCTGGAATCCATAGGAAATGTTTTCTTTATGAAGGCCTGCATGTTTATCAAGTGTTAGAAGTACCCTTTAAAAGATATGAAATCCTTAACAACTACATAGGATTGAAAACATTAATTTCTCATTTTTCATTGCTCATTTGATCTTCTCTGAAAGGGCATAATGCCATGGGAAAATTTATGTTAAATTTTTCCCAGTCTTGTCATTTTTCTACAGAAGAAACTTTTTTTCTTGCCTTTTCCCCCTTCTCCCTTCTCCCTCCTTCTCTCCCTTCCACATTTTTTTGTATTCACACATGTCTGGGACTACATTGGGCACTGACTTTCAAATAGTGTCCTGTCAAAAATCAAAGTTTCTTGGCCAGTTTCTCCCTACCCAGAGATGACCTGATCAGCGAGGGTAGAGAGCGCTGAGAACCGCGAGGTGGGTCGGGGGTCTGGATCCAGCTCTCACCTGTGGTCAGAAATCAAGCAAACCAGTCACATGCAGGGAGGTTCCTCCTGTCTTCGATAGAGACGTTATCTTCATTTATCCATTGTGGTAGGGTCATAGTTCCAGCGAGGGAGACTCTAGGCCCCTGTCAGATGAGATCTTGGTTCCGTTCTCTCACCTGTGAGTGGATGACGTGGTGGAGCGGGGCTCACACTCAGAGGCCTCCAGGGAGGCCGGGCAGGGAGACCAGGCAGGGAGACTGATCCCGTGGAGTGGAGAGGAGCCCGGGCCAGGAGGAGCCTCTGCTTCATCTGTGGGGGGCTGGACAGCTGCTGCCAGGTGGGGTACAGGCCCAGTGTTGCCAGGTGATGCCAACTTCTACAGATGGTGAAAAGTCTAGATGTTAAGCGCAAGTTTCCAATTTTGCGTTCTCTGTGAAGGTCAAAGCACAGAGGTGAAAAAGATGCTGTGTCCAGTTGGAAACCTCTGTTCCCTACCTGTGAACAGTAGGAGTGTAGTTCCATGGCGCCTCAACTCAGAACTTCAGCTGAGACCCTTCTTCCCCTTCCAAGTTTGTGGGGTAGTATTTTGACCCACAGATGGTCTGTTTTTACTCTCTTTTTTGCTCTTGGATGTTACTGTACTTTTGGAGTGACCTTGTTCTGGCTCAACAAATGTCACTGAACAATATTCTGTCTCTAGGTTACGCCACCCTGACAGGTGAGTCCTTGGGGAGCAGGGCAGAGCTCTGAATGCGTTGGGATGCCCAGAATGCCTTTTACCTGGATGTCCTTTCTCTTAATCTTGAAGGTGGAACAGTTTTTAAGACATGTCACAGTTTTTAAGCGTGTCACAGTTTTTAAGACATGTAAAAAATCAATTGGAATGGAATGGTTTCTGATTAAAAAGAAGGGAATTTACTTATGAGAAGGTCATATTTGCTGGTACCGCATAGTTGGGATACATTGTCCTTCAGGCAAAAAAAAGTATAGGATGAAAAGATGGTCAACATCCCTAATCATGATGGAAATGCAAATCAAACAATAATGAACTACTACTTCACACCTGTTAGGACAGTGGTTACCCAAAAAACCGTAAGGCAAACAAGTGCTGCAGAGGATGTGGAGAAAAGGGAACCCTTGTACAGCAGTTGGTGGGAATGTAAAGTGGTGCCGCCGCTGTGGAAGACAGTGTGGAGGTGCCGCAAAAAGTTAAACCCTGCAATCCCATTCTGGGTATACGGCCAAAAGAAGTGAGATCGGGGTCTCGCAGACTTACTCACATTCCTTGTGAGTACTGTGACTCCCGGTCAGTGCAGCATTACTTTACAACAGCCAAGAGGTGGAAACAATCTAAGTGTCTATTTCATAGATGAATGGATAAAGCTGAAGATGTTTCAGCTTTACAAAACAAACAAAGCAATGGTTCCACTTTTAAAAAGAAGGAATTCCTACAGTATGCATGACAGCAATTGTGCTAAGTGAAATTAGCTGGCCACCGAAGGGCAGATACTACACGATGCCACATAGAAGAGGTGCCTGGAGTCGTTAGACCCTTAAAAGCAGAACCTGGAATTTTGGTTGAAGGGGCAAGGGGCTGGAAAGTGGGGAGTTGCTGTTCATGGGTTGTGGAGTTTCAGTCACTGAAGAGGCGAGCATTCTAGCTGTCTGCTTTACAATAACGTGCATAGAGTCAGCAATACTTTACTGCACCTTTAAAATTTTATTAAGGAGGTAGACTTCATGCTGTATGTTTCTTACCACAAGGAAAACAAGTGTTATGGGAATAGGAAGGGTTTTTTTTTTTTAACAGAGATACGAAATTTGAGTAGCTGCAAAAGCTCTGTGTGTTGTATTTTGGGACCAGTCCCAAATACAGGTTCTGTCCAGCTTTGCCCCTTAAATGCACCCGCACCTGTCATTTCTATGTGAACAAGCAGATACACTGGAGATAATGGCCCATTTAGGATTTCCCTCCCACCACACGCACAGCAAGGGCAACCACTCCCTTCAGTCTCCATTTATTTTATTTAGGTTTAGGACACTTCATGGGAATGTTCAGCCATGATATCCCATTGTGGTCATTCGCAATTATAAAATTATGGAGCATACTGAAGTGGCTCTTTTGTTATGGTCACATCTTTGACTAGGAATTTTTTTAAAATGTCTGCACATATAGCACAAAAGTGCGAATGAGTTACTCATGCTGAAATCTGCCTGCAGCGGTGCAAGGATCTTTGGCTGTCAGCCGCAGTGTCCCCTGGTGCGCAGGTGGGAGGGCCCGTGGGAGATCGTGGCAGCACATGCTGGCTTGTAGCTGGTCGGCCAAGGCTGGCAGCCGCTCTGTTTCACCCCCCGATGTGACATGGTCACCTCATAATTCTTGCTTGTGGATGGAACAGAGGACAGTGTACTTTGGCCTGAAGTGGAAGAGTTCTTGAGAAGTCAGCCGATGTTTGCTAAGAAAATCCATGTTTGAGGACTCTCCCATGCTGTATTTTTGGATGGACATGCTGCAAACTAGTGTTAGTGTTTGTGACGCAGCTTACTCTTTCTCTTCCTCCCTGGGCATCTGTCGGCATAGCATGTACTTCAGTGTCGCAGATACGGTTCAAGTGGGAATGCTAACAAATGAATTACAGTGCCGGCCTTTCTGCTCTAACATAGTGTACATCCCACAAAACCTGATATTCTGCAAAAGCACACAAGTCAAATGAAAAAACAATAGGGATGGGGCCGACCACTCACTAGCAGTACAGCTTTGTAATCAGATACTAAAAAACATAGTAACAATCCTAGTAAGATATTAGTACAGTAAAAAAAGAATGATCTTAATAAACATAGAAATACAACAGTCCAGAATACCTTTACATGTTTTAACACAGAAAAATGTAGGATTTTGCAGGTTTTTTGGAAGGTAAAGGTAGCTTGATGGGAGGAGGTATATGGATTGTGGCTGCTGAGTTATGGGGGCAAGGACAAAATGTGCAAAGACCTGATCGAACCAACACAAAGCATGCGGAAGAAGTCTGTGCCAAGCGGAGGACTCCACAGAGAGTGGGCGTGGTGTCCAGGCCTGTGTTCACCTGCAGCCTGCTGCCTTCAGCTGTGTAATGGATTTGCACTTGGTGGCTGCATCTTGAAGGTGCAAAAACATTAACATGCAGGGAGTTCACCTATTGACCTAGGGAATGAGCTGATTGGTGTCACGGGAACATGGCAGAACTAGTAGTGAGTACAAATTCATGTGAGGCTAAGGCAAGGCACAAAGCCATGAGTGAGTGTCAGGTTGCTTCTGTGTGTGCAGATTTGGGGTTTCATACCCGTCTGAAAGGACACTGCATCGCCTCTCTCCTAACAGATTACTGTGAATAAGCTGCCTTCAGGCTAGTAAAAATCCCTCAGTCCACAAAAGTACACAGATCTATCAGACAGAGTGTTAAAACCTTAAGGAACCATGGAGAGAATTAAAATGTTACTGTATAGCTGAGCATTGGGGCCTTAAAAAGTGACCTACTCTCTTGGATGATATTTAAAATGAAAGTTCTTATTCAGCAACTGAGTGAGAAAGAATTCAGTTCTTATGAATGCAACTTCGTCAACGCAATACATTGAATAATCTCAGTTCTGCTGGCAGAATTCCTTCTTCTTTGGGGGTAGCGAGTCTTCATTTAACTGTCTTCAGCTAATTGGTGAAGATAATCTGCTTTACTCAGGCTCTACTTAGAGTTTAATGTTAACCTAATGTGCAAAATACCTTTATAGCAACCTCCAGACTTGTATGACCAAGTGTTTGATTGCCGTGTCCTAGCCAAGTTGACCTATAAAATTAACCATCACAACCACTGAAGAACTTTTTCAGATATTCTCAGTTATTGACATTCCCAGTTTTGAAAAGATCAGAGAGCATTTTTTAATGCCTTCAGCTTATAAAATATGTACCAGAAAACTTTCAAATATTTATTTGAATCTGGAAAAATCCCTCTACATATGTTATATTCCTCCTGTACCCTTTCCAAATGCCTACACACTTCAAAAGAATGTACTAAATTTCTGGGGCAAGTTTAAAGCTATTTACATTTTTCTCTCTGCCAAGAAAAGGTTTGCCTTTCATGTGTTTATGGCTCAGAGATGCTCCTGGGGAGAAGGGGGCTTATTATTTACCCTTATCTCTACCCTTCCATTCTCACCCTTCAGTCTCATTCTTCATCAAAATATCTGTAACGTCAAACTGAGCACCTCACAGAAGAGACATCTTGGATTTGAGCAGCCTTAGCCGTCTGGCAAGCCAACCCAGCATCTACATTGCTGCACTTTCCCAGGCAACCTAAGTGCTTGCTTGCTCACTTCTTTTCTTCCTTTCCTGCCTTCTCTCTTCTTCCCTTCCTCCCTCCCTCCCTCCCTCCCGCAAATGGCATGGAAAAGGTATTAAGCTGAGAAGTCCAAAGGCTGAACTTTTAATGAGAAGCAGTGAGAAATACCTTTTAGGAGGAACAAGTTCTTATTCTGCTGTCACCAACTACTGGTTTTTGTCCCTCGGTTGGTTGTTGCTGACAGGGATGCAATTTGAGAGGCATGGGGAAGCCCAGATATAGGTCCCGAAACTCAGCAATGAGAAAGCTGCTAGGTCCAGGCTCATTTTCAGGACAAGGCATAATTCATTTCCCAGGAGCTTAGCAGACACCGGTGTTAAATGTTTTTGTCAGGCTTTGCTACTCAAGAGTCTCAGACCAGCAGTATGGGGCATACCTGAGAAGCCTTCCAGAAGTGGATAAATCAATTATAGTAGTGGTAGAATTGTCATCTCCATTGCTGTAGAGTATTTCTCTGTGCAAAGTCGCACAGTGTATCGTTTTACCGTTGTCGATCACGTGGGTAATATCCACTTTGTGGCTGTGGCGTACAGTGCTGCAGTGAGTAGTCTGTCCCTTGTTTTGGTAACCATTTGGATGCACACAATACGTTGTTTCTACTGTCTGTTTGCAGAATAGTTTAAGCTTTCCTTGCTAACCCAGGGACATCTTTATGAAGTCCACCTCTTGCTGAGCAGTAGTGTAAGTGATATTCCTAGGATGTGTGGAGGTGGGGATTCAGCTTGACTTTCTGCGTTCCTGTGCGTTTTCTGTGCTGCGGTCAGGTTACGATGTGCTATTGTCAGTACTTCCTCCCTCCTTGGGTACCTTTGTTTGCCCAAGATTCAGAAAGTAAATAATCCAACGTGTTAGGATGAGGTTATTTGAATGCACATTATTTCTGTATCAAGCAGGTGTGCCCCAGAGGCTTTCATGCTCTCCTGAATCTCAGCCTTCTCTGGGATCCTCCCTGGTGCCCGGAGTCCCGAGTTTCAGGTGGCTGGAGTGCCATTTCATCATGTTGAAATGGCTATTATTTTTTGCGGTTTTATTCCTTTTCCATTTGTATTCATATGTTAACTTTGTGTTGAAAGTCCCGCCAAGTAGACATTGTAGTTCTAAATGATCTAGAAATAATGCCATTAAGAAAGATAAGCACGAAGCATGGATTTATGTCACACACCTGTAAGAAGCAGGCATCGAGCCAAGAGTGGCTGTGGGCTTCCACTGAGATGAGGCCAGGCATGCGGTCTGGTGAGACATGGGTTGGCACCCATGTCTCGGGCCCCCAGTGGGTCATTGAAGTGATTTTTAATGCTCTTTTTTGGGGGGGGTCAGGAAAATTCTCCAAATCTATCCAGGAAGGTATACAGATACTATTGCTTTGTGGGTTCTCTGGTCCATTCAAATGAATTACTGTAATAACTTTATTACGACTTCTTTTTTAGTGCTTGGATTTAAAGCAACCATTCAACATATATTTGCATTTTGTTTAGTAGCTTTTGGGCCAGTGGCACTGCCCAGAGGGAATCTTATCCATGCAACTGAGAGAAGGGGGTGGCTTATGTCACAGAAAACCGGGGAAGAGTAAATATTGGGAATGAAAAACATAAACCGAGGTAAATGTAAATACACAGTTCACTGAAATTGCTTTTCCCTTATCTGATGAACCAGTGAGTTAAGATGACTCAATTAAGAGAAGGCCTGGTTTTTCTTGGCTCTCTGGCTGGCTTGGGGTCAGATTTCTTCAGCAGATAGTGTTTGCAAATCTGATGGTTATTTGCTCTTTTAGTGGGCTGGGGCTCCGGGAGCTTGAAGTGGGCTCCTGTTCGGGACAGCTGATCGTGGAATAATGTGAAAAAGTCAGATTTTAATAGGATTTTTGGCTACCTTCTTTTTTAAATCACATTCCAGAAAATCACCCTTCAGTTGTTCAGAAAATCAAATGAAAAAGTAATTAAATTTCCTGCAGGTTGCCGGGAAAGCAGTGGAGTGGACAGGTGATGAGCAGTGGAGTGTATCTGGGGGGTATCTGTATATTGTGGAAAATACGCCCCAGGTGCCGCTGAGGGGGACCCGGAGCCTCACCATGGGTCTTCACTGTCGAAATGCGGAATTAAAGATGCCTGGGACATTTTAGTTTAAAGGGGAAATGCGTTCAAGAAAATGTATTAGAAAACCCCTGCACCTAATTTTGCTTTAGTTTGATATCACTGGCCCTTCTCTGCATAAAACAGGGATGCTGGAACAGTGTTACTGATTTATCTTTGCATCTGCTGGTTAGCTGGCAAGATAGGAAGATACAAATCAGTGGTTCTTAAAATTAAAAGTGCACTTTTAAAAATTCTTTCTAGGACGTGTCTTTTGTACAGCAACCAAACAAACGCTATCATGTATACAAACAGTTTTAATTTAAGGTAGTTCAAAATTGCTGTCATTGAAAAGAAAGTCTCATTTCATTACACGGTCTTTCAGAGCAATTCTTGTCCCCTTTGGAAGAGGTTTCTGGCAGGCCGGAGCAGGTTGTGTACAGTGTCCAGCACATTTTCTTGCCAGTCTCATCTGTACTCTGGCATAAAGTCGATGTTTAATTGTTGAAGAAAATGGTACTATAGCTTCCGCACCAGTTACCCTTCCACACCATCAGTAACGCTTTGCAGTTAAATGCCAGTCACTCAGTAATTAGTGAGTGTTAACAAACATTAGATGTGAATTTAAGAAATACATTTGCTGCTGAGTGAACAGGTAGAATGCATTTATATCCCTAATATACTGACTGTAAGAAAGAAAATGGGCTCTTTGCTAGTAGTCATGATTCTGTAGTATATTAAGAAGTCAATTGGAGATTTCAGAAAGGCAGGCAAATTTTTTTCTTTAACAGAAGCTGGTGGTGAGGTATTTATGTAATGCAGTTTTTAATGTCTGTGTTGACTTATATAAAATCATGTGATTTAATTTGTATTTTTGGAAGGCACATATATTTCAATACTTATAAACTTACACATATGCTTTTGTTAAAAATGCGCCCTTGTTTATTATTGCAGAAATGCATTCAGTATTCACAACACTGGGTTAGCCATTTAGCAACCTCAACCCGCAAAAGCACAGATCTGAGTCGAAAGGGAGCAGCCGGCCTCCGCATGTCAGAAATACTAGTCACAAGTCCCAGCAGTTTCTCAAGTTGGAAATTTTGGCTCCTGGCAGCTTTGTACGTGTGGGTTATATAGTAAATATTGGTCACTCCCCTGTTGGAAACAGCACGAAAGGAGAAAAGGGAAAGACAAATGGAGAAGGCAGCCAGCAGGCGGGTGAGCAGTGTGTGCTCCTGCAACCTGGTGCACTTTGTGGAATCTCCTCCTTTCTCATTGTGTTCAGAGGGGCTTGCCACTTTTTAGGTTGGCAGTCAGATTTCTTCCCATAATTTATCTCTTCCCTTGGCCCTGTGTCCAGCAAGCTTCATCTGCTCCCTCCTTACTACAGTCTTCTTTACCCCATCTAAGTCAGTCCTTAGCTTGCCTCAGGTGCAGTATAAAACTCTGCCACTTCCTGTCCCACTGAGTCTTCCTCCCTAGGCTCATTCATTAACACAGGGTCTACTGAGGATCAGATCTCTGGCTGCTTGGAAGGGATATGGAGGCTTATAGGGTACTTCGGAAGGTAAACATCCACAGAAAACTCAGTAACCAGGGCTTCAGATAAAGCGTGGCATGGGATCTGAAGAGAAGGGTTTCTTGTGATTGGAGTAGTCAGGTCAGGCTTCAAGGAGGAGGGGATTCTTGGGAGAACCTTGACTGATGTGCAGGATTTGATTCCTAGATAGGAAATACAAAAGGTTTAATTTTGATCAAAGACTAATATTAAAATATACTTTGACTAGGAAGCGGTAAATCTGTTTCCCAACCCTTTTCAGTTTCAAAAGTTGACAAAATAGTTACAGGATGGGATGGTCTGTGAAATGGACCAAGATAACATGTTTGATCTGAACCTTGTCTCCTTTGTGGAAATTGTATGAATTGTGTGTCAAGCACTGTACAAAATACTTGCAGACAATGAGCTCCTTAGAGTACCTAGAAGATGAGAAAGGTGGAGGAAATTAGACAGGAAGGTAGAGTAACCATCAAATTGATTCTCCAAACCATAATTTTCTTGTGAATAAATGAGAGGAACTAATAAGTAAAATTATCCAATTGTAGTGAAATATTATTTTATTGTCCAACAAATCGCTTTTATTATGTATGTAGTTCTATAAAATGCAGTTGACTCTTGTACAGTGAAGGGGTTGGGGGGGCTGACTTCTGTTCAGTTGAAAATTCATGTATAACTTTTGACTTCCCCCAAAACTTAAGTTACCCCTGAGTATCCATGGGGGGCTGGTTCCAGGACTTCCCCATAGATACCAAAATCTGCAGATGCTCAAGTTCCCAATGAAAATGACATAGAACAATGCATGTAGTTGGCTTTTCATATCCCTGGACTCCCAACTGTGGATCAAAAACAGATATTTATTGAAGCAAATCTGCATAAAAGTAGACCCATAAAGTTCAAATTCATGGTGTGCAGGCTCAACTGAGTTCTGTTTTCAAAAATAAAGTTATTTCTAAAATATGTAAAAATTTAATGTACATTTAATCAATGAAATGTTTATATCAGTTATCTAAATGCTAAAAAATTACATAAGTGGAATAGTTTCAGAAAATATTCAAGTATTTTAATTAGTTGCTATGCATATATATCTCTGAAACTTTCTGAAGAGTATATCTTATTTCAAAGTGGTCTTTTTATGCTCTTCCCCATAAAATTGTTTATAATTTTCTTCAGAGTTACATTTTTCTGAACTTAGGTAAGCTCAGAGCAAATTCTGATAAATGGAGGAATCCTCAGTTTCATTTTTTTTGGTATTGAAGTGTAAATATTGACATATGTGCATAATTGTCAACAAAGCCTACATTTTTGCCTCCCTTCAAAGTACTTTCTTCAAAAGTTTCTTAATTTTTATGACAAGACTTGCCAAGTATGTTGTCTTCATTCATGACTTTTAAATGTTTCCCCATACTTGGGTGCTCCAAAAGGTTTTTTCAATTTTATTCTATTCTGGTCCAGAATATAAATTTAATCAGTAAATTAGGAGGTCCATCAAAAGATTTTCCTCATGACTTAGTATGTTACAAATCATAATTACAGAATTTTAGAATAAATTTGCACAACATTTGAGCTCCCATCCTTTAGTTTGTTAATCTGCCTGCCTTCCTGTTATCAGGCTTAGTTTTCAGTTGATTCCAAATTGCTAACAGCTTCAAAAGTGGAAGGAAGGTAGTTTTTCTAGCTCCCATGTTGACTAATTTCATGAAAGTTTCCAATAGATTTTGGACAAAATGTAATCAAAATTAAGAGGACTAGTTTACAAAAAAAAACACACCATGAATGATTACTGAAGTAATTCTTCAAAGATTCAAACATTTCAAAAACCCAAATGATGATAGACTGTAAAGAGAGAAAGTAACCACCATAAAAATGATTAGATACTGTAACTGTATAAATATATTTGAAATTTTAACAGTTACAGCTTCTATTTCAATTGGTATAATATCAGAGCCCATTTGGAGGTTATTATACACACGACTACCAATTCTGGGTGTGTTTCTACTTCATAGATTTCTTAATGTAGTAAAAAATTTTGTACCACAATTTTTTAGTCTTTATTTTTTGAATTTACGGTAACATTCATAGTAAGGTTGGATGTTTTACCTTCAACACAGTGAACTTCCAAAAGCTTTACTTGGATTCCATGCAGTGGATGGGGAAAAAAAATCAAGCTGTTATTGGAATCAATGCAACTAGTTGTTTTTGTTGTTTGAAGCATCTGATCAGACTGATAAAAAACTAGCCTCATTTACCTGTGTGGAATTATTTTTCTGATAATGGAGACGACATAAACAGCTATCACCTATCTGCATTTGTACAAGAAAACTTGGAGTAAAAAATGCACAGTTATCAGTTTAGAACAGCACTTTTCAACCTTTTTCACCGCAAGGCACCCATAAAATAATCACTAAAATTCCGCGGCACACCACAAAATATGTTATATTTTCTGCTGATCTCACAAAACATAGATACAATTTTGATTCATTTGCACTGGACGACTATTGTTGTGTTGGCTGATGTCATTTTTTTAAAAAAAAATGGGCAATCTAAGGGAAAAGAGGTCAGTGCCCCTGATAGTCAATTATTGCATGTTTTAAAAATTCTTGCAGCACACTGGTTAAAAATTGCTGATTTAGAAGAACAGTAACTTGATATAAGGGAAAAATCATGCCCCATAGGTGGTGTGCAAATGGACCTTCTGTAGCTACATGAGTGAAATTGTAGACTCTGAACTTAGTTCTCTTAAAAGATGTAGGTGCTTAGGCTTCTTCAGGAAGTGTGTGGTTGTCATGGGGTTAATGATATCACCCTTGTCCACTATGGTGGAGGATAAATGCTGACAAACAGTTTTAAAATAAACTTATTTTTAGGATGTTTTTAGATTTACAGAAAAGTTGTATAGGGTGGAGAGTCCCTGTGTAACTACCCACTCTTCCCCATTATTAGCATCTTGCGTTGTTATGACTAATGAATGGATACTGATACATTACCATTAAGTAAAGTCCCTGCATCATTCAGATTTCCTCAGTTTTCCCCTAATGTCCCCTCTTTTTTTTTTTGGTCCAGGACCCTATCCGGGACATCACATTAGATTTAGTTGTCATGTCTCCTGAGACTCCACTTGGCTGTGGTGATAGTTAAACCTTTCAAACAAGTGACCCATTTATCACAATACTTCTTGAGGAAGGGCAGTTTGGTACTTTATTTTTTATTAAGCACACCCCTTTGCTTTTTGAGGTCTAAAAGGGTTTATTTACTGCAAAACATAAAAGTATTACCATCAATAAAATAACTAGTTCTACACTTGAAACCATGCTAACAGTGGTTAAGTCACAGTAGGAAGAGCCTTCTGGTTACTCACTGTTGCTTTCTGGCAAGACTGCCCAGCTTCTTTTCTGTGCCTATTTCCTGTCCTTATGACTGGAATCTCCTAATTTCCCATTGCTGGGGCCAAGCGGCTACCTAGCAGCATTGTGAAGGTGGTTCTCTAGGTGGCCAGCAAGCAGCTGCCTCTAGTCTTTCTCCACCACTATCTGAGACCTGAAGAGTGACCTGTCTCCTGCTTCTCTTGTCCCGGCTTAATTCATTTCATCAGTGACTATTGTTTCCTGCTCCTGAAAGGCACAGCTTAGTTACATTGTGTCTGGATAGGGTCAGGGGAGGGGAGATGGCTTTATCGTTGATTGTCTTCCGATTTAGGGACTCAGTTCATGAGGAGTCTCTTCACTGCACGGATGTTTGCACACCACCAGGAAAAAGCTAGAAGCAAAAAGTGCAGACCCACCGGCTCACCCTGGCCTGTTTTCTGTGTGACTGTTAATAACTGTAATGCATCCTTAGGACACAGTTTAGTAAATTACTGTTAATGTCACTTTTTGATTAAAAAAGAAAGTTCTGGGTGAATGTTAAAGCAAACAGGATACAGAAAAATAGGCAGGAGCTGTGATTGTTTCCAGCAAACCTGGGAAGGTGATAGGGGTCATTTAAGAGGAAATTTTGCATGGAAACTGATATGTCACTACATTTTCTTCCCAAGCCTCATCTTTCTTGCCAAAATAGAAATTTTCAGTAAAAAAATGACTATAATACACCTACTTGCACTAACCTTACTGGATTAGGCCTACGTTTAGCTTGATTCCAAGTAAGTATGGGGAGAGTGAATGTGCATTGTAAGTACTCTTAGGTAGAGGTGCACATTCTCACACGTGCATTGTACACATGTAATAGCACTGATAATGTGATATTCATGTATGAGAAAAACTGATAGGACCTCGGGACAGGATGAGAACAAGATCCGTTTCCTGGGTATGGAAGTGTTAGGTCTGCAGTACCCCACCTTCATTCCTATGCTACGTTAATAGGCAGGGATCCAAGTAAGGTCTGTCTTGGCCTCTTGCCTGTTTGTGTAAATATGGTTTTTACTGAGGCAGAGCCAAGCTCATTCATTTATGCAGCATGTGAGGCTGTTTTCATATTACAGTGGCAGAGCTGAGTAGTTGCAACAGATATTTTTAATACTTTCTATCTGGTAATTTACAGAAAAGGTTCACTGACCCCTGGACTATATAAGTTTGCAGACTGACTCAGGCATGAGCCAGTTCTCATTTTTGAGGTTCCCTGCACTGGCTCACATAAGACAACCTCTCTGCTGGATGGGGCTTCCACACCATGCTGCTGGCTTCCTTCTAGATCTTCCCCAAGACACAACAGAGAAGCTGACAAGAGATAACCATCTACTTCTTTCTAGCTCATTTGGATAGGACAGTCACCGATTGTAACAGTGGGGGACATGCATCGATTGCCCTTAGTGTTCTGTGTATGGTTGCATGTGCTTCAGTAGGAGTTAACCCTCACAACGTTTTGTGGCAGCTTCCTTTACTGTACTCACATCGGTACTGAGGAAACCTAAGCACAAGAGGTGAAGGGTTTTGCCCTGGGTCACAGAGCCAGGATGTGGTGAGGAAGCCCTTGAATTTAGCCAGGCTATTACAATTGCCCTGTGTAGTCAATGCTCGTGACTTAAGAAGTCCTCAGCTGTTTCAGTGCGCCTTCCTTAGACCTGCCGCACATTGCCCCGTGCTGTTTCTGTCTTCCCCCCTCTGTTGGCAAACTCCCAGTGCCTAAATGTCAGTGACTTGGAATAGGAAGCAGATTGCCCTTTGAAATGCTTCTAGGTATTCAATAAATCTAGTTAACATACCCATTTTCCGGGGAGTTTTTGTTTTAATGCCTTCTGGGGGAATATTACCCAAATAAGTACCTAGTAAAATATTTTTCAGGATTACATTACTTTGGAAGGAGTTTTACCTGCTGGAGATGTATTTGGGCAGAGGCCACTGGCTGATTGAATACCTGGGCTAGTCATTCTTTGGTGGAGCAGCAGCAGGGCAGCAGAGGAAAGCCCAGGCTGAACTGGCTTGTCTTTCCCAGCCTGTGGGAGTACATGACCAAGTTCAAGAGAGCATTGTTTGTCTAGATGGGGGAACCGGATACTCATTCTGTATGAGTTAATGGAGAGTAAGACGTGTTGTGAGAATACAGATTAGAATCATTTCCAGTTGTGTGAGGCTGGCTCAAGGTATTTGCTGGGTAGAGACCCATCCTGTATGGAAAAAAAAGGACTTGAACTTCAGAAAGAGAACTAGTGTAGTCCTGGCCTAGCAGCATAGCCAGATTCAGCTGCTGGAATTTATTTTCCAGTTAGTTGGATTTTATTCTGAAATTATTGTACTATATAATAAAAGTACATTTTGAAATCGATAAACTTTACTTAATTTCTATGGGGGGAAAGGTAAGCCTTTCCACTTACGAACAGGGCATCTAGAAAGATCGGCTGGTGTCAACTTAGTAGGAATATACTCAGTCTCCCCCGCTCAAAGAAATAAGATATCGGATTAAATCAAGACTTTTTTTTAATAGCAGTTTTAGGTTCACAGCAAAACTAAGAGGAAGGTACAGAGGTTTCCTTTAACGCTCTGTCCCTGTGCACGCACAGCCTCCCCCACTATCAGCAGCCCTTACCAGGGTGATGCGTTTGTTACAATTGATGGACCAACATCGTGATCAGACAAATTCCTTATTTTCAGTAGGGTTCGTTCTTGGTGTTGCCCATTCTGTGGGTTTGTACAAATATGTAGTGACATCTGCTCATCATTATAGTATCTCACAGAGTATTTTCACTGCCCTAAAAATCTGCTGTGCTTCACCTATTCATTCCTACCCCTGCACCTCTATCAACAACTGGTATTTTTACTCTCTCCAAGTTTTGCCTTTTTCAGAATGTCATAGAGGAATCGTACAGTAGGTAGCCTTTTCCTATTTTGCTTCTTTCACTTAGTAATACTCATTTAAGGTGCTTCCTTGTCTTTTCATGCCTTCATAGCTCATTCCTTTTTAATGCTGAATAATATTTTCTTATCTGGATGTGCCATAGTTTATCCATTCGTGTACTGAAGGACCTATTGGTTGCTTTCAAGTTTTGGCAGCTATGACTAAAGCAGTTATAAACATCCATGTATAGATTTTTATGTGGACATAAGTTTTCAACTACTGTGGGCGGTACTGTGAGAGGATCTTTAGTTTTCTAAGAAACTGCCAAACTGTCTTCCATTGTAGCTGCACCATTGGCATCCCCACTAGCAGTGAATGAGAGTCCCTGCTGCTCCACGTGGTCCCCAGCACTGGTGTGTCAGTGGTCCAGATTTTGGCCATTCTAATAGGTATACAGTGATGGCTTGTCCTTTTAATTTGCATTCCCCTGGTGACATACAATAGAGCATCTTCTTTGGTGAGATTCAGGGCTTTGACCTGTTTTAAAATTGGGTTGTTTTCTTATTGTCGAGTTTTTAGAGTTCTTTGTATGTTTTAGATAATAGTCCTTTATCAGATGTATCTGGACGTATTTTGTGCTAGTCCGTGGCTTGTCTTCTCATTTTCTTGACATTGTCTTTCATGAAGTTTTCATTTTTTCATGAATCCAACTAATCGATTATGTCTTTCATGGATCAAACCTGAGGTGTTATACCTAGAAAGCCATTGCCATATGCAAAGTCATCTAGGTTTTCTCCTATATTATCTTCTAGGAGATTCTTTGTTTTTCAGTTTAGGTCTGTGGTCCACATTGAGTTCATTTTCGGGAAGGGTGCAAGGTCTGTAAGTCTGTGTCTTTATTTGTACTTTTGCAAGTGGGTGTCCAGTTGTTCCAGCACCATTTATTGAAGGGACTGTCTTCGCTCCATTGCTTTGCCTTTGCTCTTTTGTCAGAAATCAGTTGACTATATTTATGTGGGTCTATTTCTGGGCTCTCTGTTCTGTTCTGTTGATCTATCTCTACTGTCAGGTTTTAATTGTCTATAATTTTGTGCATTCAGTAATAAAAGAAAGAAGTTAGTGAAAACTCTTGAAGCCCCTCATTTCTGGATTAAATGATAGTGGACTAAGATTTACCTTTACCTCTGAAAACTTTTTCAAAATTCTTTGCTTCATTCTTTGCTATAACCCAAAGTTTTTGAAGATGGATATCATTATGATGCACACGTGATTATGCCATCTCTTCTTTGAAACCTTCTAGTGATTTGTGCCCTCTCAAAATAACCACCCCTCCTGTGTCACTGCTGCCCTTTCAGGTCCTGTGCTGTCATCTGGCTCCTGCTAACTTCTCCTTTTGCATCGACACCTGCTGCTCCCTCCCCACTCTGAGCTTACCAGCCTCACCGGCTTCTTGGAATTATAGGAATTGCTGGCTGCTTCCCTGCCTCGAAACCCCTTAGCCTTTGGTTATTAGCGCCCGGGACAGGCTGTCTTCCCACTCCCTTCCTGGTTTCCATCTAGTTAATATTGACTCATCCATGTTCACCTGCTCTGTGGTGTCAGGGCATCTTGGGACATTATCTTCATGGTGAGCCTTACAGGGTGTAAGCAGCTCAGCCTGTTCCTTAGCTATTTTATACCCAGGCTGTAAGGTGGTGCCCCTTGGATGACGTGGATGTTTAATTTCCCACGCTCAGGTGTTAGGGTCATAGTGTCAGTTTTCTTGTGGCAGCCCCTGATGTGGAATGATGTAGGCATTGGCACTTTTATTCACAGAAAATGGTTTGGGGCTTTAGATTTATATAGCTTATAGTTTGAATAGTTAGCCCCTTATTTTAATGCGTGAAGCAGCAAGACTCTGAATGTAAGGGACAGTTTTTCCTAGCACTGTTACTGGGTCACTGTGTTCCTTAGCATGGAGTGGTGCGGTCTGTGCCTATTTCCCAGAGGTGTTCTGAGCCCATAGGTGCCCAGACATTGTAAGCACCGGCCTCACTACATGACAAATACATTGATTCACACACGTACATGCCTACATACACATACATGAACTCCTAAGTAAAACGTTAATCTTATGGGTGACTTTGTAAACTTTTTACACAGCTTAAGTGTACTTGTACTTCTTGTAAGTTCACATAATATCCCTTTCAGCTTCAATAGGACTATTTGTAATTTTAAATGCTCATTTCCCATGGATCATTTGAAAACTTTAAGTTGTGAATTTTTCATCAGTAATTAGCCTTTCCTATAGCCTTTCAGACAGATCATTGTGTGGTTTATCAAGCAAGAAGATGAACAGGCTCAGACTTTAAACATCTGAAATTGCTAGTTCAGGGTGCATTTTTCTCCGAATGCCTTTCCTTTGATCCCTTTTATTTAGACATAAATTAGATTATTTTTAGTGGTAGTGGCTCTCCCTGCGCAGAAGCAGAAACTGTTTTTTGGCTTGGCTGACTAATGCATATGACTTGACCCTTGATCTCTACCTACTATACGTCAAGTACACCTGTAAAGAGGTCTGCGTGCTATTTGCGAATCTGAGTGTTAACTGCCTTAGAGGAAGCCCTGAACTTAAATGAAAAGTGCTTCAAGCCTTGTCACTACCGGGCACCCTTCTCAGAACTCAGTGTGCCACCCTGGGGCAGGCCTGGAAGAAAGTGGAGCTGTGTGTGCAGCCTTGTGCAGTCTCTGCTTGTTTAACTTTTGCCGTCAGGAGCCAGGACACGGGGGAGGCTGGTGACTCTCAGGAGTGGAACCGAGATCGTCATGGCACCAAGTGATGACACCAGGGCTGTGGAAGAATCTGCAGGTGTGTAACTGCCCGTACGGGGCACAGCATCTAAATCTTACATTGAGAGAATGCAGATTATCTCTTGCCATGGTCTCTTTTTTTGCTTTGTTTTGTTTTTTTCCATCAGGTGTCAAAATTGCCGAGTGCCCTAAATTGCGGTCCGTAGGCATAATCCAGATGGTTCTCTTGTTTCCCACGGGCAGATGAGGGGGCTTGGGTGGGGGGTGTGTCTCATTGTCTGCAGTAGTGTTTTTCCCAACTAGCTTTGTGTAAACCAAGTTTTATAAGATTACCTCATTTTAATCTTAGTTATGCCTTTATTCTTTAAGGAGTCCCTTTGCGGTGTGGGCAGTTTTTGTAGCAGTAATACATATCCTCCTCCAAAATAACTTTTAAAATCTTGGTATAATAAAGTTTCTTAAATGGAGCCATCCACTTGGGATCCCTTAAAACAAGTTCAGCACTTGCTTTTGGCCTGAAGAGTGAATTCTTCTCTGGAGAGCTGGCTTCTGGAGCTGATGGGCTGCATTGGAATTCTCAGCTCTGTGACCTGATGATACTTACCTCTCTCTCCCTCGTTTCCTCTGTGGGGAATAGCGATCAGGATACTAGTGATAATTTCTTCATAGGGTTGTCATGGGGATTAAGTAAATAGTACATGTAAATGCCGGAATCACTGCCAGGTCTGCTATGGAAGGTGCTTAATAAATGTCTGTGTCAGTATATGAATGCTTTGGAATAGTCTTTTGTTCCCTGGAAAAGGAGTGGGTGGTGGTGGGAAAGACTTAGCCTGGTCAGAGGAGTTTTATTACTTTGCTCATGGGAAGCTATCAAGGAAGTAATTTAACCTGGGACGCATGATAAAAAACGAATTAGGAGACTATAATGCCAACATTTTAGCTCAAGGTGGCCATAACAGAACCTCTAAGTCTTAGGGGCTTTATAAAGTGCAAACTTGTATTTTCCTTACGTGTTGGGCAGACCAGTGTGGTCAGGTGGCAGCCCCCATGAGCAGTTCCCCTCAATGTGAGGATTCAGGGATCCAAGCACATGCCATCCTTGGCTTTGCCATATCGGAGTTCTTCACTACAGCTGTGCTGATGAGGGAGAGAGAAAGAGGAAGGCAGAGCAGGAGAGGGGAGAGAGGGAGAGAGAGAAGGAATGGGAGGGAGGGAGAGAGAGACAGAGAGAAAACGAATGAATGAATTAGACTGGATATGAGCAGAGGATCTTACAAAGGATGGTAAGGGCCAAGTATGGAAGTGGTAGCGCACCATTTCTGCTCCCATCCCATTGGCCAGAACTAGTCACATGGCCCCACCCTACCTGCTGGGGGTTCTGGGAAGTCAGTTCTCCCCTGGTGCCCTGTAATAAGAAGCAGGTCATCTGTGGCACAACAGTTAACTATGTAACATATTTTATGCTAGTGGTGGATATTGTCTGTTATTAATCTATTTGTATAGGCCATTGTAAACTGTTTCTGAAATTCTGTATAATGCCAGGACCAGTAAAAGACCCAAGGGAATTTGCAATCATTATGTTTCTTTCTTATGTGAGAAATTTGCAGAAGTCAGGAAATTTACTGAGACATCTGCTTTTAAACATTTGATTGCTGTGCAGTTGGCCAGTAAACGAGGACTTTCAGTGACAGTATCTTAATGGCCATCCCTGACAGGCAGGTTCCTGTTAATGAGACAGTTATGTGTTGTATCCTGCTGGTGGTCAGTAAATGACAAAAGGCTAAGAAGTTAGTGATCCTGTTGTGATTGAAATTACATGGGACAGTCTAAGAACAGAGATTTTTAAAAACTGCCCTTTAATAAATATGGCTCATTATTGCAACTGCAGTTTTTACTCAGCTCCGATGGGAGGATGAAGGCAGCTTTCTGTGTCTTATATCAGCCAATGAAGTGGCTTAGTCCTGCAGGTCTATTAATACTGTTTCACTTGAGCACTTCTTTTGAATCATAATTGGCCTCTGTGCAGATCAAACAGTTTATTCACACGAGCAAACCTGGGAGAGTTCATAGCTGTATCGACACACCTCGGGACCACGCTTAACTTAGTTTCCAGGTTAATTATATATGTCACATCTTGCAGTGTTTCATAGTTCTGTGGACTGATTTCTTCTGCCAAGGTTCAGTTGTTTAACACAATGGGAAGCAATAGAATGTAATAGTTGATTGTGTGGCCTCCGACATCAGACTGAGTTTGGATCCCAATTCTGCCACCCAGTCAGTCACTCTGTGACCATGGGCCCTCTCATTGTCTGCTGTGGTTGCCCAGGTGTTTCTGGTAACTAATACCCGTCTGGGTGGCTTAAACCATGGAAACCTATTTTCTCACAGTTGAAGTCTGAGATCAAAGCGTTGGCTGGGTTGGCTTCTTCTGAGGCCTCTGTCCTTGGAAATGACCATCATCCTGTCTTCACACGGTCTTTCCTCTGTGCATGCCTGTGTCCAAATTTCCTCCTCTTAGAGGACACTAGTCACGTTGGATTAGGGCCCTTCCTGATGGCCTCTCCAAATCCAGTCACGGTCTGAGGTACTGGCATTAGGACTTCAACATAGGAATTTGGGGGAGATACAGCTCAGCCATATCAGGCACTTAGCTCTGCCCGATCTGCAAAATGGGTTTATAAGAGTATTTTAAATGGCTGTTGTGAGTATTCAAAGATATGATATGCTTAGCATACAAATTGCTTAGTATGATAGTGAGTACTCATTAAGTAGAAATATTTTTACTATAATTATAAATCTTATTATGGGTAGCTGTGTCATCTCTCCCAATTGGGAGATGGTTATATGCAGCACAGCCTTTCAATCATTGAAGCCCGGGACGATTGTGTTCTTTCTTGTGCCCCCGTGGCATTGGAACGGGCTGCCTGCAAAAGAGCAACAGGGCAGAAGCCCAGACGTTGTGGCCAAATGGATGGGTAAGGCTTTTGTGCTAGGGATTCGGAGTGGCCTTCTCTGGCTGTCACCCTGGGCATGTCAGGCACCACGGACGGCGTGAACTGCTCTCAGATGTCTTGGTTCCTGTGATGGCCTGCGCGGCAGCGTCACCAGACCTAGATAAGCACCTGGAGAAGAGCAGTCTGTCTGTGTCCAGGCCAAGAGACTTCTATCACTGTCAGGGGAGCAGCTATAAAATTATACTGATTGAAAGAATTATCCAAGCACTGGAGATGCTTTTTAAAGAATGCGGCCTGTGAAAGAGGGTAGCATCCCTGCGTTGATAGCCTGTCAAACAGTGAGAGACTGACGCGAATTGGTAGAATTCTGCATGTTGATATTATGGCAAGTTATCTCAGGCCCAAATAAGTGCCTGTTATCTAAATCCCTGGCATTTTTCCAACTGACATAAATGTTTCTTCTTTTTAAAAAACACTGCTACTGTCACAACGGAGTCGCGGCTTGTGTTAACTGTCAGCAAGCGTGGTTCTCACTAGGGTCAGAGAAGGGAGGTCAGACCACATGGGCACTGATGGAGCTCCCTGTCCCATTGATCGGAGGAGCTTTGGATATGGTGGGGGATTCTCACGGTGCCTTGGTGGCGGTTGGGTTCTGCAGGCACACTATGCATCGTTCAAACTAGACGCATTCAGTACATCAGCTCCTAAACTTGAGTCAGTGGCACCGCTAGCCAGCTGCTCGGCCTTATCAATTTTTCCTTTGGAATGACCATGAATTATTTGTCTTTTAGTAAAAGTTAATAGATAATGACTATGAGGATTATAACATATAAATACATTCATAAACATGAATTTATATGAAGTGAATTTAACTGACCATCAAATAATAGGTATGGTGCTCTTATGATTGTAAAGTCTGAAATACATCCTTATTAGGAATTGGTGGAACGTGGCATTAAGTAATTGTTTTAGTGTTACCTAACTTTTCCCTTGTGAGTCTGTTTACCTTTCTATTATAGAAAACTCAGCAGTGACTAAAAAAAAATGTCTTTGTGTACATTTCCACTGCACCACAGACCTCCACCTTTTCATACTAAATCACCACATGGTACAACCTAAATCTCTACAATTTTTGCTAGTCATAACCTCAGTAGAGCTGGAAAAGCAATAAGGTTGCTGTTCCACCATAAAAAATACGGAGACTAACGTAGCAACATCTCTGACTGTTCCCGCCCCCCCAACCTCTGCTAGGTCCTTCTGTTACTGTGGTTTTTGTCTTTGGTTTCTTTCATATAAGTATTCTGAAAATTTGCCTTTTTGTTTTTCACATGGTTTAATTTCCTTTTTTTTTTTAAGGAAAGAGCAAGTTAGTACTTTGTATCAAAACATCAACCTTGTGGAGCCAAGACTGATTCAGCCGTATGAATATGTCATAAAGAACTTCATCCGTGAGATCAAGCTTCAAAGCACAGAAATGGAAAACCTGGCCATTGCGGTGAAGAGGTATTGAAGTCCTTCCTTTCTAAGTGGCACGTGGGGTCCTTGAACTTACTCTTTGACTGGGGGGTGTCACCTGGACTGAGCTGCATTATCACAATATGACATGGGAGGACTTCCTGATCCCCGGGAATCTGGAGCTTTCTGAACTGAGCCAGAATGAGGGAAGTGGAGTCAGGCAGTACTTCATAGGGTCAGTCAGCAGTCCATCAGCAGGTCTCCATGATCCTGTCACAGAAACTCATCCAGGCCACGATTCCGCACAGAGCACTTCAAAGAGATTTGGTATCTTCTATGGAGCCACTTGAAACATGTGGGAAACTTTCATCCAGAAAGGCAGGCAGGGGTCCATTTGAAGCCTGGCCTTGTGACTGACAGGCATATGACTTTGGGCAGGTTACTTAATTTCCCTGTCTCAGATTCTGCAGCTGCAAAATGAGGCTGTAAATATTCACCTGTTTGGGGGTGGAGACGTAGGCACCATCGTGGGTGATGCCCCTCACACTGGGGCTCCCACACGGTGGGTGGTCTGCGGTGCTGCTCTTCCTCTCTCTAGCTCTCCTCCCCCAGCCTGACTGAAAGCCTAGAAGCTGCTGCCCTTTCTGTCCTGCAGCCAGTTTGTGTAAGGCATCGCAAGCTTACACAGGATAGCTTGCTGGTTTTAATAGCAACCCAGTGCAAAAGAAGAATTACGGGCATTGCAATCCAAATATCAGCCTCTTTGCCTCCTAGGAGGACCACACTCCCTTGGCATATGCTGGGAAAGAGGGCATTTTGTGTGTCCCAGTTCTTCCCATAGAGGCCTCCACTGCTGTGTGTGCAGCTCAGGGCATGCTGCCCACCTCACTGGTCTTTGCCCAGAACTTGCAAACAGCCCCTCCGGTAGGATGCCCCCATTGCTGTGGGGCAGGCACAGGAGCCCGTGGGGCTTCTCTGTGTCTGTTCTTCCCTTCAACGTGGCGATGGAACTGTAGAGTAGACCCTTTGAAGTAACTGAAGTGAATTAAAATGTACAAGGGAAAAATTTTTAAATGCTACTTTTATAGTCCTGGAGTCATGCAAGAGTTGAACTGTTCATGGGGTTTTTTTATGATCATGTTCAGTTCCTGGCTCTGATCAAGTTTGCTGCCAGGGGCTTTCCACAGTCTGGTGTGCAGAGCTCCGAATTCTGGGGGGCACTGTGGAGTGCTGGTCAGAGCCCCAGATTGGACACCTTTGAGAGGCGACTGGCAGACACACATAGTGAGTTTTTAGAGTCTCCAGTGAATAGCTGTTAAAATAGACTCTCATACATACACACAGGTACACATACACAGACCCACACAAAGATATGGGGGACACACACCCTCACACAGGCGAGCACATTCACACACACACACACGTGCACCCATGATGGCTAAGGATAGTACCATGTAAACCCATTAGGGAGAAGAAGAATGGCATTCTTTCTGTTCTCACTGTCAGCCAGGCTGCTGTCTGGCTGTGGAGTTTGTCACTTTATGTTGAGCTCCATTGGTGCTTCTCTCCTGTCCCCTCTGTGCTCTCTGGGTGGGATCCAAAGGCAGGCTCTGTCCCGAGTTCTGGGCCTCGTAGAGGCCCCTCTCCTGGCTCTCAGGGTCCTCACTGAAGCATTTATATGACCACTGTGAACATTTCCTCACATTCCTAGCTCGGGACCTTTCACCATCTCCTCTATTTTGTGGTTGGTGGAAGTCCTCAGTCTTCCGCACTTGCACTTGAAGAGTGGGTTCCCAGTGTCCTGGTAGGGGCCCTGGACTATGATAAAGCAGACATTCTGAATACCTTATACATTTTACTAGAATTAGGAACTGCTGGGGCAAACACTGTTGTTATAGACTAACCAGACAAAAATATGAAAGTTGCTCAGAAGTGCCAAAAGCAGAAGGATCACATTCAGAAGCAGTCCCAGGCACTCAGCTGTTTGGGACTGGATGTCCAAAAGGAAGGGCTGGAAAATCTGGTTACAGCAAAGGGAGAAATGGGTAAGTGGTGTAGCTCCTCACAGTTTCAGAGTTCACTAAAAACAAGCAAATCCCCAAACCAAAGTTGCTATGGAAAATACATAATTCTTGAGGTTCAAATAGCAGGTGTTTATAAACAGACCAGAACTAGCTGACTTTCCACATGAGGTTAACATAACCTTGGGCAGGTTGTAAGCAGAGGAGGGAGTAAACAGGAGCAGAAAATAGTAGTTAGTCACTCAAAATTTTACTTTGGGTTATTCCCCCCCACCCGTCAATGCTTGTTTGGAATTTTAAGTAGAAATTAAACTAATGTACCAACAAATTGTGTCCCAAGTTGAAAGCAGGTAGAATGGGGTAGCAGAAGCCATCAAACTGGAAGACGGAAATCTTCTCCTGAGGTCTCACTTCCTACTTTTTATTAATGGCATGTCATTGACCCACAGGAACTGACTGTCTAAATCTCAGGCTGGCTGCTTTCGAGTCACTTATAATCTAGTCGAGTAGGCAAGACATACGGATGTGAAAATGTAGATAATTGGACATATAGCTGAGAGAGATCAGAAGACATATTTTTTTTAGGGCTTAATATGGAGCATCGACCATTGTAAAATGACAGATGTCTCCATACCAGGCAATTGCTAAGTAAAAGTGTCATGGAATGCTTCTCAACAAATTGTTCTCCTTTCTAACTTTTTTGCAAATTGGTATGTTCTGTCTTCAAAATATTCGATCTATTGATTATATTAAAAAAGAAACAATTTTTCTAAAGGGGAACCGAATTTACATTTATAATATTAGGGAATTGATGAGTAGTAGTTGTTGAGATCCCTCCTTTTTTTCCCTTCTAACTTTAGCATAGAACATTGTGTTTCATATAATAAAATTTCAAAATTATATCTAACCATCTCTTTGCCTTTGAATTTTGTTCTTTATTTCCCCACAGTTGTAGCTCAGTCCTAAGAGCAAAAAGGATTTTCAGAATTTATTGACAGCCTGCCAGTAATTTGGTATTTTTGTCAGTCCTTTGCCACATTCTAGTTTAATGCCACTTTATCCAATCTATTCCATTTATTCAATATCTAGTTTTAATATCCTCTTATACCCAAATGGTCAGATTGCTAATTTTATTTTATTATGTGAAAGGCACAATGATTATTATTTTAAATGTTATGTTTCTCCTCATTTATGAAATAAAGGGCTTGAACTAGATTAGGTCCAAGTTTTCGTGTTGCAGGTTCAAGGGTATAATGAAAAAGTGTGCGTCCTATTGACTTTCAGAGCCCAGGACAAGGCAGCCATGCAGCTGAGTGAGTTGGAGGAGGAGATGGACCAGAGGATTCAGGCTGTAGAACACAAGACTCGGAAGGACGTGAGTGTGTGGGGTTCATTCATTCGCTGAGTCCTTATGGAGCCCCTTTTATGGACTGGGCACCAGACGACCTCTGGGTGCAGCAAGTGCAGGCTCCAGATGATGGTGACAGTTTTGGGTGGCAGGTAGGGGAAAGAGAGAGGGGGAATAAATAAATAATTAAATAAACAAAAAGTGACAAGTGCAGTTGAGAAACAGTGTGTGTGATAGAGAGCAACGGGGGCAGGAGGCTGTTCAGGGAGGGTCCAGGGTCACTTCAAGGAGGTTGTGGGGGCAACTTTGCCCACAAAGTCCCCCTGTCTACCACGGACAAAAGTAAATACTACCAGACATGATCTGCTTGGGGAGGAAAGGTGGCCGATCCCTCAAAGGGGAAGGGCCAAGAGCCCCCTGCTCAAAAGACTTTTATTGGGTTCATTTGCCCAAGAATACAGGTAAGGATCAAACAATAGATAGCATTCAAAGAACCATGAGGGCTTATTCTCAGTCAGGGTCAGATAGCTAATGAGCCATAAAACTTTGAGGAACCAACTTCTTGCTTGGACCCTTATCATTTAAATGAGAGCATTCTAAACAAAGCAGGTTTCACAGGATTTTTACATATTCTTTCTTATGCCTGATTTACCTTGGATATCCATCCGCCCTTTCCAGCACAGGGCTGCACCGCCTTCCCCATCATAGGTTTTTAGGCTTAAGTGGATTAGAGCCAGGAAGCCCTTGTCCCAGATGGAAATGGGGACTCGGGCTATGTCACAATAGGGGGTGGGGATGTCGAGGGTCCATTGCCCCCTCTTTGTCACAGCCGCCCCCTCCCCAGTCCTTCCATGATGGCCTCCCAAGTGATCATGTCTGGCCTAGGTTGCCCCTCTCTGAGGGGTCGTACCCACCATGGACATCACCCATGCTTTGGGGACAGGGGAAGAAGCAGAAGCAGCGCTTGCTGCCAGAGACAAGCTTTGTCTCCTGTGGCCCGAATTCTGGAGGTCTCTCACTTAGCCCTGGGAGGCAGTTACAGTTCCTGAAGCCAGGCAGGGCGAAGTGAGAGCTGAGGCCTTCGGGAGAGCGGGGTGGCTGGGGTGCTGCAGGCCACTGACTCACTGCCCATGCGTACTGCCTGCTTTATAGCTTGACTACAGCAAAATGAAAGTTCTCTCTGCAAACTTCAGTGTTTTATAATGGAGTATAAATTATAATGGAAGATGTAAAAGTATACCTTATATACCTTTTATTCATTATAGGAATCCTTAGAGTTGAAAGTTGGAGGCTGCCTTCAGTTATTTCCATAGAAGAAAGAATTATCTTTTTTTAAGTAAAATATATCTGGGTGATTAATGTTCACTGGAAACAGAAAATAGGCATATTTCTTTGAGTAGCTAGTGTTAGGTTCCATTTTTTTGGAAAAACATTTTATTTTTTTTCCTATTCATTTGTCCTTTTAACTGAGAGGCATCTGTACACCTTAGTTTGCTTTCTGGCTCTGTCCTATGTTATCGATGGTGCTGGAAAAATAATCTTACCTCTGAGCCTTTGTTGTTCCATCTTTAGAATGGGCCTCAAGTCCAGAAGTGGCCGTACAGCTACAGTCATACCATTACTTCCACCCTCCCTGTGTAGGAAACTCGGGATCAGCCTTTGTTGGAAATAAAACACTGCCCCTTTATGGGGCCTTGATGAACCTATTTAGACCAATAAAACCTTTTTTTTTCTTTTAGGAAAAACGCAAAGCTGAGGAAGCCCTCAGTGACCTCAGACGTCAGTATGAAACAGAAGTAGGGGATCTACAGGTGACAATAAAGAAATTGAAAAAGGTAGGTGTGTGGCGGCTAGACTTTCAGGAATAGCTTCAGGATGCCAGCGTCTCTGTTATTAGTGACTAAGACAATTGGAATCACAGTGAAGCAGCGGATGGGATCAGATCTCAGTGGCAGGACTTTTTTTTTGAGGCCCTCCCCCCTGTTTCCTAAGGCACCTGTCACTTGCACAGATCTAATAAATACAGTTGTCCATCAAACCAGTGTTCTTTCCCTAGTCTTCACCAACCAAGTGCCCTCAGCACCCCCGTGTCCAATGGACCGTCTGCTCGTGACAGTGGGGGTACTGTGTTTCCCGATCACCTATACCTGTGTGTCTGCCCCAGCATCCTGCAAGGTACATGGTAGGGATTCAGTGGATATTTATTAAGTGAGGTGAATATTTCCCTTCTGTGTTCAAAGTCTCAGACCTAGGCAGAGGTGGGAGAGAACTTGTTGAAGTGTGAGCAGAGGTGTGAATGGGTTTTGGCCTTGGCTCTGTTTGGTCCTAATGAATAGGAACGTTTCACTCCATGACCTGCTGCTAGATGTTTAACAACTGGCTCTGGCTGAGGTAGAGATTTGTAGCATTTGCTAATTTCTGTGGTATAAATACCCGCACCATTACCGATTGCAAGCTACCAAGCTGGCATCACTGAACGCCCTGTTTGGGAAGATATGCTTAAACAGGCTCGTCTGGGGGCACAGACTGACTCCGGCTCATTACTGGGACCATTTCTTCCACGTGGATTGTCTCCATAACGCATGGAAACATCTTGGCTAACACGAAAAAGAATACTTAAAAATAATCATCCTGAAAGTGGCATTGTGAATTTGGGGACATCGCTTTGCTTCCCTGGTCGTTCTTGTGCTAACCGTTAATATTCCTTCCAGTGGTGTTAATATACAATGAGATGGGTGATGATTAACTGTATTCTGTGGGCTATTGTGATTTAAACACCTGGAATTACTAAGAATTCTCATAGTATTCTTGGAAAATTATTATCAATGTTAACTTTTTATCTAATTTCCAAAGGTCATTAGACTGTACATAGGATGCTTGTATTATAGAATTTGAATGGACCAGTCCCTTATTTAGGCCAGAGTCACAGATGATCCTGGTCATTGTCCTCACTTACTTCCATGCCTCCCCAAATCTTTAGGAGAATGTGTGCAAGAAGAGACGCAGAGATTTCTTGACCTGATACAGTGTATGATGAAGACCAAAGGGGCACCAGGCAGTGAGAGTCAGGAGCGATGAGCCCTGAGTCCTTACGGGGGCTGCCAGTTTCTGTCTGTGACACTCGCACAGCTGGCTTCATCTTTCTGACTTTCAGCTTCTCATCTGTAAAATGTGACTAATAATATAGTCCCCTGTCTAACCACAATAAGATATTGTATTGACTTTGCAGTTTACTGAGCACTTTTAAAAATAATTTTTGACATCTAAATCTCAAACTTTTTAAAAGAAGCATGTATAAATAGCCTACTTTGACAAATGAAGACACCAAGTTCCACAGAGTTTAAGTAACTTACAGTCACACAGCAGACAAGCAGTGGAGTCATCCTCACTGTACATTGGTGCTTCTTCACTTGTAGCAGACTTTCTTCTTGCTCGATAGGGTTGTTCTTCAAGAAGACAAGAGATGATTTATGTGAGAGCATGTTAAAGGCTGTAAAGAACTATAGAAAAGTTTACAATGTTGTTATAATTGCCATTACTTTCTGCCAATGATTCTGAAAACTCATTTTGCCAACAGCTTTTCTTGCCTGAAATTGGCACACATCTTAAGGTCCGTGGCTGTCGTTGGTTACTGTCAGCTACATGCAATTAGGCATAGTTGTGTGAAAACCTTCAGCAGCAGCCATCTGGCAAGATGAAGCAAGGCCAGTGTCAAAGTACTTAGACTTAATGAAATAAGGCATACATTTTGATCAATGTATAAGTATTCAATTAATGGACACCCACAAAGCCTCACATTTCCCACAGGATGTAATCTTTCTGTAGGGAAAGCATTTTTGTTGTCCATGTTATTGATGCTCCTGAGCCATTTGGGCCTGGAAATACTAGTGAGTCAGTCAGTAAGCAAAGCTCATGTACATATTGATATAATCTTGTGTGTGCATGTCTCTACCTTCACAACATACTTAAATTTTATTGATTTCAGTCATTTAATAAGAATTTCTTGAAATCACTGTGAAGAAAATGTAGGTAGAAGTAATACTAACTTTGTTCTTAAAAATCTTAGACTCTAGTAAGGACAGGTAGAACATTCACAAATAATTACAATACAGGGTAGAAAGTGTCAAGTGCAGGTAAAGGTCTAGGTGAATATGGAGGTCCAGACTCCTATGCAATGTAATTGGAAAAGAAGGACTGGGTTGCTGAATAGTTGGCGACTGGAAAGCCCAGTTTCCATAAAGGGCTTTCACATTGTTTCATAGAGAACTTACTGAACAATACAGAGCCTTTTTCAAATGTTTACATTACTTAAAGCAAAATTTTAAATGCTTATGCATTATGTGTACTTTAATGACTTAAAAAGTTATATGATGTTGAAAACTGAAGACATTTAGAATTCCCATTTCTGTATGCAAGGGTATTCCTAATTTTAACTCAGTAAATTCAAAGTCTGTAAACATGCAACTTTTATTTTCTCTTTCAGCTAGAAGAACAATCAAAACATGTAAGTCAAAAAGAAGATGTGGCCACATTAAAGAAACAAATTTATGATTTATCAATGGTAAGAATCACCTCTTCACTTACAGAAATACATTTCCTGTTAGACTACTGTTTTCTGAACATATTCATGCTATTATTTCAGTGTTCCAGGAATAGAAGTTTAAAGACAAATTAATGTTATAGTGAGAGAAAATCTTTGAAATACCTCAACCAAAGGTGTTATTTATGCAGGTTTTTCCCCTCAGTGATACCCTGCCTGTTGTGAACACTTACATTTATTTTTTATTTCCAGCAATAATGGCATAGCCTTAAACTTTCAATAGTTAACTTTGCATTCTTACAACATCCACTCTGATCTGCGTACCTGGTGCAGTAATGCCCTGCCCTTCCTGCAACTTTCCTCTTTCTGTTTCTTTTCTATCTTCTGCTGACCATATCTTTGGTCTTTCTATTGCCAATACTGATAACATTTATATCTGTTTTAATATCATTAAAAACTTTATTTTGTTTTTAGGTTAACTCTAAAAGTGAATAATGAGCATTTCTTTTATTCCCACTGCAGAGCCAAGAAGTGAGAGAGCATGAACTAGAATTGCATTCCCTTCTCTCTAGCCATGAGCCCTGTGCCACGGAAAAGGGGTTCCCAGCCTCACAGTCAAGAGAATCCCCTTCATGCACCACCAGCTCCACGTTTTGCCGCATCTTAGCTGGCCGTGTACTTAAATCATGACTTTCTTACAGAGTTGCTTGTTTCTCTCGGATTTCCTGGTAGAGGTTTTGGTTTCTTGTTGTTGAAAAACAAAACAAAACAAAGACTTTTCTATCTTCACAATATCACTGACTGCTTGTAACTTCCTCTTTCTTCTTCCTAATGCATAGAATTTATTTTTTTCTCCTTAAAAATGTTAATTTTGGAGTCCACAAAGTTTGAGTTCTTACTGGACTGATTGAGTCATCTTGGAATTTCTGGTCATTCTAGGTAGCTGGGGTAGGAGTCCTGTGCAGCTAGGCGAATAGATCTGCTTGCCTCTAGACCTCTGCCTGAAAAAAGGTCTTCCCAGGATCTCTGTGTGAAGCTGGCTGTCAGACTGGGGGAACCTCGATTCCCAGAATGTGTGGGACATGGATGCTTTATTCAGGTGCTTTAAGCATCTCTCTGGACATATTCAGAGAGATGCTTTAGCTTTCCTTGTGGGGATCAAACAGTTATTTTGTAAAAAGACAAGCCCTGTCTTCTGCCTTTGGAATCAATTCTGTCTATCTACTGTTCTTTCATAGGGGAAGAGCAGGCGTAGGCTTGAGGGGTGGAGCGAGTTAATACATAAATGTAATCTCGGGTTTCAGCTCCACTCTCACTGTCCAGGCTTCTGCCTGGCCAGCTGCTGCTTCTTGTTCTCCAGCAGAATATTCCACACCCGCTTCCGAACCTCCTTTTCCTCTACTCTCTCTCTCTTTCATCAGTGCATCTTTGTCCAGTTTCCATTTTTTTCAGAAATGTTGAAGTCACTTCACTGCAGATGGCCCTTCTTCCATTCTTCTAACTTTTACTGGTTTATTTCCTTTGGTATTTCATGTTAATGGGGTCTCAAAAGGGAAGGAAGGAAGACAAATTCATGTGCTTAGTTCACCATTTTGAGCTGGAAGCTGCCAATAAATTGTTTTTAGAAAAATTTCTTAGATAAATTTTTAAACATTTGAAAATTCTTTTTAAAAATCCCTAGAAAAGTCTAGCTCCTTTGGAACTTCCAAAAAAATTGGAAAATGTCTGACTACATTGGTTTATTCTTGGGTGCAAAACTTGAACATGTTTGGTGATAGGATTTATTGTAAAAAAGTAGCCAGTCTCCATGGTCATAGGTACTACTAATTATTAGGAGTTCCATAACTCTCAAGTAAAACAGATGTTTAAATGTTTGGCTTCAGTAAATTTGCCAAAAACGTGCCAAGTACTAATGACAAACTCTTGAGTGTTGGGGTTTGGCACCAAATGACAAGTATTTTTTAGAAAAAGAACAACTTCGAATGTTTAGATTATCGACACTTTAATATTTTATAGTAATTTCAAATAACCTTGAGTTGATAATGTTTTGAATACCAGGATACAAAGACTTGTGGCTGGTGAGATGGATGTGTGGGAAGGTTACACACTCTACACTGGATTCCTTTCTCCTGGGTGAACCGAATCTAATGACCTGCACTGTTCCTTTTCTCTAGGAAAATCAGAAGGTTAAGAAAGATCTTTTAGAAGCACAGACGAACATAGCCTTTCTTCAGAGTGAATTAGATGCATTGAAAAGTGATTATGCTGACCAGAGTCTGAATTCTGAAAGGTGTGAAACTTCACATTTGTTTTTTTAGTTTGAGTGGAATATTTATTTTGATAACCATCCTGGGGATGAACTTCAGCTACATGATAAAGGCTTATTTGTTAACTTTGCTCATATATTCCTTGCTTTCTAAAGATTTTACTCTCACTGTCAGCTTTCCTAGTAATTTGGGGGGTTTTAGGATTTTTTTTATACAAACAGATGAATTAGCTTAATTATTGACTGGGTAGGACAGTTCAGGGCTTAATAAATGTTTGAATTAACTGGGAGAAGAAGAATATATCTCACATGTCAAGAGTCAGTGCTAATTAAAGGGCTTTAAAGTTAGGAATATTGGCCCTTCAGCATAAGAAAAGTGAAAAGTAGGCATCTTAGGCAAGTAATTTTGTTTTGTTCTGCTTTAGTTTTGCAGTATGGTATTAAAACAGAAGGCCTAACACATACACAGAGGCAGGTGTTCATTACACACACAGGCACGTATTTATATATATGAAAATGCATAGGTGTGCAATTGTAAAAAATATATACGAGGTCTGTCCAAAAAAAATCCAACTATTGTTAACATGATGAGAATGGTTTGCATGACATCGATGTACCCTGGCAGCCAAGTAGAGTGGACTGGAATGCACATCCGTGAACAACGACGTATTCGTCAGTGGGGGCGGTAGACACCATTGAGTGAGCATGTGTGCTGTGTGGCTGTCACATTCAAAATGACTGAAAAAGTAGAGCAATGAATCTGCATCAAATTTTGTGTGAAGCTTGAACATTCCTCTGAGGAAACTACTCAGATGATTCAGAAGGACGTAGCTCTGGGCAAGTGCTGATTGGCAGCTTCATCATGACAATAAGCCTGCTCATGTGTCACGTCTCTTGCAGAGTGTTTTTGTGAAACATCAAATCACCCAGGTGACTCAGCCCCGCTACAGACCAGATTTAGTGAGGTGTGACTTCTGGCTTTTCCGAAAACTAAAATTACCTTTGAAAGGGAAGAGATGTCAGACCACTGATGAGATTCAGGAAAATGTGTTGGGGCAGCTGATGGTGATTTGGGAGAATTGTGTGAGGTCCCAAGGTACTGCATTGAAGGGGACTGAGGTGTCATTGTCCTGTGTACAGTGTTTCTTGTATCTTGTAACTTCTTCAGTGAATGTCTGTATTTTTAATATTATGTAGCTGGATACCTTCTGGACAGACCTTGTATATGCATACACATATTTGCATATAAATGCATCGATATGCATAAATGTATATACGCACATATATGTACACTTAGGAAAATATCTTGTTTTTTGTTTGTTTGCTGGCAAACTTTAATCAGAATCAAGGTCCTATAATGGAAGGCAGTGAAACATATATTATTTGCCATGGACTGGTCCTTGAGCTGAATGAGTTTTGTGTGTGGAGTGTACAAAAAAGAAAACTTGTGGTCTCTGCTCTTTGAGAACTTTAGATTTAGTTGAGGAAGATAAAAAGCTAAAGGATTACAGGGTTGACATATGAGCTGAACAGTGTCACGGGATGGGTTCATTGCCACGTGGTGGTAGCCAGCATGCTCTTTTAGTTGAGAAGAGGTGAAGAACTGTACTAGAGAGGAGACACTTGAGGGACTTGGGAGGGAGAATGGGCTTGTGTTGGTCAAGGGAGCAGAGGCAACATCAGCAAGTAACGCAGGTACCATCAGCCAGGCATTGTCCTTAGTACTTTACTAGTATTAACTCCTTCAGTCCACAGAATGTCCTACAAGATAGGGGCTTTCCCCATCCCCATTTAACAGAGGGGAGGAGAAAGTCCAGAGATATTCGTGGTGAGGCAATAACCAACTCAGTGTCAAGAACACAGGCACAGATGAGACTGTTCTGGGGAAGAGTAGCCATACCATAGGGCAGAAAAGAAGATATTTTGAATGGAAAGGTAAAGGTTAAAAAAATTAAAGTGTTTAAAAGCTAGCTTAATACTATAATGTAAGGGCCCAGGATTTTTCATGAAGGAACTTAACTTTCTGTAGACAATTGGGAAACTTTTAGCCTTATCAAGAGAGAGAATGGGCAGGTTATTGTGGACAAAATTTGATACCCTGAGAGTTTCGGAAGCTACTGAGGGGAGTCGTCTGCTTAGAAATGGGGCTGACATGAAATATGGGCTGGAGATGAGTGACTAATGTTCAGAGTGGACTTTCTGAGAATAAGGCCAGGGCTTCATAATAAAGCCACAGAGGAATCAGTGTGCAAAAGTTGACAGTGAATGGGGAAAGCCCGGTCCTGTGGACTCCTCCGAGGTTCAGGGCAAGGATCGGAGGGAGAGCAAGAGCAGGGACAAGGCAAAGAGAGGAGAAGGATTCAGGAGAAAGGAGAAAATAGCTGGGGTGGGGATTGTATAAGGCTTGGAATGAGCAAAGAAAGGTTTCAAGTGAGAGAGCGAATTGGGGAGGCGAAGCTTCGCTGAAGGCCAGTGGTTCATTGCAGTGAGGAACAGAGCCAGGTCAGTGGGGTGTGGATGGAAGGGTTGGTGGGCACCGAGTGGTCAGTGAGGCGGAGCAGCACCTTGCACGGGAAGCAGAGGGTGTGGGCGTGTTTGTGGAGTCCTCGGAGGAGAGGAGGCTGCAAACTGCACGGAGGAGCCCGGGGGGAGCCCAGAGGAGTACAGACTGGTGAAGGGCACACGTCTTTGTAAAGGTGACAGGAGAGTCTGAGCAGGCAGGTTGGGGTAAGGCAGGATGGAACACCTAATTTTCATTCAAACATAAAATATAATTTTACAGGGATCTGGAAATAATCCGAGAGTACACAGAAGATCGAAATAGTCTTGAGAGGCAAATTGAAATACTCCAGTAAGTTCTCATATAAAATGCTCGTTACATTTTACTTATTTTTTGTGAATAAAGTACGTGCCGCCCATAACACAAGATGCTGCATTCGGAAGACTGGGCTCCTGCATCCACGCCTGCATCTTCTAGCTGTGCTGCATTTAGCACAACCACTTGCTGTCTAATCCTAAAGAAACTGTTCCAATGCAGGCACTCGAGTATAGTTCTCTAAATGCCCTTGCAAGTCAGGTGATATGTCCAGTGTGTCTTTATTATACTTCTGTAAAGAACATGGCCCTGACCTCAGTGGCTTTCTCTGCAGCCCCACCGAGAGGCTGTCCGGCGTCTCGTGGTGGTGCATGTCACGGCACCAGGCGTACATGGCCGTTCCCTCCCAATTTATTGTGCTTGGTTAGAGGTATATTTTTCTTAGTTTTTTTAAAACCATAGTGGAAATATTATACCTGCTCTGTTAACTTCACAGCTGAGTCTCAATAATTCCCGCTTCCGAGGCCCTTCTGCACAGAACTTCCCCCTTTCTCTCCCGTCCTCTCTTTTCCACTCATACAGTATTTTCTGCTGTTTTCACCTCCCGCAAATGAAGTATATAAGATCTGGCTTGACAATTTTTCTCACCATCCATGAGTGGTTATTAAGTCTCACCTGTGGCAATTACAGAGCTGATGTATTACTGTAATCTCATTCATTCATACATTCATTCAGCAGACTTTCACTCACCACCTTTATGGGTCAGGTTTGCCCAGAGCTGAGAATAGGGTGGCAAAGTAGGAGGAAAAATGTCTCTTTCTTAGTGGGGCTAGTCTAGGGAAGAAGGCAGAAACTGATCAGTAATTGCAGAAATGTAAAGTCTTGAATGAGAGAGAGGTGGGTCAAAGGAGAGTGTCTCCCCAAGGGCATACATAGAGAACTTTGACCTAACCAGGAAGGTCCAGGAAGTGTTCCCAGTGGAGGCACCGAGTGAGCTGAGGTCTGAAGGATGAATAAGCCTTCAGCAGGGAAAGATTGGCCACCTCCATCGCAGAGGCTCTGTTATTACCCTCATTTCAGAAAAGAGGTTGCTGAGGCTCTGCCAGGTTAAATAACTGCTGTCGGTCATGTGGGAAAGGCACACCTGAGTTGGGATTTGAACCTATAGTCAACATCTGAGCCTTCAGCAGGTACATGGCATTGCCTGGTGACAGTACACCAGGCCAGGAGTGGGATTCGGGAGTAGCCAGAAAAAAGTGTGTTATAACACACCACGTCCACAGCCAGCCTGTGTGCAGAGGGATAGAGGGCGGCTTGTGATGGTGGCCTGCTCCAAGCACTTAGAGAGCGGGAGCCTACACGAAACCTGCTCAAGCAGCAGAGCTGCTTGAGGGAAGAGCAGTTCCACAGAACAGCTATTACCTTCCTAAAAATGCCCTGAGATCTTTAAAGAGAGGCGATACATCCATTAAGTTGTACATTTAGTAATGAATTATGATCTCAGTTTGGGAGGTGTGAAGGGAAGAGGGAGCAAGTTACAAGAGGTGGTAATTCCACATTCCGAACATCACAGCCTGAAAAGGAAGTGCTGCCCTTTGCTCCACTAACACTTCTCAGTATGGATTTCTCTCTCCTCTTCACTCTGTAGAACAGCCAACCGGAAACTGCACGACAGTAACGACGGCCTAAGGAGTGCCCTGGAAAGCACTTACAGCAAGTTCAACAGATCCTTGGTACGCTGTAGGATTTTCCAGCGCCTGTCGTTCTGTCTCGTGGTAGACTCTTTCGACGAAAATCTTTTATTTAATTAGGGAAGAACTTACATTCATGAGAAGCTATTCCATATAATAATAGGGGAAGCATTTGTCCCAAATTAAAAAAATATGCTACCCCTCTGAGGCAATACATGCCTGGAGGTTAACCAACTCTTTGTTACATGGTCTAGGAAACCAGAGAAAGGTGTATTAAAAGTGCGACCTGGGTCCCACAGAGTTTGTGTAGTAGGTAGTTAGGATGAGCGCAGATAGCAACGACATCAAAAAAAGCAGGCTGTCCTGGGAGGTGCAAATGAAATACTGCCCAGTTGAGAGGAGGGAGAGGGTGCCTCTGGCTGAGGAGTATGTCTGCACACACTGAGTGTTCTTCATGGCAGTGAGACAGTCAGAGTGGAGGCCTTGGATTTTAAAGCCCCCCACAAAAACCAGCTACACCCCATTTAGAATTTGGAGGACCTTCACCGGACTCTGTGCCAGGGAGCCTCATCTCCCACCGTGGGAGGTCAGCTTCACATTTGGGGTCCCGGTGGCATAGCTTTGGATAGGGAAGGGTCACTCCCTAAGCCAAGTTATGCTTTGAGAGGAAGCACATCACTAGGGGCTGGTGTTGCAAGGTCCTGGCAGATCTCAGGAACCGGGTGCCCCTTTATGGCTGACACGGTGGGGTTTAGACTGACGACATGGTGAGGAGAAAGTACCGAATGTGGTTGTTGCATGTTTTCCCCTTGATTTCTGTGCTCAGGTTTGCTCCTGAAGGACACCAAAGGTTTAATTACATTAGAAGTTAACTAGTGTGCTGCAGTTTAAATAGCATGTATAAATAAAACATTTAGATGGAGTAACAAACCATTACTTATGTATTACAGCGCATAAATAGTACGTCACCAGGGAATACGATCTCTAGGAGCAGTCCCAAATTTAATGGTCATTCTCCTCAGCCTTCAGGCTATGACAGGTATGTTACTTATGTTTCATTTGAATTCTTGATCAAAGTTGATGGGAAAGTAAATTTCCTTAGAGGTATGTGAAAATAATGAGATTATATTTTGGGCACTAATTTCTACTTGTACTCATACTTCACATTTTTGAAACGTGAAATAGGTAAAGATTAAACATGTTGCTGGAGGGCCAAAGTGATTTCCTTAAGATGTTATCATGACCTGCTATTATGTATGTTCTACTTTACCTCATCCCCGATTGAGTGTAGTTTCACAGAGGTAGAGTCAGTAAATGGAGTTTCAGGGAAACCAGTCGGTGTTACGATATATGTGGTATATGATGTTGAGACTCTTGGCAAATGTTTAGTAGCTCAGCATAATATTATGTCAGCCCTGTTCAAGGGAAAGAAAACATTCAAAACAAGTAGCAATAAAGCTAATGTTTACAAGCTACTGTATTAAGTCACAGAGGCTTACCAGAAGTGAAAATTCAGTTATATTTTTAATTAAATGTCATGAAATATTGGTGCTACTGTAACTTGAGATGTAGCAATAAAAACTGAAAGATGATATGTGTGACACATATATCCAGCGTTGCTACTTAAAAAGTTACTTTTGGAGCATGTCAAAGCTTGAAAGTAGATGTGAATGTATGAGCTACAGGTTTCCACTCTCCACTTCTGATGCAACTTGCTGATTTATGTTCATTCCCTTTTCATTCGAGATCCCTTGGACTAAAGAATAATGAATGAACTTAACATTCTGGTGATAACAAAAAAGGCAGGTCCCCTTTCAGGAAGGACTGTAACCAAGGCAGCTGGTGATCACTTTTAAGAAAACCCCACAGATCACATGTGTTTATTGTCCACTGACTTCTGAATAAAAAATTCTAACAATTTACTGGTTTTTAATAGGCTGGCTGCTCTTTTACTGAGAGATAGAGGTCACTTTTATGAATGTGGGTGTAATTCCATTTTTCTGGACTGGTATCTAAGGTCACTCTTTAAGCACATAGGAGGTAAGATACTTAACTGAAAATGCTTCCAGAAATTTTATCATGATTTATTTTTGAAAACAGTAGACACCATGAATAAGGCTCATACATACTGGACTGAGAGCCCCTAGACAGTAGATTCTCAGGGACAAAACCATCATACATCAGTGTCTCAGACTGACAGCGATGTATCACAGGAGTGCTCACGGCATCGGGAGTCACTGGGGGGCAGGTGGTCTGACTGGTGTTCCTTTTGGGGAGGTCATATCATTGATATGAGAAGCTAACATTCTGTTTTCTTTTGGATGCTATAAAAGCTTAAAAGTTATATAAAAGGCTTAACTATTATAAATTTAATTTTGTTACTTACTGGATTTCAATTTGCATGTTCATTTTAGTTTTGTGTTTTCCTAAGAACGCTGATAAAATATGGCTTGTGCTGTGTTTTTACATATTTAATTGTAATAAAAATATTCTTTGGTTGGATAAGAATAGTTTACTCTTAAAATAGTGATGTATGTAAGATGAGTTTGGAAAAGTCTGGTCTGTACCTATATTTTTAATTTAGAGTTTAGATGTTCATGTAAGTGATTTCTCAATTCAGGATTTTACTTCTCTTTCATTCCTTATCAAAGATACAAATAGGTTAACAAATAAAGTTATGACCAATAATGACATGAGCTGAAGTAGTTTGTACTATATTATAATGAGAATGTTTTTTTTAGGTTCCTTACAGGTTAACCTAAAATCAGTTTCAGGAGAGTTTCACAAGTGGTTAAATAGTAAAAGAATGTGTACACACACATGCATGCATGCACACATACCTGGCTAGCCAGACAGATAGAGATTTGGTATGAAGTTCTGGTCCCAGGAAAAAGACCTCATAATTGAGCTATGTATTTAGACAAAGTACAGTGGTTAAATCACCTTTGTAGTTAATTTCAAACGTGTGCTTAAAGGCACCAAAATATTTTGATATTGTAGATTTTTTTAATATGGCTTGTATTTCTTTATACTAAGATCACCTGTCTTTTCTAAGCATATCCATCTCTTCTTATGTGTCATGTCTGGAGACCCATGTACCTGGCCCAACTCCTGCTTCTGATGAGGTCACGTCTGCTCAATAGCTAGGATTGTGCCTGGTGTGCAGCGGGGACTAAATTAATTGTAGCCATTATTTTTACTCTAGTATAAACTTAGGTCCTTATGAAAATAAATAGGAAAGCAAAAGTAAATAGGGAAATGTGCAGTTCCTTCAGATTCTCCTGTTTGAGTTTCACAAAAGGAAGGATCAACAGAAGTCAGAAGTTCTAGCTTTTTTCTCCTTTAGGGATCTTTCCACACTAGTTGTCAACACTCAATGGCAGAAAACTCATCTCACCTGTGGAACCATTCCAAAACCACACATTTCTAACTGCCTGCCATTTTTTACCATTTTGTTAGAAATATGACTCCCCAGAAAAGTTTAACAGTTGGCCCTTATTTTGTCTTGGGCAACCTGAGAGAATATGTTCTTCACGTGTCAGCCCTTTGATTAATTGAAGAGAGAAACCATTAAGACTTAAGCTGATTACACTGAATGATTTCTCTGTCTGAGGTTTTGAGGCTCATGTCATCATGACTGCCTTTCCCATCCAAGTTTTCAGCATCTCTTTTAAATGGAGATGTTATCCAGAAATGGACACACTGTTCAGAATGTGGTCTGACCACATTTGAGTGAAAAGGTTCATATGTTCTATATTTTATTTTTCTTAGTGCAACTTTAGATTGCATTTAGATTCTAGAAATTTCTGTATCGGAAAATAAAGGTAGTTTTTTACAAATAGCTTCATTTAGTAAATGTTAGAGTGTCTTTATCTTAATTGATTATTGCAGAGAAGGAACTGATATGGCTTTGAACATTTTATTTCCCCTGATGCTTAATCACGGGTTACATTGTGGCTCTTGGCACAAGTGAAAATGTCAGTCTTCTGGAAGCCAGTCTGTCCCGCTCTTGCCCGTGTGGTCTTGTGCATGGCAAGCTCTCAGGTGAAGCAATCTTCTACTTTCTCCCAGGTCATCTCGCTCTTCCTACGTGGATGAGGACTGTGACTCGTTGGCCCTCTGTGATCCTATGCAGAGGATGAATTGTGAAGTTGACAGCCTGCCTGAGAGCTGCTTCGACAGCGGCTTGTCCACCCTGAGAGATTCCAATGACTATGACTCGGAGGTGGAGTACAAACACCAGAGGGCATTTCAGAGGTCACACGGCACCCAGGAGAGCTTCACGGGGGATGCTTCAGACACAGACGTAAGCCCCAGAAACCACTGCTCTCCTAGGCCTTATCTTTTTAGAGATCTGTCACCCGTTCACCATTGATCAGTCATGGGAATCCATTTTGCAAGGTTATAAATATGAAACATAGGCAGAAGGTTTTTTTCCTCCACCAAAATGAGAGATTCTCATAGATTGCCATTTGGGGCCACTTTATTTCATAACAGCATTGACTATAGATTCAACTGTATATTTTTCTTCTGTTTAATCTATGATGTAGATGTGTAATGACTTTGTTTTTTAACTGCTAATATTTTTAACAGGTTCCTGATATAAAGGATGAAGAGACGTATGGTTCAGAAGGTGTGGCTTCCGTCTTAGACTGGAAGCCCCAGGAGTCTGGTGGTGAAGACAGTCTTGCTGCTTTTTCCAGAAAGCCCATCTTGACACTCTCACCCCAGGTAGGTGATTTCCGAGACACTTTCATGTGTGAAGACAAATAGTTTTGTGTGTCATGTAACTTGTAGGAAGAGAACTGGCACTCCCTTTGTCACCCACTGTGGCTTCCCTGCAGACAGACACGGTGGAGGACAGCAGACCTTCCAGCTCACAGAAGGCTTACAAGATTGTGCTTGCTGGGGACGCCGCTGTGGGGAAGTCCAGTTTCCTCATGAGACTTTGCAAGAATGAATTTCGAGGAAATACAAGTGCCACCCTGGGTATGGTTCCCTTTTCAGATGTTAATGGGGAAACGATCTTCTTTAGCTGGGTTTTATTTTCTTTGGGGATTATATACACAGATACATAGATCTGTCTCTCTGTGCATACATATACAGACATGTGTGCATTTCCTTGTCTGTTGAATGGTCCTCTTCTGTTTTGTCTAAGACCCAACTTTAGGGAAAGAAGACTGACAAAGGACAGAGGTATCTACTTAGCCAGTGAGATAAACCATAGTAAGGTTAGAGCCTGAGAGGACATTCATTCCTGTGTCCTACTGTGAGCCAGGTGCTATTGTAGGCACTAAGGATACACATTGGACGGAGTTGACTACATCCCAATCTGCAAGGAATGTAGAACCCAAAGGAAGGAAATAGATGTAAAACAAATACAAAAAGTATGACATTTGGGAAGAGGTGCATTTTTATACAGGGCGACCAGGGAAAGTTTTTCTGATGAGATGTCACTTGATATTGGTAAAATGACATCATTGATGGGTAGGTTGTCACTGTGGTCAAAATCATAGCTAGATATACGAGATACGTCTGGAAAAAGTCCAGCCTTTGTTAATATAAAGAGAATGCTTTGCATGACATCAGTGTAACCTGGCAGTCAAGGAGAGTAGACTGGAATGCACATGCGTGAACAGTGATTTTACTAGTTAGTGGGGGTGGTAGATACCATTGAGTGAGCATGTATACTGCATAGTCATTGCATTAAAAATGACTGAGTGAGTAGAACAGTGAATCTACATCAAATTTTGCATTGAGCTTGAACATTCCTCCGTGGAAACTATTCGGATGATTCAGAAGGCTGTAGCTATGGGCCACTGGTGATCGGCAGATTTATCACAACAACACGCCTGCTCCTGCATCACGTCTTCTGCAGAGTTTTTTGGCAAAGCACCAAATCACCCAGGTGACTCAGCCCCGCTAACAGCCCAGATTTTGCATCCTGTGACTTCTTGCTGTTCCCAAAACTAAAATCACCTTCTAAAGGAAAGAGATTTCAGATCATTGATGAGATTCAGGAAAATATGATGGGGCAGCTGATGGCAACTGGGTGAACTGTGTGAGGTCCCAGGGTGTCTACTTTGAAGGGGACTGAGGTGCCACTGTCCTGTGTACAGTGTTTCTTTTTTCTCTTTTTTAAAAAATATATTTTATTGATTATGCCATTACAGTTGTTCTATTTCCCCTCCTCCATTCCCCTCCACCCTGCATACCCCTTCCCCACCATTCCCCCCCTTTAGTTTATGAGCACGTGTTTCAAGTTCCTTAGATTCTATATTTCCCCTACTATTGTTGCCCTCCCCCCTATCTATTTTCTATCTACAGTCTATGCTACTTATTTTCTGTACCTTCTCACCCCTTCTCTTTCTCCCAATCCCCTGGTGCTAACCCTTCATGTGATCTTCATTTCTATGGTTCACTCCTGATCTAGCTGTCTTCTTAATTTGCTTTTGTTTTAGGTGTGGTTGTTAATAACTGTGAGTTTGCTGTCCTTTCACTGTTTATGTTTTTTATCTTCTTTTTCTTAGATAAGTCCCTTTAACATTTCATATAGTAAGGGCTTGGTGATGATGAACTCCTTGAATTTGATCTTATCTGAGAAGCACTTTATCTGTCCTTCCATTCTAAATGAAAGTTTTGCTGGATAGAGCAATCTTGATTGTAGGTCTTCGGATTTAATGACCTGGAATACTTCTTTTCAGCCCCTTCTTGCCTGTAAGGTCTCTTTGGAGAAATCCACTGACAGTCTGATGGGGACTCCTTTGTAGGTGACTGTCCCCTTAGCTCTTGCTGCTTCTAGGATTCTCTCCTTCATTTTAATCTTGGCTAATGTAATGATGATGTGCCTGGGTGTGTTCCTTCTTCAGTCCAACTTCTTTGGGACTCTCTGCACCTCCTGGATTTCCTGGAAGTCCATTGCCTCTGCCAGATTGGGGAAGTTCTCCTTTATTATTTGTTCCAATAAGATTTCCACTTGCTCTTTCTCTTCCCCTTCTGGTACCCCTATAATTCGGATGTTGGAGCATTTAAAGATGTCCTGGAGGTTCCTAAGCCTCTCCTCATTTTTTAAAATTCTTGTTTCTTCATATTTTTCTGTTTGGTCATTTTTTTCTTCCTTCTGGTCCACTCCCTTGATTTGATTCCCAGTTTCTTTTCCATCAGTATTGCTTTCCTGTGCATTTCCCTTCATTTCAATTAGTTTAGCCTTCATATGTTCCTCTAATTTGTGACTAAAATCAACCAATTCTGTGAGCATCCTGATCACCAGTGTTTTGAACTGTGCCTCTGATAGGCTGGCAATTTCTTGTTCGCTTAGATTTATCGGCTCTGGGGCTCTGACTTGTTCTTGAGCCATGTTTTGATCTGTTCATGCCTGTTACATATGAGGAGAGGAGCCTTAGTTGTTCACCAGGGTAGGGCCACCCAGGTCACTGGTTTGTGATGCTGTATGTGGGGGTGGGGTCAGAGAGGGAGCAATAGTGGTCCCCTCTGCTCCTTCCCGCTGCTGGGGCCTGCTTAGTCTGTCTCACTGCTCGATCCTTTACTGGTTTATCTGTGCACAAATGTGTGACTGTGGTCAGCCTGCCACCTTGCACCTTCACTGGGTCCGCCCATTGCTACCCCACACCTGGGATCCCCCCTTGGCTGCCTGCAGGCCTGGGTCAAGGTATCTTTTTTGCCCAACCCACTCTGCTGCTGGCTCTGCCCCTCTTACTGGTCAGGCTGAGTGTTTCATTGTTGTCAGACTCCTGTATTGTTCAATTTTCTGTGGTTTGGCTGCATTTTTTGTTGCTAAAACTTTGTTGTTTTTAAACTTGGTTGTGCGGGAAGGCACAATATTTCCACCTATGCCTCCATCTTGGTGGAAGTCCCAGTGTTTCTTGTATCTTGTACCTTCTTCAATAAATGTCTCTATTTTTCATAGTCCGTGGCTGGATACATTCTGGACAGACCTTGTATGCTCCTTTCCTTCTTTACAGTAGAATATCAGTACTACAGTTCAGGGCAAGGAGATAAGTAGTGTCTTGATTTCCCCAATTTGCATAATAATCAGTAAAAACAGTTGAGGATATACAAGTTATTAATAATTATTTTTCTTTATCTAAATTGTTCTTATTTAGATAACCAGAAATGTTTTTAAAAAGATTGATTACACTCTTCTCTATGGGCATCTTTGTAAATTTATGGTTCTCTGTTAGACTGTTCAAGATAACAAAGCTGAAAGTCCACTTCAATTTGATTCATAAAAAGGTTATAGTATCTGCTTCAGTTGCTAGAGAGCATGGCACATACATACATCATGTACATATATACACATGTATACATATATACGTGTATGTATAAACAGGGACATATATACATATGTACATGTGCACACAGACAGATGTAACTGAGTTCATCTAGTTATGTAGGTGAATAGAACATAGACTTCCCCTTTGTCCATAGACTAAAACCTTTCCCAGTTCAGCCAACCTGCAGATGGTACATCTGCATGCACTTGTGCGTTCTGGCTTATAATTAGTGTGTGTAGGTCACTCTCCATGAAGGCCATGTTCATTTTTCTCTACCACACTGGGCTCTGGCGTACTGGCTTGAAAGTGAAAACCAGTGGAATTATTTGCACCACGTTCTCCATGTTCTCCTGTATTTCTTTTCAGGGGTCGACTTTCAGATGAAAACTCTCATTGTTGATGGAGAGCGGACGGTTCTGCAGCTCTGGGACACGGCCGGTCAGGAGAGGCAAGTGCTGTCCATAAAGCTTCAGGCTCTGCTTCAGTTTGCACAGACAAGCTTCGTAGCACACTTGATGTGTTTTATGCTTATAAGTATATAATTATAATATGCCATATAGTTACATGGTACATTAGAATTTCAGGAATGCTTGCTTTCTTCCATTTCCTACCTCCTTCACTTATCTGTCAGTTGTGTGAGGAAGGGATCTTAAACTTCCACTAAGTTCATGTTCATGTGAGAGAAAGAGCGGGCCCTCTCCTAACAAGAATTCAGAGACCACACCTCTGAATCCAGTGACAGTGTGAGGAGCCACTAATTGGGGCCCAATAAAAAACGGAGAACAGAACCTGTCAGCTACTCTTGGTTCAAACGCAGAGGCACAACCTTTAAGTAGCAGACTCCCATTTGGTGACAGTACTTAGTCTCACATTTATTGCTAATGATCAGAAGCACTGAGCGTAAGTTTTAGGTCTAACTGTTTGGGAGCAGAATGTATTTAATTCTTTAAGTATGTGTGGGGTACCTACCTGCCTCTGCACCAGGCACCATTGAGGCTGCTAAGATTCGTCAGTGAATCTTTTCAATAGGACACAGCTACCCGCCCACATGGAGCTCATATTCTCTGGCAAACCGAGGGTTTCAACATTTAAAACACACTCGTGGCTGATGAAAGATAGTAGAAAAGATTGCACTCGATTTAGATTAAGACATATGTCTTACAGTGTGCTCTTCCCCAGTGGATCCCCAGCCCCTGGATGTGAAGCTTTGGGCACATCATTACGTTCCACATTGTTAGTCCTTCTCACACCCAGATTGTTTTTCTCTGATGTGCATCCCCTTCCACCCTTCTCTGTGTCCCACTTAAGGGTTTTGGTAGGTTTTTGCCAAGGCTGGAATTTTCAGAAATTACACTGTCAGTCTTGCCCTGGTTATGTTTTGGTGTTTGTAGACATTCTTGGGGTGATTTTGTGGAGAAAATGATTGGCTTTTAAAAATTGGTGGCCCAGATTCCCATCCCATTACATTTCACTGGGTCGTTCTAGGCCTCAGAGATGGCTGTTTCACAGTGACATGCGGCCAACAGATTTTCCTCAGTAGGGGCTTATTTGAGAAGATGAGAGAAAAGTGAGCATAAAAGAGGTGAATGAAACAGCATCAAATGGACTGAGTAGAAATATAAGTTAAGTTCATTTCTCTTTTCTAGATTCAGAAGTATTGCCAAGTCCTACTTCAGAAGAGCAGATGGTGTTTTGCTGCTGTATGATGTCACATGTGAGAAAAGCTTCCTTAATGTACGAGAATGGGTAGATATGATAGAGGTAAGAAATCAAAACAGAGAAACAGAACATTACTTGGGGAAGCTCTAGGCCATCTTGAAAATGCAGGTTCTCTTCTTCATCGAAGGGAATGTGATGAGAACCCACTGATGTCCGATGTCACAAAGAGGTGGACATTAGACGAAGAGTTCTCAGTGGCACTTAGCAGTTCCTGTCCTTCTCAGTAGCTGGGCAAGTTCCCACATGGTCAAGGACAAGACTAAAGGGAGTTCGTGGGAGTAAAATTTCTGGGTTTTCTTACAGATAAAATCAGAACCCTACTGGAAGCAGGTGGAAATGCAGGGAACTGGAGAAGCAGCGTACTCACAAAGGAGGCTGGGGTGGGGTGGATCGCTTGGCTGCATGTGAACAGGGGCTTCCTTGTCAACAGGGGCTTTCCTACCAGGAGGTGCAGGTAAAAAGACCCCTGGTGTGAGGCCCAGACTCCATAGCAAGTGTGTGCTCAACATTGTTCTGGGAGTGACTTGGCTCTTTCTAAATCCCAAGGCACCACTGGAAAACTAATTGGTGTTTTTAATGTCTGTGACAACTGTCTGTGCTTTCTTTTGATCAAATGAGATGGTATCTTTCATCTGATGAGCTTTGATGACCTTTGGTTTCATCATAAATAATGTTCAAAAGTGGGAAATGATTTGACCACAGTTAGGGTGCTGCCAGCACTTATTAATCAACGTAAAACTATAGTTCAAGCTGTGGTTCAGTATACTCTCTCAAGGAAAAAAAACCCTGAAACACTAGACTAATACAACTTTTCAAGTCTATTGTCTATAATTTTTAACAGGCATTAAGTACAGGGGTAGCTAAATAGAGAACTTTTTACTACCTAACTGAAGATGTCATGTGAGAATTGACATTGTAATTGGCAATAAAACTTAGAGATAAATAAATGTGCATTTTGTCCTCCTGAAATGTCGTAACTTAAGTGGATACTTTTTCAAAAATTTTCCATGTTATATTCACCTCTGCGACATATCTGAGAAAGGAAGAAACATAGCATCATTCCCATTTATGATGGAACCCCAGGAAGTACACTGGTGTATAGTTATTCAGAGTTTAGGGTTGGAGCAGGGGCCAGAACTGGACCTCCTGGTTCAGTATGGTTACTCCCTTGATAAAGTGTCAGAGTGAGCAACAGATTATGAGAAGATGCTTTTGAGGCCAGGAAAGGAATTCTGAGGCACGGTCCTCACATGGAAGAGTGGCCTCTGCTGCCTTCAGTCATGTCCTTGACCTTGTGGGAACTTGCCCAGCTACTGAGAAGGACCAGAACTTGCTCCCTGGGACAGAGCAGTGAGCCCAGAGTAATGGATAGTCCCAGCTAACTGGTCCACATAGGTAGTTGAGAGTACAGCAAAACTTCATTGTTGAAACTGTTGGAAGTAGTTTTCATTGTAAGTCTTTGGATTATGCTCAAGAAAAAGAAGCCTACAAGGCATGGCCACCGCAGGGTTGGGAGGGTGGTCAGTGGCCAGCTGTAGTGTGTGCCGGGGCCCACGACCGTAGTTCGCTGAGCGGCCTGCACAGGCTGAGACCTTTTCAGTTTGGTAGCACCTTTCGCAGGGTCTGAGGAGTAAGACAACTGCATTCAAGATGAATTATTCGACTTGGTATAGAGAAAAAACCAGAGAGCACTTGGCATTTAACTCTCATATCAGACTGGAGAGCATTATGCTAAGTGAAATAAGCCAGGCAGTGCAAGACAAATACCATACGATCTCACCTTTAATGGGAACCTAATCAACAAAATGAACAAGTAGGCAAAATATAACCAAAGACACTGAAATTGAGAACAGGCTGACAGTGACCAGAGGGGAGAGGAAAGGGGATTATAAGGGAAAAGGGCGAAGGGTTTGCAGGAACAATTATCAAGGACACATGGACAATAACGGGGGGGTGGGAATGGGAGGGTGGTGGGGAGGGGTTGGGGGAAAAGGCAGAAAACTGTACTTGAACAACAATAAGAAATGTTAAAAAAATAAAATAAAGACAAAAATAGTGGGAAAAAAGTGGTGAAAGTAATGGGTGCGATGAACCTTTGCCGTGGCTCACCCTTCCCAAGGTGAGGAAGTTCAGTAGGGACAAGGGACAGTTTACATGGCCGCTGTGAGTACCGATAGAAACTAATTGTCATCAGGATAGGCCAGAGGACTGAGGGGAAGTAGAGTGTCAGTGGCGAATGGACCCTCTGAGTGAATACACTTTGATCAAAAACCACTAAGTTACAAAATCTTGTCATAAAATCATGGGTAAAATAAAATGATGGCCTTTTACTTCTCTGTCATGAGTAGTTTATTTAATGAATATTTGGGCAAAAATTGAAGGGAGATGCTGGAGACATGAGCTCTCATCCTGACTTTTATACGTTCAGAAGCAGTGGGTGCCTCCCCTGGGCAGGTGCCATTCAGGTGCTTGGGATGTACCTGTTAGTAAAGCAAGGAGCCCCATTCTTGAGCTTGTACTTCAGTGAGGGAGATAGAACAAGAAGCAAAATAGATAAATGAAATAAACAGAATGGTGGAGTGTGAGAAACATTACAGGAATAAAAAGAAGGCGGGAGGGAGGCCTCAGGGTGAGGCAGTGGGCTGCAGCTGTCATCGGTGTGGTCGGGTGGCCTCGTGAGAAGGTGGTATTTGAGTCAGAACTTGATGGAGGTGTTTACCTGTGTGACTTTGGGAAGTCATTTTGATGTCGGGATTTTTGGCTTACTTAAGTGCATATTTGGTTAATGGCTTCCCAGTGAGGTCCCTTGGATCCTCAGCTGAATGCCAAAGAACACGATTAATGAACTCATTAAGGGTGCGTGGGCTAGGCTTGGAGAGGGCCTTCTCCTCCCTCTCCGCTCTGCTCTGAGCACACTCTGGTGCCTTCAGTTAGAGCGGACTGGTCTGAAGAGAGGGAAGTCAAACATGAGTTCATGATTTCTAAGGCATATTTCCTGCTCCTGTCTCGGGTATGGCACCGAACCGAGCGAGCCCCTGGGAGTCTTTGGACACCACAGGGAGTAATTGCCACATGCCTTAGCCAGGGCCGCTGTTTCTCTCATTTAGGACCCAGAGACCCATTTTTTTTTCTGGCTAGGCAGGTTATATTCTCTTACTCTCATCATAGCCCGCTGAGGTGGGATGAGCCTTTTACCAAGAGCTAAATTTTACACACAGGGATATGCAGGCAAAAACAGGAAAAGGCTTGCCTGATTTCACAGAGCCAGTGAGCGGCCAGAGGTGGTAGAGGTGCGGTCTCAAACTCAGGTCTGCCTCTCACATCTTTCATTTCCACCCAGCTCCGCTGAGAGTGTGGGACAGTGTGCTGGTTTGCATTTGCTGATTTGGAAGCATTATCCTGAGAAGCTATGACTTTGAATAGAGTGATAATTGACGCCTCATAAGGAGAGTGTTGACTTTCAGGGCCTTCTTGCTTTGCTCTGTAAACCAGAGAGCAGCAGGAGGTCCCATTATAGCTGAGGGACTTGCGTGTTTTGGATCTGGGATAATGAAGTTGACCTGTAATCACTATTGTTCAGAGTGAAAGTTGTAGAAAATGATGTGGCCACTGCAGTTAGAAGTAATTCTGAGGTCATGCTTCTCAAATTCCTATTGGTTTGTATGTACAGTGGGAAGGGGAATGCAGTCAGTTTAGACCCTGGCCCTTACCAGTTCCTATTTGGAATCTTTGAATTTCAGTGTTCTCACCTGGCAGTGGGGAACCATTTGGCTCTCTTTAGAGATTTTGAGGTTTAAGGGTCTTATCCATACGTCAGATGGCACACAGGGGCATTTGGACATGATAGCCGCTGTCATTGTAGTGGTAACTTGTGCGGTGTTTGATGTGTGTACATTTTGTTTTCCTTGTAATAGGATGCAACCACCGAGAATATCCCAATCATGTTGGTGGGAAACAAAGCTGATCTTCGTGACACTGCAGCCGCAGAGGGACAGAAGTGCGTCCCGGGATACTTTGGAGAAAAACTGGCCATGGTAAGAGTGAGAGTGGGTCCAGACTGGGAGACATATTTCGCCTTTGTCTGCCTCCACTTAGGAGGTTCTTTTATGGACCTGCTCTCTGCTTAATGGGGATTATTCTGTCCTGGCACAGGCAGAACTCCCAGCATCTCCCACTTGCTGAATGTAAGTAATTGCACCAAGGGTTAAATCTAAATCCCTCATCGAGGTAAATTGGTCACTGGATCCTTTCCTCCCGTTGACTATTGTTGACAGAGAGGAGCCAGAATTATCATACCTTCCTCCTCACTCTCCCCTGGTTCCTGGAACCCTTCTCCGGCCCTGGAATCCAGGTAAAGGAGAAGAATGGGTGTCCTATTTTTGAAAAGAGGGGTTTGAGTCCAGGGGGTTATGGTGCCCAGGGGCAGGAGATGGTGCAATGTGTTGCCTGGTTGAAAGGCAATGGGGAAACTTCTTTTTTCCTGTAAGGTGTGTGTTTAGTCGGAACAGATAGTCTGTACTTATTTTTGGATCTGTGTAGAGGATATAGCTCACTCCTGTCCAAATGATGCCTGTGGGCCACATTCGTCCTCCCGTTGTCATCACCGTGCCAGAGTGCCACGTGGCCCTCCTCTGGCTCGTCCTGCCCTACACGGAATCAGATGCACCTTGGGTCAGATGACAGGTTCTTAACGGACGGAATAGTCTGAGGTGACATTGCTTTCAGTGTTCTCTTTCATCAGCACCATGAAAGAACTTCTCTGCAGCATGTCCATGTGCCCTTTAAAAGTTTGAATTTCACTCTTCTGATTTGGGGGATTTTTCTTGTTTTAAATTTGAGAACTGTGAACCTAATGTGGTAAACATTAAAATGAGGTGGTGACACAGGAGAGATTCGTTCAGCACATGTTTAATTGTCTCCACCACGTGACAAGCACTTCGTTATGTGCTGAGCAAAGACTGGATAGAGTACGAAACACTCAGTCCTTGCCTTCCTGAGTTTCCTGCCTGGAGGAGACAGACATTCCATGCGTGCGATCTCATGTCCGACTCGGTCCCACATGCCGCTTCGGAGACCTCACACTGGCCATGTGCGTGCCACTGTGAAGGGAAGGGTTTCTTCCCTCCCCACAGTGTCTCAGACTCCAAGGTCTGCTTGCTTCCGCCTCTCATCACTTACACCCTCCTGCATCCTCGGAGGCATCTCGGTTTCACCCCCTAACGTCACGGCTGCAGAACTCCCCAGGAGCACTGCCTATTTCCACTAGAAACCCCTTCATGTTGTGAGTTTGTATAGATGTGTCCGTGGACTCAGGGGCTCGTGGGAAAAGGTCCCACAGTGGAGTTTTCCCCGCTATTCGGTTCCTCTCTCTCCCTGCCTCAGAGCAGCCATCACATCCTGCCCTTATCCCCCCCCCCAGGACTGTGAGACCCCTATGCAGGCCACAGCACACGCCCTTCTTTTTACCTAAGGGAAATTATCTGCACCTTGGTAGACTAAGATGCACTATAACTTCATCAGTTACAACTGCGGCAAGGGCTGTGCAGGAAGACAGTCAGCTCTGAGGTTTTATAATAGGGAGACCTAATAGGAACTTCTCAGGGTTTAAAGACAATCTTCAAGGGAGGATTACTTATGATCCTAAAGGTAGGTAGGGGTCGGTCTGGAGAAGAGGGTCGATAACCTAGCTAATGGGAGAACCCAAGGTGCAAAGATCCTGAGGTGAGAGGGATTTTGGGGCATTGGAGAAGGAGAGGGAGCGTTGTGAGTGAGATCGTGGTGGCAGGTAAAGCCGGGAGGTTGGCTGGGGTCACATAGAGGCTGCTAGGTCTTGTAAGGCATTGTAAAGCATTTGAACGTTATGTGAAGTGGAACGGGAAGCATTGAAAGGTTTGAAGGAGGAGAGTGATATGATCGGTGGTCACACACATAACCACTGGGAGGCGGACTGATAGAGGACTAGAAAATGTCCATTGGTTTTAGCAACATGCAGGCTGCTGAATCGTGATAGGAAATGATCGCCTGCTGGCCAAAGGGAGATGCACTTTTGATGGACTTCAAATTCCTGAGTGGTTATCTTAAGCTATTATTTCTATTTCTCTCAAATGATTTTATAGCAAATGTTGTGTAGCATGTGCGTGACTATAGAAAATAAGCACCTTAAAGCTTGAAATTTTGTATTGTGGGTTTTTAAAAAAATGCAAACTATAAACTACCCCAACTAGGAACAGTTTCTGGAATAAAGAGGCTGTTTAATTATTGAAACTCTGAATCCAATTTCTTAGCTACTAGTCACTCTTAGCGTACTCAATAGGAAAATATTTTTATTTTATTTACTGATTTATAAGCCAAATCTTTAGGAAATTTAAACAGAAGCTTTGTTTAATAGTGTACGTTTCTTTCCTCAGACGTATGGGGCTTTATTCTGTGAAACAAGTGCCAAAGATGGTTCAAATGTAGTGGAAGCTGTTCTCCATCTTGCACGGTAAGCTTTTGTCTCTTATTTTGAAAAGTGGGTGTAGGATTGAATTTCCATCGAGTTGGTGCGCATGCATATCAGACTTCACCACAACATGACTATGCATTGGCAAGGACTGTCTCGCCTTTCAGCAGTGGTTAGGGAAACAAACACAGATTTTATAAAAACTGGTAATGCTGTATGTTCCCTGTGATCGTTGGCAAAATACCTTCACTGCCAAGCAGAGTGGGTGCATCTGAGGTACCATTGACATTTCTGCAGAATGTCACCACAAAGCTAACAGTTGACTTGTATGAATCATTTCCAGGAACCAGACTTTGAACACAAGAGACTATTATGAATGTAACTCGTATGACATTTTCCAGTTAAAGAAAAGAAAGCCTCAGTAAAGCAAATTGTGTATCATGCCAGTTGGAAGCACTTGATTAAATTTATCACACAGGTAATTTATTCAGCTAAGACACCGTGTTGTTAATAATAAATCACATTTTGTGATGTATATTAGAATAAAATATTGCATTCTTGAGGAACTTGGGTATAAATGTGAGTTTTAATCCTTAGAGTACTCTTGGGAAATAACAGCACTGTCTGTTATAATTATTTCTTCTGCCTAGTTTTCTGCCACAAATTACAAGATGATTCTTTACTGGTCTAAAGGAATTGAATATACAAGAAAAACAACAAAATATGTGCCAAAAAAATACAGGCCAATGATCTTTAATGGCTTACAAAGTAAAAATGTAATTTAAGTTTATAGAGCTTTTCCTGATCACTTGTGAGGTTTTCAAGAATCTTAACTTTAGTATGATAATTGGCCTCTTCCGCTAGTATACATTGACAGTGACAATATTTTGCATTGTTTTAAATTCTGATTTTCTATTAACGACTTGATGTTTATAGTGCTCCCTAGATTAGAATCCCTTGAATAGAAGGCTTGGATGGGACCCTGAGAGAACCAGGAAACAGGCCCTGGGACCTTCCATGCTTGCTTAGAATGAGTTTGTGTCAGGGCTTAGAATGCGCCTTGAGCTTGAACTCCGAGTCTATGAACATTATCTCCTTTGACATCAGTCCAAGAGAGAGATCACCTGCTCCCACCACACTGGAAATCTGGAAATCTTTTTTGTTTAAAGCAGAAACAGCAATAACTTTGATTGTGACCTAGAACAGGTAGAAAAGGGGCAAACAAACATTTAAATGTATACATTCAAGTGAATTACATGGTTTTTGCTTCTGATTAGTAGGAGAATCATGGCTAATATCACATTTGTCAAGAGCTAAAAGAAAACCTTCATAAATTAGGTGAAATAATGGATCTCACGCACCTTTGGGTGCACAGCCATTTTGGTCAAATAGGATACATTTAGTAAATGTCGAGGGGGATATTCAATGATATGAACTAAAGATGGAATAATTGCTGAGCTGGTAGGTGTTTTCCTTTTTTTTTTGGATGGTTCTGTTGTGTTTCATTAAAATGTACGTGAGAATTCCTGGATGGAGATGATGTGCCCATTGAGGCAGGTGGTGTTCAGAGAGGGTCTTCAGAGCGTGGCTGGGCACTGGGCTGGCCAGGCGCTGCGTGCTGCCTGCGCCTCGGGCAGAGTGGGGCTGAGTGGCTTCTGTGTCTGAGCAGGAGTGGATGCTGCTGAGCAGGCTCTCTGTGTGGCTGCTGGCTGTTGGCTGCTGCCCAGCGTGTTACAGGATTGTGGTGTCAGAGGCTCGAAGTCCAGCCTTAAATCTGCCCTTGAATAGCTGTGAGGTCCTGAGCGAGTCCCCGTCTTCCTGTAGACATCTCTAATCTGTAAAATGAGGGAGGGAGCTGAAGAGAATAATCTCTCAGGCCCTTTCTGGTTTTGACAGTCTGTAATTCTATATACAGTAGCCTGTAATCCTCTGAGTAATACAATCGCTGTGTAATGCTGCTTTGTCCAGTAGGGTCATATTAAAGTTAAATGACTCCAAATTGCTGTGGTCACACCCAGAGTGCAGAATCGTTTATTTTATTATATCATAAAGATGGGAGAGGCTGTAAGCCGTCTGTCTGAATTTGCTCCCGCAGCTCTGTTTATGGTGTAGCTCCCACTGCGGGTTGGGTTTACTTAAAAGCACCTGTGCCCATAGGCATCTTGGTAACGGGGGCACTTCCTGTGAATTCCTTATCCAGGAGTTTATTCTGTTGTTGCTATTGCATTATAGCCTGGTTTGAGGCCTGTAGGTCAGCAATTAGTGTTAAACCTGAAAATTATACAGAAGGCAAGTATGTAAAGGCTTTCATTTGCTTTATACTCTGCCCTCAGATTTGCTTGTCAACATACCTAAGTCTTAAATAGAAATGGTATAGACTCCACAGGCTAAATGAATATTTAAAAAGGTTTTCACTCCTCAGAATATTATTTAGAGTGCAAAACATGGAAGCTCTTGATTTAGAGCTCACAAGACAACCCCTGACACAGTCCCTTGCATGCCAGGTCATGGGTTTGCTAGGTGAACAAGGTGGGTTTATGGATTTGCACTGTCTGAAGGATTCGTTTCAAAGGGAGGCCAAGAATGTTTGGTTGACAACATGAACTACTCTGCCTTTTCTCAGAAAACCTCTCAATCCCAGGAAAAGTTTCTCTTAGAAATGCAATTTTGCAATTTCCCTGTAGTCCTGGTAGGACAGCCACGTGGCCATTGTCCTGTGGTAAGTAAATTTGCCATTAACAGCACTGAGGCTTTCAACTCTTTTCAATCTGTTCAGATGCCATAGGCATTTAATTGACCAATGGCCTGAAATTTGAAAATGATACAAGAAGCTCAGGCTGATGTATCAGTTCAGCACAATTGCTGATCCCTTTGGGTATAAATGTGTTTCCAAGATTGAGCCATTTAAAATGTGGTTGTTAAGCATATGGTAGTTTTGGGCGAAGTAATTTAATTTCCCCAGCCTTAAACCTGTTTTAGATGTTTTGGAATCATCATCTTTCTACTTTCCTGGAAGTGAGACATTTCTTTATTTTTGGTGAGTTAAAGAAACTGAAGGCCAGATGAGCAGTGTGGGCACCTCCTTCTCTCCCTTCCTGTTTGCTTCAAGTTTGATAACGTCTGTGCTGTTACAAGCACTCAGCCTGTGAAGGCCTGTACATGGTTCCACAGAGGTGTCAAGGGAAAGACAGGCTGTTATTTTTATAGATGTCATGATGAGTTGATAATATTTGTGTCCTACCGAGTGACGCAAAATACATCACAAACTTAATTTCACCTGCTTCTCCTTACATTTTTTAGGGTGGCTACTAAAAATTTTAAATGACATACGTGGATTGCATTATATTTCTACGGGACAGCATTGCTTTGCTGCGCATTAGCGATTCCCAGCATCTACCGCTCAGTAATAAACCACCCAAAACTTAGTCGCCTAACACCGCAAGCACTTTTATTTTTAGAAATTACTGGAATTGGTGGGATCTCAGGTGGAAGGTTCCTCAGCTGCCCTCATTCCGGGTGTCTCCTGTGTTTGTAGTCGGATGGCCACGGGGCTGTCTCAGGCCTGATGTCTGCCACCAGGGTGCTCCTCCTGGGTCCTCTCCTCCCCAGAGCCCCTCTGCGGGCCTCACTCCGTTGAGGAACCCTGGACTTCTTAAACGGCAGCTCGAAGCGGCCAGGCCTCGTTACCACCTGGCTTCCAAGTCCCAGCACAGCACTTCCTTGGCATTCCTTGGGTCTGAGCAGTCACAGAGCCGTCCTGACCTCGGGAGAGGGGCAGTGGGGCAGTGCCAGGCACTGACAGGGAGGGGCAGAATTGTTTGGGGCTGTCTTGGGGACTAGCTGTCACCTCACTTCACCCCTGGAGATGGTCTTTGGCTTATCTCAGGTGGAACGTGGGGTGGAACTGCATTTCTCACAAGCTTCCCCAGTGGCTGCCCTAGGGGGCTTTTATAAGATCATGGAGACCTTTTGTCAGTGTGTTCATTCTAAAAGAAACTTAGGAAGACACAAAAAGAAGATTGTTTTTATTGGCTTTTAACCATCCATTGTTGTCTCCATGATGATGTATAATTGAAGAATGGTTTCAAAGTCACCACTGCTTTTGTTATTGTAAGCAAGTATCAGCTGGGGATGTGGGCCAGGATGAGAAGCAGGCTGTGTGTGTGGTGGACTGTAAAGCATGTGAAACCACAGGAGAGAGCAAGAGGGGTCTGTGCACGTGTGCACACATGTGTGTGCTCCTATGCACGTGGGCCTGTGCATGCGTGCATGTGTGTGCATGTGTGCAAACCTGTGGCCTGGTGCTCAGAGGGCAGGCTCTGGAGCCAGCCTGCAGGGTTTGAGTCTCAGCTCTGCCACTTCTCCAGCCATGTGACCTCAGGGAACTCCTCGTATGTAAAATGTAAAACGGGCACCACAAATTCATACGGTTGCTGTGAGGATTAGATAAGTCAACGCCTATATAAAGCATTTGGGACCAAGGTCTGGATGGCACACAGCACGTGCTCAGCAGAGCAGTTTTTATCTCTGCAGAGCCACTGTGGTATAGTCTTGTCCCCTCGCTGTCTCTTCCTCCACTTTGACCTCTGCTTCTACCGCTCTCTCCAGGGAAGTGAAGAAAAGAACTGATGAGGACGACAGCAAATCCGTCGCCAACCTGACTGGAAGCGGTTTCAAACAGTCAACCCATACGAAGAATTGTTGCAAGGGGTGAGCCCGAACCCCGTGGCCTACGCAGTCTTCATTTCCGGAGCCCAGAAGCTGTGGGACTCGTGCGTGGCCTGCGGACACTGTCATGCGGAGAGTTGCGGTGTGGGAGTCTGAACTGTGTTCTCGGTCCCTCCGGAACCTCAGCTCTTCTTTTGCTACGTTTCCATGAACAGTTCGGGCTCCCTGGTTAAATATACTTGTCTTGTCCTACCAGAGACTTAAAGATAACATATAAATGTGTGTAAGTGCTAAAAAATCACATGCTCAGATCAAAGCTGTAGAAAGAACTCTCGGACTTAATTAGATTCATGTGGTAGCTGATACAACCTGTGACCACATGTCCTACAAATAGTCAGCACTAGAGTACTAGTAAACAAGGGTTATCATGCTAGCTTTGCTGTTAACTAGGCTAGTGGCCTCAGACACATCCTTGTTGGCCTTGGCCTTGGGTCTCTCTCACATCCTGTAGCATTTTTTTGGCAGTGGGAGGGAGAGTACAATAGCTCACAATTAGTAAGGACTCGGATTGTTTGTACTTTTAAAATATTGCAGTATTGACTCTTCTCACTTCTGAAACAAGAACAGATTTTAATTGAGAAAAATGATAATTTTTCAGGCTTCGGTGGAGACAGAAAAATTTATTTTTCTATGCATGGAGAAGAAAACATTTTTGTGACAATAATAGTTCTGTATCAAAGAAGGTATTTTATAAGCTCAAAATACAAAGTCTGTGGCTTAAATTCAATGTTAAAAATTTTAATACAAATATATAAAGCCACATACTATTGAAAGGACAAAGCGTAGGAACGTCGTCACTCTTCACTTAAAAAAAATCACCTTTGAGTGGCTGCCAGGGACTTGGCAAAGGGAGGAGCCGAGGGTGAGTGGCTGCTGCTGGGTCTGGGACAGCCTTTGGGGGCGATGAGAATGTCCTGGGGTTACACTGGGCAGTTGGTGGTTGCACAAGTTTGTGAGTACACTAAAAGCCACTGAACTGTATACTTTAAAGGGATGAATTTTACAATATGTGAATTATATCTCATTAAAAAATACATTAGTCTTTAGAACTATTTAACATTTTTGCCAAGTGAGAATATGTATGCATACTTATTTCAAACCTTCCCAGGGTTTAAAAGCCTAATCTCCAATATAATGCAAGTCCCTTTACCGCCTACCTGCCAGCATTCGCTTCCTTAAGTAATGAACAATAAAAGAAGTTATGCATGGTGTTTGGACATATCATCTCTTTAACAAAAGAGGTCTGGTTAGGAAAGGAATCAGAGTCCTTCGATTAATGTGACTAGTGACTCATCCTCACCAAGGACCTGGCAGGTCTTGCTCTCCTTCTAGAACCTGCAGTAGCTCCCACACTTCCCCACTGAAGTGCCTCTAAGAACCAAAGGGGTCAATATCTGACCCTGGGGTAGGTCAGCAATGCTGGGGTTTTGGTTTTTGGTTTTCAGTGGCCTGAACCAGTTAAAGTCATTCCCAACCAGCGATCTGAACCTACTTGGTTCATATAGGTCAAGGCCCCAAGTAGTTGGCTGAAAAAAACTGAAATAATGGGTTTTTACATATAAGCTAATCACATTCTTTTTTATTGAATAAAACAGTTTGTTGTAGGAATTCTTCTCCTGTTTATGATTTTTAGGATCAAACCACACTTCATTTTTATTTTAATGGAAGCTGACAAGGTATGTCACTGATTGTAAGTAACCACACAGCATCATTGGCTTTGGAAGCTTTCTTCCTCTCTATTGACGACATCTAGGTTTTTTTTCCTGGAAAGTTGGGTCTGTCCATCACAACTCCACATGCGTTCTTGTTCCTCCTTCACGGTTTTTGGTAGTTAAAAGCTATAAGAAAACATTATGTTTTTGACCCAAAACAATGCCTTGTTTGTGGGGAACTGTCATGCTGAGCGGCGGAGGGAGTGGTAGTTACTTTGCGGATGTGTGCGATGGAAGTTCTGCTTCTGCCGCCTGCCTAGGTGACATATGTGGAGCCAGGTTCGAAGGGACCTGATGAGTGTGTCACAGGGGACTCACGTTCAGGTGTCTGGTGGAGGTGCACAAAGCTGTGCGTATGTGCTGTCATGTCGCCTTTCTTTCCCCCCGAAGTGTCTCTCTGTTTTTACCATCTGTACCTGTGAGCATGCCTTTGATGCAAAAGTATTACCTGGGCCAGCACATCCACAGTGTTTAGAGTACGCAGGTACCTTTGATAGACAAAGCAGTCATCTTTAACTGCTCGAACACAGATAAATATTTTGGCAACAAAATCCAAATTAGACGTATATAGCTCTGGGTAGCAATCTTGTTTACAGAAAAGCTACTTACAGCTCTTTCAGCTGCATTGCTAGCAAATTGTGATTATTACCAGCACTTGATTTCATGAAGGTGTTCTCAAATTGAAAGCATATTTTCATTAAGAACAAAAATACAGTCATGCACTGCTGAAGGACTGGGGTACATTCTGAGAAGTGCTTTGTCAGGCAGTTTTGTTGTGCAAACATCACAGAGTGCACTTCCACGAACCGCGGGGGTGTAGCCAGCCTACCACACACTCAGGCCACATGGTATAGCCTGTTGTTCAAGACTACAAACCTGTATGGCGTGCTACTGTACTGAGTGCTATAGGCAGTTGTAACTCAGTGGTAAATATTTGTGCATCTAAACAGAAAAGGTACAGCAGAAATACAGCGTACAAGATAAAGGGTGTGTGCCTTTGTGCAGGAGTTTGGAGACCGGATTGGGGAGGTCTGTGGAGGGAGGTGCTGTCAGAGGGAGAATAGACGTCAGAAGGAAGGAGGGAAGAAGGCAGAGAGGGAAGAAAGACAAAGGCAGAGGAAGGAAAAGTGGAGATGGAAAGAGGCCTGCGGAGATAAAGCTGGAGAGGAGACACAATAAAAGGGAGGGGTGAGGGCTGGGGGGCCTAGACTGGGAGGGAGGAGAGAGACAGGAGGGAAGCTGAGTTTGCGCACAGAATCCTGTGTCTGTGTGTGTGTGTGTGTGTGGGGGAAGGGGGTGGGGTGGGCATCGGGCTCAGCCTCCCCGTCTATTTAAATCCCTCGGAGCATTGAGTTCAACATCTAAGTCGGTCCAGCCTTTTCTTTCAACATTGTGAACAAACTTTTTGCTTGTGATCCATTCTAATCTTACAGGACCACCGTTGAATTTTTGGTCTGTTCTCGTGTGGCACAAGACTGTATTTCAGGGTTTTAACTTAGATTAATTTGATACCTTTGCATAGTTCTATGTGAGTAACTCGTCTCGTCTGAATTTTGCCTTTGAGAGCTTTTAAAATCACAATTATGCTATGCTCCTTTTTTATGTATCCTGACACATTGGATAATATTTTAATTTCATTATAGAAAAGAATGTTGGATAAGTAGATGTTTTTTACCGTTAACTTTTAGCCTCATGCGTTTTCGTAATTTATTTTTTCCACTTGCTGCTTTGTATGGCATACGTGACATTGATTATTTAATACAAAATGTGATTTGCATAAACTCAACTCACACAGCTATCTTGCTGAAGATAAAATTCAAGTTAAAGATAAAGATTTATTTTCATATTTGTACCGAGATCAGTTTCAGAGTGATCATTTTTGGGGGGGTTATTGTATATACGTGTTAGAAATTTCATATATATGTATACGAAGTAGGCCTCTGAGTATAAAATAATTGTTTTATGATTTTGATTTATATGGTTTATATTTTCATAGTATCAACCACATTTCATTTATACTGTTTCTTTCTTTTCAAACCATTAATAATTATACCATAAAGTATAATTTTTATAGCCATGCTAATGTTCAGGGAACTACAAATATTTTCTGCATTGTATATTAAGTGAAGCAGGCTTCCTTTGCCCTTTGGGTATTTTCTTCAACTGTGCTGCAGGCATCCCTGAAGTGATTTTCTTTTTTAAAGGTTGTATTTGTTTATTTTTAGAGAGAGAGAAAGAGGAGAGAAACATCGATGTGTGGCTGCCTCTTGTGCGCCCCCTACAGGGAATCTGGCCCACAACTCAGGCATGTGCCCTGACTGGGAATTGAGCTTCCCAGTCCAGCACTCAATCCACTGAGCCACACCAGCTCAGGGGGCCAGGGCCCCCTGAAGTGATTTTAATTCTAGGAGGTGCATAGGTGAAACCGGGCCTCTAAAGCACTCGGCTTGTGGCCTGGACAGATGGCTGGTGGGAGGCAAAAATATACACATTGTGGCTGGTGCTATGGCACAGCCAGTCATCTTGGCCGGTGTGGCAGCAGGTCCGGGAGTTTGCAGGGTGACGGCCAGGAGTAGTGAGGCTGTGGCAGAAAAATGTCAGGGTGTGCTCTGGCCATCCCCGTGACCTCAGGGGTGGATTTCTTTCTCTGACTCCCATCTTTCTCCCTCCGCACCCCCTACATGTCGCCATCTCAACATTATTAATCATATCTGCCAACTCCCTTTGCCATTAAGGTAACACATTTCAGATTCTGTGAATCAGTACTTGGGCAGGTCATTACTCTGTGCACTGCAACATCCACAGTAATTTTGTCCCATTACCTTTGCCTTTTCTTGATTTCCAGGCTATTAGATGATCTAAATTTTAAAAAGGAACAAAGCTTTACTCTTTACTAGTTCATTTTTTAACCTTTTAAATTTGAAATCCTAAATAAGTATACAACCAAAATTTTCACACTGTTTTGGTCTACATGAAGTATACTGATGAATTTTAAAATTTCCTAAATGCTCTTTAAGAACCAGAAATAGGCATTTATTATTTCAAACGTTAAGTTTAACTAAATGACCACACCTGACATAGAGTTGACCAACTAACCATTTATACAGCACTGATTAGGGGCAGTGCTTGCTGAAAGGCTGGGCAGAAAGAATCAAAAGCATGCTTCCTGGTCCTGAAGAATGTATCGTTCAGTTGACAGGATCACAAAAGAAGTCATCTCCTCAGCAACTGGAGGAAATGGAGCCACCGATAAATTCCAGCTGAGTGGCAATGGAAAGAATGTGCATTCTCACGGGTCTCTCTCCCAGTTACTGGATTAAAGTGTACCCCGTGCCTCTTATCTCTCGGAGGCCGTGCAAGTGGTTGTAAACAGATATGGTCCTTTGAGCTGTTTATAACTCACGAGATTATAGACTCGATGGGACTTCAGTGGGAGCACTGAGCAAGCACACAGATGAATTGCTAAACATATACATGGGCATGTTCAGCTGACCTTGTGCAGATAGTCTACCATAACGGGTGCTAGATGTCCACCACAGAGCACCGTGGAGCGTCAGCCGGATGTGCGGTCAGCTCAGATTCAGGTAAGGCACAGAGAGGATATACATTTCTTACTGTGGACAGGAAGGTGAGTATTTCCTAAATGTTTACTGTGCCCTTCAAGCTTCCTACAGATCTTCTTATGTTATTCTGGTAATAACATTTCTGTTTTAACCGGTGAGGAAACAGGCTTAACTCTGCTTAAGCTTAACTCTATTTAACAGGCTTAAATAGCAGAGCTGGGATTCAAACTGAGGTCTCTTTGAATCTTTCCACTATATATATAGCACCCTGCCTCAGACAATGTATATCTTAAAGATTGCCCACATTTATTGAGTCTAAGTGTTTTTGGAGAAGAAAATACCTTAGGACTTAATGATTATAATGAGTACCTAAAAAAATCATAGGAAAATGTATTTTGTTTCTGTTGTCTTGACTCACTGAGCTGACTTGCCTGGAAGAGGGATAACATGGTAATGTGGCTGTTGTTCTGATTCACATTCAAGACGGCCTTCTGATTGGCTTTTTTCCTGTGGTAGCCAGGACTCTCGCATTAGAAGGACTATAGTTTCTGCGGGGTGTGTCCTCCTCATCTTGAATATTGGAAGCTCTCAAATTCTCCTAACAACCGATTCTTGATTTCCCAACTGGTTGGAGGGCAGAAGAAATATTCTTGTCTCCATGGATCTACCCTATTGAGTGGACACCCAGGATAGAATAAATGTTAGAGGGAAGAGGGATTTTAGAGGTCACCCATACTATGCCCTTTCTTAATTGGTGAGGTAACTAGTATTCAGGGACAGTCTGATTGTCTGGTTTTAGACCTGAACCCAGAGCCCAGGTCTCCCGTCTTCAGGCCCACAGTTCAAGACACCACACTTCTTGCTTTGTTGGCCTGGGAACTGAGTGTGGGCTGTCTCCTCCCTCCCTCCTTCTTTTCCTTCCTTCCTTCTTTTCCTTCCTTCCTTCCTTCCTCCTTCCTTCCTTCCTTCCTTCCTTCCTTCCTTCCTTCCTTCCTTCCTTCCTTCCTTCCTTCCTTCCTTCCTTCCTTCCTTCCTTCCTTCCATGAAGTATGTATTTAATCATTCACTCAGTTTTTTTATTAAGTCACTGTTGTGAATTGAACTTTACCCCCATAAAATGTATGTTGAAATCCTCAACTCTTGTACTAGTGAACATGAACTTACTTGAAAATGGGGTATTTGCAGATGTACTCAAATTAAGATGAGGTCATTCTTGACTAGGGTGTATCCTAATTCAATGTGACTGGTGTTCTTATGAGCAGAAAGAGAAGACAGAGAGACACGTGGGGAGAACACTGTGTGACTGCGGAGGCCGAGATTAGCGTGATGTGTCTACAAGCCAAGAACCGCCGGCAACACGGAAGCTCAGAGAGAGGCATAGAACGGATTCTCTCCTTGAGCCTTTAGGGAGAGCATGGCCCTGCCAACACCTTGATTTTGGGTATTTGGTCTCCAGAGCTGTGAGAGTATAAATTCATGCTGTTTTAAGCCACCTGGTTTGTGGTAATCTGTTACAGTTGCCCTAGGGAACTATTACAATCAGCAGACATTTCCAGCATTGCTTAGTGAATGGAGGGAAGGACCAAACAGATGAATATGACACCATGTTTTACCCTCTCAGAACTCACAGTCTAGCAGTTATGGGAAGCTCAGTGGTTTCCCCTGCCCCATCCCACCCACAGGTGTATCTGCTTCCCAGGACAGCAGTCGAGGATGGGTGACATCGACGGTGATGCCTGTGCATTACAGCTTCAATGCAAAGATTGACGCAGGAAACACTATGAGGAGAAGAAATGTTAATAAGTTGTTAGAGTTGGGCAATAACTGAGATTGGCCTCCGAGAACTGAAGGCCAAAATTCGGAAATTGTTAAAAGAATGGTGGTAATATGGAGGGTTCTAGTTTGAGGGTTTTTTTGGGGGAGGGGTGGGTCTTTAGTTAGAAAGAAGAGGCCTGAAGAGATCGTACAGAAGAGGGCAAGAAAGTTCAGTCTGAAAATGCTTCTAGCCAGGACTGCAGGGGGCATGCGGTGTGGTAACCACTGGTTCCTGAGGCCCGCCCTCCCCTCCGCCTCCCGAGCATCGCCCTTTCCCCACTCCCCTTCTGCACACAGCAAATTCCTACAGGATTGCCTGAATTATGTTGTGATCGTGTCCCCAGCTCTCATTTTACATGAAGAGTTCAATTGGAACCCACAGTGGCTCTGCTGTTATCGTGCCAATCAGCTTACCTGGGCTGGCCTTATCCCCTGATGCCTGGTTTAAACCACTTCCTGTGAGGCTTTGGAGAAGACGGAGAGAGAGGAAGATGGAGACAAAAGAGGACAAAGTCAGAGGTGGGTAGAGCAGCAAGGAGCAGGCAGGGTGGGATGAGGAGAAGGTTTGTACCAAACAGTGCTGGTCAAGCCTGGCTCAGCCTGGCGGACGCTTGGGCATAAAGGGCTTGCACCTTGATGGAGCCTGACTTGAATGCTTCCCAATCTAAACTTCGTAAATAACCATGGGCTGCTCCAATTTTAAATCAAGCTGCCTGCTAATGATTATTTCAAGCTTAGCAACCCTTCATTTTGAGAGGCTCGTGTATCTAATAGAAACTGCCAGATAGGAGGCAGCAGGATACAAGTCACCAAAGGCTATGTCTAGATCAGTGGTTCCCAACCCTTTAAAAAGAATTATCATTATACTGAGTGATTTTAGGCCTATTTTTATAATTGCCTGCACTGTGAAGTTCTAATGCCATAGATAACTTACATTATTTGTTTATGTGCTTACATATCTGTGCTTAAGTAAGATCCCCCTTCCTCTTCTGGAAGCAGTTCCCTCCACCTTGGGGTGACATCACCACGTTGAGATTCCTTGTCTAGATGTGAAGGGACTCCAGGACTTCAGGATCCCCTAGTTGGGATAGAGGTCTTTGGGCACAATATTGTCTAGACAGCATGGGCTTAGAAATCAGACAGATCTTTTCTGGAATTCCACTTTCTAACCATGAGCTTATCCTGAGTGTTAGTTTCCTCATCTATCTTATCTAAATATGAAGAGCAATTTAGCTGAAAAGGTAAAGAAAGTGAAGTACCTAGCCCATTGTTAGACCCCTAGTCTGGGATCAGAGTGGATGTCCTTTCTAGCTCTTCCCTCGGCTGTCTTCTGTCCCTCATTCGGCATAAACCATCAGGGGAACGGGGTATGTGACCATTAAGTCAGGAGATCCGCAGGTGTGAGCATTCATTTGCAGACTTTTGTTCTTGAAGCACTTTTCCATAAAGAGCACGATGGCTTTCCTCTCTCAAGGGACATGCAGGGCCTTGGTGACCTGGGTCACTGGGGGCTCTGTCCCTGCTTCCTCCCACCTGCCTGTTCACACTGAGGAGAAGGGGCTGCAGGCTGCTGTTGGAGCCCAGGTACTCAGGACGGTAGAGCCAGCGTGCAGGGGAATTCGAAAAGCCAAATGGGAGGCATCTGTTACACAATAAAAAGGAAAAGCCATAAGCCTTCTGTGTTTAAAATAAAGAAGGAATAACACACAGATGAACTGTTGTCTAGAAGACAATTGGCTTCTCTTCAGCTGTGTGGTTCTTTACCGTGCGGTGACTCCATATATTGGCAGTGGGAGAAGAAACAAGAAAAGGAAAAAAGCAATAGAGGAACACTTCTTTTTTTTTTTTTTTTTACCCCCCCCTCCCCCCTAAGGTGATGAATGAAAGAGGAAAAAACGCTTCCTTCACCATGCTGCTGGCACTCAGGGAGAAGTTTAAAGTGGTGGTTAGATTCTAAATGAGGTGTGTAAAGATAATCAGCTCTGAATTTTGTAGATGATGATGTATTTGGATAAGCCAGGACGCTCGCTCTCTCTTTTTTTTCCTCCCTCCCTCCCTCCCTCCCTCCCTCCCTCCCTCCCTCCTTCCTTCCTTCCTTCCTTCCTTCCTACAAGACTTCTGAATTTTTGCCATATTACAAGCCACGTAAGTCAGACACCTGGAAGGACTTGATTGTAACAGTTCTACCTTTTGGACAGATTCATTGAGAAAACAGACTTCCCTGCTCCACACGGCAGAGTTTACATCACTTACCCAAGGTCACACAGCTAGTGAGTGAGACTGACGTGCCCAGGTTTCCTGACCGCAGACCCACTGTTTTTCCCCACGTTAGCACTTAGTAAAACAGGCCTCAGAAAGAGCACAGGATGTGGAGTCCAACTACTTTGCACTGGAATCCTCTTCCCCTCATCAGACATGTAGCCTTAGAAAAATCATTTAACCAGCCTTTCTCAGATAAATAATAACACCACGGAAGAGCAAAAATTCTGCTTATTGTGAGGAGCAAGTGTGCCTGCACATAGTAGGTGCTCCATCAGTGGAATGTCCTCTACAACTCCAACCCAGGTCTCTTGGGTCCCAGAGTGTTGGCCCCCGGACCGCGTGTCTGTGGAGTCAGTCTGACCCGCAGTAACACCCGAACTGCCAAGAGGCCCTTGGCAGCTTGATCATACGAAGTTTGTTCAGCATCACTCGTAAGAAAAATACATATGAAAACAATAACATTTCACTTTTCCTACTGATTAGCTTGGAAAGTTCAAGAAGTTTGATAATAAATTGTGTTGCCGAGTGTGGGGGGGGGAAGCCCAACCCAACGGCCTTCCCTCCCACCCATGTACTCTTTTTTTTATTTTATTGATTACGCCATTACAGCTGTTCTATTCCGCCCTTCATTCCCCTCCACCCTGCACCCCCCGCCCCCACCATTCTCCCCCATGTACTCTTACCCGTTCAGCTCCTCTGTGGCTCTCCTGCCTCTCAGACCCTCACCTTGGCTATCTCTCTACTCCTGATACCCACGGCCAGCCTCCTGTGTCCTGAGCACTCATTCCAGACAGGCTCTGCTGGCTGGGTCCATCACTGGTGCTCTGTCTTGGGCTGGATGCCCGAACACTCTCTGACTCTGTGAGTTCAGCTTGCTGGAGCCCCCAGTTCCTGGCCCGGGAACGTCCATGTGGTAATTCATTGTACAGGTGTCACAGTGGAACTGCGTCTGGCGACATTTTACCTATGATTGGTCCCAGGACATTGTAGTTTCTTTATGAACTTGTTTCTTCATTGGCTGATTTGTTGGTCATTTTGTTCATTCATTCATTTAATACTTCTGAACAAGAGAAACAGAAGCCATAGATCAATGAGATTAATATTAGGGGTGGGCCGGGGCATTTCATATCTCTCTATTCTCCTCTCCCCCAACCCCATGGATAATTTAGATTTTATTACACCCTGATAGCATTAGACTTAATAATTAAACCAACTGAACATGTTGTATGAACAGTGGCAGTTTCTGGGAAGTTACCTTTAAATGACCTCTCTTTCACCCTCACCAGAAAGGACCTACCAGGTACAACAAAGAAATGTTTAGTTTAATGACATTTGCAGATGAGCCTTATTTCCCTTGGCTGTTTTTTTTTTTAAGCCAGTAAAATTCTTACTATTGAGGCTTTTCAGTGTTCCAGCTCTCCCAGAGGACATCCTGGGTGAGGTTAGAAGTGCTACTACAAACCCCATCAATATTGAAAATGCCTCTGGCTTGATTAAGCTTTGGAAATACCTCCATTGATCTTATTCAAATATTTATTGAACACCTGCCTCAGACTTGCTATATCAATTAACCCCAGAAAAGTCACCTTCGCCCAAGGCCTGGGAGGGGAAGGCGCCTGAGGACACTTGGTGGGGAAAGGAAATTGCTCTGGGGTGACTGAGGAAAGTGCTGGCTCAGCTCTAGCAGGGGAAGGATCCAGGGGGAAAAGCCATCAGGTCTCAGGACCCTGATAGGATTGAAGGCTCTTGCTACCGGGATCGGATCGGAATGGGACCCAAACTGAAAAGGAAACCTACGGAGAAGCAGCAGGAGTGGCCATCAAGAAGGCAATGGCTAGTTTGTTAGTTATTGTGTTCACACAGACAGACTCATAATAGAGATCAGGCTGACAGCCATGGAGGGGTGGGCATGGCAGTGCTGGGGCAGTGAAGGGATTGAGCAAAAAAGAAAAAAATTGGGAAAGAACTCATGGGCATGGACAACAGTTGTGGTGGGTAGGGGGATGTGGAGGAGGGTAAGGGGGGTAGATGGTGATGGGTGGAGACTCAGGGCAGCGAACATACAATACAGTGTGCAGATGTGTTGTGGAATTGTTCATCTGAAACCTATAGAATTTTGAAACCTAATAAATTCCATAAAAGGAAAATAATAAAATTGTAAACAAAAAGGAAGGCAATGACTTTTGTTAAGTGGAGGCACCGTCTTGAACAAGCCCACAGGAAAAAGCAGTACAGTCTCTTCAGTCATCCTATAGGAAACCTTCTTTAATGTGATAATTTAGTGGCATAACACAGGTATACTGCAGAGATATTGAGGGTTCAGTTCCAGACCACTGCAATAAAGCGAGTTATAATCTTTTGGCAAGTGGAGGGCCTTGGCTTCCGTTTAAAAAAAATGTAACATCTGTGAACTTCAGTGAAGCGAAACACAGTAACAGGAGGGATGCCTGGATTTGGTTCAGGCTCTGGAGACAGACCAGCTGAGTTTGGACCCAGGCTCTACCTCTCAGCTGGCTTCACCTCTCTGGACCTCACTGTGCTCACCTGTAAAATGGGGTATGATGGTACCCACACACAGGGCTGTCGGGGGACTAAATGAATAAAGCACAAGGCAGTGCCAGAGCAATGTAAGTACCAAAAAATGTGAAGTTATTTTAACTGTGCTAGGTTTTGCCCTTCTGAAAATGACCATGTCTTGCAATGAGTAGAATTGTTGATTTGTCTACTCGTATGGGTTAATAAGATTTTTGTGCTGCAAACACATTTTTCTTATTTTGTGGCTTTGCTCTGTTATCCTCTCCACATAGCTTTTCAATCTCGGAGAAATGATGCAAAGGGAGGTGTAGCCACATCATAAGTTGTACGTAGATTGTGTTGCTAATGCAAGTTCAAAGTAGGACTCACTCTTAGGGGCTTAAAATGTCACAAAGAGGTTGCAGCTGAGAATCACCCAGGTCTCCAGTGATTTGCCACAGATTTTTGTCTGTCTCTTATGGCAAGTATCACAAATAACGTTGACTAATTCCTTACCTTTCCAAAAGCCTGCTGAAATTATCTTTTCCCTGAAGTTGTGTGTTTATGGTATTAATTGTTTGAAAACAATGTTCTCATGAAATACAAGTTCTTCATGTTTACTTAAAATGGTCTACACTTGTGCAAAATTTGGAATTGCCTGAGGAGAAGGTCAAAGGCCTTGTCAATAACAACAGAGTTTTGTGTCTGCCCTCAAAATGCTGAAAATTAGGAATATACTTGTTGAATTGGCATTTGCAGAACGTAAGTACTCAACGCGTCGTCCTCGGCCTCCTCCTTTACTTCCTGGCTTCTAATTTGAGCCTGAAAAACATTCGAATAAATTTTATTTTTGCAATGTGATTGTGGTTCCGACCATATGGGTCTATTCAGACTTTTGTAACAATCCATTGCCAAATGATTTTCTGTCCGTTCTGTTCAAACTGTGAATCAAATCTAACTGTTGTAATGAAAAGAACTGTGGAGAAAAGCATTTTCCAAGTGAAACCAACCATTCCTTAAAGGACCTCTTTTCTTAGGACCAAGCAAGAATACTTTTTTTTACTGAACACACCCACGGTCATGCTTTTACATAGTACATTTCGTTTAAGTGAAACTGAGGGAATCGTTCTAGTTTCTCTTACCCAGTTCGCTGCAGTTGGGAGGAAGGAAGATCTCATTTCAACTGGGCAGCTGCCACGCTCTCCGAATAGCAGACCGTCAGTTCTTCCATAGTACCTCTAGGTGGCAGTGCAGCCCAAGCCAACGTTCTGGGTCCTCCACTTCCCTCCCTTCCCCCTAAGTCTGGGTTGGCAGTACAGGTTGGATTGGCACGCAGGGAAAATAATCATTAAAAATAAATGCAATCAAAAGAAGTAGGTTATTACAGTGGCACATTGGAACTGCTTTAGTCAGAAGTCTGTCAGCCTCCCATTAGAAATGTTGTTTGGGAGGAGGGTGCCACTCGGCTGTGAAAATATACTGGAGGTTACACGTGACACTGTAGGTCTCAATCTCAAGCCTATTCATACCTAAGAAGTCTGATTTTAGATAGTCAGGTGGCTTTGAAGTAGCATGCAAAGACACACAGATGGATTGTTTTGCTTCAGGCAATTCACAACTTTTTTTTTAACACTGAAAAGCATGATGCTCCAATGACGTATGGTAGTGGTTTCGTTGGCCACGTGAGAGTGCGTATTCTTAGTAAGATTTCCAGATTAATTTCTGGAAAAAAAACTTGCGTGAGCAGGGAAAATAGGATTAGAAAGTGCTGCACAGTATAACATTTGGATAGGATTAGCAACAACTCCCATCCACCTCCCCTTTATCTGAAGCCCATCCTTTCTGACGCCAGGGTTCCTCCACTATAAAATGAGAAATTACTCGCCGTGACCATCATCACCCCATGTGAACTGGGTGTTCTGGGTTATGCTGTGGTAATAAGCAACCCCGAATCTGAGTGATTTACCGCCACATACATTACCACCAAAATGTATTTCTCACTCACGGAGCACGTCTCCCTTGTTTGCGGGGAGCGCTGCTGTGCGCCATCACGTACACTAGGCCGTAGTGTAACTGCACCAACTAGAAGTCAGTTCTTGCGCCTTGTCTTCCACGCCTCTCTCTGGAACGAACGCATGCCACCTCTGCCCTCAGTTCATTGGCTACAACCCGTTACACGACCCCACTTGTGGGTAAGGAAGTGGGGACGTACTGGGTGAGCATCATAGTATCCATCGTAGATTCTATGATTCTGTTGGGGTGCTGTCTTACGTACATTTTAACGCTTTCAACTGCCAAAACCAAATGCATGTTAATTTCTTAAAAACTAAATTAAATGGAATACCTCGATGAACTCCCATGTCCCCATCAAAGTTCGGGCTGTGCATTTTTTTTATGAGGCTTGTCTTCCTTTTCTAGGCAAAATTAATGGCTCCTTCTCTGTGCTTTGGTGGCACTTTGTGTGCACAGGCCTGCATTTGTCACAACTGTGCTGCTACTCTTCTCGAATGGAATGTAGTGGGCTGGTGGCAGCTGCTCATACTTACCCATCTTTGTATTGCAGATGCCTGAGAAGAGATGGATGGAAAATGTTATTCTATAAAAAAATCATGATAAAAATAACATTTTTGAGCTTTATGTGCTCAAAATACTAATTAAAATTTTAACCAATATATTATGCATAAATGCCTTGTCTCTTTCAATTCCTGGAATAATTCTGTAAGGTAGACAGAGGAGCACACTGCATTTAACAGTGTCAAGTAACTTGTGCAAATTTGTGAGGTAGAAAAATCCAGAGGTTAGAATCCAGACATCTCTGATTACAGACTTGCTCTTCTGAGCTGTTATGCTACAGTGACATGTCTGATTTGTACATTTTAGTAACAAAAACATAATTAAGAACACAATTATGGTTGATTGACACATGTACCCTACCATTGTGGAGAAAAGCCTCCCATAAATGGCAAAAAGACCAGGATTCCATTTCCTGTTCCAGTCGTACCACTGCTGACTTGGGACAAAGCTCTTCATTCACCTCATCCCAGGTTCCATATGTGTAAGCTGAGAGTTAAGTTCGGATCATTAATTTGCAGCTTTACTGTTCATACTGGAGGTCTTGTTAAAATGCAGATTCTGATTCAGCGGGTCCAGGGAGCCTGAGATTCTGAAACCTTCCCAGGTTTCCTGGTGAACCTGTTGTTGCTGGTCCATGAAGTTTATTCGGAAGAGCTGGGAACTGAAGGATGGCTTTATACTATCTGATTTGTGAGTCATTAGAAACTCTTGATTGAACTGCTTCTTAATTTATGTAATTGACACAAAACTATAAAACAACTGATCCAGTTATCTTAATGTACGGGCACTGAATCACTCACCCCAACACTCATTCTCTCTTCTTCCAACAATAAATTTAGAATTTCCTTGGAGAGTCTCTCCAATCCTCAATTCCTGTGCTTCAGGTGAATTTGGGAGGCATCCACGTTTAAAATTTTTGGTCACAGCAATTGGTCCAGGGAATGTCTTGAGACAAGACTGGAAGCCAGTGAAATATAATCCAATGTGTTCCTAAGAACTCAGAAATAGGGTCAGAGACTTTTCTGCCAGACTTGAACTGGAAGGACCAGGGCTGCCATACTCAACTTACCATGCCAGCATCAGCAAGTGAGGCACCCACCTAGAGAAAATGAATCTAAGACATGGAGGGACAGAAGCCATGTCCTGGCGAGGTCGTTTGAGCTTTACTTGTAAAAGTAACTGGACAGGTTCAACCACACATGGTTAGATACATTTATTACCTGTGTGTGTGCACACCCTGACATATATGCGCCATCTGTGATTGACCGATTAAAGGATTATCAAATCTGCAGGTTCAGTCTCCTCCCCAGTGAGGGTCTTGGGTGCTGGGATCTGAGCTCGGCAGGGAGAGTGGGTCTGGAGGATTCATTTCGAAGAATTCGAGACTGAAGCCACTGCTGAAAGCCAAGCAGAAAATTCAATAGAGACCGGATGAAACAGAGAGGTAGGCAATGGGAGGAAAGCCACAGGACCACATCAGAGGTTCAAGGCCACAGCCCAGATGGTAAGAATGGAGCTTGCAGAGCGGCTCAGAGATGCTGGCGTCTGGCTGTGATCTCTTCCACAGGGAAGCTCTGGCCTCTGCGGTGGGCGAGGAAGGAACCTTGAGGTGTGTCGAGCCAAGGAGGACACAGAAGGAGGCTGAGCTGCTCTCTCAGGCCTTAATAAGGCAAAGACACGGACTAGAGGCTGAAACTTGTTTTGGTCAGGAAACGGCTGCTTACATTGCTCTCCCTCTCTCTCCCTCTGATTATTTATTTTCTGACAGAAGCAATAATCTCAAATAGTCTCTTGAGACTAGGCAGCGATTATGGAAGTCACAGATGAACTCCTCGAAGGCTGGCCGACTTCACTTTGACCGGAGGCGAAAGCTATTTAAATTTTATTAGGGAAGCAGGCCAAACGCCCTATTAGACCTCTGGGTGATTAAAAGAAAATCATCCTACAAACTGTTCCATTATATATGTCTGTTCACCGACCATGGCTTCTTGATGAATTTAAAATATCTGCTAGCATAACTAATAATTTTATCGGAATCTGCCTAAGCACACTCAATTTTGAGGAATCTCAGGAGATCTGTGTTTTTCCTATTTGTAAGCAACCCTGTCCCCTTCCCCACCCCTCAAACACGGTCGCTGCTGCATATTCTGCAACCCATGTTCCCGTGATGGTTTTCGCCTCGCTTCGCTGACTCCGGGGCGTTTATCCATGTAATAGCACGGTCTTCTGCTCCACTGCTTCTGTGGCCCTCATGCCTCAACGCGTTTTCTTGATGGGATGGAGACGAAATGCTGCTTTAGTGTATTTTATGTGTCTAAACGAATATTTATAGCAAACGAAGGAAGCTGACATTTAAAAAAAAGACATAACCATTTTGAGGCAAATGGCTAATTCAATTTTTATCATATATAATAAGTCACAATTCTGTATAACCCTCATTTGCCTGGCAGGATGGTGCGCTGGGCCACATTTGACTAAATGGCAGATATCGACATTTTGGGGTAAAGTGAAGCAAAATACATCCTAAAATATGATGGCGAGCCCCCATCTTGGGTTGATTATTCTGGAATAGTTATTTGCATGTACCATAATATTATGTCTGTAAGGATATTCTGAACAGAAATTTTTCATTGGGGAAAATTAGACAAAAAGATTATTAAAAGGATGCTTGTATTATGGTGTAGATTCATGAAGGAACCTAATATAGTTGCTGAGAAATGGGAGCCGTTTATTCTTGCTGACCAGGGAGAATTTCTAAAAGCAAAGACAATTTTGTAAAAAGTATATGTAGTATAAACATAATTTTATTAAAGTACTAATAGTAAGATAACAGATGCTTATATTTTCATAAAACTGTGGAGGAAACTATCAAATTGTTTTCACATGGGAGGCAAGACAGTGGGTTACCATCTCTTTCTAAATACATTTCCATGTAGTTTTTTTTAAGGATTTTATTTACTTATCTTTAGAGGGGAAGGGAAGGAGAGAGGGAGAGAGACATCAATGTATAGTTGCCTTTCATGCATCCCCTGCTGGGAATTGGCCTGCAGGGAACCGGCCTGCAACCCAGGCATGTGCCCTGACTGGGAATCGAACCATGATTGTCTGGTTTGCAGGCCCGTGCTCAATCCACTGAGCTACACCAGCCAGCCATTTCCATGTAGTTTTATGTGGCATTGATAATAAGAAAAAAAAAAAGCAAATGTTTTCTTTTGAAAAGGGTGCCAACTTAGTGTATATAAAAGTAATTCTGGCCTCTCATTGGAAATCTGGCCACCCATATGAGAGCTATAAATTAAAATGAAGACATTTCTGTAGATGTTTATGGGAAAAAGGAGTAGATCTCTCACCATGACATCAATTCTTGAATATCTAGCCTGGCAGGGAACCCAGCAACAGGAAACCCAAAGCATCGCTGTTGGAGAGGAGAGACTAGCAGGTTGGTAGTGTCTCTTCTGAGCGCAGGCAGCCCACATGTGATGAGATGGCCTTACCTGTCTACCTGGGAGGCACCAAGACTCCTCAGGACCCCACCCGGTGCTTTCTTTACGAGGATCTTCTTCCCAGTTGAAGGGCTAATAATACCCAAGTTTTGAAATATGTCTTTCATCGAATTTGAAAGCTAAGTAATACTTTAGCTCATTAACTTAAGAAGCCTAGAACACCTGTGTCTTCAATTGCTTACATTTTATTACTATGCTGTACAATTCTGGTTTTGAGTGTGGGAAATGAATTATTCATAACTCTTCCTTGAAGTAGGGAACCCTTATTGCGATACCTTCATTTTCCAGATGAAGGAACATGGCGCCAAGAGGGTAAGTGACGTGCCGTCCGTCACACTCTGGGTCAGTGGTAAAGTTGTTAACAGTCAAGCTTGGGTCGGAGGGTTTTATCTCAGGTTCCCTCTATCCTCTTGCTTTAAAAATGAGTTCTGAAAATCCAGGAGACTTATCATTGACTTACATATTCTGATGTTTGAGGATTCCCAGGATTCAATTTTTGTAGTAGCCAAAAAAAAAAAAAAGAAACAAAATTATGAAGTTAGAAAAATAAGTATATAAAAGGATCCTAGATTTGTTTTTATATCTGTGAAGAATGCAGTACTTATAAAGCACCTGTGTATAAACCCTGTTTCTATTCTATGAGCGAGATACAGAAATAATCTTTTCTCTGCTTTGTTTTTATTTAAAATGTGCATAACTCCTATAGGAAGGTTTTAGATTTGTCTGTCTTGGGTTTGTGTGATGTAGCAATGAATTTGATTTTATTGGACCATTCTGTGCATAAGACTATTTTAAATAGGCTTTTTGAAATCTAAATGAAATTCTTCATTCATTTGATAGGAGACAGTCAGATAAGGTGAATCACATTGCCCAGATTCTCCTCAGACACTCACACCTGAACTTACTGGGACTCTCAATTCATCAAGTGCACTTGTGCGAACCCACAAGCAGGATTTTTTCCACTTTAGGTCTTTGGGGGGAATTGTTTGCACATGTGAATAATTTTAGCCATGTGCTTCCTTATGAAACACACACTCATACTTAAAATTATTCTTTGTTGGTGGAACGAATTGAAGGTCCTGCCCCCATGACAGGAGCAGAAACCTGGTGATCAGAGAGAAGACGTGATCTTTGTATCAGTTAGCATCTTACTTGTCTCCAGAATTAATTCTAGTTTCTGTCAAGTAAAAACTGATCCAAGAGAGCAGAAAGTGCCCTTTCAGGATAATATGCTCGGGGGCTTATATTCTGGCACTGAGTTGGAGTTGGGCTTAAAAGAGCAGTCCTGTGCCTTGTTTCTTGGCTTGGGTGTAGGTTGAGAAGGCAGTCTTCAGATACATTAGTCCAGGTAACCCGCAGCAGATGGTGACTTACAATGGAGACCGGATGTGTTGGCCTTTGGATTCCTCACCTCCACCCAGAAATGATGGTAGAGGGAGGTGGGTAGAGTGAAACACACCCCTTCCCCAAGCGGGACACTCTCCTGTCCTGCTTGAGCCTGCAGAAGCCCCTGCTGGTACCAGTTGAAGCCAAAGGCAGTCATGTGTAGAAAACATGGCATGAGATAGTCTGTACCCCTGTCACTCTGTGGGTGGGTGGCAAGGTGAAGGTTAGTTTGGTGTGTCCGGAGGGAGGGCTGGTGACACAGTGATAAAGGCTGAAAGAGGACACTGTAAGAGAAGCTGGGAAAGAATTTGGGGACAAAGGGGAAGTTAGACATAAGGAAACAAGTTCAGGGAATGTGAGTGGAGAGGGGGAAGGGTGTTCTCTCCAAAACCTTTTATTGGTGCCTCTTGACAGGGCTGCAGTGCAGAAGGGTTCTAGGCAAAGAGACTGCAATGAACCCTCCCCCGTAATGCATAAACCTTTCAAGCTCAGAGAGTCTAGCAGATGAGTGCCAAAGCTTTAACTTTACTGAGCATGATGCTATCTATAATTAAGGAAACGTGGACTTTGGAGGCAGTCATTAGTTCTTCCGTATGAACATCTAGTCTGGGACTTTGCCGCCTACTATGTTTCCTTCCTAATGACGGTGTTGGAGGCTTCCACCTAATTGAAACTGCCTCCTTTGAAGAACTGATGTGTTATGTGATCATGTAATCTCCTGATGAGCAAGTATTGGAGACATGAAGAGAATTTACATATTGGCACAAAGTGGAAATAAATAGACAACCATACGGTAAACTTCTGCACCATTCTACAAGTTTGTGCTGTTGAATCAAAGTTAGATGTTGCCCATTGCTGCATAAATTTAGAAAGATGCTTCTAGATTGTTTTAGATATGTCATAAATCGATTTCAAATGTATTCCATGGGTTAGGCCACTCGAGGTGAAGGACCCTATGTATGTGTGTAGGTCTTATGAGGGAGTTGGGGTGAGCAAGGTATTGCTCAGCTGTTTCTGCAACAATGTTGCATTTTGAGCATCTCCCAGACTTGCTCACAGGGCTGTGGGTCAGGTGTGTGTGAACTGAGTGTGGCTGGACCCTGGGTTCCAAGCTCTGAGCTGTGTCTTAGGTTAAGTTTTGACTGCTGTACGAGTTTCTTATCCTTCTCAGAACAGCAACTATCCAGAGCCTGCTCTTTATATGGAAAATGGAAAGAATTCAGGAGCTCCAGTGGAAACGAGTGATGCTACAGGAGTTCTCAGGCATGAACTCTTAAGCTGTCTCTTACACACACCATTAATTGGAAAGTTGCAAGGCCAACCTCAACATGAATGAAACAGGGCAGGGATTCCAAGTCACACAGCAAAAGCCATGGATGCATAGAATTATATATAATAACTGTAAGTAGCAGTTAAAGCCACAGCAAGGCCAATACTCTCTATTCCTACAAACTCCCCAGGTGATTCTTCCTCATCCTTGAGAAGTATTGGATATATTTGGTTTATTTTTGTAGTCTCTTACCCACAGATTCTCAAATCAACAATAAAATCAAACTGTTAATAATGAATTTATTCCAAAGGAAGATCACAAAATGTTCTGGAGGGGGAGTATTTGCTCTCTGGAGGGTCTTGTTTGTTTCTTGGGGATTTGTTAATGGTTACACATACTTAGGGTGGATGCTTCAGTTTTGTCTTCTCCAGTCACTAAATACCTTTTAGGAAATATGTAGGCTTCTGTTGTAGAAGAGTCTGTATCATCAGGAAGCCCCCTATATCCTGGGGAGGCAAGAGAGCTGCTATCTCCTGCCCCTGGCACCCTCCACTCCCTTCCCTGCCTTGGATGTCTGGCCAGTCAGCACCTGGAACAAAAAGCTGCCCATGGCTAGCCTGGGTTATGCCTGAGCCACTAGCACCTTTGATTTTTTTATGGGTATGGAGTTGTGTTCAGTTCTCTAGGAAACAATTTAAATATGGGACGCCTTTAATGTCAAATCCAAATATGAGAATACATAGTGCTATTGCCTGAAGGGCACTTAAAAGTTCACATTCTTAAGCCAATTTTTCAATATATTCTAAAAGGTAGGGGAAAATTTTTCATCTTCAGGTCACTTTGTCCTTCCTGCTTGTGACTCTGGTAAGCCGTACTGTGTGCCTTGTTACACAACGTTCCACCCACTTTATTTTCACTTTGTCTGAAGAGGAGTGTTTTGATAGGAAGACTACATGAAATAGGAACTTTCCATTAAAGCTTGAGAACACCGCCAGGGAGTCTATATGTGAGTTGTTCTGGTGATCTTTCTTCAAAATTTAAGCTCTCAGGAGAGAACTTTAATTCAGTTTATTAACATCAAGCCTCAGATTACACATACACATTTCACAGATGTTTTGGGGTTGTGAAATGATTTTGATTCCAATACCTAGATGCAGAGATGAAGATATGCAGGCAAGAATGTTCAATTTCTTAGCTTAGCCCTCACAGTAGGTTTGTGTCCTAAGGAAGGAGAGAGCATCTCTGCAGTCCCACACGGCACATGGCCCAAAGAAGAGTAAAGGGTACCCAGGGCTGCCCTGCCATCTCCAGGGTATCAACCACTCCCTCGGGCTCCCTGGAGGGCTAAGCACCAGGAAAGGCGGCTTTCTGTGGAGGGCGCACAGCAGTGTCAGTGTTGTACAGCCATCTTGGATGCCTTAGCTGGTACCTGACATTCCAGCAGCAGCCAAAGTGGAAGAACAAATGGAGTGTATTTTGGAACCCATGCAAGACAGCTCTGAGGAGAACCAGAAAGTACTGGGGAGACTCAGCATGCCTGCATGTAGGGAGACCGACGTGCAGCTCTTAATCAGCAAATTTTTGCTGCCTAACATTTTCAGAACTTTCCACTGTGTTCATAAATAGGTCAAACCCAAGGCAACTCAGATCATTCATACATTGACGATGCATTTGGCCAAGTAGACATGTTAAATATACACTGTTGAGTTTCTTGGCTTCATCCAAATAGTTCTCTGATGAGTGTATGGTCGTAGGAAGGTCATTGGTCCTGTGAAAGCAACTCCCTACGCTCCTTCTCTGTCTCAGTACCCTTGAAGTTCTTTGTTCTGATAATTCCCCAGCTCTCTACCATCCCACGCTTCTGCTTTCCTCACCAGCACAGGCGTTCTGGGAGATGATGTGTCTTATTCCTGGCGTATGCTTCAGCATTTCACTAAAACACGTGTTACCAGACCACAGGAATAGGGTGATTTATTTTTTGTCTGGTCAGAGCTGAGTATTTGGTGGGGTCATTTCTATTTTTAGCATGCAGTGTTCTGGACCCAATACTTTGAGTCTGGCAGTCCAAGGTATTGTCTTAGATCTCAGGCCAGCTCCCTGGTTCAGAAGACTTCAGTCAGCCGCAATTCTTAAAAAAGCCCTATAAACATATTAGGTACACTTCTATATTAGAAATGTTCCAGCATTTTTGTAATGAGTACTTCTGAGTATTTTTATCCAAAGACATCATGGATGCCGTATTTCAATTGCATGTCAATTACTGACTCATACTCTGCAATATAAACTTTGCAACTTCTTGCCCAGAAATTTGACTGAGTTTGAATCATGAGAAAGGGATGAGCTTGCTGCCTACAGATTTTTAGAGAAAGTCATAGGAAATGAACTTTTTAAGTAGCATCAATGCTAAAAGTAATTCTTTTATCTTATCTTAGAAGCATAAAACATTTTCAAGGTTTTTTTTTAAGTGCTCCTTGATGCATTGGCACCTCTGTGATTAAGATTTGAACTCCTGTGGTCTGTTTAATACTGAGAAGGTTGAGGGCTTTGTGCTCTCAAACAAGAGCAGCATTTCATTGCCCCAGATTTCAATGGAACTTCTGAAATGCCCAGATTTTGCCTGCTGTTCTCGAGCTCTGTGAAATACAGCCTGGTCCAGCAGGCTGGAAGAACTCACCTTGGGCTGTGTCCCACTGTGAATGTGCACTGCTAAGTTTTTACAGCCAGAGCACTTGAAACGGCCTTTTAGTTCTTCATTAGTGGATGCTTTCTCTCCTGCTAACTACCTGCAACTGACATGAAGGAGGATTTGCCTAGTTCACAGGGGGGCCTGGGAGAGCCATTATCAATCACAATGTGTTAGAAATGAAAGATTGAAGAAAAGATGATTAAAACCCCAGCGGCTGCCTTCACAAGTGAACTTCAGGAGAAAAAGCAGGTTATTGTAAATGTGGCAAGTTTTCATTTTGGAGCTTGATGAAATTAAAGGCAATGCCATGTAATATAAACCATTGTTGAATCTTTCTTTTATTAAAACCAGGCTAAAACAAGGAGTAGGAATTTGTCAGGTGCAGTAATTACTTTGGTACTTTACTGATGAAAGCTCTCTGGGGCAAAGCCCTCTCTCTGTTCATCTATTTTCCATTTCCTCCTCGTTTTACCTTCATTTGCAGGAGAAGAATAAATATGAGCTGAGCAGAGCAGCGAACAACTTCACAGCCTATCTATTTGTGGATTAAATATTTCGAAGGGTAACAAGGAAAAGGTTTTTCTTATTCTTTCTGTTGCCCCGAATTCTGAATTATTACCTGGAGAAAATTTATGGATTATTTAGTCAAATATGTTCTTAAGACAGCATAGAAATATACATTTGTGACCACAGAAACAAGAAAAAGCATTGAAAACCTGAAGAGGCAATATTTGCTGCATATACCAATACTATAACCCGGGTATTGCAGCTGGGGCAGGAGATGGAGGGAGGACCCTGGGGCATTGTCAGTGGGATAGAAGAAATTGGGGAGGAGAAAGGTCCTTGCTACTTAGGATGTGGTCTTTGAAGCAGCATACACATCACCTGGAAGCTTGTTAGAGCCACAGGATCTCAGACCTTACCCCAGAGGCTGAGCTGGGCTTTGGATTTTAACAAGATCTGCAGGTGATTCATGAAACATCAGAGTTTAAAAAGCTCTGGTCTAGGGACGACAGCTTTTGAACTGGGTGCTGCCAAAGCCAAGCACACCTATAAAACCCAGAGGACCTTCACAGGGTCTCTTGAAGGCATTTGGAGAGAGGCCTGCCAGTTGAAGGAATTACACATTCAGTGCTGGTGAAGGTAGAAACAAATAGCTAGAGCAATGGAAATTCACATAAAATTTTATAGTGAAGACAAGAAAGCTGTGTCCTTTAACCAGTAGAATTTCTGCAATAGTAGAGAGGAGTTAAAAGTACTGGCACTAAATTTACTCATTATGGAAAAAGGTACTGAGTGGTCCAAGTAAGGGTGGCAGGGGTGAGTACCAGGTGTGGAGCTCCCAGAAGCAGAAGGAACACCTCTGCCTCAGGCAGGAAGACTGGCCCACTGTAAAGATCTGCATCTAACCGCTGTTTGTTACCTGCTTTAATGAAAGCTATCAGTAAGTTAGAGTTAACAACGAACCCAGACCATGCTTATCCATGTTCATTCTTTGTAATTTACTTCATATCCTATTCCCATGTATACTGAAATCAACTCTTTAACAAATTCTACACACTCAGCTCATAAATGGGTTTTACTTCTTCACAAGCACAAGCTCACTTCCCAGCTCTGCTTTCATATGCTGCGTGTCCTTAAGGACCTGGATCTTCGCCCCACTTGCCTCAGTTTCTTTAGCTGCAAAATGGGAATAAAAATAGTACTCACCTCATAGGTTCATTTGAGAATTAAATGAATTGGTACATGTTATTCTCTTAAAAGAATGTGTGACATGTAGTTAGGGTTTAATAATTATTACTTATGATTATTACTTATAACATCCTGGGACACAAGTATCCACCTGTATTAAGAGGAGAGGTGGGGGAGCCAGGGGCATTTCACCAGCGTTGGCAGTCACTCTGCTGGTACCCGAGGAGGAGCCAGCCCCTCATTCAGACCCGTTATTTTTAGGTGCTACCTACCTTCCACACGAAAATTAGATGGGATTTTAAGTAGTCACCAATGAACCTAAATGTGTTTTTATATAACCAAGCAATGAACTCTCTGGAAATAGAAAATCCCTTACTCATCTTTGCTTCCAGAAATCTCATCCATTTCCTTGGATTCTATTCATTCTCCCTCTCTCTGAAGGCCAGTAGCTCTAGGATAAATATAGTAAAACTAGTGTGGCTGAATTTCATCTTTAAAACTTGATTTAGAAATTGAAATAATTAGCAGCTGTATTACACATCTTGTTCCATGTGACAGAAATACTAGAATACAACTGAGATATGGTAACATTGTAGAACATTTAGGATCAGCTAGAATTCACTAAGAATGAGAGTGTTTATTTTAAAAAAACAACTTTAATGAAAAAATGTTTTTCCCCAATTACTTTGCAGTAGTTTTTCGTGTGCATTTTGAAGGGTTTTCTCCTCTTTCCTCTTCTCTTCTGGCTCCGCTCCCCCCCCTGCTCTGTCTCCTCCTCTTCATTTTCCTGTTTCTTTTTCTTTCTTGAAGGCCATTTCTGGAAAGAACTGTCATTAAATACAAAAACTGCCATTGGTTTTGGCAGTAATACCCAAAGGAAATGCATTTGAACAGCTCTCCTTGAAAGGCATAACAAAAGTATAACATAAATAAACTTCGACCCATGTTATAGACTGAATATGTGAAAACTTTCTTACTGTGATTCTGCTGACATTGTTACCATTTCCCTTACCCAGGCGTCAGTATTATCCTTTCTGTGAAATCTGGACTAAAGTATAAAATCATATCTTCAACTGAACTTATAATTCTGGACTTCAATGATTAGGACTCTGCACAAAAGAATTATGAAAAGCATTTCTAACCACTAAACTTCACCTGGTTTAGGAGCATTGGGGTCAAGGACAAATATAAGTCATCCTTGAGGAGAAGCACAAGCAAGTCTTTCCCTGAATATAATACTTTCCTTGGGTAAATGTAATTTATGAAGATTTTCCTTCTTGATTTTCCTTTCATGGGTCCAAGTTAGTCAACCTTTTTTTTTGTAATATGGTTTTTTATTTTCAGAAGTGATTCTTTGCATTTGCTTTCTCTGCATCTTTGAAGATGTTGTTGACAATCTCTACAAAAATAGGAGAAAGAGATCTTTGAGATGCTAATGCATTATCCTCATAGTTACTCAGCCCTCGTGGCCCAGGTTTGGCAAGAAGGACATGGCAAATCCTCAGGGAGGTCCTGAGCCAGCAGGGATTACTGGGATTGAACTCCCGAGCAGCACCTTGTTGCCTTTCAGTCCGGGCGCACTTCTTTGCATTGTTACTGTTTTACTTCTGGCTTCCCTAAATAATCTGCAAAGCGGACAATTGGCAGCCAGAAAATCAATTGGTCTTTAGATTTTTCTTAATTAATTTTTCATTGTTAAACACTCAAAAGGCATTTGCAGGGAATAAAATAACTCTGTTACCTGTTATGGTGAATTCTTTAAATTAAAACAAATTAAATTACAGTTGACATACATTATTATATTAGTGTCATGTGTACAGCATGGTGATTACACATTTATTTGCCTTATGAAGTGATTGCCCCAATAAGTCCAATAATATCCACCTGATATCATACATAGTTATTGTGATGTTTTTGACTATATTCCCTGTGCTGTACTTTACACCCCCCATTAACATGCTTTTTATAGGATGGGAAAAGCAGGCACGATTCTGTAACTGAGCACATTCTATCTGGACTTCCTCTTTTCTTGTCTATCTGTAGAAGATGATGTTTTCCTAGATTAAAAATATTAAATAAATAATTATTATTTAGAGTTAGATATATTATCTTACTTGATCTCTATGTTTTAATTTCATTTTAATGTTGGGTTTCAAAAACAGACTCGGAGCATTATAACTAAATAGTAAATAGAAATGATAAAATGAAAGGTGAGATCATAAACTACATGAACATTCCTAAGGCTTTGAGGCACGTGAACAAGGAACACAGCAGACCCATATTAGATGCTCAAGGAGTACTTACTCTATGACTAGAATTTCCCAAAACAATAAAATAAATAATTTATTTATTAATAATATAATAAATAAATATATTATTTATAATATATTTCTGCCTACCAGAAGCTTAGGTAATAGTCTATTTGCCTTATTCTTGCCAAAGCCATTCAATACTTTTCTTTTTTTTATTCAAAAGTGATATATTTTTACTATACACCTATGAGAATAGCTAAAATAAAAATTAGCAAAAGTACCAAATACTGGTGGAAATGTGGAGCAATGGGAATGATCCTGTATTGCTGGTGGAAATTTAAAATTGTGCAGCAACTTTGGAAAAAAGTTTTGCAGCTTCATAATAAGTATTATTATATATTTATAATAAAACTCAGCAAGTACACTCATAGCTATTTGAGAAATAAACACTTGTACAGGTTCATACAAAAACCTGTACACAATGTTTATAGTACCTCTACTCATAATCACCCAAAACTAGAAACCATCAAAATGTGCTTCAGTGGACAAATGGATTAGCAAACTGCTTCATCCATATGATGCAATACTACTCAGGAATAAAAAGGGGCAGATTTTTGGTGCATACAACTACTTGGATAAATCTCAAAGTCATTATGCTGAGTGAAAGAAGTTCAGTCTCAAGAAACTATTGCATGACATTCTCAAAAAGTCAAAACTGCAGTGAGGGAAAGTAGATCAGCGGTTGCCGATGGTTTGGGGTGGGGAGAGTGTGTAATTGTAAAGCAGAAACCAAGAGGAGTTTGGGGGTGTAATGGAACTGTCCTGCATCCCGATTGTGCTGGTGGTTACACGGATCCTTGTGTGTGTTATAATCCATAAAACTGTGCATAAAAAGCCAACTTTATGGTATGATAATTTTTAAAACAATTTACGTACAAAAGTAATATATTCTTATTAAAGATTGTTAACAGGGAAACATAAAAGTAAAATGAAAATCTTCACCTTCCTAACTCTTGCCCTTCAGAGCTCTGACAGGCTGAGCGCTGCTGGTTAGCACACTGACACAGGGGGCCCATGACCCCTCCACTTACTCTGTGACCTTGAATAGACCACTTAACCTCTCTGTGTGTCAGTTTTCTAATTTAAAAATGGTGCTTGCAGCAGTGTTGTAAGCATAGCACTGTTATGTTGTAAACAAAAAAACACTGTATAATCACCATTTTCTTATGTAGCTATATTACATACATGTATAAAATATATTTATATTATTTACATAGTTTTGTGTTTATTTGTTCTTTTGTCTATTTGAAGGTATATTAGTAACATCTTTCTGTATCAGTATATAAAGATCTTCTCTACTTCTATGAATTTCAAAGGCTGTATAGCAGTGGTATATCATATATATGAATTATAATGCATAAAATAGTGAATGTGATATATAGATCATAGATATTCAATATATTTAATATTAAATATTACACATCTTATTTAAAGATAAGATATAATATATAGGTGGTTGGCAAAAGTAGGTTTACAGTTGTATGTGAAATGCACAGCTTATTCTTTTTTTTTTTTTTTTTTTAATTTTATTTAGTTACTTTTCAAGTACATTTTTTTTTTCTCTTCCCCCCCCGCCCGGTTTCCCCCCTCCCTCCCATTTCCCCCCCCGCCCCCCAGTCCTCATCTCTGTGTCTTTCATACTTGTTCCTCAAAATCCCTCCCCATTTTTCCCCTTAAGTTCCCTTCCCTCTCCCCTCTGGTCGCTGCCCACTTGTTCTCTATTTCAGCGTCTTTGTTTTTATTCTGTTTGCTTGTTTGTTTTATTCTTTAGCTTCCTGTCAAAGGTGAGATCATATGGTATTTGTCCTTCAATGCCTGGCCTATTTCACTCAGCATAATGCTTTCCAGTTCCATCCATGTTGTTTCAAAAGGTAGTAGTTCCTTCTTTCTCTCTGCTGCATAAAATTCCATGGTGTATATGTACCACAATTTTTGGATCCATTCATTTACTGATGGGCACCTAGGTTGCTTCCAACTCTTGGCTATTGTAAATTGTGCTGCTATGAACATTGTGGTGCATAGGTTCTTTGAAATTGATGTTTTAGGATTCTTGGGGTATAATCCTAGCAGTGGAATTGCTGGGTCAAAAGGCAGGTCAATTTTTATTTTTCTGAGAAAATTCCATACTGTTTTCCATAATGGTTGTACCAGTCTACAATCCCACCAACAGTGAACTAAGGTCCCCTTTTCCCCACACCCTCTCCAACATTTGTTGTTTGTTGCTTTGTCTATTATAGCCATCCTGACTGGTGTAAAGTGGTATCTCATTGTGGTTTTAATTTGCATCTCTCTGATAGCTAACGATATTGAGCATCTCTTCATGTGTCTCTGGATATTCTGTATGTCCTCTTTAGAGAAGTGTCTGTTCAAGTCCTTTTCCCATTTTTTAATTGGGTTCGATGTCTTCCTAGAGTGGAGTCGTGTAAGTTCTTTGTATATTTTGGAGATTAAACCTTTGTCTGAGGTATCATTGGCAAATATGTTTTCCCATACAGTTGGTTGTCTTTTTAATTTGATACTGTTTTCTTTAGCCATGCAGAAGCTTTTTATTTTGATGAGATCCCATTTGTTTATTCTTTCCTTTATATTCCTTGCTCTAGGGCACATATCCGTAAAAATGTTGCTGCGTGGAATATCTGAGATTTTCTTGCCAATGTTCTCCTCTAGGACTTTAATTATTATTTATTAATTATTGTATTATTTTCCATACAGATCACTGTAAACCTACATTTGCCAACCCTTGCATTTAATATATATAGTATTACTGATGAACCCTTTTTAACTTAAACTGTTTTTTTTAGTTTTGAAAGTTTTCTCCACCATTTCAATCCCAATGTGCTTGCAATGTTCCAAGATTTGTTTTCATTCTATGTTTCAGTGATGGTACCTTATTTCTTCCTTATTCTTCCTTTTTCTTTTTAAAACTAGCATACATGGGTGTTTTATTTATTTTTAAATTATGGCTGATGCTGTATGTTATTTCCTATTAGTTTTAGGTACACAGCAGAATGGCTAGACACTTGTCGTCCTCGTGTGCTTCCTTCTGCCCCAGTGCTGCCCCTAACTCAGCAGGGGTTGAAGAAAGGACCTTGGGAGAAAGCATGAGCTCTGGTTCCGGATGGTGGACTGATGGCACACATCCCTTTCACTGTCTTTCGAAAGCCCACTGGATGTGTGGAAAAGTTTTTAAACAGAAGGAGAAGATGGGAGGGGGCTGGGGCTGGTGAAAAGGTGAAGGTATTAAGAAGCATGAATGGGTAGCTACAAAACAGCCTGGGAGCAGTGGGGAGGACAAATGGACTCAAGGTAGGAACTTTGAGTGTGAATTCTGCTTAACCATCAGGTAGTGGGGTAAAGTTAAGAATTCACTTTGTATTCTCTGGTTCTCAATTGCTCCAGCTGTAAAATGAAATGGTCAGACTAGATGAACCCCGAAAGTCTCTGTCGCTGCCTTGGACAAATAAGGAAAGCAGTCACAAGAATGAAATGACTTGCCAGTGGTCACCCAGGAAGTAAGAGGTGGAAATGAGCGTTGAATGTGTTTTCAGACTCCAGACCTTGGCTATGCCATGACTGACCTGAACAATGCATCCTCAGGATCTGAGACTGAAGGGGATGCAGCCTCACTGAGCATAACTTCCCACCCTGGCAAGTACAGGTGTGGGTGTGGTCATGGGCACCTGCACAGAGAGGCTGTCCTGAGGTCTTTGTCTCCTGGGCCTGCCACTCCTGCACCCTGGCCACCAGAGCTGTGCTCTAGGGCCTTACCTGCTCCAGTCTTGCCCAGGACTGGGGAGGGCTGCAGCTTGGGTTTGGCCCAGCCCCGAATAGCAGCCCTGTACAGATGGTGGTGCGGCTGGTTGCACAGTGGTCGGGCCTCCCAGCGCTGGCGAGCACGGCTGTGCTAGTTCCGAAGTCGCTCTGACAACATTCCTCTCCTGGCAGCCATGTACTCTCTCCTCCAGTCCTGTGCAAGCAAATGGTTTTGCGGCAGCTTCCGCCAGTCCCTGTGGGCTGGGATACAAGCAGTAGGCCAATGTGTATGCATACATGTCACCTATTTAAATCTTTCTATAGGCCTTCTTCAGACTTTATTTCCTCCTTCCCTTCCATGGATTCCTCTTGGGTTATATAAATACAGTTATTCATTGTAGTCAATATTAGCATTATTTAAAAAAAATCCCAAACCAAAGACCTCAATTTGTATAAACTTACAAACGAATAAGCAAACAGATCAAACCTATAGACACATTCATCCTACAAATCCATTAAAGTGCTTCTTTATCAGCCTCTAATTAGGAGACAGTTTGCTCGTTTCATACATTGTTGAAGAATCAAATGTTACTTTGTAAAGTGTATGATTGTCTAGTCAGTATGCTGTATACCTGAAACTAACACAAAATAATATTAAATGTAAAACTGTAATTAAAATTTTTTAAAAGTTAGAAAAAATCAAGTGTCCACTTGTTACTATATACCTTTAACTTCTTTTGTATGCAAGTTTCTGGAACTTGAATTTGTAACTTCATTCTCTCTGGCCCAGTTTATCCTCTACTACCTGGGTGTGCTCATGGCCCAAGTCTTGGCTGGCCTCTTTGTTACTGCTGATCAGTTGTTCTCAGCTCTGAGTGCACATTAGAATTACTTGAGGATTTAATTTGTCTTTGTTGTATCCTAGGTCTGCATATATTTAAAGGTACCTCAAGGGCCTAGTAGGTGAAGCAGAATAACAAATGGAAGCAATTTAAAGGGGTCAGCTCCTTCCTTTCTTTATCTAGCTAAGCTATCCTTTTCCTCTTTCATTGATTCCCAGGTAGGAAATAGGTTCCAAGTGGGTGGTGGTGGCTTTCAAGGCCTTGATCTGGCAATGCATTTCTCACTGCCTGGGGTTATGGTGGCTCATGCTATAGACTTACAGGCACTTCTAGGGACCCAGGATGAACCCAAGGTACAGCAAAATTTTTACTTGCTTTTAACTTCCTCTAAATCATTATTCTTTCACTCATCGATTAGAAAACTGCAGATTAGTTATGTAAGATTTCTAGATTCCTCAATAAAATGAGAAGGGGAAAGGGAGCTCTAAATTGCCGAAATTTGCACAGAAAGTTTGCCTTAGTCATTGTCCACTTCAGAATATGTGGTATCACTACTTGGATGTCTATAAGTCTGGTTCTTTTAAAAAATACTTACGGACATTCTGGCTAAAGAGACATAAGGCATTTTGCACAGTTTATATGTTTAAATTCATGAGAAGGGGGTCATAAAACATATCTCCCTTGTCTACCTTCTGCTGGTGTTGAGAGAACTCTTTCTCTTTGCCTAAGCACCTATGTTGAATTTGATAGCTGTGGTGTTTGGACTGATTTCATAGTAATTAATCTCCAGCCTAATTATGAGCCCTGTTGTCATTTTGCTAGATGTAATTAAATTGCATAGCTGGAGAAAGTTTGGAAACTACGGTTTCCAAGAAAACTCTTCCCTGTAACTTGGCAAGGAGCTCCAGAGTGACAACATAATCAGCCAATTAAATATAAGCTGGAAGCCCGGTGTCCTTCAGGACGAGTTTATAGGAAGAAGACAAATGTATGTTCACAAGAGGTACCCGCTGTTTTACTGCTGCCTTTTTGGAAAGAGTTTGGAGTGTTCTAGAGGTTTTTTCTCATTAATCCTTTTGATGGTTTTATTAAGCAGGAAGCAGGACAAACATTTTAGTTCCTTGCAAACCAATGAGATGATTAACATCAATGAAGTTCAAGTGTCTTGTCAAAGGGCATAGTGACCATGGCTCAGAAGTGATTTTAATCATATGTTTTCTTACAAAATACGATGCTTATCTACATAGATTGCTATAGCGACCCCAAATACATAAGAAGAATATCCTAGCATGAATTTATAAATATGCCCTTTTGGTGAATAAAATGTTTAAAGTCTTTTGGGGCCAGAGTTAGGTTTGGTTTTCTAGTTTAGAGTAAGGAAATACAGCCCAGATGCCAACTGTGAGCTAACAGGGGGTGAGGTGGGTTGTTGAATTACACTGGCCTTGGCCTTGCCTGGCAAGGGGCACTTTGAAGAGATGAGTGAGAAGGTGCATCTGGTCCATTTGTCCATGAAAACAAGCTTTGGAGACCTCTTTGTCAAGTAAGCAGTAGGCCTCCAATGCCTGATATAGGTAGAAAGATTCACTACATTTTGCAATTTTAAATAGGATTTAACATTCTACTTTATTAGCACTCTTAAAGTGACTCTTTGCCCTGAGTCTGCAGAGGACACCTGGTCAAGGTGTTAAGGCATGAGACAGCTACTGTAGCTGCAGTGTTCCCAGAAGTGTGTGTGGGCGTGTGTGTGCCTGGCCACCACTCCAGAACTCGGGATGACTCGGGAGGCACATTGACTCATGTCAGTAGACTTTTTAAACTGTTGGATATTTTCCATTGTTTCACTATGGCATAGACCTTCCACTAAAATAGTAGAAAAACTTTTCTTTTGAAGATTAACATTTAAAAATTTTGAACTATGCGATATAAATTGTTAAATAAGTAATGATACAGATGCTGTGTATCATTACTTATTTATCTTACTGTATAAGAGCCGCACTTATAAAGACAGAACTTGAATGACCAAAGTTTGGGACAGAGGGGCCTCTACCCCTTGTCTTCTACTTCTGGTAAGAGGCGCATCTTGTGGATTCCTTTGCTGAACAGTAATTCCATTTGGCAAAATGTGGGTCAGATAAAAAAATAAAAAACGAAAAATTAATGTGTTTGCTATTAAGTTACAAATGTGTATTCCATGACTCTTGCAATAATGAGAAAATAATGAAAACCACACCCAAGCTCTTCTTGTTTCCTAATTAATTTGGGTTCCCAAACTTTTGGCTAACCAACCTTTGGACGTTGTGAACACAGGACTGAGTGTCTTAAACAACCACAGGTATGATTATTCCATGTGTTTATCTTCTCCCTGCATGTCTAGGAAGACATGTAGCTTTTCCTTAACCATGAACAAAGCTGTAAATGGTGAGGGTTCCAGGCTTTGCATATTGAACTTGGCTTTAGAAAATAAAGGAGACTCTAAAGGAAACTATTCCTCTCCATGCTTTCTGAATGACTGATACACAACAGTGTGAATGAATCTCCAAGCCTTGTGCTAAGTGAAAGAAGCTGAACTCACAATGTTCCATACTCTTTAAGTACATTTACATGACTTTCAACAGTAAGGCTACGAGAACAGAAAACTTTTTTAATAGTTACCGGGGGTTAAAGATTGGCTTCCATGGGGCAAGGAAAATTCTTCAGGATGATGGAAACATTCTCTGTATTATGGTGGTGGTTACATCATTATTTCCATTCATCAAAACCCTAGAAAGGATGACTTTTACTAGCTGTAAACTATACCTCAATGAACCTGAGACACAAATAAGTATTCTTAGCATTCCATAAGAAGAATTATAAGTAGAATGAGTAATAATAGTCAAACTAAAATGAAAGGCCGCAAGTACCTGTAAATAATTTCTCAAGGGAGGATAAAGTCAGACTCAACTTTTGAACTGATTGACATTGATAGACAGCCTCTTAATCTGTATGTCCAGAGGGGAAATGTCAAGTGTACGCTTTTATACTAACTGTTTCCATTTAATCTTCTTGTTTTCACTCCTGATTAGATTCATTTCAGTCCTACTGCACCTCAAATGTTTAGGTACTGGCAATATTAACTGTAAAAAGTGACTTCTCTGGTTTGTTATCAGATACAGTAAATTGCTGTTAATGATTGGCCTGTGGAAGTTTTTTCATATAACACACCACCTTTTTTTTTTGTTTGTTTTTGGTATGGTTAGGGAATTCCTAAATTTGGAAGTGACAGAGAAATTAGGAATATATAAACTTTTGGAGAGGACATGTTAGGAATTACTTGGGAATGGCCAACTTATTTAATAGCATGATCAGGTACAAACAGGGGTTTGTAGCTCCCTCTTCCTATGACTGTTTCTCTGTTCCAGGGCTCATCATACTGTACGAAGCTTTCATTTCTCTAACCTGGCTGTCTTCTTCATTCTGTGAATTCTTCAGGAGCAGGGGTCATATTTCATTCATTTTGATAATTTTATTACCTAGCACAGTGTCTGTAGAAACTAAAAATTATTGCTGAATACTTAAAAATATAGCTTTATTATTATTTTAAATGAATTATTTCCACATAAAAGTGGACTTTTGCAAGGAGTTGGGCAAGGGCATGAATTGCAAGATGCCCAGATAGACCTGTGAGGATATGTGTCTGTGATACTGTAGGTGCATCTTCCCTGGAGGCCAGTGGCTGGATTTGGAGGCTTCTTGAAACTTATTCTAGTCTCTGGTTGGGTGAAGGAAGAACTACTTAAGGCACCTAAAGTATAAATTTAAAATAGCGTAAGTTAATATAATAATGTATTTTAAATGAAGTCATTTAAAAATTAAAATATAGCACATTTTAAAAGTTTCTCTACCACGCAAATATAATGCATCATCAAAATTGAAACGTATTGGCCCTGGCTGGGGTAGCTCAGTGGATTGAGTGCGGGTTGCGAACCGAAGTGTTGTGGGTTCAATTACCAGTCAAGGTACATGCCCAGGTCCCCAGCTGGGGGCCATGTGAGAGGCAACCACACATTGATATTTCTCCCTCCCTTCCCTTCGCTCTAAAAATAAAGAAATTTAAAAAAATTTAATTGAAATGTATCTTTATAGATTTTTTTACAGGACTAATTTATTTTCTGTAGAAGCATTGGTATATTCTTGCCAGTTCAGATCACCCCACAGTTTAAGGCATTCCAGGGAGGTTTTTTTATATAGTACAGGAGTGTCTGATTAATACATTGTTTTCCATAATTGTATGTTTTGTGACCCAAGAACTGATTTTAAGATTTCTATTTCACTTTACTGTTTTTCTCCTCTGGTTTTATGGCAGTTGGAGTTAAACATGTCCATCTTCTGAGAGCCCTGAGACCATTTCATTATCCCAGAGGCCAGCACGTACCCTAGCCAGCCCTCAGGATCCTTACTGACTCAGTTAATTCTTCTCAAACGGTGCACAGTCAAGGTCAGCTCCTTTTTGTTGATTTATTTCCAAGAAGCCTTGCAGGTACTTCCCAGCTCTGCATCTTCTGTTCACAATTTATCTTGCCTGAGTTGACCTTCACACATCATATTTATCATCATCTCACTTATCCCTGGCTTCCTAATCAATACATCGATGAACAAATATTTGCTGGGTCATTTTTGTGGTGGGCACCTGTTGTTTCTCTTGCCTGAGAAACACTTCCTGTGGTAACCGGGCTTTGGTTTTCCTTGGGAGAGTCTCTCCTTTACAGCTCTCGGTCCTGTGCTTGGATCCACGATGCACACCAGCGGTGAGCATGTGACCTAGACTGGCCAATCAGTGTATTCTATTTCTCTGTCTCAGTGACTTGTATGGTGATAGACATACTACTGAAAAATAGTCCATTAGGAGTAAAGTTCATAATTTTTGCTGAAATTGTTGGGAAGAAAAGTTCTCTTCCTGCTAGGGTTACTAATCAGGCACAATATTTGTGGGTCTATGTTTTTAAAATTCATTTATTAAATGTGTTGGGGTGACATTGGTTAATAAGATCATATAGGTTTCGAGGGTACATTACTCTGATACATGATCTGGGTCTATCTTTAATCCCACTATAAGTTCTTTGGAGAACAAATTCAATATGGAAAAAAACCAGAGCCAAGGAACAGAGAAAGAAATTCTTATTTTCTCTTTAGAAAGCTTGATCCAACTGTGCCTGAAGCCACGTTAGCTATGCCTGGGCTTTAAAATATAGAAGCCAAAAAATTTAAATGTAATTTGAGTTGGTTTCTTTTCCTCACTAAAAGGGACTACTGATTAAAACACACACACACACACACACACACACACACACACACACGTGCAAAGATTTAAGGTAATTGCCAAAAGAGTGATTTAGATATTGACATTTATACTTAGGTTAAATGGCATCTTTTCCCTCTTTACCAGATCTTCATTCAAATTGCTGCTGCTTGATGATGTGTGTTTTGTTTTGTTTTATTGAGCAAAGACAGGGCTCAATACTAGACAGAGGCAGTTTTGTGGAGATAGAAGAAGGGGGATTAGGAGACAAAGTCTCCAGGGGTTTATGTACTTACAAAGAATATACTTCATCATCCAAGTCATGTTAATATGTTTACTTACCAAATTACATAGGTAAGACATAAAATTCTAAGTTTAATGAGCTAAAGACAATGAAGAAAAAGTCACTCTTAGGAATTAAAAATATGTGCAGTAATAATCATATCTGGATTATAATTGTCCTTGACCTTTCTGTAGCTCAAATTACTCTTAATTACTTTTATATGCTTGCTTCATGGAACCACTTTGTCACTAGTTAATTAGAACCAAATGTCCTGACAAGGTCTGATTTTTTTTTTAAATTCTCAGAGCTGTGAATCTCTGTTATTCCTGGAACAAACAAAAGTGAACTTCCCTCGTGTCTGATATTTTTCTGTCTTCAAAAGTAAGAGCACCCAAGGCTTCTTTGTCTAAGGTATACAACTAGACATCCACACTGAATATTTCTTCCTTTTGAATTTTAATCAGTAGAGGCATGAATGGTCTTCTCATTATATCAGTATGTATTTAAGGAAAAAATAACAATGCTTTTATTGCAATAGCTAAGACTCAGAGAAGAAACTGAAAATATATGGGTGGTATTCAAAACTTGTATCCTTTTCATCTTGGGCACTGTTATTCTGTGGGATGTAAAATAATGATGGTAAAGTTTAATAATTCCTTTCTGTGATGTCATTAAACAAATAACATCATATGTTTTTTCATAAGCGAGTGACCACTGGAATCAGGTAGGCCCCAGTATGAATCCTGGTACCGCCATTTGCAGAGAAGTCACTTATGTTTTTACTCTTCATTACTTTTAGGCCCCAGTATGAATCCCCATTTCTCATCTTCTCCCCATGGGATTCCGCTGAGGACTAAATATTCAAATGTATAGGAAGTAAAAGCACCATGGCAGTAGCAGCAGTGGTAACTAATTAGCCAGGGTGTTATGCTATGACCCTTTTTGTGTCCTTAGGAAAAGTGATGTAAAGGCAATTCCACTTATTCCCAGGATTGCTGGGCTGTGAGGCTGCATAGGCCCGCTCTTTCTTCATGTTCTGCATGTGACCGGAAGGCACGTAGTGTTAAAGAGTATTTTACCAAGAGGGAGGAAACCTGTTCTTTCATTCAGGGTGTACTTCTAGAAAACATGGGAATAAAACATAGCAGAAAAGAACCATCCCCAAATGCTATCAAATTGTGAGCATAAAGCTAATGTTGATTTTCATGTAGCTGAATTTTTTGTTAAATAAATTAAATTCCAACAAAACCAGCTTTGATAAAAAAAAGTTGACCCAGTTTCTTGCAAGAAGTAATGATGTTACTGAGAATTGAAAGTTTATTGCTAGAATAATAGAGATCAGGATGAGAAGAATTTTGCTCTCTTGTTTTCTGTTGAATCCCAGCCCCTAAAGTTGTGCCTGAAATGTTGTGTTTCCCAAACAATTATTGAGTGAATAAATGAATGCTGCTAAAAAAATAGGTGGAGTTGGGATGAATTTCAGACATGGTAAGTGTGGCCGTATAAAATAAACGAGATAGAAGCAACGTGGTTAATTCAAGAAACTGAAGTTCTTGTTCTCTAAAAATCTCTAAAAATAGGCTTAGCTCTCATTTTCTCCAAGATCATGTCAGCATAACTTTTGAAGAGAAGAAGCAAGCCCAGACATATGCTGAGGTTGGAAGGTTCCAGAACTCTCATGGAAACCTCCTTATCTTTGTTCAAGAGCTTTCCTCCTCCTGGAACTTGGCTAGCTTTGCCAGGCTACACAAATATTTATCCATGGTTAATCTTCTATCCCTGATCATGCCTTAAGACAGACGTTCCTGGTACAAATCCGTTTTGCTTCTCGCACTATTTTGTTGCAAGCCACCTGTTACTTGTGAGTGCAGGTGACAATGATCCCAGTGATAGTTATTAATAGTTGCCCATCCTTCACGGAAAGCAGGAAACTGTTCCTTATTAGTGTCTGGGTCATAAGTCAGTAGCTGAGTAACATTATTGCCTTTTGTCTTCAGACAAAGGAGAGGAAATTTGCTGAAGTTTTCTGCAATAATACTGATTTTTTTTGTGTCCCAGCCGCTCTTCAGTCCAGGATGTCATACTTTATTATGGTTCTACTTGCCTGTCAAACATAGTGTAGTCGATCAAACTAGTTTTTCCTTTTTGCGAATAATGCTTTATTCATTCAAACTCCCACAAAAACATTAAATAAAAGATTTTTCTGGAAACTTCAGGTAGAAAACAGTGCTTATTTTATAATCAACTTGAAATTATTTTGAGAAAAAAAACTTTCTTATTGCCATGCTGAGGTGCTCACAATTTTTTAGGACAGGTAACAAATTTCATTATTAAGTGACTACATTTCTATTGCCAAAACATTTGAAAATGGACAGGTTTTATGCTAAATGGCCTAATGTATATAAAACCAAAGAATAATTTTTTTTGTTTGGCTACTTAACAGATACAGTCCCAGGAACTCAGCACAGCCCAGAAGCCTCACAGTGGCCACAGTACATCTCAGAAGGCACAATTGGAAGAGAAATTTGAACTGTACCCACATTTCAGAAAGAGAAGCATTACAGACTTAAAGATCCTACCGTATCGAAAATACTTTATGATGATATTGATGAAACCAAAGGACCTGGCTCACTGAAACTGATTGAATTACACATATATGTAATATAAGACAGTGCAATATATGCACCTCAGCTGACTAAAACAGCAGAAGACTCCAGTGCTCTTAGTTTGCTCTGAAGGTATAATTTATGAAGATGCTTTAAGGTCATCTGTAATACAAATGACAATATTTCTAGAAATATATTTGTGCTCTGTAGGATTCATGAGTAATAATGCCTGGAGCCCTCCAATAAAGGTTGTCGCATGAATTAATGGAGCACATCTGGGCTTCAGTCCAATAAAAATGTTGGCTGAATGCTTCCTTGTGGGGAGGAGGGGAGATACTGTGAACTGGAGAGCTATAAGCAATTGACACTGTTTAAGCAGACATCTTCCTTACTCCTTTACATTCTCTTCTCAACTAGGTCAAAGAGAGGAGGAAGAAATCTTTAAGGGGCAAGTGCATTTTTCTGCAGAGTCAGTTTTTAAGTAATTTACCTCTTTTGGATGGACTGACATTGAACATGAATGCTCAGGTTTACTTACAAGCCCTTAGTAATGAAGTCTTCACATTTAATGCTGATATCTCCACTTTGTATCGCACATTTTTATAAGGTCTGAATATAATACTTAACTCTTAATTTCTGTGGAACTATATATATTTTTTACCTTGCATTGGGAACAGTGGGAAGAAATGTAATGACATTAACCAGGTCTCCTAAGAAAAGTTCCCTTCTCTCCTAGTTTGCAATAGATTATATTGTCTTCCATGGGGACACAAGAAAATAAAGTCAGTAGCCTCATAAGGACCTCTATGTCCCACTTGTCAATCAGAAATAGAAAGCACATGGAAGGTCTTCAGGTGATTGGTGATGTGTATAGTGAAAAGACCGTGTGGTGTGGGATAGCTGAGCTGGGTAGACTGTCACATGCTCTTTAGAATTGGCGTGAAGGTCGTTCTCTCCATTCATAGTCATGAACTGGATGGAGAACAAAATTTGGGCTCAGAATATTTTAATTCCATTTTATTTAGGGCAAGTCACTTAACTTCTCCGAACACCATGTTTTTTCATTTACATAATTAGTAAGATAAAGACTCTTCTTTGTACCACACCATCACTTTTTGAGTCTCCACCAAAATAATGGGTGTGGAGCATTTTGCTGGTTGTGGAGAAGGAAGTCTTTGTGAAGTGTGGATGTCATTATCCTCTCTAATGGAAAGCTCCCTGAGGGTTTATACCTTTCATAAACCTCCTCTAGCTGCCTACTTTATTTCTCAAACACTCCTCCTTTGGCTCTTCTTTTTCTCCTAATTACATCCAGGAGGAAGCCTCCATTAGGAATTAATGAGTTTCAGTACCTTCATTTACCATCTGCTCCCCCTCCCCCTTTTAACAACTAAAGGTGTTTCTCAGTCTCGAGACCTTATGTTGGCTATAGCCAGGCAGATGGGAGTGATTCAGATGAGAAAGATTCCTTTTTCTATGGTACCAAGGTCACATTTGGATTTGGTGTTGCTTTGGGGAGCCAGATGGTGACTAGAAGGTGAGAAGACCCTCTTTTGAAAGCCCTGCTGTGGAACACATAGACCCCATGACATTCATTCATTCAAGCATGCATTTATTCATTCAATTAACATTTATTGTGAGTCTGTCATGTGGCAGGCATCATGCTAGGTGGTGGGTATATAAAGTTTAACAAGATAAAGCCTTTTCCTTAAACTGCTCACATCCTTGTGGAGGAGATAAATAGATGTACTCAGGTAATGATAGTGCACTGTTTGAGATGCCGTACCTGTGCTGTAGCACCAAGTCTGGTTTAGGACATAGAAAAGGTTAAAGGAGATAAGTTGCTCTGAAAATTAGGGCTTTTCAGAGAAAGTACTGTCCTTCCAGTTCCCTCCACGTGTATTAGCAAATGGACATGGTTTTGGACCAGTATGTATCTAGCCAATACCTTCAATTCCATATATCTCCTTACCTTTATCCTTATACATGCCATTTCCAGCTTGGGATTCACCTAGGACATAACTGCAGCATTGGAAGTATTTGTACATGTATAGAGAGTATAACAATCTTCTATCTCTATTTATAATAATGATGTGCCTATTGTTTGATGAAGAGGGTGATAACTTGGGTTCTAATAGAAAGTAGATGGCACACAAAACTATCAGAAATGGGTGGGTATAATCTTACCCAAGGATTGTGCAGGAATCTGGGGATAGTAGCAGCTGAGCTAATACGACCTCTATATCCAAAGGAAAAAAAGATCAGTTTCAAGAACCCAGCAGAAAAAGGTCTTGTAGAATTGACCTCCTTGATAGGTACAATGACCTTCGGTGGGAGGTCATAGCTCACTTTAAGGCAGGGAGTCAGACAACACATCCTCTGACCTCACTCTCCGCCTCCCTCCCTCAGAACTCTGTTGCTTTCCATTGTCTAGACCCAATCAAAAGACACAGGGTCAGGATCCTGAAAGCCTCACTTTTGCAGGTCACCTGAGAAGGGTAGAGAGTGGACCTGGAGGGGCAGATCAGATGTAAGATAATCATGCACGAAAGATCAGGTTCTCGACTGTAACATGAAGCCATGAGAATACAGATTTGTCTGCTCCAAAATGTTATGTTATATATATCACCACTTTTATGTACATATTTTATAATGCCTAAATACTTACATACACATTATCTATGCACAGATATGTGTGTATTTTCTGAAAATAATAGCACATGCATTTTGTATAATTTTTACTTTCTTACTTGAGATGCTTGAAGAGACAGTTGAGCCAAACTGTTTTCCTTCCCTCCACACTCTTTTTTAACTTTATTTATTATGGAAAATTTCAAACATATACTAAAGTGGAGAGCATGTTATAACAAATCCCCAGATACTTAATATCCTGCTTCAATACTTGTTAATTCATGACCAGTCTTGTTGTATTCATACTTCCATACAGTCCTATGAGTTTGCAATACATCCCAAAGCCTGTACCATATTGTGTGTGGTTTTTGTTAGGCTAAAGTTATGTTAAAACTACTCTCAATTGTGAATTAAGTATATATGTTGAAGAGTTGAACCATACACAGGAATGGATATATTTTAAAAAATATCAGTCATCGCCACTTAACTCTAAATTAATTTAAAATGATAAAAGAATGGTTGCAAAATACAATGAAGTCATGTGATTTTTATAACTACCTACTGTTCTATAGTGTAACAATATTGACCCATGTCTTTATTTACCGCATTCTTTTTCTTTCCTTTGCTTTTCATTAGGTAAAATGAAACTGAAGAAATCTTCATTTGGGAATTTGGTTATCTCCAAATCTACACTGGGAACCTATGGTGGGATACTACGTATTTCATAGAACAATATTTCCCTCTGCTTTGCAATGTCATGTTTTTTGTATATCAGATTTTAACGCATGAATGAGACTGTATTTCACTTTATCTTTCAGTTTGTTATTTTTTTTAAGAAATCACTGTTTCAATCAGTATCAGTTTATAATCATCCTTCATTTCTGGTGTTTTGCATCTTCAGGAGTTTTCTGGACTTCTTTGGCCTGATCTTTCACATAAATAGATTCAACTTGTCAAAGTTCATGGGGGAAAAATCTAGTTGGTATATGGCAGTTGATTTCTAAAGTGATCTGAACTATAAAACATATTTTTTAAGAACTTTGAAAGTTTTCTGGAGTTTATGATCTGAAGACTACATGAGCCTGAAGCTTAAGACAAACAGGAACATAAGAAGTTTTTTCTCTCTCTTTGCGTATGTGTTCTTTAGCAGCCTATAGAGAGCTGGATTGAAAGAAAAAGAATATACCTTTGTAATATCTGTGTGTCAAACACAGGATCTGTATCTCTTTGATTAATGTGAGTGTTTCCACTCACTTCAAGACCTTTATTTGCAGTATAAGCTCAGTGACAAAGAGGGCAAACTGGAGAAGAAATGATTGACAGAAAAACCTCGACCAGTTGTCTCAAAAAATATGCACCATGGACCCAAGGGACAATGTATCGAAGGAACGTATTAACTGGCTGGTGATTTAAACATACTGATGCTGAGGACCACAAGAGCAGTAGAACCAGATCAACAATAATTTAAAAACATAGGATCTGAATACCTAGGGATTTTATTACTTATCTATTGCTTCATAACAAATTACCACAGTGACCGAACAATGCAGATCAGGAGTCAAGGCACTGAGTCTTCTGCTTAAGTTCTCACCGGGCTCCAATGAGTATGTCGGCCCCATTTTCATCTGGATGACAACACTGGAGAGGGATCCAGACCCATGACTACTTAGGCTGTTGGCAGAATTCATTTCTGGTTGCTCTCTGACTGAGGGCCCCAGCTTTTTGCTGCCTGCCAGTTGGATGCCACCCCAGACCCCAGCGGCCACCTGCATGCAGTTCTCACCTGTGGGCTTCCTCAACATAAGGATGTATGTGCATGGCTCTCACAGGCAGGCAAAGTCTCCTTGCAGTCAATAGCCCAGGAAAGAGGTAAGCCTGGACTTTTTTTTTCCTGTGCCAGGAGTTTTTTGATTAGATGCTAATTGCAATTGGAAGCTTATGTTTAGGCTACATGCTTAGTGACCTGACATATTCAGAGATGGCATTTAGTACCTGCTCTTTAGCCTGCCCCCGGCAGGAATGAGAACAAAAGGAGTTGCGGGTGTGTTGTTGGCACAAATGCAGGGCAAACAATCTTCTTCCTGGCTTTGCGACAATTCCCTGGTACAGGTGATTCTGTGTGTGGCATTCGTGTTGTGCATCTCCCTTCACCTTTCTGGCCCCATCTTGTGGAAAATTTTCTGGCACAGCGGGGATGAGGGCCTAATAGTGAGAGGAAAAGCCATTAGCATTTCCTAACAGCTACCCAAACACAAAAGCTTCTCCCAGCCTTGGATAGAACACCTTTGACCATTCATTGCTTCTCTACAGCAAAGCTGCGCACCTTACAATTTGTGCTTAATTATACGGGAAAAGAGAAATCTGTTTCTCTGGGAGAGCCTCTGAGAACCTGTTGGGGAAAGCTTTCAATTTTAATTACAGAGAAATACTGGCTGAGGCAATATTGAAAGGGAATTACCTTTCCTTTTCTTCTGATTCTGCAAAACAGCTGGCCAAACAGAACACCGGCGGCTCTGTTTAGGCAACCTGTGCAGGGTGGCTGCGGGCCCGTGCTGACGTTCATTTTGCAAATCAGCTGGAAAGATTTCTTTGGGGCTCAAGGAAGCTAATTTAAACATTGCCTGTGTCCAGAAACTTTAATCCCTCTTAATATGTCAGCTGTACCACCAGAAAAGCAGACCCTGCACTGGTGTAGTCGAGAAGAAAAGCAATATCGTCTTCATTATTCAAACCATCAGCCCATAGACAAAGGGGAGTAAAAGAAACAAATCATCCCAGCGACACTCAGATCTTTCCTGTTTCATCTTGACAGGGGTTGTTTCCACTCCGGCGCCCGCTCCCCCACCCTCCCCGCAGCCATCGCCTCCTGTTCCTCTTTATGGTAATTGAAGCTGGGCCCCGAAGCCCTCCGAGGCTTGTATCTTCTTCTCACATGAGTGACGCTTCAGTGATAAACTTGAACTTAAAGTCACTGAGGCGGAACTGAGGGTTCATTTGATAGCTAGTGGTTTTCAGCAGCTCCGCGGGGCTTCGGGCCGCAGCGTGAGGTAGATTGTTAATGTCCTGTGAGGGGAAACAATAACACATTTCATTAATGCGTTCATGTGTGAAGCATCCATTAGTGCACTGGAGGTATTAATGACGTTATGCTTCAAACTGACATGTGGGGCATGACAGGCATGGCAAGGTCGGATGGGAACAGATGACACAGTGAACAAATATTTGAATGGCTTCATTTGCCTTCGGGTCAAATGGTGGCTGCAAGGAAGGGAGGGGGTGGGGGCTGGAAAGGAATCTTTGGGTTTGAACATAGACCAGTGGCAGCCAAACCCAGGAAAAGAAAACACACACGCATGTGTGCACGTGTGTTCCCTGCTTCCCAAAGAAAACCGGAGTCCGACAGTAATTAAAGTGTGAAAACAGATTTTACTCAGGAATGACTGCAGTTGGGGAAATGAGACCTCAGGTTAAAGCTGGGCTCCATTCCAAGAACAGTGTGGACAACTGGGAATTTGTGGCTGAGGAGCAGAGTGGGGGGCTATGGCTGGAAAATTACTAGGAGAAAACATCAGGACTGAGGGGACATTGTGGCTAAATGGATGTGACGGGATTCTTGCTGAAGGTGGGCCAGGGGGGCCTGGTACTGAGGATGGGGGGGATGAGGGATTTGATCAGATACTGAGGGTCATTAGAGATCTATGGTGGGGTTCCTTCTAAACCAACTGACCAAGCATGCCTGACAAAGAGGGACACAGAAGGTCAGGGTCTGGAGGGCTTAGAGGGGTCTGAGGGGAATCAAGGAGAGTCTCTGTTACCACCCCCCTACACACACACACAGCCACGTTGGTAGGAAGGCATGAACAGAGACTAGCCGCAGACCACAGCTCAGGTGGGGATGGGCCAGGCTGACTCTTAGCTACCAAGAGAATTTCCTTAATCAAAAACCTTGTGCGGAGAATTGCATCATCAGGCCAGAATGGAGAACAGGCAGTGCAGCCTCTGCCCAGCACAATAATGATTCATGGACCGGGGATTTGGAAACACAGTGTTGGCCAGTAGTGTTGCTGGATCTTTTATCTAGCCCCTGGCGGCATGAGACAGTCACTGAATGGCACTGGGAGAGAGAGATGAAGAGTCAGACTTGACAGTGACATACAGGAGCAGGGCGTTTGTTGAGTATTTAGCAAATATGCAGAATGTGACAAATGTTAGAACAGGAGTCAGTGCAAAGTGCTGTGGGAATCTGACCAACTGTGACTAATAGTCACAGTAACATCCATCTGAGTTTGCCACGCAAAGTCCTGGTTTATGCCTGTTTCCCCAGCAGAATTCCTGGGACTATTAAAAGAATCCGGTTTGAGGGCACATGAATCTGTGATGTTGAAAGTCAGATACAGGGGGCATGGGGAGGGAGCTGGGGGTAAAGTTCTGTATTTTTTAAAAATCTAATGCTGGCTCCACAGGGATAGTCACACATACATATGATTTGTGTGCTTTTCTCTATGTTATGTTTCAATCAAAAGATTTTTTTCTTTTTGTCCCCCAGTTGGGAAACACCCTAATGCACTGCCCATCCACACTCCTCACGAAAATAAGATCATTAGAGAGAAGAAGGGATGCATAGACATCTTAGCTCATAGTGTCTTAACTCGGTTTAGCGGACGAAGTGGAACTGACTGCTTCACCCAAGTTCCAAAGACAGAAAAGGCTGCAAAGGGAACCATGTGAGAAAGAAAAGGGGAGCAAGATTCTCATCACCACCACTCTGACTCAGAGCCGGGGCTCCAAATTCAAACATCTGGGATTTTGGCCAAGAAACCTTTATCATTGCTGTCTTAGTCCCAAGATGCTAACATTTGAACTTAAAAAATAATTGAGGCAATGTAATTCATTGAATTTCTTGAATAAGCTGAATAGGGCAGTTACTGTTCCGTTTGTGCTTTGATAAAGAGATGTAGAAAAAGATGTGATTTTCTCCCTGGGTTGCCGCAGTTGAATGTTCGCGTGGATTCGGAGTGGGGAGGGTTTGAGGTCTGCAGATCACGCAGGAGGCACCAGCAGTAGCCCTCTCAGGGAGGCAAGTGTAATTCAACACCAGCAGTCTGAGCGTTTGGCAGCTTCTCTAAGGAGGGGGCCCTTTGGTTTCCTTTTCTGGATTCCAATGGTTTTTCCCAGACAGAGAAGACAGTTCCCTTAATGCTGTTCTAGAACTGATTGAGGACTGACCTGCAGCTAAATCAGCGAGACAGCAGGCTCCACATGCTGGGGGACCAAATGCCAACTTGGACCATCTCAGCTGGCAACCCCCACACGAGAAGTTATTGCAGGAGTGGGACCTCACACCTGGCACATATTTTTTTTGAAAGACAAAATTTGAATGGAACTGGAAGGAATTAAAATGTTAGCTTCAAGATCGAGCTCTCCAAGTATTTATGTAGTCAGTTCATATGACGCTGGTCCCCAGATTAAACAGAAACACCTATGAAGCTTCAAGACATTTTTCCTTTCCAATTAGAAGCTGAATATGATGAATCTTCCCTGATGCTATTTTAATATTGCTATTTATTCACTGTGGCCAATGGCCCTAGTGAATGCTGGGGAAGACAGGGCTATAATGAATCAAAATAGTATGAACAAGCCAGAGATGCTGTGAATGGAAAAATTTTATGCCAAACTTTTTTTGGAACCACGACTACCTAGAGGATGACTCTGTACTCACCAACTGCCTTCTGTCACTCCACTGATTCCTGGACTTCAGTTTGACTCTCCCTACAAATGCTTGGAAACCCAGCCAAAATGCTCTCTCCTTGGAGAGTCTGTCTGGACCCCTCCATTCGAGGTTGGGTGGACCTCTGATACATTTATTCCTTATGAACCCTGGCTTCCCTCTCACAGCCATCACACGTCTGTCTCTTCCACTAGAACACGGGTCCCACTAGACACCCGTGGCAGAACTTGACATGGGTATTTAATGAATGGATGCCAAAAGACAACACAAGAAAAGAAATTCGTGACATAGAATACACTGCCTTTCATAAGGAAATCGTCACCGTCTGCAATGTCTCTGAAATAAGATATTTGGTTATTTTGTTACACGTGTCTCAGGTGACAAACTCATTGTTCAAGTCCTAGGTAAGTAGGTGCTGATACTGATGTAGGCAATTGTTTATACTCTTAGTTTGAACCACATGGAATTGCTGGACATCAACTGTTTTTGGCTTAGAAAAATGGCAGTCTCACATGGTTTGAACTATTATTTTGCTCTCTGCAGAAACAGATATCATTCTAATTGGAAAAAACGTGCTTTACTTTATATGGATTTCAGTAAGTTTTGCCAAATGGGTCCAAGCATCTGGACACTTTTCTTTTTAAGGCAAGATCAGAAGGTGTCGAGTCCTTGCCACCTCTGACTAGACGATATGTGACTCTGTGGCAGTGACAGCAACAGTTGATGCTGGCTGGTGTTGGTGCAGCAGAGGTGATGACACGGAGGAGGGACATCTGGATCCCGCCTGTCCCCGGGTATCTGCATCACACTCTGTGCTGTGACCTTTCTTCCTGGGAGATGACTCCTGGCAGATGGCAGTGAGCTAAAGGGCAGAGTTGGCGTTAATTAAGTCCCTGAAATTAGGTCTGAATAATTTGAAAAAAGATCATTATGTTATGTCTTTTGGTGGCCACTGAGATTTCTTTTGGCACAGAAGATTTTTGTTTTTGCAGAATTTCTGTCATCCTATAGTTTATACACAGGGGAGAAATTTTCACATGTGGGAGAAAACCTTTTTGTTTTGGAAACCAGAGAAAGAGGTTAATGATCCTTAAAAGAAGGGTGAGGAGCAAGGACAAGGACCATGTGTAATGAAGAGAGGGTCAGAGGAGTGGGGAGACGTGAGCTCAGGCACTCTCTCCTACACTCTGCTCTGTGAGTACAGCAACCTGACTTTGCTGTCACTTGTGTGTGAAACGATCTCTTCTAAATGCACTAGCACCCGAGCAAAATGGTTGGGGAGGTGTTCCCGCAGCCACACTTTCCGTGGCAGTGAGAGCAAAGTCAGGGCACGAGACAGCGAGGGCTTCTCCCAGTCAGACATTGCTAATCAATGGCAGCTTGTTCCCACAGGCAGGCCCCAGGGTCCCTCTCCACGCGGAGCTGGGGCAGCCCGTGAGGACACTCACCATGTCTGCCAGCATCCTCAGCAGACAAACAGACAAAAATGTGTGGCAAACTAACAAATTGGCTGGCTCAATTTGCTGAATAGGTTTTCAATAAAAATTGACTTCAAATAACTTTTCCCTAGGTTTTTTCCTGATGAATGGTCTCCTCCCAAGTTCTACAACACTAACATCTTTTGTTCTCTAATGTTCGCAATTTATTTTATTTGCTTTTTAATGAAAACTTGAAAATTTGAGAAAGAACAACATTGAAAGAACTTCATTTGTTTTTAAAATATATTTATAAAAATTTTACATTTGGTTTTGAGAACCAGATATTTTTCTTAACAGCCACTTATTTTTTGTTTGAATTCTGAATACTTGGAAATATAATTAATTCTATTCAGGTTTTCTTGTCTGCTTTCTCATAAGAGAGACAGATGTTGCCTTGATAAATTTTTAAAAATTGGTTGTTGAGATTGACCATTTAAAACATACATGTTTCTGAATTTGTATTAGTAATTGCTCTGTGCACTATTTTTTCCTGTTCATAATGGGTCTATGCTGGACTAAAGTGTACTATTTTCTTCTTATTTAATTGTTAAGTTCTTTTCTTCTAATCATGAATATTTGGAAATCAACATTCATTACCAATTAGGGGGACCCTTGTTGCTTCCATATAAAATAGATTAATAGAGCAACAAAACATTTTCTCTTTTCCTCTTCAGTGTATCATGTACACTGTAGTTTGCCTCAAATGCATCCATTGCAAATAGCCAATTCTGCTATAGCCTATATCTTGGTCATGCTTTGAACTCAGGTGACTGCTGGAGTCATCAACTGTACCTGAAATGGAGAAGTGGCTAGCTATTTGGCCAATCTTTATGGACTGAAGCCAAGCTACTTTTATATTCTGCTTACTCACAATCCAGACACTCCCAAAATGTCGGCGCTGCCAGAGTTGAACAGTTTAAGAAAAGACCTTTTCTGCTGCTGTCTCATCCTCCCAAAGTGTTCTTTTAGAACCAAGCACACGGCATACATTTTCTTTATTCTGTTGGATGAAGTTGACATCTCTTAGACCACACTGTCTATAAAAAGTATCACAGGGGCTTGTAATTTTTGTAGCCTCTGAATGTTTGGCTCATAGGTTCTCCGATGTCTGGTTAAGCACGCTCTGCAGCAGTTGAAGCTAACATCAGACCCCCCTGGGGGCTCTGTGGTCTCACTTAGGCTCACTGCAAGCACTTATCTGAAACCACAAGCACACCGCTTGTTCATGGCTTCAGGTGTGATTCTTTCACAGTAACTCCTTGTTTAAGAAAGGTCATATAATTTAATGCTTCTATTTGGCCTGCCAGAATTTTTATGTACCTTACTGGTATGCTTTAATGCTGAGGCAACTTGTAACAATGGGAAGATGAGGTTCAAAACCATAAGTGCAAGGAGCCTATGTACTGTTTCCCAGCTCACACGCCTCCAGGGGCTTCATTTACTGACATTGCATTTCTAAGTTCTTAGAAGTGGATCGTTATGGTCAACGGCAGCATTGCCTAACAGAAATATAATGTGAGCCACATATGGAATTAAAAATTTTCTATTAGCCATGTTAGACAAGTAATAAAATTAATTTTAATAATATATTTGATTTAACTCAATATATCCAACATTGATATAACATATAATCAATATAAAAGAATCAACATGTAGCCCGGACCAGTATGGCTCAGTTGGTTGGGCATCCTGCAAAGTCAAAGGTCACCAGTTCGATTCCTGGTCAGGGCACATGCCTGGGTTGCAGGGTTTGTCCCTGGTCAAGGTACATATAAGAGGCAACCAACTGATGTTTCTCTCTCATATTAATGTTTCTCTCCCTCTCTTTCTCTCTCCCTTCCTCTTTCTCTAAAAATTAATAAATAAAATCTTCTTAAAAAGAATCAACATATAGTCTCTATAAAACTTATTTATGAGATATGCCACATTTTTCTGTCATACTGTCTTCAAACTCTGGAAAATGCCTTATGCATAGAGCACATTTTAGTTTAGACCGACCACATTTCAAATGCGCAGTGGCCACATGTGGCTAGAGGCTGCAATACTGGACAGCATATACTATGTGCTTCCAAGACACTGAAGCATACAGTATACTGAGATTTATATATATTTTCATCTTATAGTTATCAATAGCAATAATTGCCTAAGAGAACATGGAATAATAAAATCCAGACATAATTTAGATTATAAATTTTGAAGTTCTTCCCAAGGAGTATGATGGACCAATTTGAGTCTTATCTTTATATTTTAATAATTGGTCTATTTAAAATTGTTTGCATTATATAGTGATCTTTACTTTTTCAAAGCATTTTCACATATATTTTCTCATCTTATGTGTAGGGGACCGGGTTGTTTTGGTCTGGCAAATGTGACTCAGCTCTGTATGGTAAACCTAGAGAAGTGAAGTGGTGGGCAGGAGCCAGACCTTCAAACCGAATTTTCCCATGGGAATCAGGCCTAGAAAATGTATACAGATTGTTATGGCTTGCTCTTGCTAAAACTCCATCACCCTGGTCTAAAACAACAAATGTGTATTGTCTATCTTCAAGGGAATATCCAAAGCCTGTATGAGTTTTCCCAAGGACAGAGCTATTTAGCTCATCACCATTCCCCTCTGCATGTTATTTTCATTTTCTTGATTTTACCCAAAATGTAGACAATAATATCCTATGTAATAGATAATAAATCTTTCTCCGATGTAAGACCTGAGGAAAACAATAAAAGCCTGTCCAGGCAAGGGTCAGGGTGCTCTCCTCTTGAGACAGTGGCCGAGGCATCCACAGGCACTCTCCCCTTGAGAGAGTAGTCGTGCTGTTCCCTTTTTCTCCACAGGATTGTCGTCACCTTTGCATTCATTCCTGTCATCAGCCACAACAGGCGGACTCTGCTGGACAGGGTCCACCACACTTATGCTATTGACACCCCTGTGAAATCAGTGGGACAAGTGACAATAGTCATTTCAGTCTTTTGAGATGAGGCAACTGAGTCATAGTCTCCTGGACAAAGGTGCTGAAGTCGTGGAGGGTCCTAAAGATGGGCAAAAGAGAAAAGCTTGGGAAGTTCCTTGTTTGAATGGCATGGGCCTACATGAGTGAAAACTGTTGTTTGTCAGTCAGGAGTCCCTGGTTCAGTGATTCCCACGAGGGTCATTGGTAGCAGTGATTGAGTGCCAGGCACTCTTCCAAAAACTTTACGTGTTTTGACTTATTTAAAATCTCAAGACAAACCCGAGCAGGTATTATTATTAACCCCATATTACAGACAAGGAAACTGAGGCACAGAGAGGCTAAATAATTTACCTGAGGTCACCCAGCCAGGAACTGGCAAAGCTCAAATTGGAACCCAGGCTGACCTGACCACAGAGTACCATCCGTAACCACCGTGCTGTTCTGCCTCCATATCATGTATAGGATTGAGGGGCTCGAGGTCCCCAATTTTTCTCAAAAGCACAAAGGGGATTTGTCTTTGGAACAACTATAGTTTTAAACATACTGTTCAACAGAGGCCTTCACAAGATGGCCTGCTATCTAATTCCTTCCTCCCTCTGAGGGCTGGTCCTATTATCCAAACACGATTCACATATCATAGGGTAATGTTAAGGCATTTTCCTTTAATGCGATTTTCCTCACCAACTTACTGTTTTCAATATTTTATTTAGCACACATCACAGAGTAATAGCATTATAGTTGCTGTAAGAATGTCATTATTCGGACATTTAAAATGATGGGCTGAGGACAGGAGCATTCTGCCGGGGTGTTGGCAGCTGGCGATCAGTCATTAGTCCTTGGAACAGACCCATTTGCAAGCAGGGTAAGGAGCAGGGTCTGAAGTTTTTATTTTTAGAAGTAGTAGACTCCATCTTAGCACTTATTTTTGCTAGCTTTGTATCCTTCTATAACAGCATCATTTTATATTTCAGAAGTTATACATATCTGCCTTAAGTAACTTACAGACAATAGAGTATTAAAGGTAATGAAACCACCTGCACCCCCACCTCCCAGAGATAACCTTGGTTCGCACTGAGAGTGTGTGTCCTTCATTGCCAGCCCCCATCTCTTATCCCAGTCCCCCTCTCTCATCATGCGTTGTCCCTTTTCACTTAATGTTTTATAGTTCGCTATATATGTGTAAGCATTTTGCAATATTGCTGTGAATTTTTCATACATGTAGCTGGTTTTTGGATAGTCTTAGTTTTACACAGCACATATGCAAAATGGCTTTAGCTTTCCAGCCATTGTTTTCAAGTGACATTTCTTTCCTTTCCCATCATGTTCTGTTACTACCACATTCTTTTTTTTTTTTTTTTTTTAAGGCTGTGTGAATACTGTACTTGAAGTTGCAAAGCTTGGCTCCTTTCACTTCCCAGAAGAGTAGGTCTTTGTGATCCTGGAGCTGGGGAGCAGGGGGTGGTGGGCAGAATGACCTGGCTCTGATCATTGCCCCCTCCCTTTTCTCCAGCGGTCACCTCAAGTGTTGGGAGCAGGCAGTAACTGGCCCCAAGTATATGGTCCCACCTTTTTCTGGTTCCTTCTGGTTGGATCTGAAGTTGATGGATGTGCTTATCCTTGAGGGGGGGCCATACATGGTTTTCTCGGGTGGCATTCAGCTTCACTCTGACCCCCTCTGTCACTGGGAGTCCTCTCAGAGGGAAAGCTGTGTTTAGCTTCTGCACGGGCCTTTGGTGACTTTTCTTGGATAAGCCTCCTCTTTGCCAAGAGCCTAGCCCCTGCCCAGATCTTGAGGCCCCTTGACAAGGAGCCATAGGAATTGTGGTGGGTGTTTTTTGCACACTCCCAGGGCCATAGAGAACTGCAGGTGGTGGCACTGCCCTATTTTCTTTCCGGAAGGTTTCACCTTGGACCCTTTGACCCTTACTGTGTTGGCTACTGCAATAGACACCCTCTCCTTCAGAAATCTCTGTACCCAACTTGGTAGCACTTTCTGTGTCCACCATGCCCAGAGCTTCAGAGGGCACATGCCAAATGCTCCCACAAATTCTCACTAGCATCAGACTGGTCTGTAGGCTGCTGCACCTCAGCACGGAAGCAAGATCCTCACCTCTGCTTTAGTGAATCCTGAAACCCGTACAACCTTCCTTTGGAGATCGTCTGATTAGGACACCTTCGAAAGGATGCTTTGCAAAAAGTGGACTGGGGTTTCTTCAGGTCCTTGGTAGGTTTCTAGTAACAGAACTCAGAGGAAGTAAGGCTAGGAAGGCTTTTTGGTGGCACTTTAAGGTGGAAACAGCAGAGAAATGCCTAGGAAGAGTAGCTCAAAAACTGCCAGGCCCATCTTGTTAAGCCTCTTGGAAAGAGGGGGAGCTCTGTTGCTGAGTCTCTTAATTGCACTTCTACTTCATTATGGATATTAATGATCCAGCATTTCTAACTCTTAGGAGATGAACTGAGCTGGAATTATCGTCCATAAGCATGATATATTTTTAAATAGATCGAAATGATAATTAAGATATGCATGCACATTGGGGTCTGAGATGAACACCCAGCCTTTCAGCTTTACTGAGTTAGCTTATTTTAGCTGAAATTAAAACTGAAGTTCTCCAGGCTGCTTACCTCACTCTCCCAGGCTGTCATAGCCGCCCCAGTTGCACTAGGTGTCACTGTGTGAACTTCTACTGAATGAAAGACGGAATAAAAAGGAAAACAGAAGAGAGGTGAGACTATTTTAATCTGCTGGCATTGCTGTATCGTCAGCCTTCCTCTCCCATTTATTTCTTTTCAGTATCAGCTATTTTTAAGATTATGGAACACATGTATATACTCACTACTGAATGACTAGGTTGTCTGACTAAATATAATTCTCTGACTTTGGGGATTGTCATTTTTTTCAGGATAGCTGCAAGGGGCCCTGTTTGCACATGTGTTCAAGAGTCTAGTAGAAAGACACATGACATTTTAATATTTTTAAAGAATTAAGACTTGATGTCCTAATTTTTCTTATTCTTAGCTTTATTGTATTATTTACACAAATTTTCATCTTAAGGGCATTTCCATTTTTAGAGGAAAGTAGGAAGTTATCCTATTTGATATGAATGACACAATGTGTAAAAATATTTTGGTTTTAAAGTTGCAAAAACAATAACTCATTTTCAAATATTTCATTTCATTTTATTTCTGTTGCAAATGTCCTTTTCCCTCCAATCCACGCAAATGAAATAGAAGCTTTTATGGTTTCTGTGGCTATGGTCTGGTACTGTAACACACAGCATCATTTCACACCTCAACTGGAAGAGATATTTAGTCTACACAATAATCCTATCATTGAAAGATATGCCTGGACCAGTGAAAAGATCAGCACCACACTTGCTTTGTATAAGAGCTGTTGAAAATTGAGACGTGGTGCTGCTGAAAAAGAAACACAGACAGGCCCCCATCAATCATCGCTATCTCTTAAGACTATGATTTTCCCTTTGCTTGAAAGCCTGGAATTTTTTATTTTGTGTTTAGTAACTTGGTAGCATCTTCTCTTAAAAATATATGGCTTGGAATCAATTAGGGTCTGGAGAGACCGTTATTCTATATTTTGTGCAGTGTCTACTGCATTGGGTAGTGCCCAGTATATATTTCATAATAATAGCTGCATGTCAGCAATATAGTATGTGTCATAGATAACCTTTATTTTCAGACAAATAGTGGAAATATGCCTCAGTTTTTTGACACCTGTGTCTTGCATGGTCTTCATTTCTATAAGTATTGTCTCACCTGGGAATCTGCAACCTTTTTTTTGAGTCAAATGATGTCCTTTTGAGATAAAGAGAGTACATGCATGCTGCAACCTATAGAATTAGAAGACAGGTGTCAGAAATAAAGGTCAAGCTTTAATTGAGGTGGCTTTTATAATAAACTTATTATTAGAGCTAACACTTAACTAGCATCACCTATGTACTATTTTATGCACTTTCTATATGTTGACCCATTAACCCTCCCAACAAACCACTGAAGTAGAAAAGGCTGTGGTCTCCATTTTGCAATGCTGGTACAAAGAGGCTGGTTTATTCTTCTAAGGTGATTCAGTTGGTAGGTGGCAGAATTGGGGGTTTAAATCTAAGCAGTCTGGCTACGGAGTCCCTGCTCACTCAGAACCATTGAACTGCAATATCTGTTTCAGGAACCCCTCCTCTAACCCCCAGAGGTATCTTCAGGTGCTTTTCAGCTTCTGATATAACTTCCCTGGGCTTCCATTTCTTAATAGTTTGAAGGACTGGTATGGCTAGATTGCCTCTTCGATCCTTCCCTATCTGGACTCCTATGATTTAATGATCCATAAAAGGTGTCCCAGAGAGTGTTTAACAGAATATTCTAAATGTGGATTGGAATCTGGGCACTGAGGGGCCAGGGAGAGTCAGAGTGTATGGTAATGCACTCACTAAAGGATACAGGCAAGTCCAAGTGTGGCAGGTCATGTCTGAATTTATGCAAGTTTAGTTTTGGGTGGTGGAGACACATCTCAATGGTTTTGTGAGGCCACTGGTAAGATGGTTTCAGAGCAGCATTTCTCCAACTCACTGGCATCTGTATCACTGGGGTGCTTGAAAAATGGAACCTCCTGGGTTTCTCTGCAGATCGACTGTACCGGAAACTGTGAAGGGATCCAGGAATCTGCATTTTATCAGAATTTCTAGGAGGTATTCTGGGTCCCTGGATGAACACTTGAGGGGCAGCTGTTGGTGAGGTCACATCAGGAGCCACAACGGGGAGTTCTCTGAGTGGGGTGAGGGTACAAGAAAAGTGTGAGATCTGAACCAGTCCTGAAGAGATCAGGGAATTGTGCTCCGCCACCTCCAATACTTCGGTGATGACTGATAGAAGCTACCGTCAAGGACAGGTTGCCTTCAAGGATAAGCTACTCATTCCATGGTGTCTGTCTAGGCTAGAAAATGGCTCTTCGAAAGATAGTCATGTCCTAGTTCCCGGGTCCTGTTAATATTTCTTTATTATAAAAACAAACAGGTCTTTGCAGACGTGATTCAGTTAAGGGCATTGAGATGGAGAGTATCCCAGATTATCTGGGTGGGCCCTAAATGCCATCGCAGGTGTCCATATAAGGGAGAGGCCGAGGCTGATGTGACCATGCTCACTCACATGGAAGAGAGGAGGTCATGTGACCACAGAGGCAGAGGCTGGACTGATGCAGCCCCAGCCACTGAAATGCCAACTGTGCCCAGAAGCTGCAGAAGACAAGGACTGGATTCTCCTCAAAAACCTGGATTGCAGCCCAGTGAAAATGACTTTGAACTTCTGTCCTCCAGAATTGTGGGAAAGAAAATGACTGTTGTTTTAAACCAAGTTTGTGAGAATTTGCTGTAGCAGCCATAGGAAACTAATACAGCACCCCAGATGGGAAGGGTTACATAACATACAAAGAAAATATTCTTTTTTATGTCCCCCAGGCCCACGCCACCTTTATTTCTGGATGGATTAACAATAACATCCTTCACAAAGGCATTTTTCACTGCTCCATCCCTCCTGGTCTTCTTGACAGTTTGAAAGGAATTAAAGCACTTTGCTTTTCCCACAGTGACTAATGGGGCTTGCTGTGCTATTAGAGTGCTCTTTTACCATACTTTTTTGGGTAAATTGTGGAACTCATTATTGTAATACTTGAACAAATTTAAACACCTAACTCACACTCCTCTTATTCCTTTCTCCCTATGTGACTAACTGTAGATACTGCATAATGAAGCCAAATAAACTCCATGAAGTGTGTAATGCCTACTTAATTCTGTCCCTGTTCGCTAAATCAAGTACTTCTCTTTTCTTTCTGACTACAGCCTGTCGTTTAGCACGTACATTAATACTCATTTGTCCACATTTAGTTACGTGGAGTTAATCTAGATAGAACTCAAGTCCGGTAACATTGTCAAGACACTTAGTGATTAATGGAAATGATCTTTAAATTGGTGTAAGGGAAAACAGTAGAATTTATAATGCCCATTGGTTGCAGTGATAGATCCCTGCCTTCTTGGAGAGTTTATTCTGACTAGGAAACAAAGAAACACCAAGTGGTTATAGAGATATATGTGTATACACACATGCAAACATACACCATCAGAAAATGAAAGACACAAGCAATAAATGATATTCAATTTTTTTCTTAGGCATCCAGTAAGTGGTGAACTCATTGTCTTTCTGGAGATGATTTGAATTGCATGTCAACTGGTTTAAAAAGCTTAAGTTAGTGTTTTGAACCTTTTCCTTTTTTTGTACTTTTTACTTTTTTGTACCTCTTGTACTAGTAATATGCTACTATGAAGCATAGTACAATCCTTCACAGGTAGTATTTTCCCTACATATGAAACTTAAAGGAGAAAAATAAGTAAATGAGTAAAAATAAAACAGAACAATATTCAGTTGTTTCATACAAAATCCATACAGATCAAATTAACTACTATTTATTAGAGATTAACAGGAATATTTAAAAAATTTTAAATGAAATTGACCAGGGTGACATTGGTTAACAAGATTATATATGTTTCAAGCATATACTTCAATGATACATGATCTGTATATTGCATTGTGTACCTATCACCGATAGTCATGATTTAAAAATAATTTAACCAATATCCTAACTGACTTGAGATATCTTTGAGGTTCTTTTGCCTGATCTTTTCTTTTGTCATGTTACTTTGTGACATATCTGGCCTAACCCAAACTGGACTGAAGTCACAACTATATTTTATGCAAGCTTATCCTTACATGCTTACCCATTGGATTTTAATGGTTTAGAAGGCTGAAATTAGAAGTGAGAAAAAAGCAGCTGACTGAGTATTCTTCATTCATTCTTGCACCCTTTTAAGTTTACTCATCACAATTCAGGAAGCATAATTTATGTCTCTGTCAAAAAAGCTTTTGCCAGGACATGTTTTCCCAAAATAGGGGGGCAGGAGGAAAGAAACCCTAAAAGTCATATATGTCTCAGAATTCCATATGCTTAAACCACCATCTTTTTCTGATTTCCTTTGCTCCCCCAAAGCCAAAGTATCTCACCAAATAAAAATGGTCTTAAGCTTTCTCAGTCTGATTCAGATAGCTCTTTCTCTTTTTGAAGTTCTTAACTGGTTTCCACAGATTGGCCACACAAAATTTGGACTTTTCCACTCCAGCTCCATTCTGAGTGGAAGTGTGCAGTATCCTGACTACTGTGATTGAACTCATGTAGACTTCAAGAAGCTCTTTGATTACAATTTCAGGCTATCAAACCAGAAATGCTTCTGGGCTTGGTTTACCCTTTCTGTAAAAATTATAGTACTAACAATGAATAGAGAAGTAAGGATGCTGGTGTCCACTCTATGGTGTATTGAAGGTAAAACTAGCAGACCCAAGTAGGTGAGCATTAATTATAATGCATCATAAATGAAAGAAGGATCCTTCCATGAAAAAAATATTCTGAGGGCCTAATCCAGCATGTTTAATGCAATATACAGTATGGAATTACTGTGTGATTAAACTGACTGCCTTACGTGGGAAAGGCCATCAGGCCCAAACATTTGCATGGCCTACGACAAGAAGGGCCTTTCTCTTTGCACTTTTGACCCTGTCCCAAACTTTGAGGGGCTTTGAGTGCATGCTGATGGGCCCCCCAGCCTGCAGGGTCGAGTGTCCTTCACATTCCTCCATCCTGAAGAGCTGATCTTTGGCTACCCCTCAGGTGGTCCAGTGAATCATTGCAAGTATAGACACAAGAAAAGGCTTTCACAAGCTTCATGGGCAAGGGAGGGTCTCACTGGCAGGAAACCCTAGGCTTCCAGTTATGTACAGCATGGTCTAGGAGGAGAAAGAAGGTACAGTCTCCAGGTGGGCTGTCCTCTTGCACCCATAGCCCATTTTCCTGGTAGGACTGATATAGCTGGAGGGGTGGCAGGTCAGGGGCCTCTTAACTCCAGGAGTTAAGGCAGGTTACCAAGTTCCCTGGTCCTAGGAAAATAACTATTTATCTGGATTAAGTTAGAGATGGATTTCTTTCATAATTCACAACTCCTTCTATATCTTTTCTTCTTTTCTCTCTCTTTCCTTCTTTCTTCTTTCTCTCTTATTCTCCTTGTCATTATTCTCCATGCCCTTTCTCCTCCTTCACTCCGTGAATATTTAATAGTATCTTATTCTAGAGTCCTGCAGTTTGGATGAATACAGATGGTTTAGCTTGAACTCCTTCTTACTAATGTTCAACTGTAGAGTTTTAGTATTTACTCAGCTGCCTAGGTGAACCACAAAACAGAAGGAAGTCAGTTGGTACAGTTTGGAGACATTTTCCAATATGCTTCATAGGATATTCCCTTTGGTCTTTAGTTTCCAAGTTGAATGAACCTAGACTCTCCCATCTGCCATGTTGCCTTTTGTTATTAATAAACTGCCTTTTCATTGGCTCAGTCCCTAATGGCACGGAATCTGTTTGACAACATGCACATGGTGGGCTGATACATTTTTAGGGAATAAAAGGATTACAATGTGTAGTCATAGAAATATAAAGTCTTTTAGTTTATCAAAGTGTTAAAAGGGATAAGGAGAAAGCAACATTTCTAAATCACAAAACAATAAGAGCTTCAATTTCTAAATACTCTCAGTATAGTATTAAACTGAAAGGTAGCTTAAGGCCAGGACATATTGGGAGAGGCAAATATAAATAAATAAACACATAAATAATAAATATATAAATAAAATCAGAAACAGAGCATATTTCTGTGCTTTTTCATAAACTAAGAAATGTACTATAAAGTGATATTATAGTTTTTATACACTATGTTATTCAAACTTTATAGACCTGTGCTAACACAGAAACTACTGGAGAAACATGGATATAGAATCTTTGAAATGTAACTGGTCTGAACTGAGATTTACTACAAGTATAAAAATCACACTAAATTTGGAAACTTAGTAAAAAAGGGGGGGATAGCTCACTTATGATTTTTATATTGTTACATGTTGAAATAGCAATACTTTAGAGATGTTGGATTAAATTAACTATGCCATTAATATTAATTTCATCTGATTCCTTGGAGTTTTTACTGTAGCTACTAGGAAATTTAAAATCACTTATATACCTCACACATTTTCTTCCTCTTTGCCAGTGGTGGCAGAGAAGACTCTGAAAGTTGAAAGTTGATGTCTGTCACTTGATATATATATATTTAAAGAAATATATGTATATATATATATTTATATATATATATTTATATATTTAAAATTTGGGCAAAGACCTGAGAATTTAGGTGGGGTGGTTGGTGTGTTTGCTCCAGAAACTGCCCTTTCTGGGGGCAGGTGACTAAGTGACCCTTGGCCTGCCTCACCTCCAGATCTTTGCGTGGGCAGCTCCATTCCGTCGTTCTCCTCTCCGCTCCAGGCCACCCCTTAGTGGGCGTTTCCCTCGCTCCTCCAGCTCAAATGGCGTCACGCTGCCTTTGGCCCGTTCCCCACTCATTCTTTCACAATTTATTTCCTTTATAACACTGTCACCAGAAGTTGTCTTGCTTGTTTTCTAATTTATTGTCTCTTTCCTCTACTAGAATGTAAGAAGGACAAGGGCAGTATTAAAATTAATTATCACTCCATCTCATCAGGGGTGAATGTGCAAAATGTGTAAGAAATTCATACAACTCTGTAGCAGATAAAATAATCTGATTAGGAAGTGGGCAGAGGACACAAACAGACATGGAGGTGTTCATCAGCTTGACTGTGATTATCATTTCACAATATATGTGCATAACAAATCATCACATTGTACACCTTAAACATGTACACATTTTATTTGTCAATTATACCACAGTATAGTGGAGTGAAACTGTGTAAGGTGTCAGAGATGCCCATGATATAGTGTGAAAATAGAAAAAGAAAGGATATAGATTGTATATAATGTAACCTCAATTTTATAGAAGAAAGTCTATGTTTAAATTTAGAAAAAATACTAGAAATAGATATATCAAAATATTAATAAAATTTTTATTCTGTATGAAATAAATAAATAAATAAATTATCACTGTATTCCCCAGTGCCTAACCTTGACAGTGACCATGGATGCATGGTCAGTAGTAAAGTCACTCAATAAATGCTTGCCAATTGATCTTTTAACCACCTGTGTATTGCACTGTGGCTAGACATATTGATGCAGCCAAACACAAAGATAAATTGAAATTTTCTGGATTTGCATATTTAAGACCAGGGCTGTTAATATGTTTAAGAAGTAAAATCAAGTTCAAGAATTATCTTGGCTCTATTTATGGATTTGGGCAGATCAATCAAAGTTTTGAGTTTAGTTTCATCTCTCAAATGAGGGGTTTGAATAGAATGATTATTCAAATAGTCTTCAGCTTTGACATTCTATGTTATGGATTTCATCCGAGGGTTGGGTTTCACTTCAGCTACTCACTGCCTGAGTCTTTCTCATCCATCGTTGCAGGACGGGACGGAGCCCTGGTGCTGTAAAAGGAGGGGAGGAACTGGGGCTCCCTAGTCAATTACAGGGATAATGGAAGGCTAGCTGCGGGGTCACACAAAGGAAGGGATTGAAGCTTCAGGATGCTCTGTATGAGAGCTAGGGTCTCAGAGGGACTGTGCTGTTTTCCAATTTATATTTGGGAAGTATCCACGTGTGTATGTGGTCCCTGCCTCGCTGCTGTCAATCATGATGTTTTTCCTTCTATACAGTGGAAGAATAAGGCAAATGAGGACTTAACCCTTTGCTTTGGACAGCGAACTAAACCGATCATGGCAGGAAATGCATGAAGGACATTTAAGAAGAGAAAAATAGAAAAGAGCTTTAACGATAAAGCGACAGGTCCTTGAAACTCACTAAGAAGTGCTGTTCAGCCTCAAAGAGAGGGCAGTGCTGCGAAGGGCGCGTGTAAAGAGTCTTTTGAAAAGGACAATTTCTCTCAAAATGTGTGGAGATAAATTTCTCTATAGCCCTAAACTTTTGGCACCAGGTGGCCTTCTCAGCATTTCAATTTATTTTTATAGACACTTTCTGATGAACACCTATTCTTTTTCCTTCATTGTTTATAATGGGTTGTGCAAATATCCGAATGCACAGTGACCAGGCATCTGAGTGAGCAATACTGTTAATAATTCTTAAACAACTCCGCTTATAGGATGTGTAAACCGTTTTATAAAAGGAGTTTCCTCGCTTTGGACTTAATGCGATGGTGTGGGGGCATCTTGCTTCCATTTGGTGAAGTGACAGCATGGGGCCACTGGGTGGCTGAGAGATTAGATAGCCAGTGGGGGAAGAGATCCAACTTTCTAAGCCTTTCTTTCATTTATCTTGTGTTTTGGTGCTAGAGTTCTTGAAGAGTTCAGGTATAATCACAGCCTTCTGTTGCAACAGGAAGCACCATCTGCTGGAGCATTCTGTAAGCTATATAACATCTCTCTGGAGATAGTTTAGCATTCAATTCACAAAGAAGGATGGCAGGGACTTGTAAACAAAAGGAAACGACTGAAGCAGTGAAGGATGGGCTGTGCTCTAAACATTCAAAATGTTTCTTCATAGCCGAGAAACCCTGTAATGCTGCAACATCCTTGCAGAATTCTCTGATGTATTAATTGTTTTGTGTGTGCGTGTTCTTTTTTTTAAACTTGAGTCTTCCAAACAGCCTCTTCTGCTCCTGGTTTTTGTTTTGTTGTGATTTTTGTTTCTGTTTTCTTTTATGAGAGCCATTTTACATGGAACAGGTGGGTCAGGCATGGTTACTGGTAAAGAACTTTTAAAAATATCGATTAAAACATTTTATAGATGCTGCACTTTGTATGTAGCTGTGTTTTTCAGATAATGGTGTATCAAGGGCTGGGAGTGTTAGGCACTATAATATCATGTATGGTCTTAACTGAAGAACTGTCCCATTGAGTGCTTTGCTACTTTGTTACAGGGGAAACAGACAGTCCCAAAATTTCTGTAGATACCAAGTTAGTGGAAAATACTGCATTGTACCCTAAAGGAGAGTCTGTTGGCAACTAATTTGCATTGTTGAAAGATCAAGTGTTTAAGAGAATTAGTCTCAGTTTTTCTATAGTCCAATGGTCTCTGGTAAAAAGATACAGAGTGGGAAACACTAATACTATAGAGAGAAAAGACATCAACCTTTGGTTTAATTCAATTCTCCAAGCAGAGCAGGAGCTCAAAAATTAAGTGTTGGTAGATAAATAATGTGGGGGGAAAATTTGTATTAATAAAAGCCTTCCGATACTCAGCTCCATCTTTTATTAGATACATATCTGGGATGTTTGGATCTTTAGTTGTATATTTTCCAAAAGAGTGAAATATTTTATGGTTTATATGGCATAAAAATGCACAGTAGTATTGACCATGATTTAAAATGTTTACTCCAGAACCTAGACCATAAATATCCTAAACTGCAAAATTACAGGAAAGAAAAAAACACTCAAATGCCCCTCCCCTCAAAAAACAAAGAAACATCCAATTCTTATTGCTGTATAAATTCTTATTCCTTATATAAATTAATGATAGTGTGTGTGTGCACAAGCATGTACTCACTGCACCTCAGAAATTGTTTAATCTGATGGTCTTTATTACCTTGTAGAAATTATATTGTCATAATTAAAACACGTTTTATTATTTTCCACTTTCACTGCCATAAAATAGATCACTACCGTTTTTGCGGTGGGCCATTAGGCAATACAGATTGGATTGTTTTCCCCTAGATTTGTTGGTTTACTGCTTTTAAAAGAATTAATCACCTGTCTTATAGCTTCCCGTGTAACTCTGCTGGCTTCCACTTGGAAGGAGCTATTTATTTTTCAGAATCATAGGAAGTCTGAATAGGACCTAAGAAAACAAGCTTTAGGAAGGTAAAGGAAACTGCAACACTGTTTATAGTGTCCATGGAGATGATTGGTGGGCTATTTTGGTGGGCTACCAGAATGTTTCAAATGATTGTGGGTCTTTTTGGCAACTTTGTGACGTAAGTGCTATTGCAGACTAGTTTGGTCCTGGTTGCAAAATAAACACTTAGCAACTTTGCTTTTCATCCTGCCTGATCCCTGCATTTGTTGCTTGTCTGCCCTCTGTACATGCAGAGATGTTTGTCATTTATTTTAGAGCAGAGCAGGAGTCAGGCATTCCTTGGTTCCTAATAATGACGCTACAAAATACCTTATAGGTACACACTCACACACCCAGACATGTCTATACATTATCTCATGATATAAACGTATAACTTTATAGACATATAGCATGTGGTTTATGACCGCTGATCTTCATTAAAAATAAATTTCTCATTAAATATGTTAAATGTTGCATATAAAATAAGGTATTATACCCATGTGTGTAATTACGAGAGAAAAGGCTCCGGAAGCAGCCATTCATTCAACATCACTCGCATGCTTGTTGAACATTTATTACATGTTGGGTATTGTGTTCTGGCACCGTAATGACTTTATGGGAGATCACTGATTTGATGTCACTTTGAAGTTTCTATTGACTAAGTCAGCTGGTGATACTACTGAGGCAATGTGGCCAGGGGACTAGTCTTTTTTTTAAAATTTTTTTTATTGATTATGCTGTTACAGTTATTCTATTCCCCCCCTTCATTCTCCTCCACCCTACTCCCCCGTCCCCACCATTACCCCCCCTTTAGTTTATGACCATGTGTCTCAAGTCCTTTAGATTCTATATTTCCCATGCTATTCTTGCCCCTCATCTATTTTCTATCTACTGTCTATGCTACTTACTTTCTGTACCTTCTCCCCCCCCTTTTCCTCCTCCCACTCCCCTGTTGCTAACCCTCCTTGAGATCTTCATTTCTATGTTTCCACTCCTGATCTAGCTGTCCTTTTAGTTTGCTTTTGTTTTAGGTGTGGTTGTTGATAACTGTGAGTTTGTTGTCCTTTCACTGTTCATGTTTCTTTAACTTCTTTTTCTTAGATAAGCCCCTTTAACATTTCATATAATAAGGGCTTTGTGATGATGAACTCCTTGAATTTGATCTTATCTGAGAAGCACTTTATCTGTCCTTCCATTCTAAATGAAAGTTTTGCTGGATAGAGCGATCTTGGTTGTAGGTCTTTGGATTTCATGACTTGGAATACCTCTTTCCAGCCCCTTCTTGCCTGTAAGGTCTCTTTTGAGAAATCAGCTGACAGTCTGATGGGGACTCCTCTGTAGGTGACTGTCCCCTTAGCTCTTGCTGCTTCTAGGATTCTCTCCTTCATTTTAATTTTGGCTAATGTAATGATGATGTGCCTTGGTGTGTTCCTTCTTGGGTCCAACTTCTTTGGGACTCTCTGAGCTTCCTGGATTTCCTGGAAGTCTATTGCCTTTGCCAGATTGGGGAAATTCTCCTTTGTTATTTGTTCAAATAAGTTTTCCACTGGTGGCTGTTCTCTTCCCCCTTCTGGTACCCCTATAATTCGGATGTTGGAGCATTTAAAGATGTCCTGGAGGTTCCTAAGACTCTCCTCATTTCTTTGAATTCTTGCTTCTTGACTCTTTTCTGTTTGGCCATTACTTGCTTTCTTCTGGTCCACTCCATTGATTTGAGTCCCAGTTTCCTTTTCATTGCTATTGGTGTCCTGTGCAATTCCATTCATTTCAATTAGTTTCACCTTCATATATTTGTCTAATTTGTGGCTATAATCAACCAGTTCTGTGAGGATCCTGATCACCAGTGTTTTAAACTGTGCATCTGAGAGTTTTGCTATTTCTTCATCGCTTAGATTTATAGGCTCTGGGGCTTTGAGCTCTTCTTGAGTCATTTTTGGTCTGTTCGTGCCCTTTAAGTGTGAGGAGCAACACCTTGGACTCCCAGGTTGCTGGGTTGTGACTCTGTATGTGGGGGCGTGGTCCGAGCGGGGAAATGGCGGCACCCTCTGCTGTTTCGCGCCGCTGGGTCAGGAGCAACGCCTTAGGTGATTCACCAGGGCCCGGCCACTCAGAGTCGCTGGGTTATGACGCTGTATGTGGAGGTGGGGTCGGAGCAGGGAAATGGCAGCGCCCTCCCTGCTGCTTGCTGTGGGGTCCTGCTGGGTCCTGGTCCAATTGCCCACTCCCTCGCCTGTCCACGCACAAATGTGCGACGACAGTCAACCTGCAGCCCTGCTCCCTTGCTGTCTCCCCCACGGTCGCTCGCTTGGTCACTCGCTCGTTCGCTCACTAGGTCCAACCCTGCACCTGGATTCCGTGCGCCTGAGTCCGTCTGACCGAGTTTTCCTGTGCAACCCTGCTCCACCAGCTGCTGGATTCGCCCCTTACCGGTCAGGCTGAAGAATTTGTTGTTAACAGACTTCCGAAAAGTTCAATTTTCCGTGTTCTGGCTATGTTTTCTATTGCTCATATTTAGTTGTCTCTAAACTTGGTTGTGTGAGAAGGCACAGCATATCCACCTACGCCTCCATCTTGGCTGAAGTCTGGGACTAGTCTTTAATGTAGCTTACTATGAGCTAGTTTATGTTCCTCAACTCCCTGGTCTAATGTATTTCCTAGGGGAGGGTCTTTAAACGTTACTTCTGTTGGATGCAGAGCTCTATAGGCACTCCTAAGGCTAGATGCCTGGTCTATCATCTCCAAGACATGAATTTCTCTGAGTCCCCCTGTTTTCCCTTGGTACTCCTGGCTGAGATTCGAGCTTTGAGTGTACTGACTGTGGGAATGGGAGCTCTTTGTGCAGGAGAGTCATTTCCAGCTTGTATCCTGACTTGCAGAAGGAACTCTACTGGGTGGTGCTCTAACACCTTCTGTGACAGGTTATTAAGTATCTCCTTCACCCTAACGTACTACTGGTGTGGTAGGATAATGGTCCCCCAAAGGTGTCTATATCCTGATCCCCAGATCCTCTGAATGTAAGCCCATATTTTGTCACATCTCTGTGCCCTTCTCCCCTTCGATTAAGAATAATAATACCATAAATTCATCAGAATAAAGCTGAGCCAGCAGTAATCACAGACCCTCAGGTGTGTTTCCTTACTTCAAATGCCTGGCAAATACTTATTTCTGTTATGTGGATTTATGAGACTGGTCTCAATCCTGATCCAGTGTTTTTTCTGTTGTGTCAATGCAATAGTTGCTTCTAACCTGCTCAGAGCTGGAGCCAGTGATGAGAGTTATCTTAAGCACTGCTCTTCTAAATGAGCAGGTAACCTCAGCTTTGGGCTTTAGCATCCCTCCACATTTGTGCTCCTGTCATTAATGACAGTTGTAGTTTTTTGGGTACTTTCTTTGTCCTTTTAATTCATAGGTACCATGATATCTGTCTCATAGCGAATGATTTCTCATTGCTTGTTGAGGCACAAAGAAGAGTCTGAGGGCCTTGAAATAAAATGGCTGTCATTGCTCATTTACTTCATTCTCCGCCCACCCCATATTACCAACTGCTGCTCTATGAAATGTGAGAGAGAAGTTTCTTGGCATAACAAGACCAAATTATTGATACTACTTAGCTTTAGGCTCTGGAGGACTGTCTTCTTGACTTTTTATGAAGGAATGCCAAAAACTGCTCAACTTCTCTGGACACATTTATGCAGCAACCCCTATAAACACTAGTATTTGTGATCCCAAATCCTAGCACTTTCTTTGACATTATTATTGAATTTGGGGACATTCAAATGAAAAGAAGTTAAGTGTATTTCCCATATACTTAAGATATTAATAGTTAGTGACTCAGTTTCCTATTGCAGAAATCCTGGCACTTGAGATTAGCTTTTTTGACAGAGTAGTTGGTGGACTTAATGAAAAACATTTCTATAGCTGTCATCAAAATCCATGGACATATTTAGAAGTAAAATTAGTTTTTGAAAGCAATATTATCTGGAGAACAATGTATTGGACTGATGATTTAAAAAGAAGGCCTTTAAGTTGTTATTTAGAAATAAAGGAGCCTTGGCTTGTGTGGCTCAGTGGATTGAGTGCCAGCCTATGAACCAAAGGGTCACCGGTTCAGTTCCCAGTCAGAGCACCTGCCTGGGTTGTGGGTCAGGTCGCCAGTAGGAGGCGTGTAAGAAGCAACTACATACTGATGTTTTTCTCCCTTCCCCTCTCTCTAAGCATAAATAAATAAATAAATCTTAAGGGGGGGAAGAAATAAAGGAATTGTCTACAGAGATCCAGAAAACTGTCAAAGAGAAGGTTTGTGTACTTCCTGAGATTACAACCAATTTTTAAATTTTAAAATACTGAATAAAGCCATGTGTCAAGCAATGTAACACTCTCTGAGGCTGTTTTTATCATTATTATTATTACTCTCAATTTATACACAAGGAGACTAAAGCATAACGAAGTTACCTAATTTTCCTCATGGTTGTGCAGCGTGTAGCAGCAGAGCTAGGATTTGAACTCAGGCATCTGGCTCCAAGGAGCATGACGCTAAACTGCATTGTCCTGCATCTTAAAGATGAAAAGAAAGTCAGTCTAACAGACTGGCCATTGTCAAAGGCTGGCTAGTACAGCTGTGGGGTTAGTGGAAGTAGAGGAAGGGAAGGGAATTTAACATACTCCTTGGTATTCATCTGAAGACAATGTAAACGCTGACTTGGAAAGATATATACAATCCCGTGTTTGTTATAGGTTTATTTTCAGTAGCCAAGACATGGAAGCAACTGAACTCTCCACTGGAGGATGTGTGGATAAAGAACGTGTGGTGATGTAGCCATGCAGCTCAGCTGGTTGGAGCATCATCTATACACCAAAAGTTTGCAGGTTCAATCCCTGGTTGGGGTGCCTAGGAGAGGCAATTGACTGATGTCTTACTATCACAATGATCCCTGTCTTTCTCTCTCTCTCTCTCAAACTAATAAACATGTCTTCAGGTAAGGATTTTAAAAAAAGAAAATATGGTATACATTTGTGATATCATGGATGGACCTAAAGGGTATTATGTTAAGTGAAATAAGTCAGTTAGAGAAAGGCAAGTATATGATTTCCCTTATACATGGAATCTAACGAACAATGTAAATGAGCAAGGAAAATAAACAAACTGGTGGTTGCCAGAGGAGAGAAGAGTGGGAGAACTGGGTGAAAAAGATGAAGAGATTGAGAAGTACAGGTTGGTAGTTACAAAATAGTCATGGGAATGTAAAGCACAGCACAGGAAATATAGTCAATAATATTGTAATAATTGTGTAGATAATTATTATATTATATATAATAGCAATATTATTTGTATTATTACTATATATGGTAATATATGTATATATATATAAAGAGAGAGAGAGAAAGAGATAAAGAGAACTTACTTGGCTACTATATATAGTACCACTGTATATAGTAGTACCTACTACACACACACATAGTATATATATACTGGCACTATACACACACGCACACACACACACACACACACACGCACATACACATACAGCCAAGTGGGTACTGGAAATATGGGGGGAACACTTTGTGAAGTATATGATTGTGTAATCAGTATGTGCTGTACATCTTAAACTAACACAAAATAATATTGAGTTGAATTTAAACTATGATTGAAAAAATTAGACATTATAGTGAAAAAGAAAATGTGGTGCATACACACAATGGAATGTTATTCAGCTATAAAAAAGAATGAAATCTTGACATTTGTCATTTGTGACAGCATGAACAGACCTTGATGGCATTATTCTAAGTGAAGTAAGTCAGACAGAGAAAGACAAATACTGTATGATCTCACTTATGTGTATAATCTAAAAGCCAAACCAAACCAACCAAACAAATCAAAAACATAAACCTGTGTTTATAGATACAGAGACTAGATTGGTAGTTGTCAGAAGCAGGGACTAGGTGGTGTGCAAAATGGGCAAAGGGAGTCAGAAGGTACAAACTTCTAGCTATAAAGCAAATAAGTCCTGGAGATGTAATGTACAGCATGAAGATGATAGTTAATAATACTGCATTGCACATTTGAAACTTTTTAAGAGAGTAGATCCTGAAAGTTCTTGTCACAAGAAAAAATTTTCTCACTATACGGTAATGGATGTCAACTAGACTTATTGTGGTGATCACTTCCCAAATATTGAGTCATTGTGTTGTCCACCTGAAACTAATATGTTATATGTCAATTCTATCTCACTAAAAATGGAAACAAAGTAGAACAGTTGACCAAAGATTGATGACAAAGAACCACCTCTTCTTGAACATTCTAGCACACCTCATTCAGCATTCGTGATGAAACTTTCTACAGCGTAATTATCTCCCCCAGCTAAATTTTTACCCTCTTCCCCCAGCATTTCACTTCTTGAGAACCATAGTATGTGAGATGTTGAGTCATGTTGCCCTGTAGATGTTCAGATCGTGTGCATTTGATAGAAAACTTAACAAAGTTGAACTGGTAACTTGAATACACCAAATAAATAAATGAAAGCTCTTCCAGGCTTCCTTAACTGCCAGATAAGTAAGTAAGTAAATAAACAAACAATCCAGTTATTCTCTCCTATATGCTATAAAATTCACAAAAATTTTCTGTCCAAGAATAGCTTGTTAATCCCCTAAATTGTTCAGTTTTGCACTTTATCTTTTTACTGGGAGATGTTGTTTAGAGTCCATTTTCATAGGCTAGCATGTGCTTTCTGGGCTAAACCATTGTTGAATGCCAGAAGGTAACAGCCAGAGTAACATCTACTTATATATTGTATTATAGCTTATAAGCCACTTCCCCACATGCTATTTCATTTACACCCCCAATAATCCTGGGGTGTAGGAATTATATTCACCTGACCTATGGCCAGCTCTGACTCAGTGAGGTTCAGAGAGTTATTGACAGTCACATTAGTCCTATGCAGGGTGTCTGGTCCTCAAATCCAGATTCACTCATGCCAAGCCCAGGGCTCTGTACTACCAAGTCACTATGCTGATTCTTCCCTTTTCATCCACAGGGAAAAGCAGTCTGTGTCTCCAGCTCCCTGCAGGCGGAGCAGGACATCCTTGCTCTGAGGATCCGACCTATAGTAAGTACACCACAGAATAGATTTTAAATTTATGGTGGCCTCAGAGCCCAGTAACACATGTTCGGCTTTCTTTTTGCAACAGATGATGTGACTGGGGTGAAACTCCAGTATCACTCAAGATTTGGTCCATATACTCAGAGCTGACCTAAAATTGTATTGATTTCAGAAGTAACATACCATGCATTTTGACATGATCTACTGTTATTCTTTCTGTTGAGGGGTTCCAAAGACCATAATAAAAAATCCTTTGTGGCATGTGAGGCTTGACCCTATCAATCTTGTTTAACTGCTACACACATATTTCCACATTGCCACTTGTGCCTGGCCTGTGCTACATGCTTGGGATAAAACAATGATAAAGATACTGTCCTTGTTTCATGTAGCTCAAGCAGCTCAGTCTGAAATGGGGATCTCACAGTCCCACTCACATAGAGTTATTACCAGAATTATAACCAAAAAGGTTAAACCCAGGTCTAACATTCTTACTGTGGTGATTTGGTTTTGCTGGATATTTTCTGTTTACCCTTCTAGACCCACTCTCCATTCTTTTGTTGGCTGTTCTGTGTCCTCGGGGCTGACATTTACTAACCAAGACAATGGATAGCCTTGCTTTTTGGCTTCTGGTTGGGTTTGCCCTTTGGCAGAAAGATCAAAGTATTTGTTTCCTGCCTTCTTCCCTGCTGGCCTGTATCCTTCTTGCTGCTATTGACCATATCCCTCTACCTAAGATCATAGTTCATTGTGGGCAACCTAATCCTATAGGTACAGCTACCACTTTCTTCTTCAGGTTCCATCCCCACCTTTCTCCAGTGTGATAAGGACCCCTGCTGTGGCTAGCTGTGACGCATTTCACTATCTCTGGTTAGTTTCCCTTAGTCCTTCCCATACCTTTATATCCTGCCACTAAACTGTCCTTGATTACCTCATTTGGACTTGCCATCTGGCTCTCAAAGGACTCTGAATGATTCAAAGCTTTCCGTGATTTGGCTCTAAACTGTCAATCCAGCCACATCTGTCAGTACATCCCATCTACAATCTCTACCCTCTCCTTAAAGGACCTCACAGTGAAGTCATATTCTGGAAGAGCCTGCTCATAAACCAATGCTACTTTGTTCATGAAGACTCACTATCCGCTCCCCAGTCAAAATTAACCCCCCTTCCTCTCTGCTCCTGATAGCAAATCAAATGCTGGTGCATTGCTTATTTCATTCAATCTTCTCTCCTCTTATTTGTATGTTTGTCTTCCTTATTGGGCCACTTGGTTCCTGAGGTCAGGGCCTCCATTCTTCTTACATCTGGAAATCATTCCATAGAGAGCATTGACTGTGTGTTCAATTAATAAGGGGTGGGCTTGCTTGCAGGATAAACATGTAATGATTTGGTGGTTAGTAATATAATCCAGGAGTAACCTAGTCTACTTGCTTTTGTTTTTCTCACCCACTTTTTCCCTATGAGTACTATATTGCTGAAGCAGATTTGAAATAAATCAAGGGTACCTATCATGAGCAGTTTGGGTAAACACAATATTGAGGAAAAGGCTAAAACTTTTCAAGTATAACCATGTTTTTGGACTGGATAGAAAAGGGGAAGGGCTCCTTCTTCTGTTGATAATAATTTTTGAGCACTAACTCTCCTGTGTGAACTTTGTATTATTTGCTTTGTGAGGGAAATTCAGCTTAGCTTGAATTGATGGAAATAGAGTTCAAATGGAACTCTGGCTGGAGAGGACTTCTTTTTACTAGCGACTGCCCAGCTTTCAGGGAATACCTCAAGGTGAAGGGTTATGGAATATTGAATGGGTTGAAGGAGATACTTACCTCTGGGGCCAATGCAACTCAGTGCTTGGGTCCAGAGTGTTACTTTCCCATTCATTTCTTTTCTTGCTTAATAGCCCTGTGCTCCTTCTCAGTAAGGGCTGTAAGTGATCTGTTTCGTCCTAAAGTCTACTCCTTTTCCAGCAAATTCTCTTTCCTTCCAGCTCAGTGCTTGGCATGGAGGTTAATATGTAACTGTTTTATTGCGGGCACAGATTCCAAACATGTAGGTAGGAAGCAGCTGTTTGCCCCAAGAGACCCTGGACCTGAAGCCTCCTCTATCAGAGTTCTTTATTACTTGATCAGCACTGTCACTAATGCAAATCTATTCTCCCACATGAGGAGCGACATTAATTTTATGTTGTTTACGTACTCTTGCCATAAGGTTAAGCAATTCCTACTATTAAGCTTGATGAAATTGCATTACCTTAATGAAATGCACTTTACTGATAAAGAAGAATGTCACTTTCACAAGTGGAAGCACTGTTAGCAAATTTTTATGAGAGAATTCCCAAAATCATATCTTAATTGCTTGGACAGCTGTGTAGTTTACATAACGAGCAAACAATGCCAAGGTTTTTTATTTCCTTTGTCAGCTGTACTGGGTGTTAGTATGCATGGTGGACCTTTTTTGGGCCTTTTATTACTTGATTGCAAATCATTCTTCATTGTTGCCCAAATTTATGGAAGGACATTGCTCCCCGAGGTGCCATTTCCTTTCAGGTCTGTAACTGAACATGACTGATGGCGCCAGAGTAACAGTTGCTTATTACTGCGTTCACTGAGCTGTGATTGCTCCAATACTTTATGTTGGCAGATGTGTTTCCCTAGGAACAGCATCTCTGAGACAGAGGTCATTGATCAAACCCCCTCTGGCTGTTCCATTATGTGCAAATTATTGCTAAAAGCAGAGAGGCTGCAAGGGAGGTGGTGTGTACTCATTGCAGATATAAGGGAGGGAAGTCCAAAAAAAAAAATAGAATGAAAGAAAGGCAAGTGTAATGAAGCAGAAAAAAATTCCACCTAAACTAGAATAATATTTTTATAATGTGAATTAATAGAGAAAAGGGGGAAATTAAGTGACTTTGAGAGACACAATGGGAGAAGAGTCGGATTTTATTGTTCTGGGGTAACCTCTAAAACTGGGCTTCCTGACAGCATCTTTGGCAGCTGTCTGAAGGAGGCATGTGTGTGGGCTGTGCCCAGAGCACTGTTGTCCTAATAGGGTAAGGATTAAGGCAGTTAAGTGGCCAATAGACAGCACTTGCTTCTGTCCATTTCTGGCCAAATATTTAGGAAATGCTGGAGACATACAGGGGACATATGCAGAGATCCCCCTGTCCCCCAGCTTCTCGGGGAAAGGATGGAAGCAATAATAGATTGACTGATAAATGAGAAACACTTCAGTCCACACTGTCCTCTGCTCGGGCTTGATAACATGAGACTTAGTCTTCTGCTCAGTTGCAGCATGGCTCCTCTCAGCAGATTTCTGTTACAGAAAGATGATGGTCTCCCATGTGGGTTCCTTGTCCTTTGCTAGCTTCTTTGAGAACAGGGGATGGCTCAGACAGAGCACGTGGCCTGCACACTCAGGAAGACTCCAGTGGTGCTGGGGTTTCCTCACCACAGACTGCCACCCCGTTTCTCACACTGACGGGTTCTTTAGTATTGGCAAGACTTGCCTTTCTACTATGGCAGTTCAGTTCTCCTTATTTATAACAACTTTCTTAATATTAAGCCGAATTTTTTCCAGGGTCTAAATCACTCCCTTAAGATGATGAGGCTTCAGGGACAGTGTATGCTCATTTATGGGACATTGACACAGCTTTTAGAGCAGTGCCAGGGTCATCCTGGATATTGTACTTACCCCAGGGTAACTTGATGTTACCCCACTGTTGCCCCCAGGGAAAGATGAGGGTGAGTGTAAGAAGCTCCTTTACTTGTGAGCATGATGGGGACCAGAAGACTAAGCCAAGTCTTTATGTTTGAAATTCCAGAGTGCCTGCCTGCTAATGCTCTCTGTGGGGGCAGGCAGACTTGATACTCTTTTCCTCTGGGGGTAGTTGTAGTCCCAGAGGTGAAGGTACCTTCTAAGGAATATCTTTCTTTGACCTGGCAATTCCACTGCTGGGATTATACCCTAAGAATCCCGAAACACCAATTCGAAAAAATTTCTGCACCCCAGTGTTCATAGCAGCACAATTTACAATAGCCAAATGCTGGAAGCAACTTAAATACCCACCAGTAAATGAGTGGATAAAAAAACTGTGGTACATTTACACAATGGAATACTATGCAGCAGAAAGAAAAAAGGAGCTCCTACCCTTTGTGACAGTATAGATGGAACTAGAGAGCATTATGCTAAGTGAAATAAGCCAGGCTGTAAAAGACAAATATCATATAATCTCACCTATAAGTGGAACCTAATTAACAAAACAAATAAGAAAGAAAAATATAACCAGAGACATTAAAATTAAGGACAAACTGACAGTAACCAGAAGGAAGGTGGGAGGAGATAATAGGGGGCAAAGGAGGAAGTGGTGTCAAGGAACATGTATAAAGGACACATGGAGAAAACTGAAGGTGGGTAGGATCAAGCAAGGGTGGGAGATGGGGATGACTGGGGTCCAGGGGAGTGGTGGTAGGGAAAATGGAGACAACTGTATTTGAATAACAATAAAAAATGATAAAAAAGAAAGTAAAAAAGAGGTAAGACTTGACTCTCATACATATCTAAAATGAATATGTTTTTAAATTTTTGTTAAACTCATAAATTATATGAGGGAACTAATGAGATGTTAGGATCAGTTCAAAGGAGAACCCAATGAACAGATACATTTGTAGATAAGAAGTATTGAAATGAAACAGCAAATGGATTCAAAACTGGCTTAGGGGATTTAAATTAATTTGTATGTCTGTGGACAACAATTCTTTGCATTGATCTTAGTTTGTAAAAGTTAAGCTTAATTTCTACATTTATGAAGAGTTTAGTTTGGGATTAGTATAGCCATAATAAAAAATTATATTTTTTAGTCCTGGGCATGTGTTACATTTTAAAAAACCCAGTGTTTCTTCTATAACACACTTTTGTTCTAATATTATTTAGAGAAAAAAAGAGTGTAGGCTTCTTGGAAAATATGTTTATTTATCCTCTTTAATCCAAATATACCCACAGGACAATGGGGGAGTAAAGATGAAATAGGCTACTAGAGTAGACAGGTACTTAAGCAGGTGATTTTCAGTAATAGTGTAAACCTTGGTACAAAGGGAGTGTAAAGGAGGGGAATAAGGACATTTTTCAGCTTTAACTAATCTCAGTATTTTTCTTCCAGCTTCTTCCAATAATCAGAGCATGAGGATAAGTAGAATCGATGTCTGGAAAGCAGACTGGGGCCATATTATAGAAGTCCCAGAATGCCAGAGTGGAAAGTTTGTAGTTAATTAAGTTGATAATGGCCATCATTTACTGTTTTGAGTAGAAGTGGTGGTATTGTTAGAGCCGTGTGTAAAAAGATTGGTACAACAGAAGTATCTGGGATAAGTTAGAGAAGAAAAAGATGAGAGGGGAGGCAAGTTAGCTATTTCAGTAGTTAAAATGGGAGATAGTAGAAGTTTAAACTATAATGTAAGGGGAGTGCTGACAAGTGTTAACTTATGATAGAGCTATAGAATTTGGAAGATAATGGTGAAACCTGGATATGGAAGCAAAGGATGATGTATGGCTTGGCAACTTCTTTGATCTTTAGCTCAGGGTGACTTAAAGGATGATAAAGAATATTAATAAAAATAGAAAATTTGGAAGAAAGCAGTATATGGGGGGAAGATGTGCTAAATTTTGAAACTACTAATTTTGAGATGCAAATGGGTTGTTGAATTGAAGATATCAAGGAAGCTACAGGGAATGTTAGGAGTGATGAAGTCACTGAAGAAAAAGGTGTAAAGAGAGAGTCATGGATCTGCCTGCATGTGGCGGAGCAGGAGGAGAAAGTAGAGTGAAAAACGGGGAATAGATTTAGTAGACAAGTTAGAGGAGAGCTAGTTTCAGCAGAGACAAGAGAGAAGTTTCAGTGCAGTGGGGGTTAGTGTCATACTACATAGAAGGAATGGAGGCTGGGAAGGAGAGGCTGGTACTAGACTATAAGAGTTAAGAAGTGGGTGAAGAGTCAGAGGCAAGAATGAAATTAAAATACTTGTTCAGTAAGTTTTTATTTAAGAGAGGGTAAAAAAGGATGAAAAGACAGACACAAAAATGATGCTCTTTCTCTGGTCAGAGTGAGGAGGGGAAGTATTTTAGAATGTTGGAAAATTAAGCATGATGCTTGGCTTAGTTCAAAGAGCTTGGAGAGTGAGATTGAAAATGGGAAACAGAGAAAGAAAAATTTTGGAGCAAAACTGGAAGGAAATGAACCAAGTGGCAAAACAGAGAAATATTCTGAGATCAAGTGGAGGGGAGTCGAAACAGCTACTATCCTATTGAATTGATCTTCATAAGGGTATACTTGAGGGGTTCCAGATAGGGTTGGGTGTGGAGGTTTTGGAGACTCAAGTTTTGAAACCCTGCTCAAGGAATATGAGAAAGTTCCACCAGGGGCCAAAAGAATTCCCAGGCAATAATGAGGGCTCACTTCTGGTTACGTTGCATATGCAGAAATGTATTTCAGGAAGCTGCTAGATGTATTTGGTAGCTGATACAGGGGCCATACTATACCATGAGGAAAAATAAAAGGTTGGGGTGTCTGTGAAGATAAGATGGTAGAATGTTATAGAAGGGATTATTCTATCGCTGTGATGGGATGACTGGCCAGGCTGGTTAGAGAGTCACATGAGTCCAGAAGAGGGCCCTTGCCCACCCAAAAAAGAATGGCAGAGCTCAAAGATCTAGAGATCATAATCATATGAAACAGTCATCGGAGGTGTGGAAATTAAGAGAAATAGAAGGAGATGAGCTATGGCCAAAGCAAAGGAATGTCCAGTAGTGGAGACTTTGGAGGGAAGCAATGTTCAGTGGTTATGGTGAGTAAGATCTGGCCATGTAAGCAGGTGGTTGGTTAAAGTGGAGTGGACCTGTGCCATGGGAACTGAAATAAGGAAGGACATTTGAGGCCTTCACATTCGAAAATCCACTGTCATGTGCAAAGGGCAGTGACAAAGGTCTGAGGCTGATACTTGATATGGGTGCTTGGAGAGAAAGAAGGTGGCAAATTACACAGGACAGCTATGAAGGATGAGACGTTGTCGTAGAGGCAGAGGGTTCGGAAGTGGTTCCATCTGTTGTGTTTATGAGAAAAGTGTGTGGGCATAGTTGTAAAGCTTTTTTGGGGATCAAGGACAATTCTTCAGAAGAATCTCTGTGAGGTTTTTTAAAGAATACAGGTGGATGAATGCATATTAACAAAGATTAAAGGTATATATATTTTATTCTCATTTTAAAGTTAGGGATGGATTTAATCTAAATAGATTAGACAGAGAGGACAACAGTGTCTTTTTCTGGAGGGTGAGTGAGTGAGTGTGCATGTGTGTTTGTGTGTGTGCCTGTGCACATGTGTTTTTAAAGCAAAGACATAGATGCAGGAGGTTGGCAAGGTATAGTGGTAAAGTTCTATTATGGGACCACGACCAGATATTTTTCTCTCATTTTCTTGCTAGTCTTGGGCCATTTCACTGCTAATCTACACATCCATCAAACAAACAGGAAGGGGAAATGGAGAGTTGAATTACAAATCTGTCAATTTTGTTATTCTTGGCAGTTCGGGTTCAAATTGTGGTGGGGGCAGAGCTTGAAACAAATGACAAAAATTAGATTTCCTGATTGTGGGAACGTTGCTGAGGATAATGAGTCAACTATTTGAAGTGCCACACACAGGCCAGATTTATGGCTTCTTTGGGTGTTCTATGGAGTTGAAATACCTTTTTTTTTTTTTCAGTGAAATCTGGTCACCAAACTTGCCTTGCCTTAAGATTTTTATGTTTCATATGTTATCAGGTGAAGAGCAACAGTAAAAAGCCATAGCACACCTGGGGAAATACAATGTAGTGGGTATGAATTTCACAGGCCACAGACTCAGATGTACAAAAATGAAACTTAGCTTCTATTTCACACCCTTTGTGGCTTAAAAGCAGAAAACTTAACCTCCCTGGTTACCAATCAACTCAATCAACTTTATTTTTCAGACTTTTTAAGATAAACATAGTTAAAACCAGTGTGCTCACCTGCTCTTTTTCCCCAGTGTAGCAGCTAAGTTCCCAGGGACTATAGGGCTTCATGGTATTAAGGGAAGGGGCCACTTGGTCCATGATTGATTGTCTTCTGTCCCTTACTGGGATCCATAAAGTTGTGCCTCATTTTGGCTGCTCATTAGATCCTTGTCCTCCATGGCTAACTGAAATCCACTGTGATTACCCCATCTACTGTGGCCTCTGGGTAACACGTCAGACCACGTGTTCCCTTTTTGAGGCCTTGCTGATCCACTAGCATTTCTCACCATATAGGAGCCTCTCTTAGGGGGTCCTGGAGATCTTCTAATGTTCTATTCATACTATCTGCATTGCCTTTGACTTCAAAGTTTGCCCCATCGCTTGCCTGGACCTTTCACTTAGCCTTTGACACTGTATAGCAGCGATTTTCAACCTTTTCCATCTTGTGACACACATAAACTAATTATTAAAATTTGGTGTTTTTTCCCTCTAAGGCCTGCAGCTTCCTTTTAGATGTACTCTGAGATATGAAGCATGGGTACCCTCTGACCTAGCACCTCCCTAAATCCATACAAGGTTTTCACTAACTTGAAAGTAACTTCACCCAAAGTTTTCACTTTGTAGGTGGGCATAGTATCCTTTCTTAGAGGTACCAACATGATCTCTTTTCTCCGGCCCTCCTCCCCCATTTCCTTTTGTGTCAGATAACTTGCTGTTACACCATAAAGTTTCTTTTCTCAAATCTCTTCTTTATGCTATTAATTTTATGTACTATAGTCATATTAAAATCAAGGATTTGATGACTCAGATAACCTTTTTTATAATACCTAGTTTGGGCAAACCACATATTTATTGGTTTCTAATACTATAATGTAAGGCCTGACAGTTTTATTCTTATTTGTAATGCAACTGCTGTATCCAGACCATTGCACTGATTTAGGTTGGCTATTGCCTACTGCAGATTTTCATTTTTCTGATTCCTGTGTAAAACTCGTGTGTTGGAAACTTCCAGAGTAGACAGGACTAAGTATGACATGTATATCAAGGTTCGTGCTTTTCTAAGAAATCCTAGCTGTTATTATTCAAACCAGGTTATTAAACATCTATTTTTAATATTTTGAGGTAATAAGTAACATACATGGAAATGCACAGACTTTAGATGTAAAGTGTAATAAATTTTCGTAAACATATCATGCATTACTGATACACTAGTGAAAATGTTGAACATTTCCATTAACCCAGAAAATATCCACGCACTCTTTCTAGTCCACACTCCCTCCCTTCACCCATATGTAATCAGTGTTGAAAGTTTTGTTGCTTTGGATTAACTATGCCTGTTTTAGAACTTTATTGAATTATACAATGTAACCTTTTTGTTTCCCACTTTTTTCTTTTAGAATGTGTTTTGATTTCACCCATGTTGTTAGAAGAAACAATTGTTTGTTCTTTTACAGTGCTGAGTAATTTTCTACTGTATAAATATAACATCAATTGTTTATTCATTCACTTCTTGATGGACATCTGGGTGGTGGTTAATTTTGGGCTAATTTGAATGAGGCAGGTGGAACATTCTTATGGATGTCTTTTTGTGGATATATATTGAAAGTTCTCTAGGTTAATTTCCCAGGAGTGAAATGTTTCAATGGTAGGGTAGATGTAAGTATAATTTTATCAGAAACTGCCAATAGTTCAACAGTCATACAATTTTACAGTCCTGCCAACAGTGGAAGAAAATTCCAGCTGCTCTACATTCTTGGCAACAATTGGTATTGCCAGTCTTTCAAATTTCATCTATTCTAGTGCATATGACTGGATCTCACTATAGTTTTAATTTAGATTTCCCTGATAACTAATGATATTGAACATTGTGATGTAATTATTGGCTATTCATATATCTTCGTTTGTAGAGTGTGTAAATCTGTTGTCTATTTCATTGTATTCCATATTGCTTTGAGTTATACTTTCTATATATTCTGTATACCAATCCTTTGCCAATTATATATTCACGTATACATATTATAGTATTAAACATCTAATTTTACAGGGTAAAAGAACTATATATAGAACCAGTTTGTGAGTAATATCAGTCTAAAGTGCCTAAAGTGACAGCAGTAAGGCTACATGTTGTTGACTAGAGGAAATCGGCACAAGTGCCTTCTGCAGAGATGGGCATGAAGCTTGGAATGTCTCAAAAATAACAAGATAAGTCACAGCAAAGACTTACATTTTGATGTCTCAGAAAAGCTCACATTCCCCTTTTTAGAGAAGGAGCTTCTAAAGTTCCTCCACTAAATAAAAGGAACAAGTTCAACTACACAGCTGTGTAATTGTGCTTGTTCCTGGGGGCAGCCTGCTTTCCTCTGAGAGCTTTCGATCACCTTCCTGTCAGATACAACCACAATTCACCTGAAGTGGTGTCAGTAGGACTCTGCACCCTGTGCCAGATAATAGTTTCTCCTTACAGTGTGAAAAGATCATGTCCTTCTGCTGTAGGAGAGAGAAACTGCCCTGAGGGAGCATGCAGCGAGTTCCGCTTTGGTGAGTGAGAAAAAACATCAACTGCATTGGTTTGGAACAATAATTGAGGAGCAAGTCTCAGAGTCTAGTGGCCTGTGTCTGTTTAGTGAATTCAGACTGCTGCTCAAACCATTATGGTGTCAGGGGCTTGCTCAAAACCTTCAGTGGTTCCTGGAGGGTTAGAGCATGGAGTTCAAAGTCCTTCAATGTGATGTACAAACTGACTTCACAAACCTCATCATCCACAGATACAGCCTCCAGACTAAATGCCACAGTCATCAGTTCCGCCTACCAAATACTTCCCTCTCTCCTCTTTCTGAATGCATGGTCATGAGGTGTGGTCATGTGACTTGCTCTGGTGAATAAAAACGTGAGAGGAAGTGGCATCTGTCACAGAAATGTATGTGATACACCAGGTTATCTTTCAGTTGCCTGTTAATTGTGGAATTTCAATTATGGAATTGCAGTGTAGGACATGGTATTTCCCATTTCTCCCAGAAGGATGCTTAAGTGTGTGGCAGAAAGATCAGGGCTTGGAGACAAGTTGGGGAAATCTGTGCTCTGCTACTGCTACCTAGAGTAGTGGCTTTCACCTAGAGTAACGTTTGTGCTCCACTGCCCCTCTCCTGTGCCTTGACTTTTCGACACTGTATCTCACATCTGTAAAATGGGATATTTATATTTACTTTTTTTGTCTTAGTCTGTTTGGAACTGCTAGAGCAAAAGAGATTTACTGTATTTTGTCATATATAATGCACAACCATGTTTTGGCCCAAACTTTCAGAAAAAATCTTTTATTTAAATTTTTTAGTTCAATTATTTATTTATACTTCAAACAAAACCCATGATCATATTCCAGGCTATACTGCTAATGAATAAGCATAAATGAAATAATTAAAAGCATTTATAAGGAATTAGATAAGGAATTTAGATAAGACACTAGAACTGCCCAGCAAAAAGTGTGCATCATACAGAGCAAAATATGGTAATTTTCATTTCTGGAGGCTGAGAAGTCCAAGATTAAGGTGCTGACAGATTCTTGTCTAGAGAGCCTACTTTCTAAATCATGGTGACTGTCTACTTGCTATGGCCTCATGTGGTAGAAAAAAACAAGGACAGTTTTCGGGTCCTCTTTTCTAAGGGCATTCATCTCATTTGTGAGGGTCCAACCCTCATGACCGAACCACCCCCCAAAGGCCAAACCTCCTAATCCCATCACAGTGGGGCTAGGATTTCAACATATGAATTTTGGAGGGAACACAAACATTCAGTCCATAACACCTTGGAGAGCACTACACACAGTACTGAGGAACCTTGATGCAGTAGTTCCTGTTACATACCTTCTCGTCAGCAGAGCAGTTGAGCTGATTAAATTGAATTCTTAAAATGAACAGTAGGAGAAGCAGGCTGAGAAAACTTGCATTTGTGATCTTAGGGTAGGCTGCTAGTTATAGTAAGAATACTTATCAAGGAGGTTTCCATTTTGAAATTTAACATGAGTTTAACACTGTTTCTATAAGAAGAACCCAAATATTTATCAAAACCAAAACAAAAGTGAACAATCTTTTATTTCCTAACAAGTTATATTTGATGCCAATCAGCTAATAACAAAATGTCAAGTGGTATTAGTGGAATTAGTAGCTAATGCTCAGGTTGTGTGTATTTATTGAATTGTCGTCCCCTAATGATTGGACTCATCACCTTTCTGATTGGCTAGGTTACACTGGGAGAGTCCTATTTTGTCCCCAGAGTGGTTACAACTGTCTAACTCTTAGCAGTTTTATTAATAAAAGCAATTCTTTTTGTACATTTTTTCTAAGAACTCAGTTTTTTAATAGGACCGACTAAGAAAATAGTGTTATTTTTGAAGTGAAGCAAATTTGTTCTGTTTTTCTAATGTCAGTAAACAGAGATTTAAAGAATTTTTGTGACTTTTTAGACATTTCCAATGTAAAATATAATTATTCGGTTATGAGCATTAACTATCATATTGCTCAAGTTTGACTCTGTTTTAGTGATTGAGAGCTCAGATTTTTAGGGAAATGACATATAATTTGTTTTCCAAATTAAATTCTTAGGCAGTGGCATAGCTTAACTTGGAAATAATTAATAATTAAATAATTAAAATGCCAAGTATAGGAAAAAGGTAAAATGTCACCCACACTTTCAAATTATGTTTGTTGGAAAAGCCAAATTTAAAATGTTTGGTCCTAACCAGTGATATAGTGAAGGGAGAGAAGCGTTATGGTTGAGGACCTCCTCAGAAGTTTGTCTCAGCATGAATCATTTCTGCTGAGACAATACAAATATTAGTAGATAAATGAATCTTTCTAATCTAGGTTATTACATCCTGAAGTCTGATGTGTTCCCAAATTTGTCAGAATATTTACAAAAGCTGCTGACCTTTTTAATAGAGCAAGGCTAATGATGATCATCTCATCCATTTCAGTTGGGGAATCAGAGGCCCACCCAGGTAATTGTCTTGCTCTCCCTCATACGGTGGCAGAGGAAAGAGTAAACTCCAGGTCTCTTATATTCTTGGCCGGGGCCTCTTTCAGGAGCGCGAACCCCATTTGTAACTCAGGCTGCCACATGTCTGCAGTGCCAGAGCTTTAGAAATGAATAAACCTGTACTGAATTCAGGCATCAATTGAGGGACTGGTTTACCTAATCTATAACATATGGTCTCTCCTAACTATAGATGGCATAATTTCTAATAGAATTTTTCTATAATGAAGACTACATACATGTAGCAATCTCCATCTTCTCCAGAAAACTGAACGAAAGCAAGTAACTAAAAAGGTATGAAAACAAAAACACAAACTTCATTTCTAAGCAACTAGAAAAAAGAATGTGAAGTAACTTGCAAGGTGTGCCAAAATCAGTGTAGTTTCATGCAGGGAACATTGCTCATGAATCAAGAGAGGCAGGGGAGAGGGATGTTAGAGGGAGACATGGAGACAGAAAGAGAGAGAGAGAGAGAGAGAGAGAGAGAACACACCCTGGAGAGGCAATTAGGTTCAGAGACAAAGGAGAGACTGTTAAAAGCAAAATCCCACGGACCTGTTACATTCACAAAAACTGTCTTGCTTTGTGGCCGCTAAAGAGAAGAAAACCCTCGGCAATGTGAAAACCAGTTCGCCTACCCTCACTCCTTTCTATCTATGGATATTACTTGAAAATATTTGGTCCATAACCTCCCAAGTCACTGAATAATGAACAACACAAAGGAACTTTCACAACATCTATAAAAATATAAGAAAAATGAGGAATTAGCAAAATTTATGAATAAACATTTGCCAGAAAATAAGTTACCCTGGGGCAGGTGAAATTTGTGAATAAATATTTCAATACAAACTAAGAACCTTGTAAGCCAGTTCCCTCTTTGAAGTAAAGCCACAAAGAATCAAAGCAAAAACCCAGGAAAAAGATGATGAGGCAATAAAAGAAAATAAAACATGAGCTGGTGAAACTCAGCAAGAAAGAAGAGGAAAAATAAACTATCATGGAATAAGACAAAATCGCAAGAAGGTTAGTCTGACATGTGTTGTAGAAAACACAGTAAGATACATAGAACTGAGAAAAATTAAAATAATTGAAATGTAAATTAAAAAGAGTTTAACAGGATTATAAACGTGTAGATTTAGTATATAGGAAAAGAAGACCCCAAGCAATCATAAGTGTCATCATTGAGAAGAAAATTATAAAACAAAAATTAAGATTTAATTAAACATCTATGTGAAGATACTTAACCCTGCAGGATCCTTCCCAAAACATAAACAGGTATGTAGCATGTTGTGTTACACACAAACTTCTAACAATGAAAACATTCATTGTAGTTTTGTTTTTGAAAAATTATGTTTCACTTTAAAATTGTCTATTTTGCCCACGCTCTCAAATTTATTTTTCTGAGAGTTAAGTAAGTTAGTTTCCCCTATACAATTATTTGAATTTACCCTTGTGTTTTTCACCACTTAGTTCTTGACATATGACTTGTGAGTTTAATACTTTTCAGAGAATCAGCTTTTAGCTTTGCCTAGTAGTTATGTTTATGTATGATAAAGGTTTTATCTCAAATCAATGTGGAAGGGATGGACTGACTATTCAGGCAATGATATTGGAATAGGTGAGTATCTTTGTATATTTCATAACATTCAGCATGAGAAATACAGAACTGATAAAAATGTAAGTATAAAAAAGTGAAACCCATAAAGATAATAGAAAACAAGCAAGGGAAAACTCTATTTAAATTTGGAGTGGATAGGTCTTTTCTGGATGACAAAATTAAACAGCTTTGTAAAAGACTTGTAAATATATCTGCATAAAAGTTAAAACACAGCCTTATACATGGCAAAATGCTATCAGTTAAAAATACAAATAATAAACCAAGGATAATATTTGCAAATCACATCACTGACAAGTGGCCAATCTCTCCAAATATAGAGTTTCTAGAAGTTGGTAAAAAAAAAGATCAATGAACCAAGAGAAAAACAGGCAAAGAAGGAGAATAGAAAGTTTACAGAAGATGATATGGAATGACTCTTACACATATGCAGTGATGCTCAATTTTATTCATTAAAAAATCAGAGTAAAAAAATGACAGAGGTGCCATCTCTCCCTGTAGTACTGGTAAAAATAGAAAAAATCTGGAAACACGAGATGTTGCTGAGGCAGCGGGGAAACATGCATTCATTACTGGTGGGAACGCAGATCAGGGCAGCCGCTGTAGAGGCTGATCTGGCAGCGCATATCAAAATTACACAGGCATTCGCCCTGTCACCCAGGAATTTCACTGCTCAGCAGGCGCCCTGTAGATATCCTCATATACACTTGAAATGACATAGGTACAAGATTATTCACAGCAGCATTATTTGCAATACAGAGAATAGAAACATCTTAATGCCATCAATAAGGGACCGATTACATGAGTTATGGTATCTTATGTTGCTATAACTATATGAAAAAGCTATCCATAAACTGATATAGAAAGATCACTAGTATATATCGTCAGGGGAAAAAAAAGGTGGCAGAGCAGTATACATATACACACAAGGATAAACATACAAATGCATGCATACATGCATACAGGCATGTATATAGTATGCTAGTTTGTTTAGAACAGCACAGAAGTATTAAAATATACAGGGATGTGTAAGTGTGTGTATCTATAATGTGTATAACATTTATATTCATATATTAAAGATACAGAGATAGAAATATTAAAACTGTGGTGATAGGAGGAACTGAGTAAGTGGGGTGTGGGCAGGAATACACAGGGTCTGGCCAAAGTAATGCCTGCTTGAGTATGGCTGCTAGGGTAATATGAGTGTAATAATTTATAGTTTTTAAAAGTATTTTATTTTTTTACTTTTAGAGAGAGGGGAAGGGAAGGAGAAATAGAGGAAGTGAAACATCAATGTGCGACAGATACATCAATTAGTTGGTTGCCTCTCACACACCCCTAGCTGGGGACCTGAACCACAACCCAGGCATGTGCCCTGACTGGGAATCAAACCCGTGACCTTTTGTTGTGCGGGCCAGCACTTAATCCACTGAGCCACACTGGCCAGAGTTAATTTATAGTTTTAATTTGAACATTTTACCTAAAATGCCATATGGGATGCTTGAGTGTAATATTCTTATGTTACAGAATTACATTCTTATGATTTCATAATAAAAGATTTTGTAATAAAAAGGGGTGTTATTTGTGCTGAACCCTGTATTTTACTGAATAACATTTTATATTTTTGGTGTTTGAACCATGTGAATATACTATGTGACCAAAAACATTTTTTAAATCTGTAAAATAGAATTGAAATAGTGCTTTACAGTGAGAATTTTCTGTGCTTTGGGGCACTCTTACAGCCTACAGCACTGGCATCGGGGCAGTGCTTTCCGCGTGGTGTTCTGTGGAACTGCAGTGCTCCGGGTCCACTGAGAAACCTGAGCAATGTGGACCTCTAGACTCTCCTCCGTTTTCGGCACTGGTATATGCTTCTGTGTGAAAGAATGGCACCTCTGATTTAAATAATGGTTGATAATGCTGGACAATACAGAGCACATTATAGGAGAATTTACTGTGCCTCTGATGTACATAGAGACACAAATTAGAAAACCTAAATAAAATGGTTTCTATTGCTATAGAAACATAGAAAATGTTTTTAAAGATCTGCCATGCACAAAGGTACCAGAACATGATGGCTTTTACATCTCTTAGGACACTTGCATCTTAAGTATCAGAAACCCTGTCTTAACAAGCTTGAACAATGCAGAAATTTATTTCATCTAACAGGAGATGCAGCGGTGTCGTGGGCTCCAATATTATTTCCGGCAGTGGCTTAATGGTGTCCCACTTCCGTCTGTCTGCCTGTTTTGCCCCCTCATGTTCAGCTTCATGCCAAAACTAGTCACTCAGACCAGAGATGCCAGCTGTGGTCAGGAAGACATGCTTTCTTATTATGTCCTGCAGAAAAGAGAGCAGCCCAGTCCCTAACCACGGGGACAGCAGCGAGAGCAGTTGCAGTGAAGCAAATCGCTGGCACATGTGTGCTGGGTGGTTACTCTCATCAGGCCAGTAGTGCCACACGAGCCGGGCAACTGTCCTTGAAACTTCACCTCAGTCATCTTTCCACCTTCCTCACAAATGTGTGAAATGGCTAACATGCTTTATTAACTTTTCTCCTGCTTAAATTAATCACAGTGGGCACACAAAAGATAACATAAGCAAAATTAATAGAAAAATTATAGATGGAATCAAATTTTGGAATATATGTAACAGAAGTAATATGTATTATGTGCAATGGGCTTTTACAAATTGGTAAAAACAAATAAAAGAGACAGTGTAATAGAAAAATAGATTTAAAAATGAATGAGTAATTCATAGATGAACATGAAAATGTGCTCATGTTCACTAGCAGTGAGTAAAGCAGAAATTAAAGCAGCCATTCACTTTCACTTTCTACCTAGCTGAGTGTCAAAAGTTAAAATGAATGAGAATAATAATTTTAGATAGGAAGCAAGGAGAAGTGTATTCTCATAAACTTCTGGTGAAATGTGAATTGCTATAGACTTTCTTGGAAAGTCATTTCGACAATATCTCTTAAAATTAAAGCTGCATTCTTTCAGTCTATTGCTGCTCCCACCACGGGTAACTTCTGCCGTGTGGGCTCCAGGACAAAGCCAGGCCCTCAGGGTTCAAGTGTTAGGGCAAAGCAGGGCAGGAAACCCAAGGACACAGCAAATTTAAAATTGAGGGATGTGTTCCCAACACTTCCTCAGTTGGGTTGTCTTCAAACTGATTCAGTAGCACCTTTGTCACAGCCCCCCACACCCTGCTGAGTGCTAATTATCCTGCTTAATTTTAGGAAGGGAATACTTAAGAGAAACTGCCTTCCCTTTCCCTGTCCCCGGGAGTGAGACTTGGGAGCAGTGTGTCATTTGGGGTAGGAAAGGTCCTGGCCTCTACTCCCCTTGGCTTGCCCTCCATCTGCACGTTCTTGGTCACCCTTTCCTTTCCCCAGGTTTATACATTTCGGTCTGAATCCTAAATCTCCAGGATTCTGTTTTTCTTCTGGTTCCTGCCCTGCAGGCTTCTTCTGCACCCGACTCCACCGGGTGGGTGTCTGCGAAGCGTTTCCCAGATGGTTCCAGAATGTCCCAGGGGGCCTTCAAATCCAGTCATACTAGATTTGGCCTCGGGTGTTTAAATGTAGTAAAACCTTTTAAAAATGAGATTCCTTTATATTTCACTCCTCTTTGTCTTCATCTACTCATCATTTTTACCAGCCCATCTTAAAAACAGTTTTGAACTCTAGCAGTATAAATATCTCCTAAAATTATTATTAAAATGCTTACTTCCCAGTAGATTTTCCCCCTCAGTGTGTTACTCCTAGTGACAAACTATCTTTTTTTTTAACATATATTTATCTCTGTTACCAGTCTTCTCATTAAAAAAAAGTGTTATTTCTGCAGAAATACTGAACAGAGCAGGTGCTCACCTATAGGTGGGTGCATTTGAGAAATAGCTTGTGGTTAATGTTACAGGCCCCCTGCCAAGTGTCTTTACTTACAAGAGATTTCAGAGAGATGCACAGTCATATACCTTATTTTCTGGATACAGATAAAGACAGGAGGCCAGGAACTTAGCTGCAGCTCAGTGAGCTGTGCTAGAGTGACTTTTCCAGATGTCTTGGGGCTTTGCAGGTTGGTACTGTCTTTAGGGAACTGCTTGGATTTGATTTAACATTTTCTAAATTGGTTCACCCATCTTTGAGTTGGGAGGATGTATTGCTTTGTGCTCCCTCAGATTAATGTACTGCCAGCCGGTCTGACGCTCCTAGCTCAGAAAATTCATTAGCACGTTGGAAATTCAGAGACCAGGTGTGGCACCAAAAGGTTACTCTATCCTCCTTCCTTCTTCATAGCAACTTCAGAATGAATTATCCTCTAGTCCTTTAGGGTGAGCAAATGAAGGCAATGCACCTTCCCTGAGCTTAAAGTGGGATTCACAAACGGCTAGATTTAGTTAACATGCACAGGCCTTGTGTGTGTTTATGTGTGTTGCTCACCTATCCCACAACTCCAAAACACCTTTAATATGTTTGTACTACGACTTTTTTTGTTTTAAATGTCTACTCTTGTGCTTCGACTCATGAGTGAAGAGCAGCCTGCAGAAGCACTACAGAGGTACAGACTTTGCAGGCCGTTCCAATGTGCACGGAGGAAAGGAAACCCTCATAACTCAAGAAGGAGAAAAGTGGGCTTTGCCTACATGCCCTTGTTTGGAGTGAGTTTATTGTAGCACCTTCATTTGGTTTGGAGTTTCTGGCGGCCGTACTTCTAATTCCCTTTAAGACTGTTACCACTTCCTTCTTGCTGTATTTTAGCACATTTTCCACCTGCAACTGCCTCCTGCTCAAGGCACAGTGGTGAATATCTTAGCCATGGTATTCCATTGTTTCTTGCTTCTGCCCTTGAACTAAACCTTGGTTCACTACAACACAAAGCCCCTGGCTGACTTCAGCTTTCACAAATTCAGATTTATTGCCAAGAAATTGGAATTTCTTTATTTTCTCTCCCTCTTAGTTATTGGCTTCCTCACCTCTTTCAAGCACACTCTCACCCCACCTACCCTCCCAGCCTAACCTTATTGCAGAGATTATCAGGTTTACTTTTTGATTTTACTGCTTTCAATTCAAATTTTGCCCATAAAACCACTTTACTATCACAGAATGAAATATTATTTTCATTACTTTCCTACCCTAAATATGCATAGCAATAACACACTTGTGATGTATAGCAAGTCCTGTATTAAATACATGATAATATATAATAAGAATGTATCATTTTAATGAAGTATTTTATTTCCTCTTTTGTTACTTATTGTAATTTGGTTTAATTTGGCTCTACTAACCTTTTTGCCCACGTGTAACTCCTACCACATATTCTTATGAACACTGAATATTAAAAAAGAAAGAAAGAAAAAAAGAAAGAAAGCCAGTCAGCATCAGTGAAATATCAAGGTGAACAGAAGGTCAGGTTTAAGTTGGTGGGGGGGTAGAGTACAGAGGAATTTAACAGAAAAATTTCATTGAGGAAGTGTGCACAACATACCCCTTTTATACCTTTCATTATTTTATTGTGATCCAATTAACGATGTTAGTTTTTTTCTGAGGCTTTCATTCTTTCATTATTATTAGGTCTGAGCTTTTGTCATAAACCTAGGAAAAGTATCTGGGGAAAGACGTCTCAGCCAGTTCCTATCTGGATAGGAGAGCTGGTTCCTTTCCTTTGCAGCCTAATCATTAATGTGAAAAATGCTCATGTGGCAGAACAACTCCGCAGGCCTGGCTTGTTTAATAGATTCTTAGTAAATTATATTAGCTCTTGAATGCCATCCAGGTCCTTAATGATATTTCTGAAGGTGACAAGCTTCAATAGCTTGGAAAAGTTCATTGCATTCTCTGGTGGTTGTGAGTTCACCCTAATAAAATGATCATTTGTACACAGGCTTTTAGCTGTGGTCGAATTCCTTTCAGATTCTGGGATCTGGGGCTGTACAAATGTGGGTGGGAGAGCAGGACCAAGTTCTTGGCAAGTGCTGAGGCCTGGAGTGCCTGCCGTCCAATGTCAGAGTGGTCAGCAGCACCTGTAGGGTTTGTTAAACATAGTTGCTAAAGATGTCTGTATCCTGATCCCCAGAACCAGTGAATATGCCTGGCAAAGGGGAATCAAGCTGCAGGCAGATTAGATTTTGCTAATCTGTTGATTTTAGAGTAGGAACATTACTCTGGATTATCTGGGCAGGCCCACTATAATCACAAAGATCCTCTAATCTGGAAGAGAGATGGGATGTGAGCAGGACTTAACTCACTGCTGCTGGCCTTGAAGATGGAGGAATAGGCTATGGGCCAAGAGAACCAGGTGGCTTCTTAGCAGTTGGATAAAGGAGGGGAATTGAACTTCCTTAGGTCCCCAGAAAGGAATTCAGCTCAGCTGACACATTGGTTTTAGACCAGTGAGACCTGTTTTGGACTTCTAACCTATAGAACTATAAAATAATGAATCTGTGTTTATGCCAAAACAAAACAAACTTGAAATTAAGAAAGCACATTTTCTGAACATTACCCTCAGAGTTTCCGGTGAGGAGTGGGCCCAAGACTGTGCATTTCTAACAAATTTGCAGGTAAAGGTGATGTCTGAGCTGTCAATCTGCTGCCACATTGTAAGAACCTACAGAAAAAAAAAACAACAAAAAACTTCAGTTAAAGAGGAAGGAATCTCATTGAAGAGCTGTGACTACTAGTTACTTTGCTAATTACAATGTGGAAGAAGAGTGAGCAGCCATCCCTCCCTGAGGTTTACCTGTAGAGCTGAGCCAATAGCACAGAACTTGTCTGCCCTCTTCCAGCTTCACTCTTTCTTTTGTGTGATTTTTAGTTCATTTTTCCTTCCCATTCCGTGGCTTCCTCTTTTTCTTTAATTATTATTTCTGAGTCATACAAACTTGAATTTTAATCCTGACTCCCATGTAACCATTTACTAGCCTCTAGCACTTTATTATAATCCTTTGGACATCAGTTTCCTAATTGGTAAAATAATAACACCCATTTCTTAGGTGATTATGAAGCTAAAAGAACTCTTATGCCTTTAGGCCTGGTACAGTACCAGGTGCATTGTAGGGCATAATAAATATTTGTCACACTGGTTTTTATTGCCTGAAAATATCTTTCTTTCTTTTACTCTTTTTAGTATTCTGTACTTTGCTTCCAAGCTTCTGCTTCTTCCCTTTTATTCATTTTTTCTTGCAAGTTCACTGAACTAAGATGATATTCATCATTATATCCAACACACTCGCTCAGATCTAAGCTAAGCCGCTGTCAGAGTCTACGAGAAGTTCACGAGGAGCAGAATTCTCTTCTCCTTTATGACTTAGGCCTTCAGCTCTCCCAAGATCACCTTGTCAGGCTTTGTAGGTCTTTACATAATTACTCACTGAAGGGTTGCAGCCAACCGCAATGGGAATTATAGTGCAAGGGGGGCAAGCTAAAAGTTCCTGCTCAGTGTGTCGTACCTGGGAGTTCACAGGGAGCAGCCCATGGAATCAAACTAACCCACTTCTCTGGTTCAAGGTTTGTATCTTTTTCTTTAAAGAGTATTCTTTTAACCAAACAATCTTAACCCACCTTCCTGGGGTCCTCACTCTAAACCCTGCAGAAGACTAAAATACTTGGAAGCAATCCTTAAACTACATTCAATTTACCAGATTCAAATCTAGGTTATTTGGACTTTGGAAGAAAGGATCAATGGTGCCTAAAATCTCTTACTACCTTCACCTTCAGAAGAGGGGATGAGTGGGAGTTAAAACTTTGATGAGGGACTGTAGAGGGCCCCTGATTAGAGGTTTCCTAGGGGTCCAGGGTGCCTCCAGCTTGAGATGCAAGAATATTTCTTTAAAATTAAATGCATATGTTCAGATCTCTCGCTAAAACAAACATTCATTCTCTAGGGCAATTCAGTCTAAACTCCTATTGAACAAAGATGGTAAATCAATAGAACCTTGTAACTCTTAAGCAGGGAATAGTGTTCTATTCCCTTGGAACCAAAGGGTCATATTAACATTCTTCTCTGCTTTCTACTCAAATGCCTACTGGAGTAAGACTGGGCTCATTATGATGTCTGTTTCCTTATTTAAGTTAAAGTGCCTGTCCTACCAAGGGCTGGATTGAGTTTTGAAAATGGCCTTTGTTCATATCAGTTTTTATATGGAGATAGAAAGTCAATATTGTGGTAACAACATTTTCCTTTTCCCAAAAAGGTAAACTAAGTTATATTTTTCTATGTTTACCTTCTAACCTTGCCTCTATTCTCAACATTTAGATCAAGTTTATTGAACTATAATTTATATGTGAATATATACATCTAAGTGTGTGTGGGAGCTCTGCCCACAGGCTCCCCACCCCACACCTCTAAGGATGAGAATAAGTCTACCAAGACATAGTCTACTTGGGAAGAAAAGGTGGCTGATCTCTCAAAGGAGAAGGGCCAAGAGGCTTTTTCTCAATGGGCTTTTATTGGGTTCATTTTGCACAAGAATACAGGTAGAGCACATTAATTATTGTCAGGCAATAAGGATCAAACAATACATAACAAAGAACTCTGAAGGCCTATTTTGAGTCAGGGTCAGATAGCTAAAGAGCTATAAAACTTTGAGGAACAAACTCAGTTTTTGCTTGCACCCTTATTTAATTGAGAGCATTCTAACAAAGCAGATTTCACAGGATTTTACATATTCTTTCTTAGGCCTAATTGCCCTAGGGAACCCACCCTTTTCAGCACAGGGTAGTACCCACCACCAGCATTGTTTCAGGCTTAAATCAGGCAGGGGTAGTAAGGCAGCCAAGAGATTAGGAGACTTCTTGCAGACAGAATGAGGACTCAGGCTATGTTATAGCTGAGGGGTAGGGGTCCATTATACCTTTTTGCTATAGCCCCCAAGTTCTTTCTTGGGGCCTCCATGTGACTATGCCTGTCTTAGGTCATTCCCCCCTTGGGGAATCTTACCTGTCATTGGCTAACTGATCAAGCATTGGGGGCCAGTTATGGATGAAATAAAAGGGGCCGAGGCAGTGCCCCTGCCAGGAAGATAAGCTTTGTCTCCTTAGTGGCTTATGGTCCGAAGGTCACTCACTTAGCCTTAGCCATGGGGAGGTTACAGCTCCTGAAACCAGGCAGGGCGATTTCCAACATGTGTATTCTTTGATGAGTTTTGAGGAATGTGTATACCCAGATTACCACCACACACTTGTGACATACATTTTTATTGTTCCAGAAAGTTCTTTTGCATCTCTTTGCAGTCAGTCATTCCACCTCTCTCTTGGCACCAAACAACCATGGATTTTCTTTTACTAGAACTTGTTTTTCCTGTTCTAAAACTTGTCTGACTTCTTTTGGTCAATATATGTCTTAGAAAATTATCTGTGTTGCTGTTTATAATGATAATAGGCAAATAGGCAGATGAAATGATGCACAATCATTAGTCATTGTGAAAATGCATATTAGAACCAGAAATGAGATAGTATTTCATACCCATTAGAGGGACCCAAATTAAAAATATGGAAATTCTAATTTTTCACAAAGGTGTGGAGCAGATTAAACCCTCATACATTCCTAGTGGGATTATAGTTCCTAGTAGGATTATTTTATGATGACTACAATGCCAATGTATGATTATTCTGTAATGTTTCTATCCATTCCCCTGTGGATAAAACACAGGAGCTCTTTTCAGTTTGGAGCTCTTATCAACAAAGCTTCTATGAATGTTCTTGAACTTTTTTTTGTAGACATGTGTTTTATTTTCTCTTGTGTAACTACCTGGGAGTGAAATGGCCAAATCATGTGGTAAGTGTACATTTAACTTTATAAAACTACCAAATTCATTTTCAAAGGGATGGCACCATTTTATAATCCCACTAGGAATGTATGAGGGTTTAATCTGCTTCACACCTTTGTCAACAATTAGAATTTTCATACTTTTAATTTGGGTCTCTCTAATGGATATGAAATGGCATTTCACTTCTGGTTCTAAGGTGCATTTTCATGATGACTAATGATTGTGCACCATTTCATGTGCCTATTTGCCATGTTGTATCTTCTTTTGAGAAATCTCTGTATAAGTCTTTTGTCTATATTTCATTTAGTTGTGTCTTACATAAACATATTTTCTCCCAGGGGGTGTGGCATCCCTTTTTATTTTATTGATTTATCTTGAAGATAAGAAGTCAAATTTTGATAACCAATTTAGTAGACCAACATGTTGATCTTGTTTCCTGTGATCTTGCTACTTTCACTTATTAATTGTAATAAAAATTAGAATTTTAAATGTATTCCTTGGTATTTTCAACAAGATAGCCATGTCATCGGAGAATACAGACACTATTATCTTTTTATTTTAATTTTTTTTATTTGGTTATTTTTCAAGTAGTTTTCTGTCTATGTCTCCCATCCCAGCCCACCCTGCCCCGTGCTCCCCACCTCCCTCCCATTTCCACCTCCCTTAGTTATTGTCCGTGTGTCCTTTATACTTGTTCCTCTAAATCCCTCCCATTTTTTCCCCTTAAATTTCTTCCCCTCTCCCCTCTGGTCGCTGTTCCCTTGTTCTCTATTTTAGTGTCTTTATTTTTATTTTGCTTGCATATTTGTTTTGCTGTTTAGCTTCCTGTTAAAGGTGAGATCATGTGGTATTTGTCTTTCAACACCTGACTTCTTTCACTCAGCATAATGCTTTCTCCAGTTCCATCCATGTTGTTGCACAGGGTAGCAGCTTTTTCTTTCTGCTGCATAGAATTCTATTGTGTATATGTACCACAATTTTTTGATCCATTCATTTACTTTTCAAAATCTTTGTTTTATTTTTTTCTTATCTCATTGCATTGGGTAGATCTTCAGTACAATCTTAAATAGAAACAACAAGAGTAGAAACAACAAGATTCTTGCCTTTTTCGTTCTTTTAGTGTTCAGTATTGGACTATTAAATATGATTAGCTCTAAAATTTTTTTTAATGTATGCCTTTTATTAAGATGATTCCTTTTTATTTCTGATTTGTTGAGTTTTTATTATAAATATCTGTTTAAATTTTGTTCCATGCTTTTTCTGAAAGTGATGAGTTGTTCATTTAACTATTCTCCTTTGTTCTGTTATTATGATGAACTACACTGATTGATTTCTGAATGTTTGAATAACTTTGCATTCATGGGATTAAACTGACTTAATCATGAGGTATTATCTTTGATATATCTTGCTAAATTCTATTTATTAACATTTTCTTGAAAAATTTTGCACATATATTCATGATGAATACTGGCCTGTAATATTATTTTCTTGTAATATCTTTGTCTGATTTTGTTATCAGGGTTATGCTACCTATAGCAAATGAATTGAGAAGCATTTATCTCTTCTCTTATTTCTGAAAGACTTTGTATAAAATTGGTATTATTTCCTTCTTAAAGTGTGAAAAAATTATTAGTAAAATTGCCTAGCTCTGGAATTTAATTTATTAGAAAAATTTTTTATTATGAATTCAATATCCTTAGTAAATATATGAGTATTTGACATTCTATTTATTTTGAGTTTGCTTTAGTAAATAGTAGTTTTCAAAGAATTTGTTCATTCTGTTTGTTATCGAATTTATTGGCATAAAGTTTATTTCATTTATTTCTTATCCTTTTAGTATAATTAGTATCTATAATGGCTTTTCATGACTGATTATGAAAATTTGTTTTCTCCTTTTTTCTTGATTAGTATTTTAAAGTTTTTATCAGTCTCCTTAACATTTTCAAAGACTGAACTTTATCCTTTTTATTTCCTCTGTATATTTTTACTTAATTGAGCCCTGTTTTATATTTATTATGTTCTTCCTTCTAATTATTTTTGCTTTAATTTCCTTTTATTTTTCTAGCTTCCTAAGATGTAAATGTAAACCATTTGTTTTAAATTTTATATTTCTGAGTATTTTAACACTATAAATATTCTCTTGTACAGTGCTTTAGCTTTATCCCACAAATTTTAAGGTACTATGTTATTATTATTTTGTATAAAATATTTTCTACTTCTGTGATCATTTTTTCTTTGATCCATGGCTTATTTGGGGGTCTGTTATCTAATTTCAAGATATTTTGGAAATTACTATATATACCTTATTGTTCAACACTTCACTGTCCATAAGTGTCCGTTATCCTAACAGAATAATTCCACATACTTGACCCTTTCTTTGTGCTTGTTGTCATATCTTTTATTTTTACATGCATTATTCATTATAACTAAAAATATTACTTTTGCTTTAAACAATCTTTTAAGGAAATTTCAGAATAAAAGAAGCACAATTAAAAAAATTTATTCACAATTTATTTAGCTTTTGTTTTTGTTTTTCATTAGTTTGCATAGGTCCAAATTTTCTTCTGGCATTTATTCCCTTAAGCTAGAAGAATATATATGCATATGTATTTTTTGTAGTGCGGATGTGCTGGAAAAAAATGAAGTCTATTTTTACTCAGTGCGATATTCTGGGTTGACACATTCATTCATAGTTATAAATAAATGGTAGTCCATGTACCACATTTTTATCTATGTTGTCTGGTGACACCCATTTTTCAATTATTGAAATAGAAAATGCATTTTCTGGAAGAATAAAAAGATTCACACAACCAATTGAAATGGTTTAGTAAGCAAAATATAAATGAGGAGGCTTATTCTTGGATAAAGTAAGTCACAAACCATAGTGTTAGTTGGCCATAATAAAAACTCCAAGATTGTATAAAACTGAATATGAGAGAAAAATAGCCCAAGATCTGTGTTTTTTTCTTGGGAGTGCTAGAGCAAATGAGGAAGCTTTTGGCTTTTTGGGGGGGAGCACTGTGCTCTCTCTAGTGTTTTTCCACCAGTAACATTTGATAGCTAGCTGAATAGTAAGGACTTTCTTATCCGAGATAAAGAGAGTAGTCAAAAATCCATAAAATATATAGCATCATTTTAAGGGCTACTGTAGGAAAATTAATTTTGTTAGTCTACAGTGATAAAGGCTCTATTGTATTGTTGATTAGAAGGAATTGTGATTGCATTTGTTTTTAGGCCATAACTAACAAATACAACTTCAAATTTAATTGCACTGAATAATTTCATTCTGTGATTGGGTAGTAATCTTATCCTTTTTTCCTTTGGATCATCCATGGTGATACATTCTCTCATGGTCCTAATGACCTCTTTGCCTTGTAGCAACTGTTTTTTTTCTCTTTTGGCTAGGTAACTGAGTAGCAGAACTCTTTGAGGTTCTTCTAAATAATGAATGCCATCTAATCCACAATTTATACAATTGATTACTTTACTAAACAAACTAGGTTTGTTAACTTTTTCTTTAAAAAGTGTATGAGGCACTCTGCTAGGTGGGAGATTCAAAGATTATGGTAAACTAGACCAGACTTTTACTTCCTTACCTTAATGTCTAGTAGGGGAATTACACAATTTTTATGGCATTTTCTCTACAATAATGTCATAATTTCAGTGGCAAAACTTGAACAATTGTGGTGCACATGTCTGGGGTCAGCTGGTGGTTTGGCTAGGTGAGCAGGTTGATCTTGGCTGGGTGATCCACTGACCATCAGCTGATTCAGGCTGGACTTAGGAATTTTGTAGCAACTTGTCTCTGCTACACGTTTCTCATTATTTAGCCAGCAGTCTAGCCTGGGCTTATTCTTCTGCTTACAATGAAGACACAAAACAATAAGCCTCAATTAGTAAACTTCTTAGTTGCTGCTTAGGTAACATCTGATATTTGCTAATATTTCATTGGCCAAAGTAAGTCAAATGATTGAGTCCCATGAAAGGGATATGGCAGATCTCCCTACACATGAAGTTAAGGTACGAAAGTTATTTGGCTAAATGTAAGGATACATGGAGGATGGAAACCATCAACACAATTTATCAGTCTTCTCTTATGACCACAAGTATTCTCAGCTCATCCAAATGCAAAATAATCTCATCCTGCCTCAGATCCCTCAAAAGAATTCAATCAAGGCAATTGGCTCAAAGTCTAGGATATCGTAACCTCTATCAGGTCCATATGTGGCTTCTCTTGATTCAGAAATCTTTGAACTAAAGAAGATAAGCTACCTACCACCACACATCTACCACCAGACACCCAGTATATAATAATAAAACATGAAAAAGGTCATCAAAATATGCCTCATATTGGAAAAAGAGAAGACCATGAAGCACCTAACAATTACTAAATTTCATTGGTCAAATATTGCCTGGCCTTTCTGTTCTGAGATAGAGATTATTCCTTAGATAGGCTCCAATCCTGCTTCCCAACCTGGGCTTCTCAGTTGATTGTTCTCCTGAGTTCTTGTCTTTGCTTTCTGGATCATCTTTTTTTTTTTTTTCCTCCCATTACCCCTTTTGGCTATTTCTGAAGAGGGCATTAGAGAATATATCCTTCGAGCAACTTTTTTCAACTATCTTTCTGCCTGTAGGAATTGAGAGCCCAGAGGCCTTTTAAACATTATAGAACAGCCAGTTATGACTATTTTGAGTATGGCAGGTTTGTTTTGGGTCTTAAGACTCCTACAAGCCCTTTTGGCCAGTTGAAAAGATTAAACACTACCTTAAACATTTCAGAGATCTTAAGAAAAGTCTTAAAGTCGCTTACAAGACTTCATACGAAAATTATAAAATATTATCGAGGAGCACAAAATAATAAAACCTGGATATATAGAGGTATACCATATTCATGGATGAAGCTATTTCATATGTAGCATTAATAGATATCAATGCTACACAAATTATTCTATAGAGTGTAATTCCAAGCAAAATCCCCAAGGAATGTTTGCACCAAAGTTATGAAAGAAATTTTAAGATTCATATGAAAGGGTAAATGTTTAATAATGCATAAAATAATTTTGAAAACAAACAATAATGAAGAGTAACTTGCCTTATCAGATATTAAGACATTATTTTAAAACTATAGTAATAAATGCAACATGGTATTGGTATAAGAATAAGTTATTGAAACTCACTTTTATATATGTATGAGATTTTGTTGTACATAAGAAATACATGGGAGTGGAAAACTTGAGTCATTTTTGTAATCGATCTACCATAATAATCATTCAAAGCAATTACTTTTCTTCCATGTATCATGCATCTCATTTTTCTTCAGACGTTCTAGTAGATGGATTGGATTAAAATTGCCTCTGAAGCTTACATCTCTCACCACCAGAAAACATGAAGAATATAATTTTCTCCAGGTCCATGTCTTTGTGCTACATAATAATAAGGAAGGTCCCAAGAGTTTTTATCAGAGTTAAGCTTTAATACATTCAGAAATACTTATATAAAGTATTTAAAAGCTTAGTTATTAAAATAATTTTACGCTATAGTTTTAGAAATTTTCAACAATACATATTTTGTTAATTTAAGTTTTTGTTTCACTCCTGTGGACTGAAGATGGCAAATATTGACTGAAACAAGGAAACAATTAAAGTGAATTTTAAAAAATTCACAAAACTCAACAAATACAGAAGAAATTTAAATAATTAAACTTTTAGATGGTTTTAAAATAAGAGAGCAGGATTTTTATTTATTAAGCCTGAAACTGGACTGAGATTGTGATAACTTGCGTTTCACTGAACAGGACCCAACCCACTGGCAAGTTTACCTCTCTAGAGCAGAGTCAGGAGCCATGAAGTGCATAAAAAAGTGTTATGGACAATCAAAATGGATGACTCAAAATATGCTAACTATTTACAACACAGTTACTTGAGCTCTTCTGTGGAGCTTATTTACCTTTACTTTATAAACATCTTTAGAAAGTCAGATTGTATGGTCTCCAAGATCACATAGGTTAAAAGAAGAAAGGTGGAAGGCCAGGAGAAGGACTGCTATAAGCAGCCATACTCCTGACAGTAAGAGGTGGTAATTGACAGGCTGAAAGTGAGAGGAAATAGCAAAACTCTGAGAAGTGTATATGCATACAGGCACAGTTATATTATAGAGGTCTTAAGCTACTCAATTTAAAGCCACATAATTCTGTATTCACGAAGAGTCCTGAAAACATCACTTTATTTACAATGTGGTGTGTTTATAACTAAAGTTTTAAATTTTATTTTAAAAGGGAAATAATCAAAGTTAACATATTTGAGAGCTTGAATAGCCATCCTAAATGTCACTAATGACTTATTTCCCTAAATATTTTCACACAGCCACTCACTCCTTACATTGTCTACTTCATAAATTTCACAACAATGAAACTTACTGGTACCCCAATGAGGAATGGCATTCAGTAAATACTTGTTGAATTGAACTCCTTACACATATTAAATGCCTCTCTCTCATCATCCTCCCTTTCATAAACTGTACTTTCACACGCACATAGAATATTTACAAAAAATAAATTTAACTGTTGCTGGTTATTGGCTGTGACAAAGCTTTGAGATTGCCAAAGTTTTAAAAACAAACTTGTATTTACTACTAAGAAATCAGTGAAAGTACATTTGATTATTGTATATACATTTGTATACTTGTATGTGTATATATAAATGTTAAAGTGTTGCTATTTACATGTATTAATATCTGTGAGAGTACAAGTCTGCCAGATATTCCTAAGTATAGGATTTTCTCATGTGCTGTCCTCTCCAACTGGATTTCCTTAAATTAGTTGTAAATAAGAAAAATAAATTTTGTTAAATGTCCATGTCCTGGAGGAATGCACCCTCTTTTTCATGACCAGAAATCTATATTTTAATAAGCAGGTTAACAATATTTTTTATGAATATGTAGAAGTTAATTAAGTTAATATAGAATATATTAAAATAAATTAAAAAAACAGAAATGATAATTGAGGTCAAAGTGGAAGACTTGCTGGTCTGGCAGGAATCTTGCTTTGACCACACTGAGTTTCCTATAATAGCAAAAGTGTAGTTTTATTCCTTCCAGGTAAACAAAATTTCTTAAATCCATTATGAGTCGCCTCTAGGTTTCCTGTAAGAATTAGATTTTTTCCTGGAGAGAATATAGTCAGGTTTACTCATTCAAACTGTCACAATTCCCTGGATTTGGCTCTTTCCTAAAGTATATATCCAAATATATATACATCAAGAGAAGAAACATGTGACATCCAAATATTTAAAGGACATACTTATATATAATATGCAAACCAGAGGGCTGTATAGCCCTGTTTTATTAAAAAAGTCACTGTGTCTGGGAAACAGTCTTTTAGCTACTTCATGGTATAAATATATAGATATGTAATTTTGAATATATATACATACATATATACATATATATACATATATACATATATATTTGTATATACATGTATATACAAATTTGTATATACATGTATATACATGTATACATATATATGTATATACATATATACATACATATATATATATTTCCCCTTATCAAAGAAGCTGTGGACAAGGTGCATCAAAGTGCAATTTACAAAGAACCAATTACCAAGTACAATTTGCTAGTTAAACACTAGAGAATTTTATTTTATTAGTGAACCTCCAGATCTAGAGCAATTCTATTAGCTAATGAGTTTTTACAATCTCATGAGATTCTATGAACTCAGAAAAAAATGAATACTATAATAATCCAGTTTAAAGAATTGTTTTCAAGTATTGTTGGAGTAAAGTTACAATTAACAACAATTTGTTATATATATTTCTGATTTTGGTCCATATCTTGAAGGAAAATAGATATAATTATCATTTCCATTGTTCCCACCAATTTTTCAATTTATACTTCTGTCTCTTTATGTTTCTTCATCTTTCCCTACATACCCATGTGTGTACAAGTACACAAACACACACATGCACACCCCCCTAGAGATGAGGTGTAATTTAGAAATCTGAATCTCATTTTAGCTGTGGAGAACTTTACATTTTCTTTTTTTCTGATACCCAAAGTCATATAATTTGTCACATCTTGGAATGACCATTAAATTGCAGTGGGTTCTTTATTAAAATTATTGCAAAGTGTGCTTAATGTGCTTTTGATAAGGCCTAATAAATTTGATTTCCCCATCTTTAAGCATTACTAAAATGTTTCTAGTTACTCACTGTGGACCAGTATATATAGTGTTTTGGAAGTGGACTTGGCAAAATTTAATTTGTAATTGGCTGCAATTGAAGTTACTTCATAATTTCTGTGGAACAAAGAACAATTACATAATTTAACAAATCAGAGTTTAAATTCTAAACTCTCTTTCTCCTATAACTTAGTCAAAATATTGCCTCAACTTCCTTCCACAAAAAAGTTTAGCAATGAAACGTTGAGGACCTAGATAGTTTCTTTGGTTTACACAGGAGGCTGATAAATTTGTGTTTATCGCTAGAGAAGGAAAATGCACAGGATAAAAGTTTGTTGTTTCTCAGATCACCATTTCCCCTTTTGACTCCACAACAGGTTTTGACCCTAGAAAGTCATTCAATGAGAAAGCAGCCAGATGGATTTGTTAGAGCACTAGTACTTGCTGTAATTCAAAAAACCAAAATGTTTGAACAATGGGAGATGATTATAGAGCAGTCATTTTTACTGTTTTGGTTGTTATTTAAGATATCACTAAGCACATTTTAGAAATCAGTTGATTTTGATGTGATGGATGCACACGTCTTCTCTGTTTCCTCCCCTCATGTCAAACTTCCCATTTTTCACACCCTCTTTCTGAACATTTCATACATGTGATACTGGCATTTTCATCTTTAAGCTATTACTTAAGTAATATGTTTTCTCACATTTATGTGTTTTGATGCTGTATATTCATATTTGATAGTATTTATTAATTATAGTCAATGCTTCTAGACTTTGTGAGCTACATTGCTGCCTTGTGGTTATGTATGATAGGGGTCTCCTTAGGACTATGTTCATTACAGTCTTAACTTTGATAAAGTTCCTTTGTAAACTGCCCTGATCTGCTCTACCATCTTCCATGGAATTATGATGTTTATTAATGAAATGACATGTGTGAAGGGGGCCATGGGAGTAAAAGTAATGATATCAAAAGGACCCGGTCTGGAAGAGGGCATGGAGGGCTAAGTGGTGGTTGGTAACCACAGCTTCTCCTTTTCACTTGGTCAGTGGCTGGAGAACTATTCACTTTCCTTCACTGTACTTAGCCAGGGTTTGTACGTGATGGGTCAGACTGGGGAGGAAGTATTCGCTTCTTCCTAGACTCACTCTTTGTGACCTCCCATTGCTCATGAAGATTTCATATCTGGTTCCTCACAGAGGAGCATTTGGGTAATTGCGTTGCAGACTAAGTCAACTCAGGCAGGACTGGGAGATAAAGTTTGTCTTTAGCATTCTTGCATTTGTTCTTTGGTGTGCTCCTTTCCAACATTCTGCTTCTTGGGTACTACAAACACCCCTGGAATGCTTTGTTCACGTTTTTCTGACACAGATAAAACTCTGTTACTTTGAACTTTCTCTTCTTTTTACCAAAGTTCATTAGCTGTTTGTGCTATATTTAAGGCTGTGTATGGAAATAGTGTTTTGACCTATATACAAATACTGGGTTAAATAGAGTTAAATATGGGTGGTTTTGTGTATTTTAAAGATACTATTTGGTAAAGCTGTCAACACACTAAAATTACACTGGGGATATCTGAAGAGGGTAAAACATGAAGCTTTTCCTTAAGTTACGTGACTACAAATCTCTTTTTCTTTCTAGAAGCTCTATTCACATTTTGCCGGATTTAGAACAACATGCAAATTCTTAGCCTTAGCCTGAAAATTCCTTTTGATCCTGATGCAGGGAAACCCTTTTTTTATACTTCATGCAACTGAACTACCTGAGCTCTTCCCTCACTAAGCTTCAAACACTTACATCTTTGCATGTCCCTTTTTTCTGTTGTATTCCCTCGGAAGCCCCCTCCTAGTGCACGCCAGACCAAATCCTGCATACACTTTGGAGTTTATTTCATGTGCAATATCTCCCCAGTAGCTTCCCCTAATCCCCCTGGCTGGAAGCGATCTCTCCTGCTTTTTAAAATAAATATTATTATCTTTTAGGGCAGCAGTCACCTTTTCACAAGTTGCAGAAACATGTTCATTCAGTTTGCAATATATAATATACCAGTGAAATAAAACACCATGAGAAAAAGCAAAAATCCCCCATTAGATCTATTACTAGGATTAAACACTAGTAAATTATGCTGTGTCTTTCTATTATTTTATAGCCGTACACATATTTTTATAGTTTTTTTAAAAGATTACTTCCTATATTCTATTTCATGACTACTTTTCTGATTTAACAATAAGTTGTGAGCATTTCCTTTTTTCTTTTTTTTAAAAATTTTATTGATTATGCCATTACATTTGTTCTATTCCCCCTCCACCCTGCATGCCCCTCCCCCACCACTCCCCCCTTTAGTTCATGAACACGTGTCTCAAGTTCTTTAGATTCTGTATTTCCCCTACTATTCTTACCCTCCCCCTATCTATTTTCTATCTACTGTCTATGCTACTTATTTTCTGTACCTTCTCCCCCCTTCTCCTTCTCCCACTCCCCTGTTGCTAATCCTCCACATGATCTTCATTTCTATGATTCACTCCTGATCCAGTTGTCCTCTGAATTTGCTTTTGTTTTAGGTGTGGTTGTTAATAACTGTGAGTTTGCTCACAGTGAGTTCAACTTTTTTATCTTCTTTTTCTTAGGTAACTCCCTTTAACATTTCATATAATAAGGGCTTGGTGATGATGAACTTCTTGAATTTGGTCTTATCTGAGAAGCACTTTATCTGTCCTTCCATTCTAAATGAAAATTTTGCTGGATAGAGCAATCTTGGTTGTAGGTCTTTGGTGTTCATGACTTGGAATACCTCTTTCCAGCCCCTTCTTGCCTGTAAGGTCTCTTTTGAGAAATCAGCTGACAGCCTGATGGGCACTCCTTTGTAGGTGACTGTCCCCTTATCTCTTGCTGCTTCTAGGATTCTCTCCTTCATTTTAATCTTGGCTAATGTAATAATGATGTGCCTTGGTGCGTTTCTTCTTGGGTCCAACTTCTTTGGGACTCTCTGAGCTTCCTGGATTTTCTGGAAGTCTATTTCCTTTGCCAGATTGGGGAAATCCTCCTTTATTATCTGTTCAAATAAGGTTTCCACTGGTGGCTGTTCCTTTCCCCCTTCTGGTACCCCTATAATTCGAATGTTGGAATGTTTAAAGATGTCCTGGAGGTTCCTAAACCTCTCCTCATTTTTTTGAATTCTTGTTTCTTCATTCTTTTCTGTTTGGCCAATATTTGCTTTCTTCTGGTCCACTCCATTGATTTAAGTCCCAGACTCCTTTCCATTACTATCTGTATCCTTTGCATTACCATTCATTTCAATTAGTTTAGCTTTCATATGTTTCTCTAATTTGTGACTAAAATCAACCAGTTCTGTGAGCATCCTGATAACCAGTGTTTTGAACTGTGCATCTGAAAGTTTGGCTATTTCCTCATCACTTAGATTTATTGGCTCAGGGGCTCTGAGTTTTTCTCGAGCCATTTTTGGTCTATTTGCGCCGGTAAGTAAGGGGGGCAAAGCCTTAGTTGTTCACCAGGGCGGGGCCACCCAGGTCGCTGGTTTGTGACGCTGCGTGTGGGGGCGGGGTCAGAGAGGGAGCAATGGCGGTCCTCTCCGTTAGCCCAGTCCGTCCCCTTTCACCACTGCCCCAGCCTGTTCATCCAAGCAGAATTGTGGGAACCTGCTGCCCGCGCCCTGTGGTCTCAATAGTGGCCTCTTCACTGGTTTATCTGCACGCAAATGCGCGAACTACCGCAGACACAGCCAGCCGCTCCTCTTCCCTGTGTGCACCCGTAGTGAGCCTGCGATCTGATCCGCGCCTTCAGCTGCTTGCGCGCCACCAGGTCAGGGATCTTTTTGGTCAACGGGCTTCGCTGCTGGCTTACCCGTTTAGCCGAGCATTTCGTCCTTTATTTATTTATTTTTTTTCGGACTCCGTATTGTCGATTTTCTGTGTGGTCTGGTTGTAATTATCGTTGTTAAAAATAGTTGTTCTTAGATTTGGTTGTGCACGGAAGTGAGGTGGGTCCACCTACACCTCCATCTTGGCGGAAGTCCCATTTTCTTAAAATATTCTTCCATAGCATAACTTTACTCCTTGTATATAGTTTTATTGTTACAACGATAACTATTAATTATATGATGAATAGATACTATATGGTAGATTCTGTACTACATATTATGTCTAAATGGTATAATTCAATTCCCCCAATTGGTTTTTTATAATATAGGTGTTATTCGCATTTTACAGAGGAGGAAGTAGTTGTTAGAAAAGTTAAATGTCTTGCCCAAGATTGAACAACTACTCAAGAGTGGAGTCTGATTCTGAGTCTACTACTTGTGGCTTCAAAGCCTTGCTCTTAACTTCACTTTGACTGTATTTGTTTTATCTAGAAATTAATTTAAAATTTTTTTCTATTCTTGAACACTTAGATTATACCCAACTTTTTTACTGATGCTATTTAAAAGGAAACAAGATTGCAATTAATATTCTGATAGGAAAATTGTTATGCACATCTATGATTATTTCATTTGAATAAATTCCTAGAAGTAAAATTGTGTAGTTCTGAATATTTCATGACTATTGATACCTAATTAAAATTTGCCTTCTAAATGGATTTTGGCAATTCTCCTAACGACTAACATAGGGCTGGGGAAGTAGTAGGAAATGATGCAACAACACACCAGAGCTTGCCTTAACTCTGGTGGTGGGGATTTCAGGGGAAAGGAAATTGGTGGGCTGACATTTCCTAGCCGTTAAAGGGCTCAAAATCCTGCTCTGATCTCATAGCTCTTGACTCTGTTTATACAAAGATCCTTCCCACATTCCTTGTCTTGCTGATCAAGCAATTTGAAGATGGAAGCCTAATTCAGGGTAGTGGTTTTTAAAAGGAAGTCGTTAAACTTGAACAATGATAATGTTTCCTAATAAATACATCTTGTACTAGCAATGAAGTCTTTACACAGAGGGCCTTCATTGAATGCTTCCACTACTAAATTTCTGTGCACAGTAAGCAGAGGCAGGTAGTAATTTTCATAACAGTTACTCTATAGCACTGTCAGGTCACCGAAGTGAAAATTATCAGGATTAAAGTAAATGAATGCTTGATTGAGCTTCAGGGTCTGCCTTCTTTTACATTTCTAGGTTAGAGGTCATTGTGAAAGCCAAGGGTAGCTTCTGCCCTAACATTCTTCAAAGAGCAGCTTCATGAAAACCAGGGTTATAAGAAGTGGATGGGACTATGGACTCACCTTTAAACCTCTTTTCTAGTAATACACAATCTGCGAGATCCTTTTTGGGATTTAAGAAATCACTTACTGTTTTAGACCTAGCTTAGGTGGCTCACTTGGTTGGGGTATCCTCTTACACCCCAAAAAGTTGTGAATTCGATTCCTGGTCAGGGCACAGGCCTGAGTTGTGGGTTTGATCTCTGGTTGGGGAACCTATGAGAAGCAGCCAATCAATGTCTCTCGCTCACATTAGTGTTTCTCTTTCTCTCTCTCTCTCTCTCTCTCTCTCTCTCTCTCTCTCTTCCCACCCCCTGCACACACACCTCTTTCTAAATATCAATAAAAAATGTCTTTGGGTGAGGATTCAAAAAAGGAAATCACTTACCTTTTTCTATGTATTTTGGAACCGTATATTTCAAATAACTCCTTAAAGGTTTATTTAATATATAACAAATATACAGATAGATTTAAACTTTATCCTGTTTAACAAATAATACATATATTTAATTTATATACATTAATAGTGTATGGAAAAGATACCTTTTTTCACAAATTAGAATTTGGGGTTGGTGAGCATATCTTCCAGGGTAGAATATACAGTAAATAAACACTCAAGTTTCAATGTACTTACTGTTTAGGCAAAAACAGGCCTGCAGAAGGCTCTGCTAATTCTAAATTCTTAGAATTCATCACTTTTCCAATCTTAGATAGATAATACAACATATATCATCCAACAGCTCCAGGGAAATATGGTGAAGCACCTGATTATATTGTTATTTCTGCATTGAAAGATAGAATCACAAAAATAGATAATCAGAAATGAGTAAAAGAGCTTATGGAATTAAAATGACAATAAAAAGTTTGACCTTGGAAGAAAGAATTAGAGTTACTTGTAGATCAACCTCATTTTAAAAAATTGAACTAAGAAGGACACTGTTCCCATAGCTGAACTAAAGGCACACACACAAAAAACACGCACCTGTTTAAATGGCAGTGATTTCCAGCAGATTTCATGTCATTGAAGACTGGAGACTGGAGAGCTCAGGGATGTGCTCTATAGTTTTCAGCACCTATTACCCCCAGCACCAAGAAAGTGAGTTTGCTTTTTACAAGTGAGGCACGTTGGCTTTTACAAACCACCAGGTTCAACTGAGAGAATTGCTGGCCTGGATCAGGGAGCCTACTTCACCCATGCCATGTTGTTGGCCAAAATGGTTGTTCCTTCTGTCCCAGTGGCCTCTTGGCGGCCTGATGGGTGGATGGTGTGTACTCACCAACATCTGCTCTGGCATCTGCTCACCTAGGCAGAACCTGAAGTTAAAATGCCTCTCCTGGGCATTGTTCTTTATGTGCCCCTAGAGGTCAGAGAAACCGCTCACAGCTGTAATTGGGAGCTGATGAGGTTATACACTAGGTCTGTGCCCTTAGTTAGAGGCCTAATGTCCTGTAAAGGGTGAAAAGGATAATTCTGTTAACCTATTTCTAGGCATGGCAAAATATTCTAAGTTTGTAATCCATTTTTTCTAAATGCATACACACACAGAGACAACTCATAAATAAAATGAGAAAGTTATGCCAATGGGGGTTAAATTGCAAGACTTTACAAACACTTTTTTTGAAGCTATAGATAAAATCAGTACCTCTTTTTCTAACATGGTGAGAATTACCAGGCAAAAATGGGAGTGAAAGGTAAACTATCTCATGGGTGCTATAAAAATTACTTTTTTTATTTGGAAGAATGAGCTATGTTGATGCCAAGAATTCATTTTAGGAAGCAATTAAACGTGCTTCTCTCGAGGAGAAGAGGAAAAACATGCTAAATAATAATAATAATTATTATTAATGTTCAGACTCTAAGGGCTTATTAAATGTCAGGCCCAGAGCTTGTACAGAAATTAAACTTAGTCTCACTGAATTGAAACTGATATAATTATCATGTGTTATTTATGTGCCAAAATCCCAGCTTTCCCTAGAATTAATACTCTCCAAAGAAATGGGTGACATTGGGGCGGTAAGGTAAACATATTGTTGGCATGCTTTAATGTGCACTTTCACTTGATCACCAATAGGTATTTCACATATAAAATACAACATGTAAGGCATATTCTAAAAGAATAGATACTGATTGCAGTAGCCACATGAAATCTATTTACAGATTGTTCTCAATGTGTGGCTAGATATTTGTGATACAATAAACCTGAACCCAGTGGGTCTGACGTGGGGAATAGTAAAACATATACCTAAAAGCATAAGAAAACAGGACAAAATTATGTGGTGCAAGTCACAGAAATGAAATCTTAGAAGGTACAATTCACACAATTTCAAATTCTTAGCTTCCTTTTTAAGCTTTCATTGGGTGTATAAGTCATAGAAATAAGTAAACATAAAGAACTTAAATTTTGATTATTTAAAAATATATTTTATTGATTATGCTGTTACGGTTGTCCCATTCCCCCCTTCATTCCCCTCCACCCTGCACACCTCCTCCCACCCACATTCCCCCTCTTCAATTGATGTCCATGTGTCATAAGTTCTTTAGCTTCTATAATTCTCACACTACTCTTGCCTTCCCTGTCTATTTTCTCCCCACCATCTATGCTACTTATTCTCTGTACCTTCTCCCCCCTTCTTCTTCTCCCACTCTCCCGTTGCTAACCCTCCATGTGATGTCCATTTCTGTGATTCCACTCCTGATCTAGCTGTCCTCTTAGTTTTAGGTGTGGTTGTTAATAACTGAGTTTGCTGTCCTTTCACTGTTTATATTTTTTATCTTCTTTTTCTTAGATAAGTCCCTTTAACATTTCATATAATAAGGGCTTGCTGATGATGAACTCCTTGAACTTGACCTTATCTGAGAAGCACTTTACCTGCCCTTCCATTCTAAATGAAAGCTTTGTTGGATAAAGCAATCTTGGATGTAGGCCCTTGCCTTTCATGACTTGAATACTTCTTTCCAGCCCCTTCTTGCCTGTAAGCTCTCTTTTGAGAAATCAGCTGACAGTCTGATGGGAACTCCTTTGTAGATGACTGTCCCCTTAGCTCTTGCTGCTTCTAGGATTCTCTCCTTCATTTTAATCTTGGCCAATATAATGATGATGTGCCTTGGTGTGTTCCTCCTTGGGTCCACCTTTTTTGGGATTCTCTGAACTTCCTAGATTTCCTGGAAGTGTATTTCCTTAGCCAGATTGGGGAAGTTCTCTCTTATTATTTGTTCAAATAAGTTTTCCACTGGTGGCTGTTCCTCTTCCCCTTATGGTACCCTTATAATTCAGATGTAGGAACGTTTAAAGATGTCCTCCAGGTTCCTAAGCCTCTCCTTATTTTTTTTGAATTCTTGTTACTTCATTATTTTCTGTTTGATTGTTTCTTTCTTCCTTCTGATCCACTCCATTGATTTGAGTCCCAGTTTCCTTCCCATCACTATTGGTTCCCTTTGCATTTTCCTTCATTTCACTTAGGGTAGCCTTCATTTATTCATTTAATTTGTGACCAAAGTCAACCAATTCTGTGAGCATCCTGATCACCAGTCTTTTGAACTATGCATCTGATAGGTTGGCTGTCTCTTGGTCATTTTGATGTATTGGCTTTGGGGCTTTGATCTGTTCTTCATTTTTTTTTTGTTTGGTCCCGCCTGTTACAATAGTGAGGGGCAGAGACTTAGGTGTTCACCAGGGCAGGGTGCACCCCCCCCCATCGCTGGGTGTGACACTATATGATGTGGGGGCGGGGTCAGAGGGGGAACAATGGTGCATTCTCTGCTCTCTCTCGGATCTCAGTCCCTTCTGCCACTTCCTCCAAACAAACTGGGCTCTTGTGGTGCTGATTCTCATGTGGGTGGGCTTGTGTATGTTCTAGGACCCTGTGGGTCTCTCCAGAGAACTCTCCCGTGAGGCTGAGAGTCTCTCCCAGCACCTCAACCCCCACAAGTGTTTTCAATAGGTGCTATTTTAGGCATTATTTCCTGGCACTGGGTCCCTGGGTTGTGCAGTCTTTCTTGCTCCCTGTTTTCTCCTGGTTTATCTGCCCATGAATGTGTGACTGCAGTCAGCCAGCCGCCTTGCATGCCTCACTGGTCTGCTTTTTGCCACCCTGCTTTTTGTGCGCCCTGGGTCTGCCCACCACTGCCCACCACTGCTTTTCCCTACTGTGACCCCTCTCTACTGGCTGCTGACTCTGCTTCTCTTACCAGTCTGGATGGATGAATGGTTGTCAGACTTTTGTATAGTTCAATTTTCTGTCAGTTCTGGTTGTGCCTTTTTTTGTTTTTAAATTTTTGTTGCCCTTAATTTTGGTTGTTTGAGGAGGCACAGTATGTCTACCTACTCCTCCATCTTGGCCAGAAGTCCTGTTTTTTTTTTTTTTTTTTATTGCAGACAATTTTTTGTGGGTGATTTTAATCCATGCAAGTAGTGTCCACTTTCTAAAACAGCTATTTGATTTCTGAGAAAACTCATTAGCCATGTTCTTGCCTGCTAAGTCTTATTTATTTAGAAATATTAAGTCTGATATTCTACCAAGTCAATGAAACTTCTTATATAAATTCCAAAATTGTCAAGATTGGTTGGAAACCTAAGAGCCCACCCACTTGAAGTGAGATCTAAATTTGGCAATAACATTTACTGAAGAAGGCGGGCTGAATATCTTTGGTGTTGTTTTCATGTTGCAGTTTGATTGAAAGGACAGCTGAGAAGCCCTTGAAAGCCACTACTGAGACCAGGTTCATCGATTGGGATGGTCTTGTTTTGGCACTTCAGACCTTGGACAGTCAGTGGAGATCAGGTAAGCAAATATGTTCTATCACTGTCTGATCTTAAGAACTTCTTCACAAGATGGCATCTGATCTGACTGCTTTAATTTATGCTGCTCCATGTTGAGGTCTAGTCACCAGAGCAACCCTTTTTATGAAGCATCTCAGGTTGCCAGGATCTTACAACACTCTAGTATTGCAATAGCACATGGTTCCTCTGCAGCTGCATTTGATAGCTGTTCAATTTGTGTGTGTGTGTATGTGTGAATCTTTGGTGTTAACGAATCCACCTTTATGACCAGTTTTGAGCCATAGTCTTGGAAAAAATTATTCTCTATTCCTCCCCACTGGTTTTGCTTTCGAGACAATAGAAATATGACTCTTATGCCCAGCAACCACAGACTTATTGTTTAACTCAGGGACACAGATGAATGGGAGTTTTATGTGAACTCATATTAACAGAGAAGAACTATACTGTTTCTCCTGAAAACATTTTCATGTATTCAGAAATTATTTGTTCAGTGCTTGGGCCCTGGAATAGATTTATGGATTCAGCAGTGAAGGAATCAGTAGAGGGTCTGAAGGAAAGTTTGGACGTGGGGACTAAGGATTGCTGCATGCAGGTGACAGAGAAGAAAGTAAGTAAATCAAGAAAATCATTTCAGAAGGTAATAAATGACTAAAAACATTAAAAATGTAATGTGTGGAAGTATAGTTCTGGTTAGGATGTTCTTTTTGTTGCAATAACTAGAAAGAAGTGGAGAAAAATTTAAGTCACTTGTTAAAAGACACTGTAGAATTATGGAAGCACAGAAGAGTATATAAATTAAACTCCTCCTAAGGGAAAGCACTTTTTTTGAGGTGAAGTTCACAAAACACAAAATTAAACATTTAAAATTGAATAATTCAGTGGCATTTAGTGCACTTGCAATGTTGTGCAACCACCACCTCTGTCTAATTCCAAAATATTTTTAGCATTTCTAAAGAAAATCCCATGCCCATTAAGTAATTGTCCCTTATTCCTTTATTCTCTCCAGTCCTTGGAAACAACCAATCTGTGTTCTATCTCTGTACATTTACTTATTCTGGGTACTTCATATAAATGGAATTATATAACATCTGTCTTTTTGCATTTGCCTTCCTTCACTTAGCATACTATTTTAAGGTTCACCTGCATTGTAGAATGTATGAGTATTCCAATTTTCTTTAAGGCTAAGTAATATTCCATTGTATACATATACTACCATTTGTTTATCCATTCATCAGTGAATGGCTGTTTGGCCTATTTCCATATTTTGACTATTGTGAATAGTGTTGCTATCAACCTGCATGGACATGTATTTGTTTGAGCACCTGTTTTCAATTACTTTGAGTAGACTTACTCAATACCTAGGAGTAGAATTGCTGGTAAGTCTTATTTAATTTTTTGAGAAATGACCAAACATTTTTCACAGTAGCTAAATTGTCTTATATTTCTACCAGCCATGGGTTCCAACTTCTCCACATCTTCACCAACACCTGTTATTTTCATTTATGAAAAAATTACAACCATCTTAGAGGTGTGAAATAGTATCACATGTGGTTTTGATTTGCATTTCTCTAATAACTATAGATGTTGAGAATATTTTCATGTGCCTCTTGGCCATTTGAATATATATTTCAGAGAAATGTCTGTTCAAATCCTTTGTCCATTCCTCAGTAGAGTCATTTGAATAACTCCCTTTTTGATGGAAAAAACTGTGCATACCTAGGGGAATTTGCAGGGTCTGAGTGCAGGTCTGAGGACTGAGCTTGCTGTAGGCATACAGGCTCTAATAGGAGAAAGAAAAACCACCAAATATTTTTATGTGGACTGACATTATGAAATAGAATCTAAGAAATTCCTAAAAATTTGGCTGATTTTCTCTGTGTAAACTGCTTAGTTCTGCAGCATGATAGGGTGTTGGAGGCAAGGCTAGATGGAATGAGTCAAATCTCCCAGTCTACTTGTCCACAGAGAAGTTCAACCAAGACTGATCTCATCATGCTCAAGATATATAAAAAGGCCAAAAGTGAAGAGAGTCCATCTGATGCTCCAATCTGTCTTTGATCAGCAGCTCAACTCCTCCTTGGATTGAAACAAGCAGCTCCTCCCTCCATCTGCCCAACAGAGTGAAGAGTGAACCCTCTCAGGATAGAGGTATGGGGGGAATAATATCAACTTTAGTCTCCATGATTCTTCTATTCACAATTTCTTGCATATAATAAAAAATCCAGGAATAAAAAAGAATGAAAAATATGACATTAAAAAAAGCAATAGATTATTTTAACTTTGGAGTTAGCAGACAAGTATTTAAAAATAACTGTTAAATGTATGTTAAAGACAATAGGAAAAACCTGAACAAATCACATAAAAATTTGGAGAATTTTGAAAAAGAATTGCAATCAACAGAAAAAGCTGTATGTTACAAACAAAAAATTATAATTTATAAAATTAAGAATTTATTGGATGGATTTAAGAGTAGATTAGGCAAATTCAAAAACTATTCATTAGGAAGTATCCAAACTGAACAATACCAAGAAAATAAGAATTAAAAGAGTAGAACAAAATAAAAGATGAGTGCAGAGAGGAAGGCTGGGTCATTAGGGTGGTTCAATTTATTTATTTTAATTGTTACCAGTATAAAAATAACAGATTGCAACCTGGGTAATAGGTTCCCATACAATACTTAAAAATGTGTGTGTGTGTTCCATTATATCCCATCCCATTCTGTCCCACCTCATCCCATCCCATCCCATCCCATCCCACCCATCCCACTCCGTCCCGTCCCGTCCCATCCCATCCCACCTCATCCTATCCCATCCCATCCTGTCCCACATCATCCTATCCCATTCCATTTTATTTATTAAAGTACAATGTTAGTTATAATTCACTAAATTTTATATACATTCTGAAAAAACTGAATGCATGATCTTACAGGCAGATAAAATGGGTTTAAATTTTATTTTAATTTAGTAGAAAATCACAGGAAAAGATGAACTGAATTAACATATGTGTAACTAGATGTGTAACATAAAACTTTCATAGCGATCTTAAGCCAAGTTAACACACATATTTGGGGAGTTTAATTTGAATGATTCCACAGCAATTAGCCAGGTAATAGAAATGAGTGGGGTTACCTTTCAGGGAATAAGGACACTCATACATTGTCTAATGATTATTGTCTAGAAAGACTAAAAGAAATCAGGACTCCATGTAATTTAAAATTAATTTTGTCTCCTTAGTTTTCTTAGAATTTTATGATCTTAAAATTCAGAGTCATTGTTCAAAATGTGTTGTTAAATCAGTTTTTGTGACCTATCTTATACTTTAAGCTGGTATTCTATTTTGTATTGAACTTCAACTGGACCAATCAGCTATGATAGACTTGATGGCCACATCAATCACCATCTGCAGATACAAACAAGAATCTGGTAGTCTAGCTAAGTATCCTTTTATTCCCCCACTTCTCCATTGCTGTCCCAACCCTCAAAGACACATGCTTTGTCAAAGAGAGAAATGAAGTTTTAGTCAAGAGCACAGAAATCCCAAAGAAGCTGCCATCATTCATTTGCAGGAGTGATTACTGGAATATACAGTAATCACTGTATACACAGGAATGTACTAACATAAGAAGGTGTTTTGTTTTGATTCTCTAAAATCAGTGATAAGCAAATTGGGTACAGCTCATGGCATGATTCAGATACATGATGTAGAGGGGAAACTATCGATTTAGGAGTAATCCCACAAAGGAATACTTAAACAACATGTCTTCTCTGGCTTATCAAATATTTCTGATCTTGGCTGAATTCTGTTTTAATTATAAAGTGAATGGACAGAAGAGGATTGAATGGATGAAGTTGGCACATAGGATAATGATTTAGATCTGGACATAGGGGGTTTGAGTCAAAGAGGTCCAACTCTGACCCTGGTCCTGGGGTGCCCCTCACTGTGGGAGTAGGTCAAGGGGCCACCAGGGCACATAACTGACTCAGAGGACATTTTCCTTCTGGGTGAAATGGGTTTCACAGGAGAGCTGATTGCTAAATTATCAGGAATTTTGTGAGCCAGTTATTAATTTGTAGTCTGAAATTGGCCATAGTGAAATATTTACACTAAAAAAAAGGGCAAATGCTACAAATCACAAGTGGATTGTTAAACATTTACCAACAAAGCAATAATTAATACTTTAACCCTAACTTAAACTGCTTTTCTTTTGAAAGCATTAGATCAAAATGTGGTAAAATGACAATAAATTAATGCCTCGGTGTTTTAAAATAATTTTTATTTAGATCTTCTTCTCTGTGTACTGATCCAGCATTCTACATGTAGCAATGCATCAGTTCACTGAGGCATAATTATCCATAAAGTTACTTTTTTGAAATAAAGCTACTTCTTACTTTCGAATAACTGCAAAAAATAGCACGAAGGATTCCATGCATCTTTAATTTACTTTCTCTGAAATGGTGACATCTTATATAACTGCAGTGTAATATCAAAATGTGGAAATTGACATTCAAGCAACACTGTTTACTAGATTCTAGAACTACTTTTCACATGTTTACATGTACTCATCTACCTGCTTTTGTGTGTGCCCATATGTGTGTGTGTTAGTGTGAGTTTGTGTGTAGTCCTGTGCAGTTTGATCTGTGGGTTACTTTTTAAATGCAATTTCTAGATAGCTCCAGGGCAGCAGAACATTGCTTAATTAGCTGAAGCCTTTAGGAACTTGCACTCCGCTGACCCTATAACTTCAAGTTTTTTGTTAAAGAAGAAAACCATGTTTTTGTATCAATTTTCTGGGCAAACAGTCCCCAAAATACCAGATAACTGTGTCATCAGCTAAAGTCTGACTTCTTAAGGATGACCTGAAATATTCCTATGTGGAATAAAGGTAATATTTCTTCTAAAATATAGGCATCCCTGTAGGTGATTGAGTATAAACAGGTTAAACAATTAACATGGTGTGAAAAATAATACTGAATTGCTATTTTTATGATATCAGCAGTTAACATTCTGGTACTTTAGTTATTAGACACAAATATTGATGGACAAAATCATTTGAAGACCTTTTTGTTAGTTTTATTTTTTACTATTAATATAAATTACAAGACAGTTGATCACAATCTGAATCCCACAGAAAACTTTGGTATTGTTAACAGGCTTCTATAGAAGTAATTCAATGGCTCTATTTTTGTAGAGTAGTTCCTCCTTCCCCACTGGGATGCATTTCAAGACTGCAGTGGGTGCTTACAACTGTGGATAGTACCAAACTCTGTATATACTATGTTTTTCCTACATACATACCTACGATCAAGTCGAATTAATAAATTAAGCACAGTAAAAAATTGACAACAGTAACTAATAATCAAATAAGACAATCATAACAATATACTGCAAGAAAATTTATGTGAGCATGTTCTCTCAAAAAATCTCATTGTGCTCTACTCAATTTTTCACACAAAGGAAGCATTTTATGACATAATTTTTGGCATGTATGACTCAGTAACATCATTACTCTTGTGTTTAGAAGACATTATTAGGTAAAACAAAGGTTACTTGAACACAGGCACTGTGATGCCTTGACAATTGATCTACTGACCCAGAAGGCTGCTAGGTGATGGATGGGCAGGAATGCTAGGCAAAGCATGATTCACATCCCAGGGGGCACAAAGCAGGACAGTATGAAATTTCAGCACAGTACTCAAAACAGGATGTGATTAAAAACTTATGTACTGTTGATTCTGAAAATTTCCACTTATTATTTTCACATCATGGTTGACCATGGGTAAATGAAACTATGGAAAATGAAGCTCACACGAGGAAGGACTACTGTATCTAGTCACTGTATTCTAGAGGTCTGGTTGCTGACGCTGTGTTTCAGTGGGATGTGTTATATTTAATTATACAGTATTCTGCTTCCAATTATCTATGTATTTGGCCCCCAGTACATTTAGATTATTTAATTTGCTTTATTTCTGTCTTCTTCTAGATGCGAGATAGATGAGAATTTGAGGACAGATCTAATGGAGAATCACTTTAACTACCATACTTAGTTTTATATTGAGGTCTTCTGAGCACTTGAGGAAGTCTTTGACAAGCAGTTTAGGGAAGAAACCAGGTTTTGGGCTAGTGCTTCAGATTAATCACCCCACTTTCTCTGTCCTGTTAGAGAAGAGGAAACTGAGTAGTGAGCTGCAAAAAACAATGAAAAATTGCATCAGTTTTAAAATCCTCCTTAATTGGATATTATTTAGTTGGAATATCAAGAATATACAAAATAGAGTTTTTCCTAGAATTTACATTCAAATAAAGAGGAGAAAAGTACTCACATATTTAATGTAAATTGTTTTGTTGATATACTCTTCTGGGATATTCATGCCAATATTTTCTTCCATTAAAACATATCACTTTGCCTTGATTGAAATGATAAATGTTCCCTGAGTACTTATTAATTGGTTTTAACCTTACATTATTCAAATATATTGATTAGACATCATTTCATTACTTTGTCTCTTTCTAGTGTGGCTTCTGAAGACCAGCATTTGTGACAATTAGGGTCACATTATTAATCTGTTTTCCCTGCATTTTTATAACATATATTGAAAATTTTATTTTTACTCTCCTCAGTATGCTCAGAAAATTATACAAATGAGTTTCCAATATCTTTTTATGGAAATTCAATACATTGAGTTTTTTATGTTTGTGGCTTCTGATATTAGCACTTTAAAAATGTGAAAATTAAATGAAGCAAAGTATTAGATCTTCAAGAAGACTTTTACATTACATTGTTCCTGCCTACACGACTCACAGCTGCTGTCTTCTAAAAGCATAAGTTACATTTCACGTGAAAAAAATTATTACTGCTTGGTAAGTAGAGGAAACCAATCAAAGTACAGTTACAGGAAGCAGTATAGCAATAAATTAAAATGCCAAGCTTTTAAGTTGTTTTGTTTAAAGCCTTAAAGTCATCCATGATTTTCGGAATTGATAATGTCACGTTAGCATCCACGTTTAAAGATCATTTTGAAGCATGGGTTATTTGTCAGGTGTGATTTATTTAAGACAATAAACTTAGATTATTGAGTTGAACAAATAATTGTTTGGGTGCCTGCCAAGTATTTAGAGTGAACGACTGAATGTAATGAGACTGGATCACTCAGAGGGATAAATAATCAAAAGCCGTGAGAGGAAATTAACATTGTTCAAAAGACATATCTCTTCCTTCTCTCCTTTGTAAATACTGAGCAATGGGAGAGGAGAAAGCATCATGGGAAGAACCGCCCTTCATTCCAAAACAACAGCAGTAAACATATCTTAAATTTGCGTAATGCATTTCAGCTCTCATGTGTTTTGTTTCATATTCCATTGGAACTACACTTTGAAGCAGTTATAATTATAATCATTTGATGATTAAAAAAACTAAGAATCCAGTATAATTGGCTCACATTGCATAGAAAGTGAAGGGCAGAGCTAGAATCTAAGCCCAAGCTCGATGATTATTTGAGCCAAAACAATTAGAGGGGAAGTAGAAGTGAAACCAGCCACAACGTTTGTTCCTGGTTTTGTCCCTTACTAGCTTTCCTTGGTTAATAACATTTCTGACTTCGCTTTCCTCACTGGTAAATTATCTTTTGCTTAAATTAAATTTATTGGGGTGACATTGGTTAAGGACATTATATAACTTTCAAGTGTACAATTGTCTAATACATTGTATGACCTTGACTACTCTAAAACTTTATCTCCTGTATTGTTGTCAGTGGTCTAGGAAAGTAGATATTATCATTCAGAATTCACGAGTGAGATCATTGGATTTGGAAGACAACTGCCTGGTTCCCAGTCCTACTTCCAATATTTAGGAAGTGTGTGGTCCTGGGAAAATCCTGTAACCTCTTAATGTCTTATTTGGATCATCTGTAAAATAACACCTATTGCACAGGGTTGTTGGGAACATGAGATGAGCTGATGCATGAAGTGGTGACCATGCACTACATCTGGCACCTAGTAAAGCTCTTGTAATTGTTAAATGCAACAGGCACTGGGAGCTCAGGACACCCATTACCTCTGGAACTAGAAAACATGGCTCAAGTTGTGTAATGCCGTGGCCTGTGGAAGTCCCAAGTCCCCAGTTCTCCTTCTATGAGTTTGACTAATTGCTGAGGTTTCTCATGCTCTTGAGATTCCCTACTCATTTTTTCAGTTTCTTTTGCATTAGTAGCCACTTCTCTGTGCCACAAAGATCCAAGGCAGTGCTCCACCTTCTTCTTCTGAGTCCACAAGCATCCAGTCACACAGATCTTATTGATAACTTTGGAAGTTAAGATAAAGAACCATATTGTACATTACAAAGTTTGTTTCCGGCATCAGCTCTTTCTCCTCTTGCTCTATTTGATGTGTGAGTCCTTTCTCATACATCTAATTCTTCTTCCTCTTTTATTTAGAACAGTTGCATTCATTTCAGGTTTAACTTCGGCCCTGCTTCCTTGAACCCACCAACTCATCCATGAGAACTAAGAGCCATCCAGCTTTGTGCTGGGCCTGAAAAGTGAGACAATTGCTAATTCTCATAACAGGTGTGAAGAGACCCATGCAAAGTAGAAGTTTTGGATAAAGTAAAGATAAAATGTCTAACTTGGCAGTGGCTGAAATGGATATTGTGAAAGATTTCACCCAAATACTAGTTACAGAAGTAAGGAAATGGGATGGAACCCGTTTTCATCATGCCTGTTTCGGGGGGGACAGGCCTGGTGGAAGGCAGTGGAAAGCACTTCGCTAGAGGTTTGCAGTGGTCTCCAATGTTTTCCTTATGCATGTGAGTGTGGTCCGGGTCCCTGATTTCACTGTGCATTAGGCTCTGAAATTACATAGCCAATCCTGAATGTAGATATATAATACTTGGGCTTTATTTTTGTTGAGTAGTATTTATAGCCAAACATTAAAGCAAAAATACTTCTTAATTCTTAGGAATTGGTTTTGTGTGATAAGAATGGATTGCAGGAAGAAGCCTTGGTTAACTGGAATGAGTTTAGCACCTCCTTGTAATGCGGACAAAGTCCGTTGGTAATTAACATTTCCTTTACTTAGCTTCCTGGAGGTATTTGGCCAGAAAATTTATTTTTTCTTTCAAACTGTCTCATTGGTTTTTATAAGGTAGTAAACTTGTTGACATTATAATTTTGGCTGCCAGTAAGAAGCCAAAATGGTGTTTGTTCACTGTGTGTGGCATGAGAGAGGAAGATTTAAGACATCATGCCCAACCTAGATTGCCAGTTTTTAGTCAGCAGATGGGCAACTGGAGTTTATTGTTTCTAAATCTGGTAAAGGCATCGTCTGAGAAGGCTTAGACAGAGCAGATGTTTCTTGCTGAGTGGAAGGTTTGTTGTTATTGTTTTTTGTCATTCGATTTTCAATCAACATTTGTCCTATAATTATTTATGTATCATTAGATCTAATATGAGACTTTAAAAATCTCCTTGAATATTATTAGAATTCAGGGGCATGAGGCTGACTCCCAGGTTGTTTCATAACCAGACTTCAGTATCTGGAAGATGACTGAAAGGAAAGGTAACTAAAAGGCAGAACTTCTAAACTGAGTATCTATGTTGAAAAATACTCTGTTCCCAAAACTCTAGTCCCAAACTGAACTTAAAATCCTCCCTCATATTTTTTAGGTTACAGATCCCATACTTGGTACAATGGGGAAAGTTCTTCAGGGAAGATAGCTTTAGGTGAAGTATACAATGATTTTTATAATCATGTTCTGCTAAATATTTACCTAATCAGGAAAGATTATAGGGGATAAGAGTTTTTAACTACCTTATTTTTTTCTAATAAAAACTTTGTTCAAGCATATACTTTTATGGCAACATGCTGTATTGAAATATCAACGTTGAATTGTTTCTTATGAATCTGAAGTGAGGTTCTTAAAGTCTTAGTTTTCTTACTGTACTTTCTCCAATAATCCCACCTCCCAACCTCTCACCCTACACAGTTTCTAAAGCACATCTGAAAACTCTGGGGGGCACCACGTCTTCTAAGACCCTTGATAGGAAACTACTGCTATAAAAAGGCATTCTTAGTTCATTATTCAAGCTAACTAATAATCAGTGAAAAGAAAATGGAAAAAAACTTGTGGCGTTTGTTTATATTTAAATAGCAGGGCACCAAAGAAACAGATGATGGAAGTATGTATGCATTCCACAGTGCAGAGAAAATAGACCGCATAATGCGGGGATCTCCCAGTGAATAGCTCCTACCTTTCTTGTCCAGATTGTAAAAAATTAAAAACTAAGAGACTGAAGATGAAGGACAAAATATCATCCTCGTTACCAAAAATGGCCAGGCTAGACTGACCAATAAACTTAGAAGTAGTACATGTGACACCACTATGATGAGATGTGTATGCGGACCTCTAGTATGTGAGGTTTCAGGTCACCCGGCTGGCCAAGAAGGACTGGTGGCATGGAGGAACCAGCGGCCATACGCTGTGTGCCAGGAGGCTTACTACCAGGTGGGAGGAGGAGCAGGGCTGAGCTGAGCAGACCCAGATGTTATTTTTCCTTTATTTTTTTAGTTCTCTCCTAAAGACATTTTTTCACTGTTTTTAGAGTGAGAGGAAGGGAGAGAGGGTTGAAAGAGGAGGAGGGAGGGAGAAAGAAAGGGAGAGAAATATTAATGTGAGAGAGAAAAATCAGTTAGTTGCCTTTCACACATGCCCTGACCTGGGAACGAACCCACAACCCAGGCCTGTGTCCTGACCAGAAATTGAATCTGAGACCTTTCATTTTAGGTTTGCAGAGTGATGCCCAATGGAGCTGCAATGGCCAGGACCCCAGATGTTATGTTTAAGTTTACCTATCAGTGTAGTCACCTCCAGCATGTACCAGAGGGTGGAATGAGGAAAGAACAGGAGAAAGTGAGGAGTTCTACTATGTGAACTTCTTTCTTTGAAGGAAACATAAAAGTGTAGACAGAAAATATTTTCCCCCAGTAAACAGATTTTAGGGAAAGATTTGGGAAATATAAGATTAATGAGTGTTTATTCTGTGCTCCCTCTGCCAAATGGGTTATTTTATTTATTATGGGAACACATCGTACTCTTTGTAAAAAATAAATTAATCCAATAATGAATAAAATTGCTTACAATTTGGGGTTGATTGTTATGGTATATACTTTGGTTTTTAACTATTAAACTATAAGATTCTGAAATTGTTTAGTTTAATTACCCAACTTTTAGGAAAATAAGATGGATGGCATGGGGACTTTTATTCTTCTAAGAGATCTGGAACTAACATACTCCCACCCCGAAAAATCTGCTCCCGCAGCACTCATATTCAAGAAGGAAGTTACTTTGTTGGTTTGAATACTGTTGAACACTGCCCAGATGACAAATGTGTTTATGGCTGGGGTAAAGAATTCAATAAAATAAACAATGGAGATAATCTGTACAATGTGGCATATTTTAAAAATATTCTTCTGGTATGATTTCTTTTCTTAGAAAATAATAATTCACATAACAAGCAACAGCTGCTTGGAAATATCTAAACTTGGAATTTTTTAATTATTAATTGAAATATTATTGCCATTGACATTATATTTTATAAGCAGTGCTGATTTAGTAAGTTAAATATCACTGACGCCATTATAAATACAAGGTTCACTCAAGGCAACACAGAGATTCCTTTTTTTCCCCCCTGAGCTGTGGGAGTGAGTCTCCATGAAGAACTGGGTGTCTACAAACCCAGTGCAGGGTTTCACAATTTTGAATCTCTCTATTCTGCACGAGCTCAGAGTTGGAAGAATATTGGTACTTGAAAAAGATAACCACCACTTAATATTCATATACTGTATTAATCACGTCTTTTGTTTCTTTATTTTGATTTTTAGAGCCTTGCTGACTCGGGAGTGACAGACAGCCTCCCTCAGGGTAAGCTCATTCCTGGAAACAGGGAACAACTCACCTCGGAGTGTGTCTTTCATATGCAAATCAACCAGTCCAGAGCTCAAACTCCCAACCACCTCCCTTACTGGGCTGTGGCCCATTATCTACCTGATCTAATCACACCAGGGCCAGGTACCAGGCAAGTATGGACAGGTTCTATACCCCAGAGCCCACTGAAATTTTTCAAAGTAGGCAATCCTAAACGTGCTTAACCCACCTCACAATTCCTTCATGCGGAAACCACAGCAAGGCTCTTGTCCACAATTTTTCTTTGCTCCCTCTGCCTGCTGACCAACCCCACTGCTTCTCCTCATGGCCCTGCATGGCATGCCATGCATTCTGTTTGTAGGGATTTGTGTGTATAAACTATGTCTTCCTTCATGAAGTCATTTCTATATTTGTGTACCTTACCCGACCAAAATCCCCATTACCTTTAGAACATATACCTCTTTGTAGTTAATAAGGTGCTTTCACATGTATTTATCTCATTGTGTTCACAATTCTATAATGTAGATATTATTTTCATTTGACAGATCAAACAAGTGACATTTTGTGATGGCAGACCTATTTTGCACCGAGTTTCACTAAACCATATAGAAGATGCATAGGCTTTGGGTGTAGAAAATACACGTTTAAGTATTTTTATTGATTAATCTATAAAGCAAGGGCAAGAGTATCTATCTTGAGGCACTATAACAATTAGAACTAATGCTCTCAGAATTCCAAGTTTCCTTTCGATTTCTGCCACTACCACCTTTGCCAAGGTCTGTTCCATTTTTTCCAGTTTTTTCCCTTTTATCCACATAGCAAGTAGAAATTTTATTATATCGGTCTCTTGTTTAAGGGCCTATTGATTTGAGACTTCTGCATCTAGGTAAGATGAGTTAGTTTTCTGTAAATCAACACTCTTTTCAAGAATAAATAGAATAGCCAGGTAAAATGCAAAAATCTTGAATGCAAAGGCATCGGTGAAGAAATTGGGCTAAAGACTCAAAGATTCCAGACAGGCGCTAGCTGTGGAGAGGTGCGCAAACAATCTCTAAGCAGTGTTGCCAGAATTTGCTGGCTCTGGGCATAAACAAGAGGCTTAGAAGAGATGAGCTTTGCCCAGGCAGAGAGCCACTCTGAAGGGGAAGACATCATACCATTTGGCAATCTAAAATGGTTAAATAGACAAAATCAGAGTCTTAAGGGTTTTCAAACATAGATCAACTTTGTTCCTAAGGCATTTGCCAAATTATGAAGCTGCACTGTGTAGAAGACAACAGATTAAATCTGAAGACATCTAAAATGTAAATCAGAGTTTTCCAGCTTCATATAACCCAGACATTGGATTTTAAGTCTGTCAGGGTTTAGGGAGCTGGTGAACAAAATTGCTCAGCTGAGAAGCCTGGGGCACTAAACCTTAGAAACAAAGGCAAGCCACAGAGAGACTGAGCTTTACTTAAAAGCAACCCACCCTTCACTGTGCCCTGAGGGATTAATAGAATTCAGCCTTACTCTGTCTAGCAAAGAAAAGAAGGAACACTGATGAGAAGGTGGTGACAGCACCCAAAGCTTTTGTAATTGTTACAAACAATGTCTAAAATTTAATAAAAAGCTACTAAGCTTTGTCAAGTAATAGGGATATACAACCAGAGCCAAAATGAAAACAACTTTAAAAACTGCAAAACACAGGTAATATAAATAATCTCACAGGTGAGTTAGATACTGAAACTATCAGAAAATGACTTTAGGATAACAAGTAGTACACTCTAAGAAATATAACAGAAGATGAATAATGCTATTGGAGAATTAGAATCTATACAAGTAATCAAATGGAAGTTATTGAATTAAAAAAAATACAATATCCATAATTATGAGCTCAATAAATAGATTTAACAGTAGATAAAAACACACAAGAAGGCAGGAATAGTTAACCAAAAAGAAGGGTCAAGACAAAAAGATTTAAACTGAAGCACAGAGAAGATAAACAGAAGGAAAAATAAAACAAATGTCAAATACCTGTGAGACAGAGGAAAAAGTACAATATACATGTACTTATAGTCCCAGAAGGAAAAAGGAGAATGGGATTTTGGCAGAAGCAGAGGTAATGCTCAAAAAATTTCCAAAACTAAATGAAGACTTCGATTGACATTAAAAAAACCCTGGAAGTATCAAGCAGGGTAAATATAAAGAAAATTACATTAACTTCAAAGAATGAATGAGAAGGTGTTAATAATTTTCCAGTAAAAACAATAGCAGTTGGAAGACAGTGGAACAGTGCTTTTAAATTGTTGAAAGAAAAAAAAAATGTCAATCTAGAATTCAAAACCCAATAAAAAATTTTTCCAAAATGAGAAAAAAATAAATTTCGTATGGTCCCCATTAACTATGGTATCTGATTCAAATTCCTTGGCCGAAACTCAAGTCTAGTCCTGTGACAACTCTCAAAACATAATTTGTCTTAATTGCTAAGTCTATATCTATGCCTGTCCCTGGGTGTATCAGATTTAATCTAATTCCAAATATCTGTTTATGATCTTTGTCTAACCCAAAATGTCTTCACTTTTACTCCCACCTTTAAAGTCCAACTTGTCTTTGCCACAAAACCCAGTTCCTGCTTTCATTCCAAAGCCTTCTCAGGCCTCTATTAAAGTCCTACTCTCTTCAAACCACTCATTCTGGCTTTCATACAAACTGCCCTGCACCACTGTTTATTTGTTTTGTAAATACCGTATGCATCTGATCTATGATAACATTGACTACTAGTGGTTACCATGACACAATATTATTTTATATAATAGGAAGAGAGAAAGAAGGAAATGCTGCCAATTAAACCATGCATGTTACAATTCCTTAACAATGGTTATCGTACACTCCTGTGGTTTTGAAATTCATCTATTTTAAGAGATTTGGCAACGTCTCCTGCTCTCATTTACATGTGTATATTTTGGCATATCTTCCTTTTTTCAGGTGCCATAACATATTTGGTTTTGGCTTATAATAAAGTTTAAAAATTTAGAATTTTTCCAAAAATAACTGCTTATTTTACGTGAAATCAATGCCCAGTTTCAGTGCACTTTTCTACCTAGACAGGTTTCATTTCAATGCCATTACATAGGGTAATATTTTAAAGAAATTCTAGATATAGTTAAACTTACTCCATATAGTATACAATTCAACTGAAGCGATGACAATATGAACAATTAGGATTAAGTCATGAGCTTGTTTAGGCAAATACATCCTGAGTTTAGCCTGGTGTACAGCAACTGTGTGACTCACTGCAATTTGAGATGTTTACATACAAAATGTAATCTTAGAATTAGCAAAACATGTTACTTGCATCCTAAAGTAGACCTTAAGGTTTAAGAGGGGCTGAAGTATTTCTTCCATGTTATTTGGTATATTTCTAGCAAAACACCATGAACATAGACGGCATGGATACATAATAAACAATCAAATTTAATAAAGTTGGAAATAAAAATTGGTTGAATTACAGTGAAAAAGGAGAATAATTCCTCATTTTAGGGACTAATATTACCCATTATCAAATCAGCTAGACTTATATTTAGACATGTCATGTAAGTATTCTTTGTTCTTCTAAGGGGTCTGTGAATACCTATGAGGGGTTCATGTGTACCCAAAATACAGTATAGTAGATTCAGTTTATCTAGGCATATTTGGCACTCATTTTTTCTGTCAAGAAACAAATCTTCCTTTATTTAATTGAATGAGTGCTAATTCCAATAGTTTTCTGTCAGAAGTTATGGGGTTTGCAAACTTCTCTAGCAAAGCTATTGTTGAAATCTCTGAGAATTTTGATAGTTACTAAGTCTTCATGTGTTTGTAACTGTGGAAACTTTTATTTATGGCTCAGAAACACTGTTATACTCACTCTACACAGAATCATATGCCCTGCATAGATTGTGTAAAGCATGCCAAAATTCTTGTGGTTGATATAAACAATCTTACTAATTTGGATTGAATAATTCAGAGAATACACTCATTTGAACCTTGTCAAATGTTTTTAAGTGTATCCCACATGTCTGGGGAATAAAAGTGGAAGCATATTTGAAAGGAAAATTCATAGTACATAAAACTTATAGGAAGCTGTCTTAAGAAACAGATTGTTTTCAAAGTCTCAAAATCATTCATTTTATACTAAAATTCAATGTTTAATTTAAATCATTTTTGTCTGGTAATCACAATAGGTTCTCGAACACCAGTGGTCATTAAAAGCATTTCTGCATGTTCTTTAGAGTTTTTATGATGAAACAATAAAAAATCTTTGTCTTAGAACTCAGAGTCACATCAGCTTCGGTCATGGGTGACACAGGGCAACGTCCTTAACTAGCCCTGGTTCTAGTTCCTCATATGAAAGTAGGGATAAAGAGAACTCCTAAGGGATTTGTGAGAAGTAAATGAGTTAATTGTGTGAACATTCCTTGGAACATGGTTGGTCTCATAGGTATACACATTGATTAAGATTTCTTATTAACATACAATCATCTCCAAATGTTTCCACTTAATTGCTTTTTATTTCAGTTAAGTACCAATGTTCTTTATTCTCACATGGTAGTTTAATTAGCATGGAAGGTCACTGAGAGGTGTTAAGGCACATACTTGCCCAGAGGAAGTAGTTGATGCCTGGCTGGCTTCTAATTATAGAGCATCCTAGGATTGCAGAAGAAAAGGGAGCATAGAGAGGAGAACAATAATGAAAACTAAAAGTGAAAAAGAGGCAGCTCTGTGCGCAAATGCTCAGCTCCTATTCTTATTTTCAGGTCACAGCTGCATATGGTTTTCAGTAGGACAAAATGCAATGTACACTAGTTTATCCCATTTATTGGACACCTACTATGTGCAAACATTGTGGTGGATGCTTGTAGGGAATATTAAAGTATTGAGTAAAGTGCTCTGGAGAAAAATATGTAGATAAATTTGTAATGATTAAATATCACTGGTGGAGATGGGTGGGGTGCAGAGAGTGGTGGGGTGAAATGGAGACTACTGTACTTGAGTAACATTAAACAGTTTTTTTAAAAATAAATATCACAATCATGAGAAAGGTGGCAATGTTATTTCTTACTACTTTTTAAGTAAATTTTCATTACTAATATTAATCTACCATTATTTATTTTACTAAATTGCTGTTAAGTTACATTAGAAACTGGCCATTGGGTCTATAGCATTAAGCATATGTAGATATCCCTAGAAGCGTTGTTTTTAGCCAATAACAATGTACTCCTGGATATAGATAGGGGTCTGTTCTAAAACTACTTATTAAAATCCATTAGTATGTCGAAGGGGATAGTTAGAAGTGCTACAAAATTATTTAAAATTTTATCAATCAATCTATGGCTGTAAACAAGAGGGGACTTAATAGCAATTAAATTGAATTTGAGAACAAACTGACAGCTGTCAGAAGGGAAGGGGGAAGGGGGACTGGGTGAAAGAAGGTGAAGAGATGAGCCAAAGGACACAAATGCATCACCCATGGACACACACAACAGTGGGGTGATGGCCAGAGGGAAGGGAGACAGGGACTGGGTAGAGATGGGCTAAGTTGGGGGAAATTGGGACATTTCTAATAGTGCAAACAATAAAAATAAAGTTAGAAGATAAAATTTGATGTATAACACTTTGGTTTACAACTTTGCACAATGACACCTCAGGGATAGATCCAGGTTTCCCTACATTTTATGTTAGTGCACTGTGAGATGATAATTCCTGTATAAGCAAAGTGTGCCTTAGACTGGCGTGAATGAGAATAGCATACAACGTTTGTGGAACATTTTTTATGTGCCAGGCAGTTTTCAGAGTTTAATAAGCTTTATCCAGTTTAATGCTATGCCAGTCTTAAGAGAAAGTACTTTTATTGTCTCTCCATACTCCAGATAGGAAGCTGAAATAAAGAAAAGGTAACTTGCTTGGGCCATGTGGTTAGAAGTAGGAGAGTTGAAAATTTCACTCAGTCCATGTGACTGTAGCCTCTTTTACTAGTAATTCAGCCTTAATATTAGTATATACACATCATACAATATGGAGATGTACTAACAACAATCACTACTCAACATAAGTGAGTAAGCAGCACTGCATGTACGTCACACTCATTTAATAAAGATTTCTTTGCTAAGAAAAGTTGAGCTGAAACCTCTGTGCTTCATCCCTTCACCTCTCAGGGCTTCAATTCCTTCACATATAAAGTGTGAGGATTTGGGCTAGACTCAGTTTGAATATTATCCTTATTTCTTTTAAAGTATTTTAAAGAGTATATAATTATGAGTCTCAAACTAGACTAAACTGAACATAAGTCAAAGATCTTATTTCACTTGTTAAATAATGAAAAGACCAGTAAGATGTTACAACTGGTACAAAGAAATGGAAATACCACACTTTCATAGTTGAATAAGAAATATAAAAATTAATTTACAAATAGAAGGAGAACTTGTCTTTTTGAGGGGAGAGGGAATCAATTGTCTCTCCACTGGAATTCCTCTTCACAGAGTCGGCTTCTCTGTGAACAACTGTCATTCATACTGTTATCACGGTTATAAAATATTTTAATGTAAATACCTTCAAACAGCTAGTAGATACGGTACTTGGACAGTTCAGATCCTGCACTAGTCACCTAGTCTGGCCTAAATGTAGGGGAGCTAGGTGTATAAGAAAGTAAATGAAATATTCAGTGAGCATTGCTCTCTCTGCCTTCATTCACAAAACAAAGTACCACCACACACACACACACACACACACACACACACACACACACACAATTTCATTGTGATTTTAGCAAAATAGTTTTAAATCTTTTAAATACAGAGCATTCCTTTTCAAGAAAAAGGCATAACTTTCCATTTATTCTCACATTCTATTGTTTCTAAGCCATTTTTCTTGATTTTTAAAATATAACTCTTGTATATTTCTTTTAGAACAAGAGAAATCAGTGTTAGAATTTTAGCTCTGTGACTTATCTTAAACTAATGTTACCTCTATTTACCTTAAATTCTTATGTAACCTCTCTAGGTATCAGTTTTCTCATTTACAAAGTTAGGAGAATAACAGTACTTACCTATATAATATTAGCATTGCTGTTAATATTAGTATTGCTACTATGATTCCTTCTATTAACAACTATTATTATTATTCTTTAGATGATAATTTTTATTATTAGGTAATAAGTATTTTATGTAAATAATATATCATTGGAGTTTACACAAGAACCAAATGATGTTAAGGCATTTAAATCAGAAAAGAATGAGGTTGGCAAAATGACTGGTCCATGTTAAATACTCGGTACATTTTAGTTGTTATTATTATTGGCACTGTCAATATTATTATCAACGTATCACTGTCATCATTGTGGTTGCTTCCTTAATATTCCATTCACCCTACCTTATTATGAAAGAGCAGGTTTGGCTGCTGTGGCTCCCACCCCCAACTTCAAAGGTGGATAATTAGACCCCTTTGCTGCAATGAGAGGTTCAAGATGGATGGCCACATCATCTGTGTTGAATCCAGTTAATACATAGAATGATGTTAGTCATAAGGACTTGTTGATAGGTTTTTGACTGACTTAAGGTTGGCCAATTAGAGGTCCAGGGCTTTGGTTTAGTGGTTGGAGGAGAGATGATCTTGTCTGAAGGACATAAAAAAATACTGACAGAAAGAGGATATTTGTTAATATGGTGCCATTATATTGAACACCTGTTCTAGCTGTGGACATTTTGGGTATGTGAGTCAATAAATTCCTTTACTGTTTAAATTTATTTTTCTTGTACTTACTATTAAACTGATTACCATTAATTCTAATTAAAATAATAATCATTTTTATAATTTCTTAAATATGCTAATGGATATTTTCAATATATTGGGAAGCTATGTATAGTAATGATATAATGTCTTTGTAATTAGGCATCTTATCCAATTCTTACTGTTTGTATTACTTTCTTGTGGATGCTTCTTTTGGGATTTTCTATGAATATGATGTCTGTCCAGAAGGTATCCAACCATGCAATATGAAAAATAGAGACTTTTATTGAAGAAGATACAAGATGCAAGAAACAGTGTACACAGGACAATGACACCTCAATCCCCTTCAAAATAGCACTGTGGGACCTCACACAGTTCTCCCAACTGCAGCATAATGTTCCTTCTGCTCTGGTTGAAGAAGCCACAGAAAAAAATTTGCCACAGCATATTTCATGCCAAGATCCTGTGTCAAAATCTTGGACACAGTAGTTTTTGGAATTCCCAGATCAGCTTCTAGTTCTCACACTGTCAGTTGCTGATCTTTGTTGATGGCAGAATGTTCAACATTCTCAGGTGTTCTGCTTGTTGCAGGTCTTCGGGAATGTGGATCGCTTTCAACAGATTCTCTACCATCTTTTAAGCATTTATGCATGCTTTTATTTGCACTGCACTCATTGCATTGTCTCCAAAAGCCTCCTGAATCATCTGAATAGTTTCAATGAATGAATGTTCAAGCTTAATGCAAGATTTGATACAGATTTGTTGCTCTACTGAGTCATTTTGAATGCAATGGCCACACAGTACACATGCTCACTCAACAGCATCTACTGCTCCCACTGACTAGTACAGTGAAGTCATCAAAATTCACGCATGTGCATTCCAGTCCACTCTTCTTGGCTGCTAGTTTATGTAAACCATTCTCATTGTATTAACAATGGCTGGACTTTTTCTGGGCAGACCTTCGGAACATAATTCAGTGTTTATGTTCTTTTTTTCCCAAATTAAATAAATTTTTTAAACTAACTGCATTGGCTAGCAATTCTAGAAAATGTGAAATAATAATTGTGATAGCAAACATATTTCCCCATTTTTGTTATTAATGGATCCTTTTTGAGCTACATGTACTTGAAGAAATATTCTTATTTTCTTATATTGTTAGAATTTTTTATAGCAAACAGTAGACCCAGCAAAAACATAATTCCTTCAAAGATGACTAATCAAAAAATAATAACAAAGAAACACATAAAACTTCCTATACCAAAAAACAGCAGAATGGAATATTAAAGGAACTAAAAGAAGGTGGAAAATGGATAAAACAGTTGCATTACAGAACTTGAAAATGAATTAGAAGTAAAGACTTTGTATGGTAGAAGTCTAAATCATCAAAATGGAAACAAGCTGAAGAAAATTTGACAGAGAAGCCAGAAGAAGATAAAGAAATATAAGAAATTTTAGAGAAAATTATAGATTATAATTAACAAAATTTAGAAATGATACATATAAATATATATTTCAGAATATATTATATATTATATATAATGGCATAATCATATAAAAATGATTATATGATTAAATCATATGTTATCATATAGATATATAATATATAATTGCATGTAAAAACATATATTTCAGAATATATATATTTTAATATATTTTATTGATTATGCCATTACAGTTGTCCCATTTCCCTCATTCATTACCCTCCACCCAGCACACCTCCTCCCCTCGCTCCCCCTTTAGTTCATGTCCATGTGTCATAAGTTCTTTAGCTTCTACATTTCTCACACTATTCTTGCCTTCCTCCCTCTCTATTTTCTACCTACCATCTATGTTACTTATTCTATGTACCGTCTCCCCCTCTATCCTTCTCCCACTCCCCTGTTGCTAACCCTCCATGTGATCTCCATTTCTATGCTTCTACTCCTGATCTAGCTGTCTGCTTAGTTTGCTTTTGTTTTAGGTGTGGTTGTTAATAACTGTGAGTTTGCTGTCCTTTCACTGTTCATATTTTTTATCTTCTTTTTCTTAGGTAAGTCCCTTTAACATTTCATACAGTAAGGGTTTGGTGATGATGAACTTCTTTAACTTGACCTTATCTGAGAAGTGTTTCATCTGCCCTTCCATTCTAAATGAAAGCTTTGCTGGATAGGTCCTTGCCTTTCTTGACTTGGAAGACTTCTTTCCCGCCCCTTCTTGCCTGTAAGGTCTCTTTTGAGAAATCCGCTGTCAGTCTGATGGGAACTCCTCTGTAGGTGACTGTTCCCTTACCTCTTGCTGCTTCTAGGATTCTCTCCTTCATTTTAATGTTGGCTAATGTAATGATGATGTGCCTTGGTGTGTTCCTTCTTGGGTCCACCTTCTTTGGGACTCTCTGAGCTTCCTGGATTTCCTTGAAGTCTATTTCCTTTGCCAGATTGGGGAAGTTCTCCATTATTATTTGTTTAAATAGGTTTTTCACTTGTCGCTCTTCTTTTTCCCCTTCTGGTACCCCTATAATTTGAATGTTGGAATGTTTAAAGAGGTCCTGGAGGTTCCTAAGCCTCTCCTCATTTTTTAAAATTCTAATTTCTTCATTGTTTTCTGTTTGGTTGTTTCTTCCTTCTGGTCCACTCCATTGATTTGAGTTCCACTTTTGTTTCCATCACCAATGATTTTCTGTGCATTTTCCTTCATTTCACTTAGTGTAGCCTTCATTTTTTCATCTAATGTGTGACTAAAATCAACCAATTCTGTGAGCATCCTGATCACCAGTGTCTTGAACTGTGCATCTGATGGATTGACTATCTCTTGATCACTTAGAAGTATTGGCTCTGGGGCTTTAATTTGTTCTTGCATTTGAACCTTTTTTTTTTTTTTTTTTTTTGGTCTGGTCATATCTGTTATGCAGTGAGGGGCAGAGCCTTAGGTGTTCATAGGGGTGGGTCAACCCAATTGCTGGGTTGTGACTGACTGGGGGCAGGGTCAGAGAGGGAACAATGACATTTGTTCCACTCTTGCTCAAATTTCGATCCCCTCTGTCACTACCCACAAGCAAATGGGGCCCTTCTTATTCTAGTTCCTGGGTAGGTGGGCTTGTGTACATTCTAGGACCCTGTGGGTCTCTCCAGCAAACTCTCCTGTGAGGCTGGGGGCCTCTCCCGGCACCTTAACCCCTGAAAGTTTTTCCAATCAGTGCTTTTAGGCTTTAATTTTTGTCTCTGAGGCCCTGGGTTGCATGATCTGTCTCACTGTCCACTTTTTTCCTGGTTTATCTGTTTATGACTTTGTGACCACGGTCAGCCAGCCGCCTCTCACCCTTACTGGATCTGCCCATTTACACCCCACGCCTGGGATCTGCCAACCTCCATCTGCATCCCTGGGTTGGTCCGGCATCCACCTCTTTTTCCTACCATGACCCCTCTCTGCTAGCCGCTGACTCCACCCCTCTTACTGGTCTGGATGAATGGTTTGTTGTTGTTGGACTTAGGTACAGTAAAATTTTCCATCTGTTTTGGTTGTGTTTTTGTTTCTAAATCTTTGTTGTCCTTAAATTTGGTCATGTGAGGAGGTACAGTATTTCCACCTATGCCTCCATTGTGGCCAGAAGTCCATATATATCTATGGACTTCCGGACAAGGGCCGTTGATGGAACAAAAGAAAAAGAAAACAAGGGCCACTGATGGAACAAAAATAATTCCAAAATGTAAAAAAATAGTTTTCTTTAAGGATGGAAGAATGAATCTTCAGATAAAAATACTCACAAGATATGTGAGAAATAAAGATAATGGCATTATATATGGAAAATAAACATTCATGAAATAGGATGGTAATGGTTTATGCAGTAGAACAAAAAATTATCATTTTAGTTTACTTTGTTCCACTGCTCTTGCACTTGTTGGAAGTGTGTTAATGAGTTAGAATGAAGCCTCAAAGCTCTTGAGCTTTTCATTTTGTGCTTGAGCTTTTCAGTTCTCTCTGGTATGCAGCTGCGAATAGCATTCATTTCCAGACCCTGCCTCATCCGCTAAAAATCCAGTTTGAGGAATGAAATAGAGCACATCCTGTCTGCTCTGGTTTATTTCTCTCTCCCTGTCTTAACTGCTCATTGAAAGAGTGACTGGTGGAAATTCCAACTGGATTTTTTTTAGTCCCTTATGCAACCTCTACAACACATTAGGCTATGCCCCCATCCTATCCCCAATTGAGGGAGTTTCTGCCCTGGAATCTGAAGACATGCCAGTAAATGTGAATCACAGAAAGCGTTTCCTTCCTCAAACTGTGCCATGCTTGACTGTAATAGGACAAAAGCCACTTTTTCAAGCCCTCTTTCCCAGAGCTGGCTGGACCCCATAAACTTTATGGGGTAAAGCATGACTGATCCTCATTGTTTTATGAGTCTTTATCTACAGGACTGGAAAATTACTGGAAGTGCCCTGAAGGTGCAGAGGCTCTAGGAACCCATGAAACAGGACATACCAGACCACAACTGGAAGCCCGGACCCTGCACCCAAAGACAACATCAAAACAAGTTGCAGCCCAGCTGAAACACCCAGCTCTACGACAATCCCATTACTGGGTAAAAACTCAAAGCCCTAACCCCTTAGTGCTGGTGCTGGTATTGGCGCTGGTGTATTTCTCTGCACCCAACCATTCCCTCCCTTGGGAAAGTAAAGTAAAACCTTTACTCTCTGCACTTTCTTCTCTTTGTGAATTCTTTCATAGCCTGTGTCACCAACCACCCTAACACATTGCTCTGTGCAAAAAAGTGGACAGGTCTGTGATGTTTCTGGAATTCCTTTATCACTTGGTCTAATTTGTTCTGGAATAAGCCAGTGTTCTCTCAAGTTGTAGCAGGAGGATGGGGCCATTATGAGTTTCTGCCCGATTAATTTTTTCTGCCCTTTCTATCCTACTCTCCCACTTGACATCCTACAGGACATGGGAGGACTTTTTATAAATGTGGATTTGTATTTACACATATTTTCTTATGCTTCACTCTTTGATTCTATCACCATTTTATGTCTTTTAAAATTTTCCCCTTGGTCCAATAATAATGATCCTGGACAGAATTCTCAGTGTGCTCTTCCCTCCGACAGACTTCTTGAAATGTGTCTGTCGTCCTGTATAGTGAACAGTGAATGGTCTTGTATTCCTATTTGATTAGAAGATGACCATCATTTCAAGGCAAATATGAATAGCTCTAGCACAGTGCATCCATCAGGGGCATGTCAAGAAAATGGAGTCTGTACCAGGTAGTTTATTAGATAGGCTTTAATATGGGGAACAGATAAGAGAATTGTTAGACCTGGAGACAGAGCCAGTGGCAGAGATTAGCCGCTGCAGGGAATGGCTCTCACTGCTTGAGATGGAAAGTCTAAGAGAGAAGGAATTGGTGTAATCACAGTCTGGGACACACAGGGAGCTCACCTGTGGAAGCAGGGGCCACAGAAAGGATGCAGCGACCAATGGATACATTGCTCAAAGCAGAGAGAAACAGAGAGAGAGAGGGAGAGAGAGAGAGATTGAAAAAGAGACACCGTGGAATTTTCTTTCCTCCCTTGTTTACATCTCCCTTGCTAATGCAATGCCTCCCATTGGCTGAACTCAACTGAAAAAGTGATTTCTAGGCATCACCACCCCCTGGAGCTCAGACCAGAGCAGGGGAAAGCAGAGAATGGATTTTAGGACAAAGAGGCAAATGTGATATACATAATAGGCTTTGTGGAAATATAGAAGGCTCACTAAAAAGGTGAGAAAATTTAAAATGAAAGACCAAGCCTTGTTTTGATCAAGGGACTTGAGTATTTATACCTGGTGACCATAGGGAAATTGAAGAGGCTACCCTGCCTTCTCTTTGAAGCTTTAAAACCCTTTAATAGGAAATGAAACTTTGGTTCCTTTGATACTAAGCAAAGTAACACATACTCCTGGGGAAGAGAACACCTCTATTATTTCCATTCTCCTGTTCCTTTCTTCCTAGAAGAACTGGTGCCTGTTATTCAAAGAACACTTTTCTAGGCTACAGAGAAAACTTGAATTTGGCAAAGTTCCTGCCCTGCTATAGCATACAGCTTAGAGGTACACGCATATGAATAGTTACAAGCCTGTAAATAGATATATAAGCGGTGTGCTCTGAGACCAAAGAGAAACCAACAACTGATACAGAGGCATTTTAGTTGAATTGTGAAGAGTGAATAGGAGTTAATTCGATAGAGTGGGGAAGAAAAGATACAGGAACTAGAAAGACTGAGTTATCATCAGAGAATGATGAGGAATCCAGGGGGATTCACTTGAAACTAAACTCACTTGGAAAACATACTGAAACTGAAAACTAATGCCTTCTTTGACTATAGGTATGTGTGGTCTTGTGGGGTAGGCAACAGAGGGGCCAATGTAGCATTAATGCAGTTAAGATGGATATGGATGTGTGTATGTATTTGTATGTGTGTATACATATATATGCATGTGTGTATATACACACACGTACACACATGTATACATATATATGCATGCGTGTATATACACACACATACATACACACATGCACACACATATCCATCTTAACTGCATTAATGCTACATTGGCCCCTCTGTTGCCTACCCCACAAGACCACACATACCTATAGTCAAAGAAGGCATTAGTTTTCAGTTTCAGTATGTTTTCCAAGTGAGTTTAGTTACTGTCTCAGAGTCCTTCTTCACACAGGGCCACTGACATCTGTTCCTAAGTGACCACTGATTATATTATAAAATAAAACTCTATGATCTCCTTACACCAGGCTGTCATTGATGGGTAGTGTGTTTTATATGGTAGAGGGAATAGACAACTGAGAGAGAGTAGGAGGGAAATAATGTAGCAGGACACAGGAAGGGGAAGCTAAAGGTCCTGATACCTGTGGCCTTAGAATGAACATGTGATCAAAAAAAAGGCAACATACTTCTTGCAGTGCCTGTGACTGGGCTTTAGGTATTAAACATCCAACGGTGGTGCACTCTTTGTAATGACTCTTTAAAATTTATGTCTGAGTCTGTGTGGGTAGGTCTAGGGAAGAGAGTTCCTGCCTATGAAGTTGGTATGATATTCTGAATCTTTCTAGACTGGGGAGTATGACTAGGTGGGAACATCTATCATAAAATAGGGTGACTAGAAGCATTCTGGGTTTCCTCCTACCCTTCCAACTGCTCCTTCTCTGGCTTCTTTGCTATACCATTTTCTTTCAGGTTCCAAAATGTATATTCACTCCAAAGGAGCAAACTGGGGTAGTACTTTTGCACAGTGAAGAGAACAGGCTGAATTTTAGGGTCAATTTTTTTTTATTGCAAATGGATTTTTCTCTTGGGGTATTAGGTTCAGACACTCTAGGCTGTGGCCCTGCTGGAAGTTTGCAATGCTTTTAGGTTTATATATACTCCTGATTCATAAATCAGCCCTTTGGGGTGGACAATATCAAACAGATATAATGAAGAGTTCCTCAAAGTATATCTTTAATGCTATTTTTCAAATCTTTATTATATTTTTATGTTAACTGGAGATTAGCTAAAAATTCTTATACGTATTATTAAGAAAAATGACTTATTGCATTCCCGTGCATTATCAGCTGATTTCTGGCAGCCCATATGCTGAACAATGGTGCCAAAGAATGTTAATGAGAAAAGGAATTCTGAATGTACATTGATAATCACATTAGGAACCATCCATTTCTTCTAGCCTGTTATCATGTAGAGTGCCCCCACATGCCTGGTACTTCTTACAGGCTGGAATTTGTGTGAACTGTTTTTTTTCCCACATGAGGGCATCGGTGCTCTAAGCAGCTTTAGAATTCACCCTCCCAACTTTGACTTTAAGAGCTTTATTTTGAGAAAATAAAAACACTTTATGATCCTCATACATCTTAGACTATATAAAATTAACATTTGGCTTATCTTCCTGAAAAAGTCATTCATTCTGTTCTTTCATTCATCTAGCAGTGTAATTGTATCTTCTCTGTGGGGGAAGAAAAGATGACACACATGTGACATTGCCACTCCCCATGCCAGTTTATGCCTTCACAGTCAACTGGGGTCAATTAGTTTCTGTTATGTTAGAATGACTTGCAGAATTTAGATGAGCAGTAATGCTATAACGCATGTTCATTTGCAATGAAAATTAATCTATTTAAAAACTCTATGTGTATGTGTTCATATTTCATGAATTTATTTTCACAGACCAGAATACTGTCCTCATGTATTACCCTTGGTTAATTCTAAATTTCACACTTTTAGTTGAGAGTGATACAAGGTAATAATATAGATAAAAGTAATATAGACAGATCCCAGGCATATTACTCTCAGTCTAGTTCTTGGCATAAAGATGGAGAATTTGTCAGGGAAAACTTACAATGGCTTGACTTTCCCCTACCAATTAAGAGTAAATTAATCACCTCACCACTAATGTCCTCTACAATAAGCCCCAACCTGCTTTTTTAGCGGTATGTCTGCCTATTCCATTCTCAGATGGCAAATGAGTTCCTACTGAAGTGGCTAACTCACACACTGCCTTAAGCACCAGCCAGAGGTAACCTGCCCCTCATTGCCTTTTCTCTTTCTGACATTTCTACCTATCCTTGGCCTATATACGCATCTTTAGAATCCTAGCTTTCTTTTGAGGTCTATGATGGATCTCAGATTGTCTAACTCTACCTTCACTTTGTCTACGCCCTAGGGTGTGATCATTCTAACAAGACTACCAGGGGCACATTGTCTTTGGTCCATCATCAGTAATTGGCTCCCTTTTACTTTTCATAAATGCATCTGATGTACCCTTAACATCTTTTTTTTTAAAGATTTTATTTATTTGTGTTTAAAGAGAGGGGAAGGGAAAGGGAAAGAGAAAAACATCAATGTGTGGTTGCCTCTCACATATCCCCTACTGGAGACCTGGCCTGCAACCCAGGCATGTGCCCTGACTGGGGATTGAACCAGTAACCCTGTGGTTCTCAGTCTGGTGCTCAATCCACTAAGCCACACCAGTCAGGGCTTCTTTGACATTTCTATTATGTGGTTGGAGTGGAGGTGAAGGCAAGTCACCAATTTCACTTTGCAGAACTTGACTAAGTTCAGGAAGGGCATGTAACTCATCTAGTGCCCACAGGAAGCAGCAGAGGAATGGAACAAAGAATATAGTTCTAGGCATCAAAAACTGCACCTATGGGTTTCACTGGGTTTCCTGAGTTTTTAACCCATGATTTTTCTCTTTTGCTGGTATGGAGTGTTTGCCTTTGTAATCTAAAAATTATGACAACAGGACTTCTGCCACGATGGAGGCATAGGTGGAAGCACTACACCTTCTCGCACAACTAAGTTTAAAAACAACAAAGTTTTAGCAACAAAAACGCAGCCAAACCACAGAAAATTGAGCTACACGGAAGTCTGACGACAATGAACTCTTCAGCCAAATCGATAAACTGATGAAGGAGCTAGCAGTGAGATGGACCACGCAGGCCCCAGTGGCAGGAAGTGGCAGAGGGAACCGCCATTGTCCCTCTCTGACCCTGCCCCCACATACACCGTCACAACCAGTGACCTGGGTGGCCCCTCTCTGACCATGCCCCCACATGCAGTGTGACAAACCAGTGACCTGGGGGGCCCCGCCCTGGTGAACACCTAAGGCTCCACTCCTCACCACCTAACAGGCAGGACCAGATCAAAACATGGCTCAAAAACAACTCAGAGCCCCAGAGCCGATAAATCTAAGTGATGAAGAAATAGCCAAACTTTCAGATGCATAGTTCAAAACACTGGTGATCAGGATGCTCACAGAATTGGTTGATTTTAGTCACAAATTAGAGGAACATATGAAGGCTAAACTAATTGAAATGAATGGAAGTGCACAGGAAACCAATAGTAATGGGAAGAAAACTGGGACTCAAATCAAAGGAGTGAACCAGAAGGAGGAAAAAAATGACCAAACAGAAAAGGATGAAGAAACAAGAATTCAGAAAAATGAGAGGCTTAGGAACATTCAGGACACCTTTAAACATTCCAACATCTGAATTATAGGGGTACCAGAAGGGGAAGAGGAACAGCCACGAGTGGAAAACTTATTTGAACAAATAATAAAGGAGAACTTCCCCAATCTGGCAAAGGAAATAGACTTCCAGGAAATCCAGGAAGCTCAGAGAGTCCCAAAGAAGGTGGACCCAAGAAGGAACACACCAAGGCACATCATCATTATATTAGCCAAGATTAAAATGAAGGAGAGAATCCTAGAAGCAGCAAGAGCTAAGGGGACAGTCACCTACAAAGGAGTTCCCATCAGACTGTCAGCAGATTTCTCAAAAGAGACCTTACAGACAATAAGGGGCTTGGAAAGAAGTATTCCAAGTCATGAAAGGCAAGGACCTACAACCAAGATTGCTCTATCCAGCAAAGCTTTCATTTAGAATGGAAGGGCAGATAAACCGCTTCTCAGATAAGGTCAAGTTAAAGGAGTTCATCATCACCAAGCCCTTATTGCATAAAATGTTAAAGGGACTTATCTATGAAAAAGAAGATAAAAAAGATGAACAGTGAAAGGACAGCAAACTCAGTTATTAACAACCACACCTAAAACAAAAGCAAACTAAGAGGACAGCTAGATCAGGAGCAGAACCATAGAAATGAAGATCGCATGGAGGGTTAGCAACAGGGGGTGAAAAAAGGAGAAGTGGGGAGAAGGTACAGAAAATAAGTAGCATAGATGGTAGGTTGAGAATAGATAGGGGGATGGCAAGAATAGTATGGGAAGTATAGAATTTAAAGAACTTGAGACATGTGATCATAAACTAAAGGGGGAAATGGTGGGAGAGGGTGTGTGCAGGGTGGAGGGGAATGGAGAGGGGGAATAGAACAAATGTAATGGCATAATTAATAAAATATATTTTAAAAAGAATTACAAAAAATAATAAAAAATAAAAATTATGACAACAGTTTTTCACTAGAAGATAATAAAAGCAAACAATGGCTTCATTGTCATTGAAGTCCTTCACTACAAGCACAGATTATAACTATAATGATGTCTCCTTCTCTTCATAACTTTATAAGTTATTTAGTCAGCAAACCATTATTATGCACCTATTGGGTACCAGGTCTCTAATGTCCTTGCCTGTAGAAATCTTCCATTACCAAGGTTCCTTTCATGAGTTTTTGAGTTCTTAATTTTATCTCTTCCAGAATGTTTCTTTTAAGGTGAAATATGTTATTCAGAGTCCTGGAAGAACAACACTTTGAAGTACTCTATTTGAAAAAAAAACAAACAAAAATGCACACACACATATATGTGTGAGATTTGTCTATATATGTATACTACACATAAATACTATTTTTATGAAATTAGTTTTAATTTCATGTTAAAAGTAACAAATATGGATGAGTGAGTGAACCCAATCTGCCATTTCTACCATCTTGGTCTGAGACTAGTAGTTCTGCTCAATACTTTAATCTCAATCAGTTTTCATGTGGGTTTTTTAATAATGTATTTTATTGATTATGTCATTACAGTTGTCCCCTTCCCCCCCTTTATTTTCCTCCACCTTTCACACCCACTCCCACCTACATTCCCCCCTTTAGGTCATGTCCATGTGTCATAAGTTCTTTAGCTTCTACAGTTCCCATACTACCCTTGCCCTTCCCCTTCTCTATTTTCTACCTACCTTCTAAGCTACTTATTCTCTGTACCTTTTCCCCACTTCTCCTCCTCCCACTTCCCTGTTGCTAACCCTCCATGTGATCTCCTTTTCTATGGTTCTGCTCCTGATCTAGCTGTCCTCTTAGTTTGCTTTTAGGTGTGGTTCTTAATAACTGAGTTTTCTGTCCTTTCACTATTCATCTTTTTTATCTTCTTTTTCATAGATAAGTCCCTTTAACATTTCATACAATAAGGGCTTGCTGATGATGAACTCCTTTAACTTGACCTTATCTGAGAAGTGGTTTATCTGCCCTTCTATTCTAAATGAAAGCTTTGCTGGATAAAGCAATCTTGGGTGTAGGTCCTTTCCTTTCTTGACTTGGAATACTTCTTTCCAGCCTCTTCTTGTGTGTAAGGTCTCTTTTGAGAAATCTGCTGACAGTCTGATGGGAACTCCTTCGTAGGTGACTGTCCCCTTAGCTCTTGCTGCTTCTAGGATTCTCTCCTTCATTTTAATCTTGGGTAATGTAATGATAATGTGCCTTGGTGTGTTCCTTCTTGGGTCCAACTTCTTTGGGACTCTCTGAGCTTCCTGGATTTCCTGAAAGTCTATTTCCTTTGCCAGATTGGGGAAGTTCTCCTTTATTATTTGTTCAAATAAGTTTTCCACTCGTGGCTGTTCCTCTTCCCCTTCTGGTACCCCTATAGTTCAGTTGTTGGAATGTTTAAAGCGGTACTGGAGGTTCCTAAGCCTCTCCTCAGTTTTTTGAATTCTTGTTTCTTCATTGTTTTCTGTTTGGTTGTTTCTTTCTTCCTTCTGGTCCCCTAGATTGATTTTAGTGTTGGTTTCCTTTCCATCACTATTGGTTCCCTGTGCTTTTTGCTTCATTTCACTTAGTGTAGCCTTAATTTTTTCATCTAATTTGCAACTAAAGTCAACCAATTCTGTGAGCATCCTGATCACCAGTACTTTGAACCATGCATCTGATAGGTTGGATATCTCTTGAACACTTAGAAGTGTTGGCTCTGGGGCTTTCATCTGTTCTTCCACTGGAGGCATTTATTTTTGGTCTGGTTGCACTTGTTATGTAGTGAGGGGCAGAGCCTTAGGTGTTCACAGGGGCTGAGCAACCCAGTTCCTGGGTTGTGATCCTGTATGTGGAGGTGGGGTCAGAGAGGGAACAATGGCACTTGCTCTGCTCTGTCTTGGATTTTAGTCCCCTCTGCAGCCTCTCACAAGCAAATTGGGCCATTCTTATGCTGGTTTCCAGGTGGGTGAGCTTGTGTACGTTTTAGGACCTTGTGGGTCTTTCCCAATGAACTCTTCTGTGAGGCTAGGAGTCTCTCCCAATACCTTTTCAATGGGTGTTTTTAGGCTTTATTTCCTGGTGCTGGAGCCCTGGGTTGCATGGTCTGTCTCACTGCTCAGTTTTGCCTAGTTTATCTGCATGTGAATGTGTGACCATGGTTAACCCTGTGCTGCCTGTGATCCTGGGTATGGCAGCCACCACCTTTTCCTGCCATGACCCCTCTTTGATGGCCACCGACTTTGCCCCTCTTACCAGTCTGGTTGAATGTTTCTCGGACTTCTGTACAGTTCAGTTTTATTGTCTGTTCTGGTTGTGTTTTTGTTTCTAAATCTTTGTTGTCCTTAATTTTGGTTGTGAGAGGAGGCACAGTATTTCCACATATGCCTTCCTATTGGCCAGAAGATTTCCTGTGGTATTAGTCTTCTTCAGCTCTATTCCAACTTTATATATTTTCTGATTCAATGTGACTGAGTTTTGTAAGAACTTTTCCTCCTTGGTCTTGAAACTTCTTTCAAAGATTTTTGAGAAAGGCTCTGGTTTATTCAGAGCCTTTAGTCATGCATAAAGATAAACTGTCTCTGTTTTATGGCTGAGCAACCTCCCTTCTCGGAGCACCTCAGGGGGAATGTGCTTCACTGATGTCATCATTGAGTTGTCTCTTTACTCCTCATCCTCCTCACTCTCCTGATGAACTTCATGAATTTGAGTATTTTCTGAACATCCTGGCTTATTTTTCCCCCTTAAACTGCTTGTGGATCTTCAAAAAGTAGAGGAAAGTAAGAAATGAGATATAGTATCCAAATGTTATATGTGGGTCCTCACTGTACCCTGCTATTGTTTTCTCTATTCTCCCAATTGACTTCTTAGTTGAGCTAGAATTTAGATTGGTCAGCAAACAATGAGCTTCAAGAATTCCAAGTTCTGGCATAAAAACAGACATAAAGATCAATGAAACAGAATAAAGAGCCTGCTAATAAACCCATGTCTATGTTGTCAATATTTGGCAAAGGAGTCAAGAACATACAATGTGGTAAAGACAGTCTATTCAATATGTGATAATGGGAAAATTGAACAGATACACACACACACATGAAATTAGATCACCTTCTTATACCATATATAAGAATAAACTCAAAATGGATTAAACACTTTAATGTAAGACTCAAAACCTTAGAAATTCTAGAAGAAAAATAGGCAATAAAATCTCAAACATTTCTCTTAGTAATATAGTTTTTCTGATATATCTCCTTGGGCAAGGGAAACAAAAGAAAAAGTAAACAATGGGACTACATCAAACTAAAAAGTTTTCTCACAGCAAAAGAAACCATCAACAAAATGAAAAGACAGCTCACAGAACGGGAGGACATATTCATCAATGATACATCTCACCAGGGGTTAATATCCAAAATTTGTAAAGATCTTACACAATTCAACACCAAAAAACAAACAGTCCAGTTTAAAAATAGGCAAAGGACATAAGACACTTCTCTAAATAGGACATAAAGACGGTCAATAGACATGAAAAGATGCTCAACTTTACTAATTGTCACAGAAATGCAGATTAAACCCCCAGTGAACCCCGATGGATGTGGCTCAGTTGGTTGGGCATCGTCCTACAAAGTAAAAAGTGGCTGGTTCAATTCCTGGTTAGGGTCCATGCCTGGGCTGTGGGCCCAGTCCCTGATTGTGTGCAGGCATATATAAAACACAACCTATTGATGCTTCTCTCACACATCGATTGGTCTTTCTCTTCCTCCCATCCCCTCTCTCTAAAAATAAATAAATAAAATATTTTAAAAACCACAATGAGATATCACCTCACACCTGTGAGAATGGCTATCATCAATAAATCAGCAAACAAGTGTTGGCAAGGATGTGGAGAAAAGGAAACCCTTGTGCACTGTTGGTGGGAATTGGTGCAGCCACTGTGGAAAACATTATGCAGGATTCTCAAAAAACTAAAAAATGGGACTGCCTACGACCTAGGGATTCCACTTCTGGGTATATATCTGAAAAAACCCAAAACACTAATTTGAAAGAATATGTGTACCCCTGTGTTTATAGAAGCATTCTATAATAGCCAAGCTATGGAAGTAACACAAGTACCCATCACTTAATGAATGGATAAAAAAGCAGTGATACATGTATACCATGAACTATGTTACTCAGCCATAAAAATGAATGAAATCTTACCATTTGAAACAGCAAGGATGGGCTTAGAGAGTATTATGCTAAGTAAAATAAGTCAGAGCAAGACAAATACTATATGATTTCACTTATATGTGGAATCTAAAAAACAACATAAGTGATCAAACAAAACAGAAACAGATTCATAGATAGAATAGAGAAGAATAGAATAGAATATTCTCCTATTCAGGAGAATAGACTGATGGCTGCCAGAGGTGAGGGGAGTTGGGGAACTGGGTGAGGAAAGTGAAAAGATTGAGAAGTACAGATTGGTAGTTACAAACAATCACAGGAATGTAAAGTACAGCATAAGGAACATGGTCAATAATGTTGTAAACACTATGTATGGTGCTAGTTGGGTTCTGGAAATATCAGGGAGAACAGTTTGTAAAGTAAATGATTGTCTAAGCACTATGCTATACACCTGATACTAATACAAAATATTATTGAATGTAAACTGTAATTTAAAAAAAGAAAAAAAAAGAATTCCTAGTTTATGGACAAAGAATTCATCCTAAGTAGAAAATAACAGACATATATTTTGTAATTCCAGAACCCTGAGTGTTAGAGGTGGTAGTTGTGTGGAGGAGTAACTACAACCTGGGGCCAGATTTGTCCCAGTAAAACCAAACAATTGAGCAAATTCTCAATATAAATCATGCAGAAATATTACTACCCTTGCTGTAGTTACCTTTCTGACTGGGTTGTTAACATGAATGATTGTAATACTCACCATTTCTTTCCTCTTTGCTCTGTTAAGGCATGATCTTTATTTTTTTTAATTTAATCTTTATTGTATTTTTTGACATAACCTTTTAGTCTCCTTATGTCATCTCCCCCCACCCCAGCAATCACTACACTGTTGTCCATGTCCATGAGTCTTTTACCCTTTTTGCTCAATCGGTTGTAGTTTTCTTTTCTGTATTTTACCTGTCTGACAGATTTGGCCACAGTGAACTGATGCCTACAACTTAGCTCTCTTTTAAAAGATGTGTTGTATTCCCTCCTTCATTTCACTGCTCACTTGTTTAATAGTTTTGTTACTGGATTTCCTGCTATCTATTTTGGTTTCTCAAAGTCATTTCTTTATATTTTCTCCTGAATCTAACCATTTTCCCTTTTATTCCTGAACTTTTTTCCCTTTTATCCATCTTTTCTTTTATTATCTTCACTTTGTGTTCCTATCTGGTCATCTATACAGGACCATAGTTCAAAAGCCTCTTTCATGAATGTGTACTTCATGTCTGTCCATCCATTGGTTTATAAATTCTTTGAAGGAAGGAGGGAAAAAACAGTTTCCATAATTAACCATAATTGCTCTCCAAAAATCTCAAGTACTCAAGAAGCTTAATGTCTCATGAGGGTCCTCAAATCAACAGGCTATAGAAAGAAAAAAATATATATACCCCTGGCATGTTTAGGTTTTCTAAGAAAACACATTATTCAGTTCTTGCTGGTGACACTAATAAGTTTATTTCTTAACTTTGGCCAGGAGGTCTCCTTCCACTACATAAGGTTTAGAAAATATTAGTTTATTTCACCTGCAGAGGCAGTTAGAAGTTCATCTCATAGCTCTCTTAGTACTACTTCTTACCCAGTATGATTTGTTGCTGCACGATTGAAGGCAGGCCACATGAGGCATTTTCTACAGATAGTGATTACTGTACACTTGGCCATGGCTCCAATAGAGGAAAAGGGCCTTTCGTTCTTGTAGCTACAAAAATAACCCAAGTTTAAGAGAACCTATAGCACAAGGAAATCAAAGATGCTGTCTTGTGAATTGTGCTAATGAGTATACATCCTTCTTAGTAGCACTGTGTTTGATGAGTAATAATCTGGCTAGTCACTGTGTCAGGGACTGGGGCTATACCTGTGATCAGTCAGGATGGGCTGAGTTATGCAACAATAACAAATAGCTCCAAAATATCAGTAACATAAATCAATATCAGTTTATATCTTGCTCATTATATGTGTCCATCATGGACCATCATGCTCCCTGTAGTCCATCAGGCTGACCATTTTGAGTCAGCAGGTAGCTACTATTTTGAGTGTTGCCATTTATTGAAAGATAAAGACTGTGTAGTGTATCAAACCAGCAACTAAACACTCCTTCCTGAAAGTGATTCTCATTACTTCTATTGACAGTTCATGGGTCAAAAGGTCACACGAACTCACTCCTCACAAACTGTCAGGAAGTACAGTTCTACTATGTGCCCAGGAGGGCAAACAAATAAACATATTGTTGAATAGCATCAGTGACTGTCACAAGCTGTAAAAATATAAATTTAGTTCTGCTCTCAGTAAGTGTATAGTCAGCAATATGTAGAGGGGTGAGGGAAGGGGAGGGAAAGTGGTAAGAGTAGATTCAGACATATGTACAAATAGTACAGAGCCACATAATGAAGCAAACAGAATGTCTAACGGGAGTACTCATACATAAGTGGAGTGCTAGCCCAGGGTTGAGGGTTACAATCCTAGATAAATCTGAGACCTGAGGTAGAGTATGAGTCAGGCTCATGGCAAAGTATATCATTCCTCATGACAACCTTAAAATGTAGGAACAAACAATCCTCTTTAATTAGCTGTGGAATCTAAGTCCAGCTCCTTCCACCGCTCCTGCTTCTAAACACTGAGCTAGATCAGGAGGAGCTTTCCCTAGTAGGCATTTTGAAAGGAAGGGGAATAGCAGTTATGTTTAACTTTTAAGAAACCAGGTTAAAAATACCTCAAAAGAACACCTGTGATCTTGACCTAGGTTAATTTTCTATTGCACAGATGAAGACACAATTCTGTAATATTAATTTGTTACATGCACAATTACACCTATCTTGGGGATCAAATCCAGTGGAGCCAATTAAATAGTATTTTTCTTTAAAAGCAATAATTGAGGCTTAGAGTGGAACAAAACAATTCTGGGATTCCACTGTTCGTAAACCTAAGCGAATGAATACAATGGTTTATTTATGCATTGCTGGAGCTGTAGGCTACACAGCACCTTATGACACAGGAAACAGACTGAATACAAACACACGAGCCTGCTGTTTATTTCTTCAGTTGGCCATGAGTTACCAGTGTTTAGAAAAGGATAGTGTCAGTGAAAAAATTTACTCAAAAAGGTTGATTCAAATCCCCACATGCAGAAGTGTATGAACATAGAAAGCTCTGCACATAGATAAATGTGTCCATCCCCCAAACAGCACTAAAAGAATACAGGATTGTGCAAGCAGGTCATAAAATCAAGCCAACACACAATTTAGGGTAAAAAGTGCTATATATCTTCTAACACCTAAGAGGGTAGCCCCATGACAACTTCCTAAACATGCCGCCTTGGTATATGAACTAGCAAACGGTGCTTCAAGAAATGCATCATTGGGACGGGGTTGGGGAGGAGTTGGGGGGGTGGGGGGTGGAGTAGGAGAAAACAATCTCTCTTCATTTTCAGAAATGTATACAGATCTCTTGTTTGTTTTCTAGGCTTTCTGGTATTAAAAAGCAATTTTATTGCTTCTATGTTGTTACCTACATTTTCACAGATCAATTTCTTCATTTCGTTTCTCTTTGCGGGTCTTCAGAGCCAGCCAGCCTAGAAGTGGGGCATCTGCTCAGTGCTTTGCGGCCTGAGGATGATGCCTATGTTGTCATTTCAGATATAACTGGCAGCCTCAACTGACGACCTGAAATCCCCCTGAGCCTCAGCAGAGGCAACCACCTATTGATTTTCTAATTTTTCATCACCAGAAGGCATGGATTTCCTTTTTTACTAATTATATACTAATTATATAATTATAATTATATATATAATTTGAAATCAGAAAAGGGCAATGGGTAATGCATACTGCATGTGGGTTAACCTTCTCAGGTCCCTCTTCATGTGGAATATGAGGGTAGAAAATTAAAGAGCACACAGCAGGAGGCAATTTATATCTCCAAAACCCACCACAAAAAGACTCCGATGAGCTTCAGAAAGGAGCACAAAGGCCCTTATTTCCTCCTTTCAGTTTTGGGATTTGACATAGTTGGAAAGTCTATGATCCCAGGACCTTTGCTCTCATAGTGGCCCAAAGTCTCAGAGTGGAACTAAATTGTTCTCTCATGGAATCATGGAGTAGTAGCATTAGGAATAAACATTACTCTCTGGATCTGGAAATTGATTTTACAGGTGAATACTGTCTTGAACCAGGGGGATACTCTCAGAATGTGAAAGCAGTATTCTAATTTGAAGAGGGAAGAAACTATTATTTCTCCTAAGAGTGAGTATATTATATAGGATCCTATCTAATTTCTGGGTAAAATGTCAGACCTACTAAAATCCAGAAGGTTGGCCCTAAGCTTGTAGCCACATTTTTTTTAAGTTTTGTGAGTTGGACAACGAGAGAAGATTTTTATATAGGATAATTTAAGTATTTTCTAGTTAAAGGGAAAGAAAATGGTATAGAGATCAGGTTTTCTAGGTTTTAGAGTTTCAGGACGATTGTTTGAATATATTTAAAATTGGGATAACAGAATCATTTTTTAAATGTTAAGTTTCTATTTTATTATCTTTTTAAACAATTTATTTTATAATATTTTTAAAGATATTATTTATTTATCTTTAGAGGGGAAGGGAAGGAGAGAGGGAGAGAAATATCAATGTATGGTTGCCTCTCATGTGTCTCCTGCTGGGAACTGGCCCCGCTGGGAACTGGCCTGCAACCCAGGCATGTGCCCTGACTGGGAATCAAACCACGATCTTTTGGTTTGCAGGCCCATGCTCAATCCATTGAGCTACATCATCCAGGGAGAATCATTTTTATGACTGGCATATTATTACCTTTTCTTATTATACTTTAAGGCTCGTTTTGTATTCAAGTCACTATTTTTGCATATGTAAAATGAAACTAGAGTAAACATTTTAATATGCTTATGTTCCAAGAATTATGTCCCATCTTTTCCTTAACATGGCTTCTGTGGTTTTGCAACAGAGTCTATGACTTAAAGATTGTATCAGGTGTTCGAACTTTGAAACTTAGAAAAATGTTAAAGAAACCAGCTCAACCACGTGTCATAAAGTGTAAGTTCCAGAATGTCTGAGACCTTTCCATTCGTATCTCTTTCTTATTGCACTACTGCTTTTTGTAGTTATCCAGATTTGTCTGCCCACTCCTCGATACTTTGTGAAGCTGGCCACCTGCCATGGTTTACGTCATCTGGAGACACGTTAGCCATTAACTCTCATCTTTACTGGGATCCGCTGTCGCTGGTCACATTTGGGACACAGAAGAGTTTAACATTAGTGCCGGGTCTGGTTTCATAAGCAATATTATTTTGCTTCTTTGCTTCATTAAAGATTATGATTTTTGTTCTGTAATTCTTCCACATTGCCTGAAGGCTATCTTTTTAAAAAAAATCTATCAATTCTCATTTCAGAGGTATTTAAAATTTGATGTGGATTAGTTTTCTGTGGCTGCTGAAAGAAATTGCCACACATGTGTTGGTTTAAACAATACAAATTTATTATCTCATAGTTCCAGAGGTCAGAGTGCGGCAGGAGCCTCAAGGTGCTCTCAGGGCTGCATTTCTTTCAGTAGGCTCTGGGGAGGGTCATTTTGCCTCTTTCAGCTTCTGCAGGCAGCTGCGTTCCTTGGCCTGTGGCCCCTCCTCCATCTTCAAAGCCAGGAGTGGTGAGTTGAGTCCTTCTCATATCATTTTCACATCCAGGGGACCTCACTTCTACCCCCTTCTTCCTGGTTAAAGGTTGTAATTATCTTTGGTTCTAATGCGTAATCCAGGATTATCTCCTTACTTTAAGATTAGCTCACTAATAATAACTTTCCATCTGGAACCCAAATTCCCTTTGCCATATAAGGTGGCTTATTCACAGGTTTTAGTAATTAAGAGGTAGACAGTTTCAAGGATAATCATCTTGCCTACCACACCTAGTTAGATATTTTTTAAAGATTATTTCATTAAAATATAGACACCAAATCTCAACAAATTTGATTTCTTTTGCACTCACATATATTTTATTTTCATATCTTACTTTATAACTTTAATAACTTCGTTCTGATTAGAAAGCCATAGTCATCAGAAAAGTACCAAAGAGATCCACAGCACAAAAAGGTCAAAACCCCCGGCTTAGAATACAAATTCAAAATCTAATTATGCTAATAGAGTCAAATGCATTAGTTCTGTTTAAAGGAAGCTGAATCTACCCCTGAAAACTGGTTACCAGTGGGAGTTTATCTAAATCAGGGGTGTCAAACTGGGGCCACATCAGCCCCGCGGTTGCCTTCAAAGGGCCAAAATAATTTTAGGACTATGTAAATGTAACTACTCCTTAACTGTTAAAAAGTTGAAATCACATTTGGCCCTTTAAAGGCAATTGCGAGGCTGATGTGGCCCCCAGTGAAAATGAGTTTGACACCCCTGATCTAAATCAATAGTTTCTTACCCCTGTCTGTAAAAGATCATAAATAGGGCTGATGCTAATAAATTTCTACGATTGGAGCACCTGGCAGAAAGGAGCAGCTCAAGGTATACATGTTTGGGGTTTACTTCTGCATAACTGAATCTTCAAACACTTTATTATCCCTGTCTGCAATCCTCTGGTAATAACTTTTACATGGACTCAAGTTCTTCTGAGTCATAGTTTAATTTTCTTTTCCTCAAGTGAAACTAAACCCTGAATAGAAAATAGATTTTTTTCCCCTGTAAGGTTGCACGGTAATCTCTATCCTGATTTCTCTGGAAACTATAACCTATAAATCTTTAACCAGTATAAATCCAGTTGCAGCAAGAAATTACCTGGATAAGAGATTACAGCAAGAAATTACCTGGGAAGCAGAGGTGGGCAGATACACAATCCACCAGCTGTATTTTTCCAAGAGGCTCATCAGTTTCTCCTGGATTGGAGCCTTCCAGCAGGATTACCAGGGAGTCTCTGACATAGGAAATTTGACTTTGGGTATCACATTGGGAAATCAAGTTAGCTTTTTCCTGTTACTTTTAATCAAAACATGGATTCTGAGTATTTGAATGTAATTAGATTTCCTTACTTAGCATACACTTTGCTCTGAATTACTGGGTATTGCTGAAAACCAAACAGTACCTTGAGCTGTATCGGTAAGGCTCCGCAAGAGCCAAGCTTCCTCAGTACTGCATTTGGTGTCTAATCTATCTTAGAGAAGGGGGTCAATGTTTTACTTTGGCTTTGATAAAAAATAGTCACCCAGTTGTCATCCTGGTAAATAAAAGCTTTGTTACTGAAAGGAGTAGTCTTCCTTTGAATTCTTTTAAGATTTTGAGAATAAGTTATTTATCTAGACTAGGGATTAGCAAATGATAGTTTATGGGCCAAGTGTAGCCCATTATTTGTTTTTTTATAAATAAAGTTTTATTGGAACACAGCCCCTCCCATTTGTTTACAAAGTATCTAGGCAACTTTTGCACTACAACAGCAGAGGGTAGTTGAGAGAGACCATATGGCCCATAAAGACGGAAATATTTTTTATTTGGTTCTTTAACAGAAAAACTTCACTTACTTCTGGTATAGACCACATTATGTCTTTTGTATCAGTTTGCTTATGAGAAAATACTTTTTAATGGCTTAAAAATGATTAGTATTCAATGATCCCAATTCTGGTGTGGTTTTCTCGGAACTCTGAGGCCATGTGAGGCATACAGTTGCTTCTCTGTAAGTCATAAACGGTCCCTATAGCTGTCTGAGATGGCAGGGATGGTGTGCTAGCATATCTCTGTCTATGTAGAAGAAGCATGTATTACCTAAACCACAATCAACAATATGGTACAACCAGAGCTCACAGTCAGACTGACACCTGTGGGTGTCCTGCAAAGCTCATCATTTGTTGTGTCTTCAAATTTATATTCTTTTACTAATTTTTGCATGTATTTATCAGAGAGATTTAGTGCTGTGGGGTAGAAGAGAAAAAGACCTGTTTAAGAAGCTTGACAGAGATACTCAACAAATTTTGCTGAGAATATAACTGAATAACTGTTGGTACAAACCAGTATCATCGTATATATTTTGGTCTTTGTGACATTGTACAAATAAAAATTTGATGTGACATAAAAGATTTCTCATGGCACTTCTAATGAGCAAAATAAAATGCAATGTATAAAGCATATTGAGGAAGATAAAGTTAATCTCAACCTGTTCTAGGACTGTGGATATTTAGGGAGGGCCAGCAAGTTAAGAAAAGAAAGAAAACATAACTTCTAAAAGTCAGAATTGTGGACTTGGGGGTATGAAGGGACCACTAATGATGAGTTCAGAACAGGTCTGTCTGGGAAAGCATATTTAGGCTGGCAGAAAAGGGCATGTGAACAGTCATAAAGCTGGGAGGGAGTGCAAATCTGGAAGACAATATTATCATGACATGCTATACAGTTGTTAGGGTTTAAATTGTTTTGGGGGTTTGATCTTCTCGGCACCCAGATAACAGATGATGCAGGAGTTCAGGCTGCTCTGCTTTCTGCAGCAGAGCTGAGACTTCAGTGAGAGGCAGTGCAGCAGTAGCGGGTGTAAGATGTGGCTCAGGAAGAGAAAAGTGACTCAGTTGGCAATGGGAAGACAATATAAGGGATATTGCCACAATGTTTATACTTATTAAAAGAATATCACTGTTTGCTATATTCACTGAACTGACATTTATCTCTTAAGTGCCTACTGTTGCCAGATTCTGTGTGGGTACAGAATACAGGTGAAAATGAAGACATGGAAGAAAAAATCTGCTCATTGCCCTGTGGCACCAGCAGAGGAGAGAAGGCTTAGTTCCATGATTCATGATGACAGGATGCATGCTCAATGCTATTTTTGTTACAGGACAGCATTGTTCTGTAACAATGCTGAGGGTGCTTGGAGTACGGGTACCTAAGGGAGCTTTAGGTGTTTGGTATGGGGGATGATCAGGGGAGTCTTTCCAAAGAAATTAAGAAATGAATTTTGAATAATAAGCAGGAGTAAGTCAAGAGTATTCAGGAGGAAGGGAGGCAGCCCTAGTGTGTATGCACATCAGATATCTAAGGGATTAATACCGCAGGAACAAATCTTAACAATATAAGATGGGAATCCATCGATAAATGCTCTTTACTCTTGTCCTTTGTGTAGAGAAGTCTGGAGACCCCCTGGAGGTGTACCCGAAGGTTCCCAGTGTAGTGGGTCCCTTGGCGCACAGCAGGAACTGTGATAATGCACCCCTATACTAGCTTTTCTTCTTTTCCTCTCTCACATTTTCTCTCCTTTTTCATTCTAAGCACAACAAACAACTGTCTGAAGGCGCTGAAACGGGAAGTACTACTACATACTCCCAGAGCGCCCAGGAAATAAATCACTGTGGCTGGAGAGCAGGTGCCTGTGGGCAGGATAAGAGGAGAGCTGTGAGGGCAGGCAAGGGCAGATGGGATCCTAAGGGGCTGGAGCTTTCCTCTGAAGGCAGGGGTGAGCTGCAGAGTTTTTAGCTGAGGAGTAACATGGTAACATTTCTGTTTAAGCACCTTGCCCTAATTAAATGCTATATATAACATACCCTACATGACCTTGTCCACCAGGTGCAGAGTTTGCCAGCAAAAGGCTCCATGTGTCTCGGGGCATCTCTTCCCACACACCCGGACTGTACCCGAAGCACAACCATCATTCTTTATGAAATACGTGTGGAAAATACAATTTAAGACATTTTAATAATCTTACAATAGTGAAGGAAAGGTATACTCATTGTAGCAAATTTAGGAAGTAAAAAAGCAAAGCAGTAAAATTAAAATTAGCCTTTATCCTATTGTTAGCAGGTACAGTGTGAAACTGTTGGTACAGTATCAATGTTTTAATATATTTTCTCCAATGGTTAATTTATGTATGTATATTTTGTGTTACATACTATAATTCATATGCAAAATTGTATCTTTTTTCACTTAACATTATGCATGAATACATCCTGAGGACATTCAATATTTTTAAGGCATGATTTATGATGAGCACATAATAGTCCATTATACGGCTATGCCATAATTTAATGAATCTCCAATGGTCAGGCATCCAGTTCATTCCCAACTGCATGCTATTATAAATAATGGGACATTATTTCTTTTGGCCTCAAATCTGTGAATTTATGATTATTTCCTTAGGGAATGCTTACAGAAGGCTCAGATGAGTAATTTTGAATACTTTCTTGGGTAAGACAAGATAAAAATAAATAGACTTAATTAGATTGCTTTAGCATCTAAGAATATAAACTTAGGAACTTTAAAGTATTCTTGATGTATATATCATTAATAAATAATAATTAATACTAATTAACTTGTACAAACATTTACCAGTTCATAATTCCCATATTATTTATTTTACATAACTATTTTGCCACCCATCTTGCAGTATTATGAGTACTATTATTCTTTAAAAATCGTAGTTATTTAAAAAATGAAGAATTTTTCTAGTTAGAATTTATCTTAAATGTTCAACTTGCCAGTGAGGCTGAGGAAAGTAACTTTTACTTTATTATGGTTTACCTCTAGGATACCTGAATATCTAACATCTGACATCTAACTGATAATGGTGATAAAACATCCATCATTGTTGAGACAAAACCAAAAATGTCATAGGTTCTTAGAAGGTCCACTGTCTCACCTCGTTTAATGAGGATAACCTAGACATTTCAACAAAACAACACAAAAGCCCTAAAATTCTGTGACCTGCCACAATAAAAGCTTATGTTTTGCTCAGGTTATGGTTGAATGTGAGTTGGTTTGTAGGGGAGGAATCTCAGACATACTGTCTTTCAGCAGAAGCACTGTGGTTCCCATCCTACACCTTTCAGGCCTGTGTCTCTGACTGCCTACTCTGACAGGTATGAAAGATCCTTGCAGGCAGCAGCTCACCTCCAGCATCCACCCTGTTCCTTATCCTTGCACTCTCCTCTGGGATCCTGGACTTCCATGATCCCTCAGGAGTTGTAGGAGGAGCTCACTCAGCCTTAGCACTTGCACAACTTAGAACAGCAGTAGGGTTACTACCCTGAGGGCAGCTCTTAGCTGATGAGAGGATGAGATGAGAGCAGACACACAGATGCTCCTACCTTCCAGCCTATGGGCTGCCAATCTTAAGGGGCAATTTGCAGACCCCTCAGGAGGTGTCTCACTATCTTCTGCTTCCTCATGCTGCTTTCTGGGATCACTGTCCTAAAACATTTCTTACACTTAAGGCCCTTTCTGAAGCTGTGCTTTCAGGGGAAACAAAACTAAGATATTTAGGGATATAGATTCTCTTCCTCTTATAGCTATTCCACTATCTAAATCTTCCAAAAGCAAGTGCAAGAATGTGGAGGGTGGTAGAGGTTGTGTCTATGGTCAGACCTGGAAGTGGCAGACCTGCTGTCCATATTCTGTTGGCCAGAATTTGATTATGTGGGAGGCTGAGAACTATTACCTACCTTTGTCCCATGAGCAAGAAGAAACAGCAATTGAGGAACAATTACATTCTCTGCTGAAATACCTTGCTAAGTTTCAAAACTCTTATTTCAATTTCCTGAGAAGCAAAACAGAATTTGTCTCTTTTGTCAGTGATGGGAGAGGCCAAAGGTAATTGCTTTGCTTCAGCAGTGTTAAAAATTAGGACTATACCTGGCTGGGATGGCTCAGTGGATTGAGCACTGGACTGCAAAGCAAAGGGTCACCAGCTCAATTCCCAGTCAGGGCACATGCTTGGGTTGCAAGCCAGGTCCCCTATTAATAGAGGGTGCACAAGAAGCAACCACATAGTGATGTTTCTCTCCCTTTCTCTCTCCCTCCCTTCCCTTCTCTCTAAATAAATAAATTTTTTAAAAGAAAATATATTAAAAAACTTAGGACTATATTTTTCATTTTATTAGAAAGTGAAACATGTTCTACTTCTTTCCCCCTGAAATTCAGATGCTTTTAAAGGAGTTTGCATACACCAACTAACTTATACAGCTTGTCCCTTGTGATTACAGTTTTCTTATTGCCCTTAAGTACTTGCTCAGTTACTAAAGTGATGGTCTTAAGTGCAACACCAGGATACAAGTATAAATTCACTTGTACTAAGTATGAACTCAGTAAAATGATATTTTGAATATCTACAGGGGACTGTGTGTCAAGCCATTTAGTGAGGAACAAGCAAAATTTATGTGGATAGACTCCTAACCTGGTTCTTCAACTCATTAACTGTGTGGACATGAGCAAATCAATGAACTCTGGGATTCAATCTCATTCTATGTAAAAATGAGAACAGTAACATTAATCTTGAATTTTAATTTTTAGTTCTCCACTTATATGAAAGCATCTAGATATATAGCATGCATTTAAAAAAGTATCCCTTCTGGAATGCCTTAAAACTGTCACTAAGTTATTCAAGGGAGAAGAAATCAGAATTATTATTTATTAGCCAATTCCCTCTTCTAATGAAGTCTTATTGTAGTAAATTGGATATTGCAACTAAGGGAAGAACTAAATCGAAAAGGGGCATTTTAAGAGATCATAGAGAAAAAGGGAGAAGGGAGTCATAAAGTGGATGGATGGTGAAAAGGAGGAAACTCTGGGGAAACAAGGAAGTCCGATAAAGTTGTTCTTTTAGGTTACAACCATCTGGTATGTGACATGAATTCTCCATCACCATAAAGAAATGGTAAAATTAGCACCAACTAGCCAGTGCTTCTGGGGTTTGATTTGTTTGTTCTGGGATATTCCACAGTACTGAGTGGTCTCAAAGTGGGCATGAGTAGTCCAAACAAAGGCCATTCACATGGGCTGCACCCTTGAGACATCCTCAACCTCTCTGGAGATTTTCTGCTCTGTTGATTTGGAAAGTCTATATCACATTGCTGAAATTCAGATGAGAGATAAAATCTAGAACTTCTCTTCTAAAGATGGGGTAGGGAGTGATTAGACTGAATGGGATTTATTACTTCCTTTGGTCCAAAGCCCATGGAATCTGCAAATCCATAACAAGCTTATTGGAAAAACTAACATATTTTCTGGAAGCCAGGACCACATAATGGACTACATAAGAGTGTCAAATTTGAAAGTAGTTAGACATGATCTGAACCCCAGTTCAAGCACTTCTTCTCTGAGTGGCATTGGACAGACTAGGTGACCTCTCTATCCTCAAATTCCTCTTCTATAAAACAAGGACAGGGATACCTACCTTGTAGGGTTTTGGGTGAGAAAGGTTAAATAATCAAACATAGATATTGTACTTTTCACCAATTTTGGCATATAGTTAGTAGCATCTTATTATGTATAATAAATGATAATATGTACAACACTCATATTTCATGTTCTATCATGTTGCATTAACATGTTGCCAGACAACGGATGAATTCTGTTCCTATTCTTTAAGGATAACTGTAGCTATTTTTTGGCACCTATATTCATTCTACCACACAGATTTGGAACAAGGCCACTATGCAGATGAATTCTTTTTTATGTGACAAACTGGGATATAGGAATTATCCTTGGAGGTATAAGTCTGAAAAACATATTCAATGGCTACAAAAATGAGAGCTCTGATGCACTCACACCCACTTTGTATGTGCACTTGTTGTCAGGGTACCGAGGAGATGTAGAAGGTTAGCATTAGACACACAGTGCTTTCATAATTGGATTCTAATTCATTATTTGGTCATCAGAGTGATACAGTTCAATGGATCACAGCGCAGAAAAATGCCAGAGTGTTTTACATAATGTTAATGTATTCTTAACTTGGTAATTATCTATCATTCACCTGGTGCCTTGTGTTTTCGACAGGCATTGCACTCATTTAAAGTGGGCCAGTAATATTCTTTTTCTCCTCCTGGAGGGTGTAGGAACTAGAACTGACTCTTAGCTCCTTGTGTTTCATAGCTGAGAACACAAAGCAAATGAGGGGTGAGAGTGGTAATCTCTGATGATCTTTGACCCAATATGAAGTTTTTGTTGTGACTACAGATGCCCTTATTCTTACTCATTTCCTCTAGTTAGAGAGATTTCTGTTAGCCAACACTTCACAGTCCTTTGTGCTCCAGTTTCTGAACAAAGGAGATTGACATCAACAAAAGTAAGGGGGAATGAGCATACTTTTAGATAAGAGACTCAGATTGACATAGTAGCCTGTATTTTCTACAGTCATCTTACATGACCCCTTATACATCTTACATGACCCCAAGAATTGTCATTTCTGTTCTACAGATGAAGACACTCCATGGCAGAGTTAAATGACTTGTCTAAGTCAACTTAGCTAGTAAGTAGCAGATGCCAGTCTCAAATAAAGGACTTCCAACCTCAAGATCAACATTTTTTCAGCTCTATTACAGAAATCCTGTGCTAACAATCTTGATTTTGTTGAGTAATAATAGTGGAAGCTGCAGGGCCAACTAATGGGTCTGCTGGTAGATAAAGCTGCCATTATCCCATGGAGCAAGTGTGAAAAAGGCATCCCTTCCTGTGAGTGGATCCAGCCCTGATCTAACCAAGTTAAGCGGTTCAGCAAGTGGAGTATGAGCTAGATTTTAGCCATCACTTACCCGCTCAGCCACACATGTTTGTGAAACACTAATGGTAGCTTTGCTGGTGGGCAGAGGAAGGAAAGCTGTGAAAACTGGCCTCCAAAGATAGCTGTCAACAATTTCTCCAGGTTCTATATGTTCCTGATGTGCTTCCATCAAGAACTGGAGTTTATTTCTCCTCTCTTTAAATATGGTTGGTCTTCTGACTATTTTGCTCCATAGAATTCTGTCAAACTGACCGTTTAATCTTCCTAAACCCAGGTCTTTAAAGGATTGTCAGCTTTTGCTTTCTTCCTCTTGAGATGCTTCTTCTTGGAATCAAGTTACCATGCTGTGAGGAAGTCCTAACGCTGCAAGAAGAGGCCCACATAGTGGAGAAATATGGTCCTTAGTCACAGCCCTAGTTCAGTCCCCAGAACCAACTTCTAGACATATGAGTTAGGCCATTTAGACTTTTCAGTTATTCAAATGCCCTAGCTGATACCAAGTAAAATAGGAGATCTATGTAGTCAACTTCCAGAATCATGAGAGATAATATTATTTAAGACATTAAGTTTTGGGTTGATTTGTTATACAATAGTAGATAACAGAAAGGGAATTCCCATGGATTAGTGAGAATTGGGGTTTATATGACCAGATTTAATGATTCCAGAGTGACTTACTGTTTATGTTTTTGAGTTCTGAGAATGCCACACTAAAGTACTCTACAAGCATGATTCCTTATATCATGCTTCCCAGTTGAAGCCATTGACTGGAGTAGTGAAGGAACCAAGTAGCTATTATTTGCAATTTTGTTTTAGAGTCTTCACATTAATCATGTCCCTTTTCTTTTGCTTTCTTAACTACATAAAGAAAAATTAAGAGTTTTACTAGTCTCACAATTTACTCAGCAACAGTAATGAGGTGATAGTGGTCTGAATGGTGTAGTGGAGTAAGTGTAGTGGACTGAATGGTGACCTTGAAAAAGATATTATATTATGCCTGTCCCACCATTAGAAGCAGGTACATTGTGTGATAATTTCAAAAGTCCACAGATAGTGAGGAATTCCTTCACTCTCCCAGAATCCCGTCACCAGCCTATGAAGAAGCATACACCAACCTACTGGAGGATTAGAGATACCATGAAGGAGAACTCAGTGGCCCAGACTAAGCCCTTTCTCAGTGAACTTAAGAGACAAGAGATACGCAAATATGTGGGCAAGCCCAGCCTACTCAATAGCAGAGTCACATGACCCAACCCCCAGGTGACCAAACCTAATAAACCTAGTTGACATATAGACTCCCAAGTAATAATTAAGCACCTCTGTTTTGGGATGGTTTGTTAAGAAACAGTTATTAACTAATGGCAGTATGCAAGATAACTTTTTCCTAAAGGTTACTAAGAAGACTTTAATTTCCTTGTGATCAAATGACAGTCTCTGGGAAACTTTAGGGTCAGGTATGGGTCCAATATTTCCATATAAAAAGGTTTTATGTAAATATCTGCAGCCTGAATAGAATAAGGAAGCAAGAGAACTAGTCTTGAAGCTATGTTTGCATAGCAAGCACTTTGTTTTTGCTTTGGTATACTTATCGAAAGTTAAAATAAGGAATAGTTTTCACAAGGAATTGACAATTACTATGAACTTCAAAAGTTAAGAAATGAGGTCTTAACTTTTGGAGGTCTGGGACAACTTTTGGAAGTGGACAACTTTTGTCACACTTCCAAAGTTGGCCAGGGTAATAAGGTGGAGAGGATAGAGAAAAGGCATTCCAGGTAGAGGTTTCAGCTTGAGCAAAGGTCCAGAGCTCTCTGTCGGTCTTGGCATATTTTTAATAAATAATCAAGTGTCCACATACCTCTAAATGCTTTGCTTCATTACCACCTTTAAAACAACACCCAAGATGCCTACCATGCCAGCTGTTAGCCTCCCCCTCACTCCTTCTTCCCTTCCTTTAACCTACAAAAACACTGACTGCTGATGAGTTGTAAGTCATTTTGCAGAGGAAATTGGGTGTGCAAATCCTGTGATTAGACAAACATCCCTCATTAAAAGTTGTAATCCACTGGCCCTCCATGTTGACACCTTAATTCTGAATGCTTAACAGCCTGAGCTCACTCAACAGCCCTGAACAACTCCACCTCCTTCATCTCTTTCCCAGCCCCCTTCCCTTCTTGTTTGAATCTCCACCAGAAAATGACACAGTCTTCCAGATGGGGTAATACGGCCTTCCCTTACTTGCAGTGATAATAATGTTTTCTCAGGTTTATTACAGTCTCTTGAGAGTAGGACTAATTTGCATATTCCCTAACACTTAATTAACGATGTCACCTTCCTAGTGCCTTGAAAACAGTTTGCATTTTTTCTTCCTCCCCGGGCAGACCTCCAACAGTTACCTCCCACATTTTCTGCTGCAGTCCTTTTTATTACTTTAATGACAAATAATTGGACAGATTCTGAGTAATGAGGGTGAGAGCCAAAGGACTGTTGCAAGGGAGACGGCTGCGTGGTACAAGACACTTTTAGTGGTCTCTAAATCAGACAGACAAGTAGAGTAATGATCATCTTGCCGTAATGAGACACAATTAAGAATCACTGCGGCAAATGACAGAGCAGTTCATTGAACAGTAACCTCCTTCTTCACGTCTTCCCCTCCTTTTTTTTCCGAAGGAGATCGAAGCTTAATTATTGCATCGCCATTTGCAATACTACCATTAAGATTTTGTCACACTTCCAATATAAATCACACATTTTAAGGGTTTATTACTTAAGCATAAAAACTGGTTACACTTTTCAAATTTAAGGAGTCAGATCTTGATCTAAGGGAATCAGAAAATGTGTCTAAATATTAGAAAATGTCTTACAGGTACTCAGTTGATATCTGATCTCTGAATGCTAGAATACATTTAATAGATCGGGTGTTTTTTGCAGAGTTCTTAGGAAAGACCCTTTTGTTCAATGTTTCTCACACTTCAGCATGCATCAGGACCACAGGCAGGACTTGCCCCATGCTAAGTATTTGATTCAGTAGATTTCTAAAAAGTTCCCAGGTGATGTTGCTCCTTCTGATCCAGGCACCACACCTTGACAACTACTACATCAGTTTTCGCTGTGAATAAGGATCAAAACAAAACTCCAAATCACCAAACCACATATGTCTGAGGTGAGTGATGTTGATTTGCATTCAAGAGACCAAGTTCAAAGTCATGTAGTAAACAAAGTGCCCCCCTTCAAAAGTCCACCCCATGATCAAACCCTCGCCATTCTAAATGGCAATTCTTCTCTTCCAGTCAATTCTTCAAAAATAAAAGAAAAATTAAAACCAAATATAAACTTTATGAACCACTGTAATTTAAAAGATACATTCTTTTCATTTTACTTTGCAAGTCTCTTTCTAATGAGCTGAATGGCCTTTGGAATGTTTTCTTATTCTCTGTACAAGTTTCCACACTTCTTCCCTAGTCATATCTGTCTCTCCCAATATTGCATGTTTGGAATGGCTAATACATTCCTAATTAAATAGATGTAGAAATAGTAATAGGATGTAAACAGTTTTCCCAGAGTCATGGAGATTTTGTGGTAATAGTAGACATATTTGTGGGTGCTCATTATCCTCATTTATAATCCGTATTTTATAATATTTATAAATGGATGGATTCTTTTGTAATTGGTTCATAGCAATGCAGTTTGCTATGGAGTAAGACCAGTGAAGGAAACTGAAAATTAATTCATCATTTGTGTCCCAAATCCTTTTTTAAAAGTATAGAATTATAAATAAATAATAACAAAATAACTTTCATTCTCTGGTCTTACACACCATGTTACAATTGGCCAGGTGCATTATGCTACATATTTTATAATTAATATAAAATAAACTTGGGATAGTGGAAAAATTCTATACTGATTCTGTAAACACCTCTATGGAGGACCATTCTTAAAGGAAGGTAACAGTCTTTTTAAAAATGGAATTTACTAAACCAACTAAATTTTTCAGCATTGTGAAGATGCCAACTAAAGACAAATAGTGAATTAAAGGGTGAATAATGCAAAAGCTTTCTTGATTAATGGTACTTATGAGATACAAATACCTAAAGTTAACCAGCTGCAAAACTGTGTGGCTGTGTCATATGGAGGAACACAGGAGCCCTGGATGGTTATCTCAGTGATTGTACTAGTGAGGATAGGTTGAGTTGTGCTGCAGTGACAAAAATCAATAAAACAAACTCAAAGTTTCATAGAGCTTTATTTCCTCCTCATTCAAAATCTGTTGTGGGTCCATGTGACTTTCCAGGACAATGTTCCTCCGTTTAGCAACTCATTTATCCAGGCGGTTTGAATCTTTTGGTTCCACCATCTGAGTTGAGGCCTCCTCAGTCACCTTTGTAGGAGAAAAGAATAGTGGAAGGCTTTGCATTGGCAATTAAAGCTTTGGCTCAGTAAAGTTAGCCATCACTTCTTCAGACAGACTATTGGCCTAGAACTAGTCTCGTAGCTCCATTCAATTCCACACAGTCAGGGAAAGATAATCCTCTTACCTGTTCAGGAGGAAAGAGAATTGAATAAATGTAAGAACTAGAAGTCACAGTGATACAGACAAAATTCCCTATTTTTCCAATGGTCTCCACAAAATTACCTTTACTACCGAGAATCCATCTTTGCTTTCTAATTTCACAGTGTGAGATTTTTATTTGTTGTTATCTGGCTAAATTAATTGTCTCTGCTCTGTACTTTTATTATTGAAACATAAACTAAAGCCTTAATCATGTTGAACATATGTGATTTATGAGGTACTTTTATATATACTAACTCAGTTACTATAACCCCACAATAATGTATATAGAAAGGTATCATGTTTAGTTACAGGAAATAAACTCAGCAAAGCTTACAAACTTCCTCAAGTTTTTTAGTCTGAAGTGCTGAATATAAGTGCTGAAGATAAGACTAAAACTCAGATCTTCTGACTATTGTCTTATATCTACTGTAATATTATACTGTGTTATTACCTTTGTTGGAGGTTTTTGTGGTTATTGTGCCCTTATCATGGAAGATTCTGTCTCTGGTTAGAATTTCAGACTCAGTTCAGAGTGGTTATGAGGCCTGGGATTATTTTGACATAAGGTTGCTGCAGAAATCAGTAGTCCATAATTTTCTTAAAAGTCTAAAATGTACTCTCATTTTATTCCATTTCATTGGATTTTTACATGTGCTTTTACAATTTTAGGATATTGGCCATTAAATTAATTTTATTAAATATTTGTAATTACAGGGTCTGGGTTAATGCAGTTCTGATATGTGCCATTTGTACTTCTTTACCAGTATGTTGAGATCTGTCAACTTTTATGGTGTCATTTTATAATTCCTCTTACTTTAATAGAACGTTAATGCTTTTTTACAGAAACTAAATTCTTTGGAATTAGATGCTTGCCTTTCACCAAGGGAGAAAACGAGGCCCGTGGGGAGCCATATTGCAAAGTCTCAACCCCAGGCCAGTTGTTTTTCCCAAGACTCTGGTGGTGAATGACAACATTCTGAGTTTATTTTCCCATATCAAAGTGAACTCTGAATGCAATTGTGAGGTTTATAAATGTTCATCAACAAAATATAAGAAATGTAACTTTTTCCCCCATAAGTAATTCAGGCTAAATACCTATTTACAAGCCCCTGTTCCACTGGTACAAGAAACTTAATTTCATTTTATTTAGGGTGCTTACCTTGAATACATTCTCTTGGTGCCCCTACCATATCCCCTTGACATTCATCACTCCCATACATGCCAGCAATGTCTTACTGCCAGCTTCTACAACTCTCTACCTGAGGACTCTCTGTCACCCACAGGGAGGGCAAAATGGAAGTACTGACTAGAATCCCTCAGCCAATTATGGGTGGGAGTTGGAGAATAAATACTCTCACTTTCTAACTCTTCACATGGAAAACTTGGAGGTATATTTTACAATCTCTCCATAAGTCACTGTTGGGATTGACTCAGGGTTGTCCACAGCAGTAACCTTTTTGTTAATGCATGCAAACTGGTTTTCCTTCCTTCTCTATTTTACTTCCTCACTTCTCTATGAGGGTTTCCGGTAATCACTACACAAATAAGCCTCTTACTTTCACACCCCTACCTCAGGTTCTCTTGGAGGTAGGGGTGTGAACCAGTCTCTGACATTCACCCTCCCAATTTCTCCAGCACCTTATCTAAATTCCACTGGCTCTCAGTGTTGAAGCACAAGTAAGGGTGGGTTATTATATGAGACTGAATCCCAACTGGGTAGAATTAATGAGTCTGGGAAACATAGGGTGGAAGTAGAAGTAGTTGTGTTCTTTTTCACTACCAGAGGCCTTATGGGAGAATTTGTTCTTTCCATTCCTTAAATACCCAGATAAGGTAATACTTCCACCAGAAGACAGAATTTCACTTAATTTAAAGGTAAGGATGCTTCCTGTTCACTCTGAGCTCCTTTGTCAGTAGACCAGTAGGCTCAGAAAGGAGTTACTATACTGGCAGGGGTAATTATCTCTGATTATCATATCATATGTAGTAAGGATGCTGCTACATAACGTGGCAGAAGAGAATATGTTTGTTGTTAAGGTAACCCAGTGGGGCATGCTTTGGTATTTCTATGTTTAGTTTTACTGTAAACGGTGAAGAGCAACCATGGCCTTATAAGGGCCTCAGATCCCTTAGTAGTGAGGATCTGAGTCATCCCATGAGATTGGGCCACTTAAGCCAAGAGCTAGAGAAATATAAGCCAAGAGCTAGAGAAATCTAGAATTGATGGTAAAGGATGGAAGTAGTAACATCAGTTATGGTCTAGAGTATAACTGCAGTACCAGGTACTATAGTTTGACCCACAAATTCCCCTCTTGTAAATTTCTCTAGGAATTGTGACCACAGAATTCTATAGTAGCTATGCATAGATGCTAGATAGAGTGAATAGAATGTGCAAAACAAGTGGATTTGGGCAGTCCAAGTGATGGACTCTGTTTTTGTGCTCTACCCAATCCTCTTTAGCAGGCTACTGTGAGTGTTGGCTGTAAATGCTCACAATGACCTTCTACTTTGTCAAAATGGCTCTTATCTGAGGGTTTTTAAATGATCATCTTTCACCTATGGAAGGGCCAGTTGCTGAGTAATATGAGACTACAAAAGGTAAGCCCTTGCCTCAAGGGAATACAACTCTTTGGTACAATTTATGTTCCAGGGCTTTTGTCACTCTGAGACCACATTCTTGCTCAGTTTTTATAGGACTTTTACAGGACTTTTCCTGTAGAGCATTCTGTCAATTCATCATGTATATTCAAATCTCTGTCACAGAGTATGCTTCAAGGGAATTTGACCTAAGATACTCAATTACACAAAGTAGGTTATTTCCTGAGATTTACATAATTTTACAGTAAAAAAGCTTTTTCTCATTTTCTGAAAAGATGGGACAAGTCAAAGTTATGATTTACAAGATGTTCTTTCATATAAAATTTTATAATCAGTCATAGTCAAGGTCAGATTTGAGACGTCTTACTTTCTTGGCTAACTGTAGCCCTGCTGGATGGAAACTTGAGCCAAAATAACTGGCTGAAATAATTTTACATTTGAAAGGTGGGCTTGAGCCCATCTTAGTTGGTTAGAGATAAGAACTGAAAATAGTCAAGATTATGGATGCACTCTGCAGGTGTTAGAAAATAAAGGAATATAGATTGGAATACTTAGAAATTCTTTGCACAGAAGAATGCCTGCCTTTCCCTCTTTGTCTGGATCTCTCTGCCTGTCTATCTATCTATCTATCTATCTATCTATCATCTATCTATCTTTACATGTGTTCATATTCACAAAAGCTTGTTTTTTTAGGCCAACATAACTATCTATTGCTAATATAAAAGCAGCATATATACTTTAAGAAAAACACTGAGTTAAAACTTTCAGAAAGTGCCTCAGTGTCATAGTCTATGGGCAGTGGTTCAGGTGATACTGACTGTGTGGGCTGCTTCTCAGTTCCCATCCAGTCACAATTGCTTGGCTTTATTTGGCTGTATTTGCAGGCCAATGCCTAGCCTTGACAGTTTTGTTAGTCCCTCCCTATCTTGCCACTGTTTCTTTGCATGCCATGCTCTCTCCTTTTCTGAAACATTTCAATACAGTTCTTAGAAAGTGCCCTGCTGTTTTCATCTTTGATCTTCACACAAATCATTTACTCCTTCTGCCCCATGCCTCCTTCTACCACCCGCATTTGTACATGGCTGACTCTTCTTCAAATATCCCAGCCATCAGAAAATCACTGATTACCTGTAAGTCTCATTTCATTTTACTTACTTAGTTCCTTGTCTTTTAATTCATCAACATCGCTTTTTAAGTGGTCTGTTGATGATCAAGATTATCCATTCGGTTCTTTATTCACACTATCAAACACAGACCCTAACATATAGTAAATGTTCACAAATAGTACTTGATGTCATTATTGTTAAAAGTAGAGGCAGAGCATATATCTGAATTTTAATTAAGTTCCCTCAGTTTCAAAAGTTCAGACACTTTTGCTGCTCAATACTGACGTATAACTATACCTGTAACATCAAAATATTTTTGTGTTTTATTCTCTTACATTGTCTAAGGTTGAAAAATGGTCCACAATACAATGCAAAATCAATATAAATTTACTGCATGGGGAAATTGCAAATTATTTTGCAAACTGGAAAGGATTTTATAAAGTTTATGAAAGTGATGTTGGAGAACTACTAGATTCAGTGAAAAGCCATTGGAAAACACGGCTGTCCAAAAGAAAAGTAGAGACAGATACGCATGCAAATGTGGCTCAATCGGTACCTCAAACAAGAATGACTAATATAATAAAGAATTGAGAGGAACCCTTGGAAAAAATCACTGAAATTTTTAGGGTGTTTGCAAAAGTTACCCACTTTATAGTAATATTATAAAAGTAAAATGTGATATAATAAATGTTTTATCAATATTCTGTATCTTAAAAATTGGCTTCTTAAAGAAAAAAAACCCTATTCACAAAGTTGGCATAAAGATGTGATTCTTACCTAAATTTTATTAGTGATATAAGATAAATACACTTTTTCTATACTTTCAAGTTTTACTTTCAATGTACTGGCTAAATATAAACATATTTTACTTTTCACCATAAGATTTTGATTACCATTTTAAGTGGATTTACTTTATGTACACTCTTTTTGGGGGGGTACTGAGTATCTTCATATATTGAGAATCTATTATAGTTAATTTCAGGGACAAAACTAGATGTAAAATTTGACCTTTGTAGGTAGGTGGCCAGAAGACTCTTGAGAGTAAAAAGGAGCACATGTAATAGTCATATCAGGACAATAAATATAACCTGGAACTGCTCTGGGAAAACCAAAACAAACAGCCAAACTTCCTTTAGGGAGTTATATATGTTCAACTATTTATGGAAGAAATATCTTCTGATGGTATGAGCAATCTCCTACAATAGTGACTTCCTAGCCATTGAAAGTACTCCATAAGACTCTCTGTCAGTAATGACAATAAATGAGGTCTTAGGTTCTGTTTTCAATCCCTGAGAGTGTTGCTCTTTGATATATATCTAAAGCCATTAAATAATCTCTCTTGGCTACAGAGAGCCCTTTCATCTAAGGAAAAGAAAACATTGTATCTTTGTTTCCTGTGTGTCCTGTGAACCTATCTGATGGATGGTGGTGGTTTTTGGTGTTTGAAGAACTTGTTGTTGGGCTGTTTCAAATTTTATCACATTTCTCATCTGAGTTATCACTACCTAAGTATGGCTGAGGCTTTGGTTACCTTAGGCATCCATGCCATGTACTACCCAGCCTTATGGAACTGAATTGCAAAGATGTGAGTGGAAGGAGGGGGCCCTTAATGTCAGAGATTGAGGAATTAAATATAGAGTTCATAGTGCTTTAAGCGGGGGATGTTTCTAAAATTATATATTTAAAGGGAGGAAAAGGGAGGGAGAAGGAGAGGGAGAGAAACATTAATTAGTTGCCTCTTGCACACCACAACCTGGGGATCTGGCCTGCAGCCCAGGCATGCACCCTGATCAGGAATCAAACTCGCAACCCTTAGGTTTGCAGGACAGCTCCCAGCCCACTGAGCCATACCAGTCAGGGCTCTTACTCTTTTTGGTAAAGAAAAAAACTGGATGAAAACTGTCTACTATTTTCTTCAAGCATTGGTGTAAATCAGTACTTCCTAAGAGAAACTTAATAACATATTCTACTAGTCTTCTGGCTCAAAATAGCACCTTGAAAATGTGCGTGGACAAGCTGAGAGGCAATCATTTAGTGCCTGAATATCTACAAAAGCTGGAATGAGGTAGGATTTTTTCCTTGAGCCCTGCCACTAAGCTAGTTTTCCTACATTCTGCCAATCATATTTTCAACTTACTTAAGACATCTTCAGACAAACAAAAAAAATAAAAAAATAAAACAAAATAAACAGGTAGAAAAGTATGCAATTCCAAATATAGAACTTCAAAGGACTGTGTTTTCATTACCACTTCTCACTTCTCCATCTCACTTGCTGCAGCTTACACCTCTCAGGGGTTTTGCTGTTGACAGTATCTTCCTGTAATCAGCAGGTTTCCTCGTGTGTACTCTAGGGGCAACATCTCTGCTCTGGTTTCTCTCTCTTGAGAAAGTTGTTAATAATATTTCATGCACTGATGGCTTACTCTCTGCCTATACACTGTCAGGTGAGGTAGATAAGCCCCATGCACCTACATGGAACTTGTGTTCAGGCTTCCGGATGCCCCAGACTTCTATGAGTGGCAAAGTAAGAGCCACTGGACATTTAAGGAATCTTGAAGTAGGGAAGAGGAAATACAAATATTAGCAAGTATTTATGAAAGGTAAATTTCCAAGTAATTGAAGAAAGTTTTTAAAAATGTGATTGAAGGCTTTCAGTGTAGACAAGATGGCATAGACCTCCTTATCCTCATATCAACACCAAAGACAGTACAAAAAAAGAAATCTATGCATCAATATTTCTCCTGAACTCAGATGCAAAAATCCTCAACAAAATATTAACAAATGGAATCTAATAATATATAAAAAGCATTGTATTCTATGACAAATTGAGAATGTTCCAGGTATGCAGAGATGGTTCAACATTCAAAAATTAATCAGTGTGATACATCATATCACCAAGCTAAATAAGGAAAAGTATGTGATTATCTTAAATGAGGCAGAAAGAACACCTGACAAAATTTCACACATATTAATGACAAAAATAGCAATTTAGGAATGGGGTGAATTAGCTTAGTGTGATAAACAGCATGCATAAAAAATCTACAATCAATATCATGGTGAGAAATGTAATGCTTTTCTCTTCAGATCAAGAAAAAGGACAGAATGTTCTTGCTCACCCACTCCTTCAACATGGTAGTGGATGTTCTACCCATGGAAATGAAGTGAGAAAATGAAGTAAAAGGCTTACGGATTTGAAAGGAAGAGAGAAAACTGCCTTTTTTTTGCAGAGGACGTGATAACATACATATAGAATTACAAAGAATCTACAAAAAACCCACTTAGAACTAATAAATTAGTTCAGAAAGATCATAGTATACAAGATTTACACACACAAATCAATCCCATTTCTCTTACAATAAACATATGAAAATCAAAATAACAAAACATAATGCCATTTACACTCTAAATAAAATAAAATAGATATTCACTTAATGCAAGATCTATATACTGAAAATAAAAAATCCCTATGAAAGAAATCAAGAAATAAATGAAGAGACATGGAATGTTGATGAATTGGAAGATTCAACGTAGTAAAGATGACTGTTTTCCACAAATTGACCTATTGGTTTAATACAATTCCTATAAAAATCTTAGCAACAGTTTCTGAACACATAGACAAACTTATTCTAAATTTTATATGGAAAGGCATATGCCCTAGAACAGCTAAAACAACCTGCTAAAGAAAGGTGAATTAGGAGGAGTCATGATCACATACTAAGGGTTCCTGTAAAGCTACAGTAATCAAGACAATGTGGTATTGACAGAGGGATAGACACATAGATCAATAGAACAGAAAAGAACACCCAGAAATAGACCCACACAAATATGCCCCATTGATTTTGGCAAAGGTCCAAAAGCAATTCAGTAAAGAGAGGACAGCCTTTTCAACAAATGGCAAACGGTGCTGGAGCAATTGGACATCCATAGGCAAGAAACCACACCAAACCAAACAAAAAACAAACCAGAAAAACACCTTGACTGAAACCTTATACAAAATTTAACTCAAAATGGGCCATAAACTTAAATGCAAAATGCAAATCTAGAAAATTTTAAAAAGTAAAAATGTAGGAAAAAACTTCAATGTCTAAAGACAGGAGGAAATTCTTTAGATTTGACACAAAAAGCATTAAAGAAAAGAGGGGTGTGGAAAAATTGGTAAATGGCAACTCATCAAAACTGAAAACATTTGCTCTACAAAAGCTGATATAAACAGGCTGAAAAGGCTAGTTACAGACTGGGAGAAATTTTTCCAAACCACACACCCAATCAGACTAATATTTAGAATGTATAAAAAACTCTCAAACTCAGCATGAAAAACACAAATAACCCAATCAGAAAATGTGCGAAAGATAATAGATACATTTCATTGAAGATGATATACAGATGGCAAATAAACACATAAAAAGATATTCATCATTATCTATCAAGGGAATATGAATTAAACGTATGATGAGGTATCACTACCCACCCTATCAAAGCGGCTAAAAGAAGAAAATAGTGACAACACAGAAAGCTGGTGGAAATGTGGCTAAACCAGATCGTGCACACAGTACTGGTGAGAATGCATGATGGCACAGCCACTTTGCGAAAGAGTTTGGCAGTTCCGCACAAAACTAGACATGTGACCACCATATATCCCAGCAATAGCACTTTTGGGTATTTACCCCAGAGAAATGAACACAGGTGTTTACATAAAACCTGTACATCAATATTCCCAGCACCTGTACTCAGAACAGCTAAAAAAAGGAAACAGCCCAGATGTCCTTCAGTGCAGAAATTGTTAAATAAACTGTGTATGTACATATCATAGAATAGTACTCAAAAATAAAAGGGAACAATCAATACACATAACTTGGATGAATTTTCAGGTAACTCATGCTGAGTAAAAAAAGCAAGTCCCCAAAGGTTAATTACATATCATTTAATTTATATAGCGTGATGAGATGACAACATTATAGAAATGGAACACAGATTAGTGATTGTCAAGCAGAGACAAGGGGAGTTACAGGGGAGGTGGAAGGTTATAAAAAGGAAGCACGAGGAACCCTGTGGTGATGGAACTACTCAGGGCCTCAGTGTGATAAGAGGATACACAAATCTACACACGTGATAAAAGTGTCCAGAGCTAAATACAGACACATACATAAATGAGTTTAAATAAAGCTGGGGAAATCTGACTATCAATAGATTGTTAATATCCTGGTGTAATATTATGCCATAGTTTTGCAAATGTTTTTTGGAGAAACTGGGTAAAGTATGCTTGGGAAGTCTGTATATTACCTCTTACAACCGCAAGTGAATCCCCATTACCTCAATAAAGATTTCAATAAAAAATTTCTTGAAAAAATGTAATTGGGATTCTCAAAATAGCATGTCACCTGTAAAGCAACAAGTTGTTAAGGGATGAAAAATCAGGAGGACACAATACTATGGGGAACTGAAAACATTATTAACATAATAACAAATTTAATAGAAAAATTGGAGGGTTCCAGAATGTAGAGCAAAAATACAAAGAGGAAGAAAACACTGGGGGAATAATAAGAGATACAGAAGATAAGTTTAGGAGTTCAAGTAGTGAACAAATAGGAAGGATATTGGGGGGGGAGAAGAGAGGAGGAAAAGCATTGAAGAAGGAAGAGGACAAAAAATCTAGATCCATGGACAACAGAGATTCACTGCAATAAAAAATTCAATACCCAGAAATAGGATGAATTAAACAAACAAACAAACAAACAAACACCAACCCACATTGAGTCACATTCTGAGCTAAACAAAGTCATTCCAAACATTCAAGAGCTTACTTCTTATTCAGACTCTCTGAGGAAATGAGGATACACTGCAGCACCCAGGAGAGGGAACTTATTGAAGTCAAGAATTCAATAAAATGAAATACCAACATAGTAGCTGATGAGTAGGCTGACAATGCAGCACATCCAAATCAGAACATAGAGTTAGTGGAATACAAGTAAAACATCCTCAAAGGGTGGGGATGTATATCAAGGCAAAGGGAATGAGAGCCTGCAAAGCATTAGACACATGGTGAGGAACATAATTTTTTCAACTATAAAAAAAGAAAGACAATAAAAAATGCCAGGAAAAAAAAGACAACTCCTGGCCCAGACACAAAACAAACCAAAATATTGCATGGTTTTGATTTATTGGTAGAGAGAAAGAAAGGAGAAATATCACTGATGACTTTGATTTTGTCTAGAGTCAGTGACTTTGATAATGGGAACATTGTGATTTAAATGACAGAGAGAGCTGTGTGTCACTGGAACTGCAGACAATGAAATATAACTCTAGCATGCTCTTTGGCTTCACAGTGAACAATATTTATAGTTATAATTGTTAAAGCAAAGACAATAGCCCCCAAATGGAGTTGCTACACTAAGCCCCCTGTCACCAAACCTAGACTTAATTACAGTTTCAGCTCTCTGAGAAATGGAATCTTAAACCAATCAGGAATCACCTGATCCTCACTCGTTAGGTAAACTGCCTGACAGACCCCTGCCTTCCCCTAGAGCAAAGTAACTTTATAATAACTGACCCACTTTTAAAATCTAGTATAAATTCCTTGTTCTCAGGCCCTTCGGCCCATGAAAGGCTTTCATTTTGTGCAGCTCCTCCCAGTTCTTTTCTGTCTGCTAGAGTACATGCTGCCTGATTCAACTTCATTTTTGTTTAAATGAACAAACATTTAAAAAATATGCCTCCGTTTATCTTTTAATACAACCCTGCTAAGATGTGCAGTGGTAGCAAACTTTTGTAATCAATCTGTGGTCACAAGCAGAGCTACAATTGAATGTTTAAAATAGTCTGGGAAGTGGGAGGGTAGGGGTGAGAGAGAGGGAGGGATAGATGAACTTAAAATTCTTATTTTACAAATTGGAATTGAATTTATGTGTTCAAAAATGTATGGAACACAAAATCAGGGAAGATGTATTTCATTATCAGTTTCAAAGGTAACTATTAGAAGCCCTAAAAATAGTGATATAGTCATTAAAAATTAAAAGAAGATGGTATGAGGGTGATATTAGTATCCTTTTCAATAATAACAAGAAGTTCAACTAAAATGATAAAATTTGTACATCAAAAATTAGCCCTAAATTATTCACATCCACAGTTTACTGGCAAAGGAACCAGAAATAGAAATAGTTAAGTGTGATTGCCCTTGGAGAGTGCAGTGGGAAGTTGTGAGGTGACAGACTCCATGTATTTTATAAGCCAGTCTATTCTATTTGATTTTCTGCTACATGCATACATTACATTGATCAAGGGAAAAAAATTATACAAGACGCACTAGCTGTAACCTCATGGGAAGCCTTGGCCCTGTATCATTCTGCAGAGGGATGTCAAGTCGTACAAAAGGTGCACACTTAGGAAACATCTGCCACTGCGGCAAAATGTGGAGGAGGGAACAATAAAAGCCACAAATGAGAATTGCAACCCAAACACCACATGTAGGAACATCTGTGTTAATTCTGACAAATTCTGCCCGTCCCAGTTCGACCTCATCCATCACTGGAAAACACCTAACTCGATCAGGGAAACGACAGCCTTGCCTTTGAGATAGTAATTTCACCTTATCAATATGGGCTCACACACATATTCAGTGTATGATGCGGATTAGGCATCACTTGGGGCAGCTCTGGTGTCATTGCTTTGACAATCCTAAAGCACTCCATATTTGTAACCGCTGGTTATTCTGTTTAGGCACTATATCCACTCTCACGGGAGACTAGCTTAAATGATTTCTGCTCTGGCACATATGCATGTTAAATTAGATTTCTGGAGCCTGTTCATTTGTTTTCCGCCATCCTTTAAAAATATACACCTTTAGCTACATTTGCAGATTTTTACCTCTGTCATGAGTCCTTTCAACTTGTTCACTTCCCGTGAAGAGCTGTGAGAGAATGCAGCCCCTCACATCTTGGCAGCCTGCCTCTTTGATGGCCTGTTTCCCAGTGGGATCCTCCGGGCTGACTGAGGCCCCTGGGAGCAGAGCAGAGGCTGGATTCTGGGCCAGCTGGGCTCCCAGGTTTCAAGCAACCTCCGGAAGCACGGTAGGTGGAGCTCAGGTGCCACATTACGCTTCGCCTTTGGAGGGACTTGCTGCTGCTTTTAACCGAACAGCCGACTCCGTTGACCCCTTCTGCACGGAGAGCTTGCCTCCGAGATGAAGCACACAGATGTGAATAATTATGAGGAGAGAGCAATTCTGGGGGGAAGGCTTTTGGCCCATCCTGTCAGAGGAAGATCAGCGAAGGCTCCTTTGGAAGCTGCTCCTGGGAAGATTTGGGGGTCATTCGCCGGAAACTACGCAAGTGAAAACGGATTCTGACAGCATTTACCATACCCTCTTCTCTCTCAGGAACAGAAGTTTATCCTGTATTTTTATTAATATGCCAAGGTATAGATCTGCAAGTTTTGTGTCTTTAGGAGAGCCTTTTGTTTTACTTGCAAGAGCTTGGAGTCAAACAGCTCAGGCTTACCTCCTAGCTCAACCACTGAAGCTCCATATAACTTGGTACAGGTAAGTTAACCTCTCTCTGCTCTGGTTGTCACATTTGTTGAATGGGGACAACAATAACACCCACCCTAAGAGGGTATTGCAAGCCCACGAGGCAATCTGTGGGCTGGGTGCTAGTATATAGCCAATAATTCATAGTAATTATTTTTTCCCCACAAAGTTTACATTAGGCACTCTAGAAGGTGTGACAAGAATGTCTTGAGATTGAAAGTTGCAAATGGGGACTTAGAAGTGGGAGAATGGTGTGGAAATATGTTTGAATATAAAACCCTTGGCTCTGGCTGGCGTGGCTCAGTGGATTGAGCAGGGGTCTGTGAACCAAAGGATCGCGGTTTGATTCCCAGTCAAGGCACATGCCTGGGTTGCAGGCCAGTTCCCAGCAGGGGATGCACAAGAGGCAACCATACATTGATATTTCTCTCCCTCTCTCCTTCCCTTTCCCTCTAAAGATGAAAAAATAAAATCTTTAAAAAAAGGAAACCTGTAAAAAATAAAACTCTTGGGGTTTTTTCTCCTGGACTTTTTGTATATGACATTTTGCACTTCCTGGCATCGGTCATCTGCATGGCCTCAAGGAGAATTGGAATGGCAGTGATATAAAGAGAACGCAAAGCAGTTAATGTTCTGTCTTGGACGGCCAAAATAAGCTTGTGAAGCCAGCCTCAGAAACCTACTTGGATAGCCAAACATTTCATTTGTAAGAACTGATTTTGTGGAAAGAGGGGGAAAAAAAACACTCTAAAGTATCCAAGCATAAGTCTCTGAAGGAGGCAAAGAATCAGGTTTGTGCTTAAACAATAGATCACCAGAGAAGGCTGAGGGGCTCAAATAATGACCTTCCAGAAATACTGGACAAGATTAGGGTGACTACAAAACTCAATCAGGGACAAGATTAGGTTCCTGTTGAGTGTAAAAATGACACTATTATTCATTATACTGGGACCACATGAGTGAGATAGAACATGACCCAGGCAAATTAGGGCATGTGGCCACCTAGCCAAGGTGCACTGGGAACAGAAAGAGGAAGAGGAGCAGCTGAGCGAGGGAGGGAATAGAATCCTGGGACTACATGGAAGAAAGCGGGATCAGGGAAAGAGCCCAACACCATCTCTTGCCAGCACCAGAGAGCTGTGGGGGACTAGCTAGGACTGGCAGCCCATCCATCAGTTCAAGAGTAAAACCCCATGCCTCTGTTACCTGATGAGCCATGTGGCTCTCTCTGGGGAGAGCCTTCCACCTGTATTCTCCAGCATATTTCCTGTGCATTGTACAGCAGAAGTGAGGTCTACTCCTCCCATGGACTTTGGTGAGCCGCACTCCAACTGTTATACACAGATGCTTTTTCCTCCAATGGCTTAGGATATGCAGAAGCCTCCAGGAGTTGAAAGAGATGCATGGGGGAGTCCTCAGCATCCAGAGTTGGGTGGAATGAGGTCGTACTAGAACGTACTTTTTGTTACAGCAGATTCCAGCTAAATTTCTTTTACAGTGGGAAACAGCATCTGGGGAGACAATGTTGGGAAGAGGGAAGATACCAGCTTGAAGACTGGGAGGCTTTGAGAGCTACCAGAAAAATCTTAATGCCAGCTTTCCCCAGCCCAAGTGGAGAACACAGCTTGCCTTAAAAACGACTTTACCTTGAAGAACTAAAGTAGACAGAAGAAAATAAACACTTCAAAATAATTGCAGATAGCCTTCCAGTTTGCGGATAAGGAGATTTCTGCATTTAATTTTCTTTGGTAATTTATTGCTTCTCAAAAATTCCCAGACATAAACATAAAAGGCACATCATTTTACTGTGGTGTCAACATTGTAGTAGTCTTATTTGACCTGAAGGGTGCTTCTTACTGGCTCTGGACTGTTCATATTCGTAATCACCCCCTCTTGTAACTACCGTGAAGCTTTTGAAAAACATTTCTTAGGATGAATTATGTATTTATATGTAAAATATCAGCAAGCATCCCTTTGGCCATAAATTTTGGGTGTTTTCAAACCAGATTATAGTAAGACAATGTATTTTATTCAGCAGATTTGTTTTAATCTAATTATGTAGGTGAATAAAAATTACTGCATGCTGGTGCATCTAATGTAAGTTATCTATTATTCACACCACATTTACTTTTAATATTCATGCAGATTCCCTTTGACATAACCTACTGTGTCACAGTTAATCCAATAAAGATAAAATATAGCTCAGCAAAACACCAGTCGATTCCAGCTTTCTGGTAATTATTAAAGACTATTTCACACTGGTTCCTTCAATCAGTGTATTTCCCCTTGGATAGGATGGTGTTCGTCTTTGAAGCTTTCAATCCTCCCAATGGATTCAGAGGAACACTCAGGCCCCTTTTCAGTCTCTGGGTCTCAGAGGTAGTTCAAAGAGCACAACAAGGCTTCACAGGTTTATCCTCAAAGGCTGACAATGTCTGTTTGATGTATGGCGACTTTAAAAGTCATTTCTGGCAAAGCGTGTATTTGCTACCAGTCTATCGAATCAGCCATTTATCAACTTATCTGTATTCAGCCAGTGCACCTGCTAACAACTCAAAGGAGAATATACACTGTCTTCTGCTGGACCGACTATTGATTTGATTCCCTCCTCTAATTTTATGTTGTTTTGCTGCCCTGTAGAAGAAGCAACTCCTTTGCTGGATGAAATGAACATGGAACCTATGAACACGGCTTTTGGTTGTTGTGTCCAAGAGCCTGGAGGGCAACAGTCTCTTCACAGGGCCAGGGCGGCTGAGCTGGCCGAGTGGGTTTCCTGTCCAAGCATGCCTTGCTTTTCACTTTTGTCTACACTGCAGGCATTTCATTGTGTAGACTCTGCTAGGAAATCACAGAGGAATCACTAGGAACTCCCAATCTCATCATCAAAAGCTCAGAATGTCCAACATCTACCAGGGTGTGCAGATGGAACCCTGGATTGCAGATGAGGATACACCAACCCACTCCCAGTCTAGCCTTTGCACCTTCACCGTCTTCATGCTTTAAGGAACATTGCGTTTATCCTTTGCAGTGCTGAGCATGTCATTCCAGCTGAGACTTTTTCCTTTCCTCTCCTCTGTCATTACCTGTTTTTAATTAAAATAAAATGAGGCTACCTCACTGCATCATGATAACCATTATTATCATTTGTGAATGTCTTTCTCATCAATTTAATCTCTGGTGTGGTCATGCAATTTGATTAACATGGTAGGTAATGCTTCAACTATAGAGAACATTATTTTAATGGATTCTTATAAAAAGGACAAAGATCAATATTTTCTGTACAACATTATACATTTTAAGTAGAGCAGTTGCTATTTTGAGATGGCAATAATAGCAGAGTAACTTGTAACATGAGGCGAATGTAAGAGAGATTATCGTTTATTCCTGATCCCCTTCCTAATTTACAACAAATCAATCTCTCTCACTCTCTCTCTCAGCATGCACTATATGGATGATAAAATTCACCAACATTCTCTCCACAGTATGCTTTTCTCCTTGCTCTGTACACATTCACCAGATGACTGGATTCAATCATGGGTCCAATTGCCTCCTTCAAAGGAGCACTCCTTCAAATCTATTTCCAGCTTTGATTTCTCTTCTGAACACCATCCTCTGTTGCTCTCTGATGCGTATTTACATTTAGATATGTTGTGAGCTCCACATACTCTGTAGTGAACTCCTAACTTCTCCCAACTTCTTTGTTAATACCATTGCTAGTTACCATGTCCCTCATCATGGAGTCAACACTCCAGGTATAATTAGTTTCCAAGTAATATCCATTGAATCTTTTATGTCTGCACCACCATTGTCACAAGCCCATCTTATGGACCTGTTGTCTTGAATCCAGACCACTGCAATAAACTCAGGATTCACCACTCATCTGCTCTATAATTGTTGGTATATTTGTTTAAAGCACAATTTGTCTGTGTTGTTTCCACCTAACATTTTTATTAAAAAGCAATAAAAAGGCTAATTGCCTGCTTATTGTTTTACTGCTTCCCATTACCCTTCAGGATAAAGTTCAAAATGACCTAGCAATGCATAGCAAACTCACCATAGTCAAGTAATTCATGCAGTGAATCCTGGGTTCTTTGGTAGTTTCATTGGTTAGAGGCAAATGGAGGCCATCCTTATAATCTCCCCACCAGGTGGCACAAAGTAGTGTAATAATAGGGGAGGAGAACAGTAGAACAAGTAGTCCAAACATAACACATATACATGCCCACTGATTGATTAGACACTGCAGAGTAGAGGAGAAAGGATAACTTTATCAATAAATATGCTGGGTCAATTTGATATTCCCATGGAAACAAGAATGAGTTTTTATCACTCCCTCATATGGTATATACCCTAAGTCAGTTGAGGAAGGTTGCACATTTAAATGTAAAACATAAAACAATAAATCTTCTAGAGAAGAGATTTCACATGTGAGGAGGATTTGGCATGTTGATGCTCTGAGATATAGGAATTCTATGTACAAGGACTAAAGAGGGACCTCGAGGAGCTAAAGGCAGCTTCCAGTTGACAGACAGCAAGGAAGCATGGTCCTTAGTCCTATAACTACAAAGAACCCCCTTCTACCACCTACTAGGATGAGTGCGGAAGCAAATTCTATCCCAGAGCCTCTGGGTAAGGTTCCAGGCCAGCTGACACTTTGATTCCAGCCTTGAAAGACTTGGAGGAGAGGAAAAAATTGAGCCCACCTGTACGTCTGACCTGCAGAACTAAGATAAATAAATTGTATTATTTTAAGTTGCTAAATCTGTAGTCATTTCAACAAAAAATTGACTCATTAAGAGAAAATGAAGAAATAAATCGTGACTGAGACTTGCAATGGACTAGGATAGAGCAGGAGTCAATACACTCTGGCCCACAGATCAAGTCTGACTTACGATTGCCTTTGTAACTGAAGTTTAACTGGAACAGCGCCAGGCCTCTTCGTTCCTGTATGGCCCAGAGCTGCTTTCCCCCTACAGCGGCCGAGTTGGGTTGTTGCAGCAGAGTTCTTAGAGCAGCCAAAGCTGAAAATGTTTACTATCTGGCCCTTTAAAGAAAAACTTTGTTGACCCCCGGTGTAGAAAAGTGAAAAACAACAAACTGTATACAATACTGTGGATGAGTATCACAAACATAATGGTGACTGAAACCAGAAACAAAAGAATACTTATTGCCCAATTTTGTTTATATAAAGTTTACAATCAACCACTCTCTGCTTCCAGGAATCATAGTGGTGCCTTTGGGAAGGAAGGGGGAGAAGTAGTGACTTAGACCCGGGTGTGAGGAGGCTTCTGGGATGCTGGTGATACTGTCTTTTTTTGGTTTGGCTGGTGGTTAAATGGCTTTGTGAAAAATCCATGAAGCCTGATTTGCTCACTTTTTATGTATGCCATTTTCTTCCACAAAAAGAAAAAAATTAAAAATTTAAAACAGTATGACTTTATCTAGATTCTCTCTCTCTATGTGTGTGTGTATATATATATATATATATATATATATATATATATACACACATAGACACTTTCAAGGTCCTCAGTAATAGGGACCTCAAAACTCCAAATATCTTATATTTGGAATGTTCTCTAGAGTCCATACCAGAACTTTCACTTGTCTCTAGTGTCTTCTTGTTACTTGTCTTGAACAAGCAGCATTGACGTCACCCAGGGAACTTATTAGAATTGCAGAATCTCAACCCCACCTGAGACCCGCTGAGTTAGAAACTGTTCGTTAGTAAGCTCCCAAGTAATTCTCTTACACATCGACATTTGAGAAGTACTACTGCTGTGAATTTGCTGGCTCACTGCTAGCATATATTTGTAAATGATCATAAACAAAGTTCTTGGCAGTCCACACTCCCCAAACTTTTCTCATGGACCTGGGTAGGATTGCTCTGGAAGCTAACATACTTGACTCCAGCTCTCAGGCTAAATGAAGCTCTCTGGTTTCTGCAGTACTCTGTCAGACTTCAGGAAATACTGGGGCCTGTATTTTCCTAATTTGCATTTGGATACATAAATGGATCTTGGGTTTATCTTTTTTATAATAATAAATGGGACAAATATGAGAAGTTTATTGGCAATAAACATACCAGCCTCTTTCTCTGTCACCTTCCATTTCAGACCTCAGGGGGAATATAAACATATCTGAGGATTATTTTTATAATCTTACCAGGTCAGTTTTTCATCTTTGGAGAGTCAGTTGGAATGAGAAAAGTTATCTCTGGGAGAATAATATCTCGATCATGTAATAAATAAAGCCATCTCTCTTTCTCTAGAAAATTGAAGAAAGATCATATATCACAAAAGTAGATGTAGAAAAAATAATAACATATATTAGAAAAGAAGAATGGAGAAATGACCCTTGTTGGATATCAGTTCTTACGTAAATGGCTCAGAATCTAAAGTTAGAAAAGGTGCACTGGCAATTTCTAGGTGATTGTCCTGTGGTATGAGTGTTCTTGGTGTTTCTTTCTTACACACAATACAGCTTTAAAATGACCATTATGTTGAATATCTTTGCCTTTTGTTGGTTTTCTCAATTCTGAAATGCCTTGTGTTACTAGAAAAGTCAACTCACCTAATGGTACAAAACTTAAAAGCACTGGGGGTGGGGTGAGCGAGGCATGGAAGGGAAGTAACTAAGTCTGCTCTATAAAGTAGTATGACCATATGTCATGAAGCCAATAACTCCCTTGTGGCAGAACGTGAGTAAGTAACCAAATGTGGGGCCTTAGTCTGGGTGGCAGGATGACCAGGATAAGTGGTTTTCTGTTAAATATTAGATTCTTGTATTTTGAGATATAAACTCAATATTGTCAGACCCATGGTAAAGACATTAAATGGATAAATGAGTGAGCGAGGAGGGGGGAGGGCAGACAAAAGGGAGGGAAGGAGTCCAGGCACGGATACTGCGAAAATCAGTGAAAAGAGCTGACTTCCACATTAGGGTCAATAGGATGAGAAGAAGGTTTGGGACACATGGGAGGGTGAGACCCATACGCTGCACTGTGTTCAGCTGTAGAACTTCATGTACCCATCAGAGCCAGAGGGGACATAAAACTGCGAGGCCTTCTGGGAATTTTCCCCAGTCTCATGGAGGCCAAGAGACTTGCCTGTCTTTGGAATCAGAGTTGGAGCCAGACCTCCAGGACCTAGGAAGCAGAATGACTCCAGCTGATGTGCGTTCCCTCAACTGAAAAGAGAAGCCTGAAAGTTGCAGCTCAAACTGGTATACTGGTCATATTGCAGGGTATGAAGTTACCTTGGAGTGGCGGGTTTTCTTGTGTTTATGTGGACAATAGGCAGTTTTGTCTTTTACAGTCTCTCACATTCAAGAATAAGAGAATATTAAATACATTAAATATATATGTTAGAATGTATTTCACTTGACAATTATTAAAATCATTATTTTTAAATAAGAAAATTATTTAAATTTGGTTCATTTATGTTATGCTGCTTGTTATGTACTTTAAAGTAGTCAACATAAAGCTAGTATGAGCTGATTTTACTACTTGAAAGGGTAGTGAGTTGTTATAAACAGAAATCCATACTTCAGGGGTGGTCATCTAATAGTATATAATGAAGGCCACACTTCAGAGGCATCTTTTTATCCTTATCTTTTACCCACATGGGTAGTTTTGTTAACCGGCATAGCGGGTATTAGAAATAAATTCTTATTGGAGAAACTGGCAACTTCTAATCAGCCCCATAATAGTCATTAGAAATAATGTCTCTCATTGGTGAAATGAATGGTAATATACATAGGCTGTAAAGGTAAAGGTATTAAGCAAAAACAACAACAACAACAACAACAGAAAAACTCGTAGACACAGACAAATGTATGGTGATTACCAGAGGGCAGGGGGAGGTAGAAGGAAAAGGGGGACTAAATGGTGACAGAAAGAGGCCTGATTTGGCGTGGGGAATGCACCACGCAATATACATTTAAAACCCATATAACTTTATTACCCAATGTCACCCCAATAAATTCAATTAAAAATAAGTGAATAAATAATACTTGTCTGAGTACATGACACATTTTGTCTGTGACGTGGCCTGAGGGTGAAGCGGAGGAGCTGTGTTTCATCCACCTACAGCATTTCAGCAGCTACCACGTATCAAAAGCAAATAACTAAGAGTTGTTCATGACCAACTAGCTAATGTCAGTGTTCCATAATTTTTTAAAACTATTTATATGCATTTTCCACTTTTATTAGTGTCCTTTCACCAGTCTGTTGATATCTATGGTGGAAAATGTTCAGACATTGGAGCAGGGGGGTGGGGAGGGGGGCATGAGTGACATCCACTTTCAGCAATTCCCTAGGTGACAATAGCTATCATTTCACAATTTGGTTTCCTGATGCATTTCTGCCTACTTAGGCCTATCCCATTAGTCTCCATCTGTGGGGATATGAAGATTAACCTTGCTCAGTGTTATGTTGAAGATTTGAATTGGAGATCAATTTCCTTCAGAGAAGAGACCATCAGTCAATGTCAACCTTTTATTTATTCAACACCCACTGTATGCTCAGTATTGTTCTAAGTCCCGGGAGAATTATCAAAATTGTCTATGTATTGTAGATGATGATCTCCAGAACTCAGGATCTATGGGGGCGTGGATGATAAAAGGGTGTATTTAATTTTGTTATCTGAAAATAACCTTTGGTGACAGCTGTCTGTAATTCACTGCTGAGGCCTAGGACTTGTGCTGGAGCCCATGTTCTTTAAAATGCTCTCTCTTTTTTTATTCCTGTCTTTCTTTATCTTTTCTTTTTTCTCTCCTCCACCTTTTGCATCCTTCCTTCATTTCTTCTCTTTCATCCTCTCTCACCCATTTCCTTTTCTCTCCCTTCCATCTTTCCTTCCCTTCTCCCTTCTATTCATTTCTCCCTCCCTTTCTTCCTTCCTTCTTTCTTTTGCCTGAACAGTTTGTTTGAGCATTTCACCCAAAATAGTGAAGCCTTTAATCCATTATTTTGTTCTCTTTGCCTTTATATCATAAAGTTTAAATGGTTTTCTTTAAAAACAAGTGACAAGCATTCTCTCCTCTCTGGGTTTTAAGTACTTCCTCTTTAAGGCCTGCTAAGGGCAATTGGCTCTCTGTTTTCACAGAGCCTTGGTAAATTTCCTAACAGCCTAGATTCATCTGAACTCTCCTGCTCGCAGAAGCTCCTTTCCTCATCTTGATACTTTAGAATCCAGGTATTCTGGGGTTTGAATCTCGGTTCTGCCGCATTCTGACTCTGGTACTGGGTGAGGTGTCTAAATTCTCTCAAGCCCACTTTCTTCATCCACAAAGAAGGAAACATAATGTTTAAAAAATAATATATAGTGCATTCTTTCCAACTTTGGTTATTGTCATCACTTCTGCTTTATTTTTACCTTAATTCTTGATTTTTGATCCTATGGACCCTTGACTCTCCATTTCACTGCACCAGGGTGACTTGCCTGTGTTCATTCACCAGGTATCAGATGCAGGTGTGTTTCCTGACCTCTGCATCACTGTCTCCATCAGAGCATCTCAACTCCACACCCCAACCACACACACACACACACACACACACACACACACACACACACACACACACAGCTGGAGTGGTAACAGTGGCTCCTGGCTCTTTCTCTAGCCTGTACCTGAATCCTGGGGTCCTGTATGCCAGGAAGATTTGTTTTAATTGGGAAGATAAATAATTTTTCATTTGTTTTCTCTCAATAGTTATAAATTTATATAATTCCCTTCCCAGGATATCTCTAGCCTCTAGAATGATACCTATCTAGATGGGAAGATTTAGAAAGCCTAATCAAAATGCTTAAGAATTTAGAACCTGAAGTCAGAAAGACTGGCTTCAAATCCTGTCTTTGCTACTTAGTAGATGTGTAAATTTGGGCAAGTGTTTTACCAGTTTGAGACCTTAGTTCTAACCCCACGTATTTATTTCAAGATGACGGTTTTCCTGCAGTGGAAGGAGCATGCGCTGGGGCAGCAGAGACATAATTTCAAATCCTGCCTCTACCGTTTGTGGTATGAAAAATTTTTAGAAAAACCTCTGAGCTTCTGTTTATCATACAAACAATGGGATAATAATGCACAATATAGGACTGTGGTAAGGATTAAGTGGGGTCAGCTCTTTTTTGCAACATCTTGGTGGTGATCAGCTTCTTCAGGATGAAGTGGAACAGCTTCTCAGCCACTGGCTGCCAGAAACTCATTAAAGTGGATAATAAATGCAAACTTCATTCTTTTATGGGAAGGGTAGAGACACAGAAGTGTCTGATGCTCTGAAGAGTGAAAAGATTGTGTGCTTCAGATCAGTGGTGGGAACAAACAATGTTTCCCCATGAAATAGGCTATCTCGACCCATTGCCATGTCTTCCTACCACTGGGTAAGAGGCATCCCCGTTACAGACCAAAGAGAACTGGAGAAAGGAAACATAAGTCTGTTCACAGTGGCATTGTACATGCCAATCTGAGTGTTCTCAAGTTGGGTTATTATAATAAAAAAGAAAGAAAGAAAAGAAAAGAGAAGGTTATCCTGACTGACTGATAACTACCGTACCTTGTGGCTGGGGCCCTGAAGAGCTATCAGAATCTGCAAGTTTCCATCTCTCTAAAGAAGATAATGCCCCTGAACAAAAAAGAGAAGAACCCCAGGATCAAAGTGCTCAAGATGCAGTGTTTGTTATCTCAGGTGTCCTTCAACACAAATGCCAGTATATTGCTCTGAAGAAAAGGCATCCTAAGAAAAATAAGAAAGAAACAGCAGATTATGATAACCTTTTGGCCCAGAGAATGAAGTGGGCCAAAGAAAAATGCCAGAAACAGAGGCTGTCCTTTCTGAGAATTTTTGCTTGTGAACCTCAGTCCAGTCAAAAATAGGATTTTCTAAGGGTAACAAAGAAATAAGATCAGACATTTAAAAAGATTAAGTGAGAGAAAAATCCACAAATAAATTTAATTACAAAAGTCAAGGAAATGTCATTTCCAGCTCCAGGAAGGGTACCTTTACATAAGGATTCTAATCGGTGTTCAAATGGATCAAAGACAGGAAGGACGCAGCCTCTTTCTTCAACTTGCTTGTCATGGTCCTTCTGGCTTTCCTGAGTCTCTCTCATATATTGCTCCTGCCACCTTTTTCTTTCTCTCTCTTCTCTTTTCTGGGGCAGCTGTGCCACCCAAATCAATAAACAACGATAACAAAACCAACTGTCTTTAAGTCTCTCAAGTCTTGCTACAGAATACACTTTCCTGTCTGTGATTTTATTTCCAGGTTCCAACATCTTGCTTGGTCTGAGGTTTTCTGTGAGAGATACCACTCCCAGAGCTGTGCTCACCATGGTGAATGAAGCACTGGGTAGCAGAGCATGTCTGAAAGCCCACTTATCACTGCAGCTGGTCCCAAAGACAAGCCGATTTCAATGGTTGGGCAGCTGATTGTATGGTTCTTTTGACAGCATTGCCAATGGATTGAATAAGCTGTATAGGCAAGGAAAGTGCTGAAAAGATTTCTATCTGTGTTTCTGTGCAGGACAAGCTCCAAAACAGTCCCAGAACAGGATGCCTTTAGCATCATCTTGATTTAAACTCTGAAGAGAACTTCCCTACGTGGAAACCTGGGTTTCTGGAAACCTGGAAGTTTCCTAGAAACCTGGAAACCTATGAGTATGGTGACTCATAGGCATTCTCTTCAGATAGTGAATAAAGAGTGGGAAGAATAGATTTCGTGTGCAAGGCAAAAGCTGTAATTAGAAATTCTCCCCAAACTTAAACATTGTCAAACACAGAGACTGTTTAAAGAGCAATACTGGAAATGAGTTTGTCTGGAGAGTATATCCTCTCTCAATTTAGAATCTCAGACTGTTATAGCTGGACACTGTAGATTGGGGACCCAAACTCAAATACCGGAAGGAGGCAAGCACGTTGCCCACCTAAGAGAAGTTGCTTGGTGAGGACTCTGGTATTAGGAGAGGACAGAATCTAAATAAGCAGGTGCAACTTCATTTCTGGTGATTGTTGCCTTGATGCTCATTGTTGTCAGATTCTCTAGTTTATTAGGAGAAACTGAATTTTAATGTGAAATCCTTTTAAATATTTGCAATTAATTAGACAAATAAACAAAACACCATGTGGGCCCAGTGGCTGCTGTATTGTACAATAATTGTAATTCTAATTAAAAGACTTTTATCTTTTTGCAGAAACAGGCTCAGCGATGACAAGTGACTGCTTCGCAGAAAGTTGTCAGACACAATCATTTTAGATATGCTGGATAGTAAGGCCCTAGTCTAAATTTTATTTATTAAGGCCAAGTGCATGGCCACTCAACCCCTAAAAATACACTGATGAAACATACATGTGGTAGATCAAATAATTAATCTAATTCTTCATTCCCCTTAAGTGCTATTGTATATTCATGCTATTACCATGGCTTTGTGGTATATGGAGTGTATTTAGCCATGGTTGACTATGAGTTTGATATTGTGGTCTGATTTGGCTAATGGGATGTTGGTGAACATGACTCAAGCAGAGGCTTGAAAATTACTGTTGTGGTTGGTTTGCTTTCCTCTGTTATCAGCATAAGGAGAACATGCCCCCAATACAAACTTGGACTATAAGCATACCACAGTCGAACTTAACTTGCAAACTAGAACTAGGTCAAATGGAGTTCAGACAAGATTAACTAAACCCCAGCCAGTCTTCTGTGGTGTGAATATAAAATAAAATTTATATGCTACTGAAATTTTTGTGATTGTCTGTCATGTGGACATAATTGATGAATACACTGAGGATTGCACTCCCATCCAAGCCTGTGAAAATTTACATCCTTAGTGAAACACCAACCACTCCTTCCTCTGTACAAGACCTATCATCTATCTATCTATTTATCTGTCATCTGTGTAATTAAGAGAACCAACGTTTTGCCACCCTGAAGTTGTGGGGTTTTTTTGGATATTGATTTTAAGCTGTTTATTAAGAAAGAACACTCAGAAAGAACCTTTGACACACTCCCTATCCCCCCAACTTCTTGCTCAAGAGATTCAGATAGAAAAACCTGTTTCAGGGAAATAATCTTAGGATGTTCACCTTAGCATAATTTTATTAAGTATGGTAAATAGGAGGGTTTCAGGCAGGGCCTCTTAGCTAGGTACCCCACGTGCCCATGGTTTCTGAGTTGCCCAGGAAGAATTTGCCTGCTATGTGTGTTCTGCTCTTTCTCAATGGCCCGTGAATCACCCATTCTCACTTCTGAAATCTAAGACTCTATTCCCACTTTCCTTCTACCCTATGTCTAAACTAGTCACATATACCCAATGTTGCCTCACAGTTTTTGGAATTTTAATGCTTATGTAAATTCCCCATGCATATGTATTAAAATTTAATTTTTTCCTGATAATGTGTCTGTTAGTTTAATTTTGGCCAGCAGGAAGAACTTAGAAGGTGGGAAGAAAAGCATTAATATTTTTTCTTACACTATGGATCTATCTGTCTATCTGTCAAACTCAATATATCTAGTTTTCCAGGGCTAAGTAACAAAATACCGCTGAATGGAAGGCTTAAACAATAGAAATTAATTTTTTTACAGTTCTGGAGGCTAGAAATTCAACATCAAGGTGTTGACAGGTCTCTCTTTTGAAGCTTCTCTTCTTGGCTTGCACATGCTGAAGGCTTTCTAAATCTGTGAGCCATAGTGTCTCCCAATGCCACAGCGTCATTCAGGAGTGATGCTTCATCAGCAGATCTGTAGAGTCCGTATTTTGTTGTGTATAATGCACATCCATGTTTTTGGTCCAAACTTGCTGGAAAAAAATCTTTTGTTTGAATTTTTTAATTCAATTTTTTACTTATATGTACAACTGATCATTGTATTATAGCATATTATTTTGCACACAAATACTGTTAATGCTTTCTGTAGTTATGTTACAGAGCCAAGAGGGGGTACGATATGCTATTACCAAAAGGACCCCCCACTAGGTTCGCTATGTCTGCCACCAGAGGAAAGATGTCTCTCAATGCCAGAGATTTGTGAAAATGAAAGGAAATGTTTCTTTAACACTATACAGACTTAAAGTAGTGACCCAATGTCTTCATTAAAATATTAAAGTCTTCTAGAATACCCACAGATGCACACAGTCCTTCCTTCTCTCTCTGTCCTAATCTGGGGTACTGTATCTCAGGAAAAAAACGGAAGTCCGTGATTCAGGCTCTCGTCACCATCAGCTGTGTCACCACCACAATCTCCAGTTAATCCAAAGCCATGTGTCACCTTCTCATGGCCCACAAGCAAGAGTCCTTTCACCCCTTTTCTTCCAGGCAAAGTCTCTCCTGCTTCCTAAGCCAAGTAGCAAAAGGGAGCACCCCAAAGCCACATGGTCCTCACTCTTGCCAAAGCTTTGGGCGTTCCTACTCTGCCAAAACCTCATGGTTCTCTCTCACATGGCTGCCAAGTCTGGGTTTAAATCCTTGCACCAACCTTCCTCTGCACCCCTATTTCTGATTCCTCCTACAATCAGTTATACCTGCCAGCATTCTTGTATTATTCCAGGTTTACTGGGCTGCCATTGTAAGTCTGGGCAGGCGTGGTCCCATGTCATGGAGCCAATCTTCTGCAAGCTCTCACGCAGGTGCTGTAATTAAAGGGAGCTGCCCCCCAGTCACATCTTGGGTGGAATTCCCTTCCATCCCCCTGGCTCAAAGCATGGCCACAGCTATTTAACATAGCTATGCAACCAGTTAAAGGTTGTAGATATGTTAAATGATCATATCAGAGGTTAGATGCAAAGCTGTTGCTATACAAAACAGCTCTGCATGTTCCTTCTTCATGTGTCCCTTTCCCCAACTCAAACCTGTGTGGGGGAGGGGTGAGAACATTCTATATTTTCTTCTAATATTTCCTGGACACCTTGAGTTCTAGACCCCATTCCAAATCTCTATTTGGGGCCCCTCTCTTGGCTGCATCCTGTTACAATTACATTTTTAACATACAAACATAAATAAAAGAATTAAAAACATTTATATAGATATGGAATTAGTACTACCATGTATAATCTGCATCCTTATTTTTCCCTCAAAAACGTGGGCAAAAAATTGTGCATTATACATGGCAAAATACAATAGTTGCAATCTGGACCTCTTTGCTCCATTGGTGCTGGCTCATGTGTAGTCACTATGGCTGGTGGGACTTGGAGGGCCTTAAAGCAAATTCTAACAGAGGGTCAGAATGAGTCCCAGATATTTCACTAGGAACCTCAAAAGAAAGTTTTGCAAGAAAGAGATCCAGACCTGTCGTCTTTCTGTAGTTAACCTGGACCAATCTACATCTCTCTGTGGGCAGTCGCCCAAACTCGTAAAGACCTAAGGCACCTGGACATAACTTAGGAATAATAGCATCTTCTCTGCTGCTGTTGAGTTTTCTCAGTCATGCTCCCTAAATATAACCTTTTTTTGTTATTTAACAAAAAGTTATCATATTAAACTCATAATAATAATCAGGTGTAGTGGGTTCATTGTGTGCCCCCAAAAAGATGTGTTGAAGTCCTAACACCTGGTACCTCAGAACAGCACCTTATTTAGAAATAGGGTCTTCTCAGAGGAAATCAAGTTAAAATGAGGTTGTTAGGATGGGTCCAATTCAGAATGACTGGTGTCCTTACAAAAAGAAAAAATTTGAACAGAGACACAGACATGCACAGAGGGAAGTCCATGTGAAGATACAATGGGAGAAGATGATCATGTAACCATAGTAACCTATGTACGAGTCAAGAAATACCAAGGATTGCTTGAAAAAAAACCAGAAGTTAGAAAATACAAAGAGGGATTCTCCCTGAGAGCCATCAGAGAGAACACACGCCTGTGGACCCCTGGATTTTGGACTTATAGTCTCTAGACAGCGAGACTATAGATTTCCATTGTTTTAAGTCACTTGGTTTTTTGGTAGTTTGTCACAGCAGCCCCAGAAAACTTATACAATAAGTAGCACTAAAAATTAATTAAGAAGACATTTTCCAAAATGAACCAAAAAAAAAAAAGAAAACTGGGAGAGAAAATTCTAAAACCAAATAGCCCCTTTGAAAGACTCTTTTTATGAATAAATGTAAGTACACAGATGCTTAAAACAAAAAACTGAAGATGTCTTTGCTTAAAAATGTCATATTTTCCAGCATGTAGTGAATGGAACTTAGAGTTGTTAGTGGAAATGTGTTTTTCCCTTCAAAATCATTAAAATATACATTATTGCTCTTTATGTTAGTTTTATGATGCATGTCAGGATTCTAAATTAAATATTGTTTAGATGCTTATTCACCAAGACTTTTTGTTTCTCAAGGAGGCATAAGACTAGATGGAAGAATATCTTTTATACCGAGGCAGTGAATCCTTACTCAATGGCCAAAATGTACTTTAAAGCAGGATTTTAATATGATATCAAAATATTTTGATAGGCAAAAAGACTCTGAATGCAGAGAGACATCTGTGTTCTAGAAATGCTAATAGCAAACACATTTGTCAAGATGTTAGTCGCCACCTTTTCAAACATGCTCGTATCTTTTGTTTCATTCTTTGCTTCTCTGCCGGTAGAGCTGGTAGTGCTAAATACAGGAACCTGGGAACCTTTTCATATTCTCCCCCCAATAGCCCCAGATGAAAGTATACACGTTAACTTTGCTGAGCTTTTTCATCAGTTCCTGAAGTTTCTACAAAAGCATGTGGCTGACCAGGAAACTGGGTCAGGCAATTGTTCTGTAATAAAGATGATCTTTTGAAGTGTCTCAGCGGCTGCCTACCTTGAACAGGAGTCCTGTGGATCATGCTCTTCACAAATTGAACCTCAGGGCTCAGATATTTTTCCTGCTATAATAACAATAAAAAAAGTTTTGACCTTTTTTTATACCTGCCTTCGGGCTTTTTGATTGATGAACCTATTCATTTAAACAGAGTTTTAAAAATTGTTTAAAAAATACAACCACTTCCTGAAATATATTTGTAAAGGAAAGCTATCTCTTGAAACTCTGAAGCTAGAACATAAAAAATACTGCCATGTTGCCACGGGACACCCACCATTGACTCGGGCAGGATCTCTAAGAGGTGGTTTGATTGAGATTTGAACAGGATTTGATCTTTCAAAGTCAGAGGTATTTTCCTGGCCTTGGGATTTTCTAATCCCCATCCCCAGCCCTAACAGAGAAGCATTTTTCTTTAATTTCCCAGGCAAGAAATAAATAGGTTGTGGGTTTTTTAATAGAAACTGAAAATATTAGCATATTCAGAGTGAAATATGTACAACTCATTGGATCAGATACCCCTTAACAGGAACATGAATTATAAATCAATGAAAGAAGCTGTCATCAGCTATGTTACCTTGATATTAATAGAATGAACAGTCAAAGTTGGATGTATCTGGGGCACATTTGCCACTAAAACTCTCTCGTCTTTCAGGACTGAGATAGACACAGAGGACAGACAGGGGGTGGGAGGGGGATGGGCAGAAGAATGGGCTGGAGAGTTTCAGAGATAATACTATTTATGAGACTGACTTTTAAAATTTTTGTATGGTTTTAGAGAAAGAGAGGAAGGAGAGAGAAAGAGATCTGTTTGTTGTTCTACCTTTTATGCATTCATTGGTTGCTTCTTATATGTACCCTGACTGTGGATTGAACCCACAACCTTGGAATATCAGACAACACTGTAACCAAGTGGGAAATCTGACAAGGGCAGATAGGAAGATCTATTTTAACATCCAGTGGAATTCAAACAACTCACTTGTTAGAGTACCCAGCTAATGCAGGTTTGCTCGGATCATTCTGCTTGAGCCAAGAGGCATCATCATTAGATTAACCTTTTTGTCCACAAGGGCCAGCAGCCTCTTTCTGTATGGCTTAAGAGCAAAAAATGTTTTTTTACATTTTTAAGTAGCTGATGAAAAATCAAAAGAAGAATATTATTTTGTGACATAAAAATTATATAAAATGTCCATAAATAAAGCTTTATCAGAATACAGCCATGAATTTATGTAATATCTATGGTTACTTTAGCATTATAATGGCAGAGTTGAGTAATTGTGAGAGCAACAATATGGCCTATTTGTCCCTTTGAAAAAAAAAGCTCACCAACTTCCTATGTATTCAAACACATGCATTCACATATCGGCACATATATGTGTACACATAAATGAAAATCTATATCATCTATCTATCTCTTCACCTATTATCTACTTAAATTTTTTTCTTTATAAACACAAAGCTTTTCTGGAAGCTTTGCTGTCTTGTAATCAAAGGAATGTAAACCCCAAAGCATAGGAACTGTGCATCTCTATCCTCTTATTCTATTTTCATAGTTAAAGACAACACTGGTCAGATACACAAGAGATGTTTTATTCCACTGTGCACTCACCTTGATAAAATTCAAAGTGCCTGATATTTACTCTGGCAGGCAGGGTAGTATATTCACCCAGCGTCTGGACCATAAAAGTATTTGGTATTCCTACAATATCAACTTCAAAGGTAATATAAAACTGTTAGTAGAAAATATACTAAAGCCTTAACTGCCCATCTCAGGTGGCAGAATTCATTTCCTATCATCTGTAGTTAAAAAGGGACTTAAATTCAGGCTTTCAGCTGGGAATTATTTAAGCTGTGTTTTAAATGGATGTTCAAGGAAGAGCTTACAGATCATTACTTCCAGTGGGAGCATTTTGATCCTAGAATTGAAGACCCTTTTATTTAATTTTTATAAAGTGGCTAATGGGAACTTGAAGGTAGCCAACCCAATTCAATTTGGCAAATGTGTCTCAAATGGTGTGATGTCATAAAACATATATCTGATCTTTGTTCTTGGTTCCTGACACAGAGCTTCAAAAACCTGCGGAATTATCCTGATAGGAGTTACCTTTAATTGTTCATAACATGCCCCTTTTCACCACATCTGAGTTTATGCTACCCAGCTCACAGCAGGCCCCTAGATAGTTTTGAGGGAGGCTCAAACCATGCCAAAAATATTAAGCACATGATTAGAGGGTTGGAACTTTTGGTTCCTTCACCCTCGACCTCCAGGGGTACTGAAGAAGGGAAACTGCAGATTGAATTCAAACATGTGGCCATTGTTCAGTCATGCTAGTCTGGTGAACTTTTGATAAAAGCTCTGAGCAATGAGGTTCATAAAGCATCCAGGTTGGTGAACATATTGTGTAATGTACCAGAGGATGACACAACCTGAGTCCACAGGGCTGGGAGCTCAGCATTCCTCTTAAACAGGACCGGGCCCTGTTTATCTCTTGTACTTGGCTGTTCTTAAGCTGAGTCCTTTATAATAAAATGTCAATTATAAGTATAGTGCTTTCAATGAGTGCTGTCAACCTGAAAGGTATTATGAGAACACCTTCATTTTTATCTGGGGGGGCAGAGGTGCAGGTAGGTAGCTGGAAGACATCAGAGACTAGTGGCTATCACCTGAAGTGGGGGACATCTTCTGAATTGGAATCACCTTAACCTGTTAACTCCAGGTGGGTAGTGTCAGAATTAACTGAATTGCTGAACATCCAGTTGGTGTCACAGAACTGCAGTTGGTGTCACAGAACTGCTGCTGAAACACATATGGTGACTGCAGACCAGGTCCAGTGCTAGGTGCTGAGGATGGAGAGATGAGTAAGACTGTTCTCATTCTCAAAGTGCTCACAGCCTAGTTGTGCAACTTTTTTGCACTTTCAAAACATGATCTTAGCCTAAGAGAGTTAACCTCTTCTCTTAAGAAGGGAGTGAAAAGAGTAAAAATACATAGAGGAAGCAAAGGCTCTTGGTTTTACTACCATTTATGGACAAACACCATTTATGGACAAGTAGGAATAAAACTCCTGCTTTCACAGGTAGTTTGTGTGTGTGTATGTGTGTGTATGCTAATTCTCATGTTAGTGACTTTGTCTTCCTGGAATATTCTTCAGGTGTGTATTTTTGGGCTGTTCTCTGTGGGATTTGTAGTGGGTGAAACTATTTTACACTAAGAAAAGAGGAAAAGATTTTTTTCCCAAAGTGAGTGGATCCAGAAGCCCTCACTAGGTTAAGTTATTCACTGAGGCTCAGTGAGCATCTGCAAATCATTTGTAAAGGGCAGTGGACTTCCTAATGAGAAGCTACACCTTTGGGCTGGAGAGCAACCTGAGTGGGCTGGGTTATATAACCCTGGGTAAAGAATGGACAGCGAAGATGTATGGCCCAGACTCTAACTCCTCTTTGGATAAAGGCAACATTACTAATTCAGTTTCCAGTGTAGGATAGGTAGGGTTGCAGGTGAAAGTAAGAGGAGCCAGGCAGGGGGAAGATATTGGCTAGGAAACAAAATGACCACAGCAACAATAAAGCTGCCAAGAGAGGCTGCCACAGGGATTGTAGCAGTACTTTTCTAGCTGTTTTAAGCAGTAAATAATTTAATACCAGGATTTAGGTGCCTGTGAAATTGTGCTTGGGCTGGAGAAAGTGGGCTCCAGATGAGGCCCCTCAGAAAGGGTTCTTAATACAATGTAACCAAAAACATACCCTGGGAGCAGCTACTTCTGCCACCGTGAAAGAGCCAAGAACTTAGAGCAACAATAGCCCAGTGATGCTTCTAGCACCACAACACCCCAACTGCAGTCCATGACTGAAGGAGGTCACTTGTACCTGAGAGAGCTTTAGCCTTGCAGGCAACACGGACACTGCCCAAGCCAGTCCGTCACTCCGCATGCTCTCCCCACTTACTTAGTGCAAGTGAACCTAAGTCGTGTCTGCAAGTGAGCTGTAGGAGCATTTGGGATGTATAGTTCATAACTTTAAACTTCTGAGTATAGGTGGAAATTAGGGCAGATATTAAACAATGAATCAATTGACCACTGTTTCCCTGGGATGGAGAAAGTATACTAGAACAATACAGCTTCTTAGTCTTTCCATCATGTGCCTGTACTTGAGAAACTTGGTCATTGTTATGTTCCATGAAGTTTTGGACCGCTGCTGTGACTGTGCATAGAATGAGGTTTCAGTCCACACCTGAGGTAGGGTTTACAAGAGTGAGTGTGTCTTTTATTGGGGGGGGGGGTGCATGCCAGTTTATGGCAGCAGAAACAATCTCCCATGGAACAAAAAAGGGGGAAAAATTGAGGAATAGGCTTATGGTGATCTTTTTCCATCTAGAGGCTCTGGTTCTGAAGCTGTTCTCTGCTTCTATGTCAGACGGATTTATACTGTCTTAAGGAAAAGGCCACTTCCTCATACCTGTTGCAAATGTGACTTATGCTTAGTGTATCACGTCAAGCTTCCATCAGGTAAACACTTCTCTGAAGAATTTTAAAGAACTCTGACATGTATAACACAATAATTAAATAACCAGTACATTTATACATAAACATCTTGCTCACTCATCAATTGCATTCATGATCTTTAATTTTCACTCATTTAACATGTATAAAGCACCTATGTGATAAGCACATGGAAAAACAGAGACAAAAGAACAGTTCCTGAGATCAAATTGCTCACAGTTTAGTGAGAGATGTGACAATTAATATGCTAAAACAATGTAGTGTTACCGATCAGTGATTGTTAGTTAACATTTACGGAGAACTTAGTAATGAAACAGTGCTGTGCTAAGTCCTTTACTTATGTGTTGTAATTAGATCTTTCCAATAATCTTTGAGTATGGTACTATGAATATCCATTTGATAGATCAGGAAACAGAGGTGCAGAAAAGTCAATACCTTACTTAGGTTGACTCAGCTAGTAAGTGGGTTATTCAAAACCTGCTATTAGACTGCAGAACTGAGCTCTTGACCACAGGCTGGGCTAAAGACACTGGTGAGAACACTGGCCTGTGCTTTTTGTTCAGTCTAAGGAAGATGATTCAGAGAACTGACTCAGAGTGAGGAGATACAAATTGACATTTTAGGTTGAGGTGAATGAAATTGGCCAGGTAAACAAGGGGGGAGCCATTTTGGGAGCAGAAGGATGGGCACAGTTGTAGGCCCACAAAAGTGAGAGGGTAAGACATGTTTTGGAACTTGTAAGCAGTTTTGCATTGTACAAATTGTGGGGTTGTGTAAAGGACAGGTGATAGGAAGGCTTTGTAAGTCTTGGTAAGGAATTTCAGCTAAGATCAGGAGGCATGGAAGGGTTTGAAATGTGAGAGATGAGACCTTTAGAAAGAACTCTGTGGTAATACCTTACATGCCCGGGACACCGATCTTAGAGCAAAAACTCCCGAAAGTAAAATCATTATCTGCTACTCCTGGGCAAGGATTTAATGCCATATAGACAATGTTATATGAAACATCCTGATTTTAAAAACTCATTAAAGAATTCAATCTCCCCACTGACGGCTTTCTAGCACTAATCAAAAACTGAGATGCAGGAAATCGGAGATGGGTAAGAGAACAAACATACCTGTCAAGTCTCCAGGATTTACCTACTCTTGTGTCCTACTAAATTGGGCTGAGTGTAATGATTTCCTCTCTGTGTAGAAACTGAGGTGTGTTGATGAAATCTGGGATGGGGTACACTCTACACTCTTTCTCACAACCTGCCGTATCCAAGGCACCCAGTGGGCTAGCCCTTCTGTAGATCTATAAATTACAAAATACCCTCCTTCAGGGAATACTGATTTCAGGTGGCTGCTAAGGCAGCTTCAGAAATGAACTGCCCATTCCAGCTCTTCTTGTCTCACTTCTGTAGATGAATCAAATAAAACATAGGCCTGGATTTTTAAAAAATGGAGGGGGAGGCTCTGTTGAAGGGCAATGTTGTACAGGGATTACCTATGCAACCTCTGGACTCACCAGTACACAATTTCAAATATTGGCATCAGCACCCAGTAACAGTGTGACTTTGTATAAGATACTGAACTACCCACTCCTTCACAATATGTGGGATAATAAAAGAGATAATCCATGTAAATGTTATCATAGTACCTGTGATATCACGGCCCCACTGTGATATCAGAGTCCCTATCAAAAAATAGCTACTTAATAAAATATTTGTTTATTATTGTCGTGGTTATAGATAGAAAAAGGAAATGACACAGATCGGACTGATTTCTATTCTCTCACAGTTTACACCAGGAAGGATTTTAAGCACATGAGATAATCTCAGGATCCTGGCAGTTTCTTCCTCAAAAACGACACTAAAAACAAAGGCAAAAAAGGCAAATAGAGACAAATGGGACTACATTGAACTAAGGTGCTTCTGCACAGCAAAGAAACTATCAATTAAATGAAAAGGCAACCTCTGGAATGGGAAAAAATATCAGTAAACTACATATTCAACAGGAGTTAATATCCAAAATACACAAGGAACTCATAGAACTCAACAGCAAACAAAACAGACCAAAACAAACAAAGATAAAAATGTTAATTTAAAAATAGGCCAAGAACCTATAAATATTTTTCTGAAGAAGACATACAAGTGGCCAACAGGTACGTGAAAATGTTCTCAATCTCTGTTCAGTAGGGAAATGCAAATCAAAATCACAATGACATATTATCTCACACCAGTTTGTGTATCTATGATTAAAAATAAACAAGAGATACATACTGGTGAAGATGTGGAGAAAAGGGGACTCTTATGCACCACTGGTGGGCATGCAGACTGTACAACTACTATGGAAAACAGTATGGAGTTGCCCAGAATTTAAAAGTAGAACTATCATCGGATCTGGCAATGCCACTTCTGGGTATATATCCAAAGGAAATGAAATTAGTATCTCAAAGAGATATCTGCACTCCCAAGTTCTTTGCAGCCTTATTCACAATAGTCAAGGTATAGAAACAACTTAAGTGTTGGTCAACGGATGGATAAAGAAAATGTTGTGTGTGTGTGTATAATTTAACTTTAAAAAGAAGTAAATCTTGGCACTTGTAACAAAATGGATGAAACTGGGGGGCATTGCGCTAAGTGAATTAAGCCAGGCAGATCATACAGATAAAAACAAATACTGTATGGTATCATATATGTAGAATTAAAAAACATTAAACTCATAGAAACAGAGGATAGAATGATAGTTGCCAGGTTTGGGAGGGTGGGGAAAATAAGAAGAGGTTGTTAAAAGGGTACAAACTACCAGTCAAAAGATTAATAAGGTCTAGGAATCTGTTCTAAAGTTATCACATGGTGACTACAATTGATAATACTATATTAGATCATTGAAATTTGCTAAGGGAGTAAGTAGACCATTAAGTATTATTATTACACCCCCAAAAGGTAACTATGTGAGGTGGTGGACATGTTAATTAACTTGATTATAACCATTTCATAATGTATCAAATTGCACACTTTAAAACATATATTTTCTGCAAACAAAAAAATATATTTTTGTTAATTATACCTTAGTAAACACAGAAAAAATAAAAGTAACCAAAGTTAAAAAATAACCTATTATAATGTTTGCACCCCACCCCCCACCCAAACAACAGAGCAAACAACCAAACAAAAATACAAAGACAAAAAAAGAAAGCACACTCTCTGAGAGGGACTTGTGCCTGCAGCAGCTCCTTTTGTCCCCTAATGTAAGACTTAAAAAAGATTCTAAAATGGATTGTGCTGATCTGAACAAAATTATTTTTGCTCTATTAAGTACCATATATACCAAATAAAAATATACTCCATATCTAAGCCTAAGCATATTATTAGTGACTTTTACTTCTTTTTCAAGGTGAAATGATCATAAACAATATTTCTAAAACTTACTTCTTCCTAGCACCATGGTTGCAAACAGGGGCTGGTATCTGCTCTTCTTTCCATATTTCCATGGTAAGATGGTCAGAAACAAAACTTCAGGATGTCTAAACTCACCCATGTAGAACACACAGGAAGAAATGTCAAAACAATAGGCCAACACACAAAATGGCAATAAAGTGAGGTCAAAGGTAACTGAATTCAAGTGACAGAAGCCAAAGTAAAAAGAGCCAGCCTTAGACAGGCATATTAAATAATTTTATTAAATAATTTGCTTCCTAGTGCTCTCTGCATTAAGCATTGTTCAACAAATACAAAGACTGATGACATGCTAGATGTGTTAGTTATTTCAAAGAGAAGTGCTCACTTCTCTAAAGAGTTTATAAACCGATGTTCTGTGCTTTGGCACCTTGTTAAAGTTGACCAGCCCTCTGCCTCACTGCCTCTGTGTCCCAAGGTGAGAAGCTAATTGGGTAACATTCTAAGGTATGAGTGACTTTCTGTGCCTTCTCTTCTCTTTCTCTGCAGTGCAATAGAAATATGGATAAATTATGATAATGTCTTAATTCCAAGGAATGTCCCTAAAAGTTGATATCAGGCTTGTAGGCAGACATTTATGAGCAAATCTTGACTTGGCTACTTATATGCAGGGCAGACTGAGTTGCAGGTGGGATGTCTGGAGCTTGGGAAAGTGATGAGGTTTAGTTCTTTTCAATTAGTCTGCAAAAACACAATTTCAGGCACCATACAGATCCATAGATGGAAAGTTCTTTATATATTTTATGAATTCCTGGGAATTCAAACTGGTAGAAGTGACTATTAAGCAGTAGTGATGAGTCACAATTATTATTGTGATAATAATCACAATAATGTGATTCATTAATTATAAGTCAGAATTATAATGCTGGTGGTCAAAATGTCTGTGCTTTATGGGAACTTTATTAAATCAATCAAAAGCTGTTCTTTTTATTTTCAAAACTCAGATAGAAATGAACAACAGTAAGATACCATGGAAAAGGAATGGATTTCAGATTGCAAAGTAAATGGAAAACAACTTGAATGTGTAGAAGATGAGTGGAGGAAGGGAGAACACATTGTAGACTTTGTGGTGCTAATATGGGTCAGGTTATTACAGTGTATGATGTAGAACTTAAGAACTGTGCCTTTCAATAGATTGCATTCTGGGATCTTTTAAGGGAAGCCACTGACATCTGCATTGTTACCTGCACAGCAACCTGTGTGGGGACTTCAGTACCTGTGTATGTAAAGATAATGAGGATAAATCATTTTCTGCATTATTGGAATTAAAATATAGAGAAGAAAAGCTTTCACAGATGACAAAGTCTATAAAGAGCATTTTAAGACGGGGATTTCATGGTGAAATTTTGCATGATTTCACATATTCAAAGGTTTTTTTAATGGATTTCTTCTCTGACATATCTGAGTGGACCTAGACATTTACATTTTTTAAACAAGTTCATCAGTAAAATAAACATAGACTCCTCAGGCCACATTCTGAGAAGCAAACTAAGATTTGCGATGACTTCCCTGGTGGTCAGCTCTGCTTGCTGTCACATTACTGTGCGTGGCAATAGTGTGAAGGTGGTTCTAAGCTCTACACTTTTCTTCTTATCAACAGGCAAAAATAGCTATGCTTTTCCCAGGTACTCTCTGTTAGGTTGAAAATTGATATAACTCCCCTCCAGCTTAAAAATTTAAGCAAATTGTAATTTGACAATTATCTAGAATGTGACTGTAATAGAATGGACGTGAACACAGCTGATGACTGGGGAATAATAAAATTTTAGAGTAGAATGTAATTTAATCGTAGCAAGAAAGATGTCAATGTCACTTTTCAATTTGACTTCCACATTTGGTTCAGCCCACAGCTTCTATGAGTGCTCACATATTATTTTTTAGCCATTTTAATGACTTGCATGCTTACAGTTCTGAGAAGATATCTGAGATGCTCCAACAAGCAAGAAATGAGGTCCAAAGAATAATTGATTTTTCCATGTAATCACCTGCATTTTCTAAAGCTATAAGATTCTAGATTTTAATCCCTTGCTTTAAAATGGCATAAGTTGAAGAACACAATTTTGGAAAACTAGAAGTTCAAAAAGCAAAGATTTTGACAGTTTTCATACTGATTACCTTCAGGGTAAGGATAATGATATGAGCCGAGTAAAAAAAATGTAATTGCATGGAACTCTTAAACTCAGTTTTCTATGAGCACTCAAAACATTGTTCTTATTTCAGTGAGAAATCCCTTTGCCTTGAAGTGATAAGAGTAGTTGAATAAAAGCCAGCTTAATGAAATAATGGAAGGAAAACTTATTAAAAAGACTCCTGGCCCAGTGCATTTGCAAAGATGTCAGGAGGCAAAAGTGATATTGCTGACAGGGTCATTGCCATTCAAAGCCTAAGGAACAGACTTGAAGGTCAACAATTGCACCCATGCAGAATAAAAATGAGAAAGACTATGTGGTACCTCAGAACTAAGTTATGAAATAGGGGAAACAAAAGTTAAGCTGTAGCATAGATTATATATTTTTTAAAAAGTGGAAACAGAGCCTATCTTTCTGCCTCCTGTTGCTGCAGATTCTGTATCCACAGTTCTGGAGGGCAATTCAGAGCTGCTATGAGGTAGGTCTTAAAAATGGACTCCCTGCTCCAGACACACTGGAAGGTGGAAGAGGGTAAAGATTTTTATGGGTTTCTTCCAAACTCTTTTTTATTGTTGTTCAAGCACAATTGTTTCCATTTTCCTTCCTACACTTCCCCCAACCCTATCCATCCGCACTTCCCACCCTTGATCCTACCCCTTTGGTTTTGTCCATGTGTCCTTTATAGATGTTCCTGAAAACCTTTCCAAACTCTTGACCTTGGAAATCATCATCTCATATTGGGGCTGTCTTCCAAGAACATCTAAACATCTAAAATGTTTAGATTTCCTTCTTCTCAGCTTTCTTCTGTTAGATTTTCCAGGTCTTTCCAAGTTTCCTGGGTAATAGAGTTTAACCCAGGGTAATAGAGTTTCCTGAAAACAGAAATGCCATGATAATTATGGAAATAAACACAAGTGAAAAAGTGGTTTCTAAAGGCAGGTGGCAGTACTGAGAGGAAAACCCCACCCTATTTTGTTGAAGAGGAGAGAGAATCAAGAGTGCAAAAATTGCTCCTCAAATGTCTGAAAGGTCTCACAGGAGAATCTACTGGATTCATTATGAATGGTTGTCATGGGTCATACCAACCCAGAAGTTACACATAGAGATTTTTGCTCAGTCTAAAAAAGAATTTTCTAAAAGTTAGAACATTGTAGTCATCCTGAGTCTCCTTAGGATAGAGTGTTTAACCATGTAAGATGACTATTTGTGGTATGTTTTAGTAAAAACTTATGAATCACAGGATGGGAAATTGAAAAAAGGATAGTTTCTGGCCTCTTTAACCCTGGGATTATATGATTACATAATTCTATGCTTCTAATAGGCAACAAATAGCCTAATAACATGAATATTTCTTTAGATTTAAAGATGATTAAAACTTTATCATTCTCTCCCAGCCTCTAGTTGCTTTCACTAGTTCTTAAAAAATGATAAGAATTTCAATCATTACTTTATACTACTGTATAGTAAACCATTTTAAAGGTCATCATTGAAATAACATCAAAAGTTCTATTATTATTGTTATTGTTATTATTATTATTATTACATAGGGTTATCATGATGTAGGGTCATTAGATGTCCACCTGGGGATGTCATCATGTTGCTGGCCTGGAACACCAATGTGTTTAGGCTGTTTATACATCAGAGATCATACATTATCTCTCGTATCTTCATGATATGTCTTCATAATACTTATTTAATTAAAAAAGTGCATGATAATACCTATTGTAAAATTGTTTATAATAATGGACTTCTCTAGGGAGTGTAAAACTAAATAGAAATTGAATTATAAGCATAACTTATTTTAGTTAAAAATGATAACCTCAATCTTTATTAATCAGTCAATAGATATTAACATACACTATGTAGAACATGTATTATATATCATGAGGAGCATGAACACATATCTGACATGAGTATGATGTCAATAACATTATAATTTAGTTTGAAAAATATGATATTTAGTATTATAAAGCAAAGAGTATTAAATGGGAAATGAGTGATTGACTACTGAAGCTGAGTTATTAGAAAATGAATATTTTTGTTGTTTCGTCAAAGAAATATAAACACGTAAAAAATATAGAACCACTTACAAGTAAAGATATAGTCACATAAAGCATCCCAAGATCCACTCCCCAGAGTCAATAACTTTAAATTATTTCTGTTCTTTTTTTCTTTTGATGTTAATTGTATATCCTAACTATACACACACGTACATGATTGATTTATTCACTTTAGACTTTTTATTACATCCTGCTATAGAGAGAATGGTTTAGCTCACTTACGGTACCACACCTCAGTAGTTAAAAACAAGTACAGATTTTTAATATTGAAGTACTTTACATTGAAAACTGAGATATGCTATTTATTGATTTCTATCATTTCTATTATTCCATATGTATGGACTTATGGTTTATTTCCCAAAATGTCCCTTCTAATAAAGCATTGCTGATGAACATGAAATGTGACCTTCTCGTTCTTGAATTTATGTATTTATTTACTCAGTAATTTTCATTCAGTGACTATCATACGCCAAGAACTAGGCTAAGTATCAGGAATAAAATCTAGACCTATACTTTCCTTCATAGAGCTTATTTTCCGATCTGACAGCTTCCTCATTTTTATGTGTAGTCCAGTTACTGAGACAGTCTTGAACAGATCACTGTAACTGTACTGTGTGTTATGTAGAAGTGTAGGATAATTTACAAGTGTGATAAAAGGGTACCTTCACGTTACCCTGAAGACCAGGCTATTTACATATGATTAAACCTTTATCACTTTCCCCCAGAACCTTACTGGATTACTGATTTAAGAAATGAGGAAAATTCCAATCATTATATTCATTTTTAACTTTATACTGTATGATACTAACCCTCCCTCTGAACATTGCATTGAAAGTGAGACATGAAGGGTGAAGAGGAGGATGGATGAGGAGTTACAAGCACAGAGAGGGAAGAGAATCCAGACAGAAGGAGCAATGAGGAAATTAGAACTAACATGGTGCAGTAGATGAACAGGAAGTGAATTCTTAACCTGGTGAAACTATAAAATCAGAGATTCGCTTACTTCATTCTTCAAGTGTTCCTCAGCATTCTTCAGTTCTAACTTCTTTAAACATAGAACTTGCAGATTAAAATAAAACCATGTCACCTTTCCACTCAGATACTAAAGGAGGTGGTAAATATTAAATATTTGTCCAACATCCCCCTGAGCTCTTACAAATACTAGCTTCCCTTTTATGGACAGTCAAACCCATGCATTTGCTTAACAAATGGGTTTGTTACTTATTATTGTAGAATAATCCAAATATCTAATGAAAATCATCTGACTTAGAAGCCAAAAACAAAGCTACACTAAGAATGTCTACTGGAGCAGGAACAACGGCATGCCATTCCGAATTCAGCTGAAGCTTTTTGATTTCCTTCATGTCCTTCTGCATGGCCTATGTGGGATCGAAGAACCAGAAGAGAGCTGAGCAAGCATGAAAAGAACACTTTTAAACTCCCTTCCTGCCTCTCCCTCCACTTCGCCTCCCTCACCCCAGTGTTGCAGAAGCACTGATGAGAGAGGAGGCTTGTGGATTGAGCATGAGTACCGATGTAGCACTTTTAAGTGCTATCTACCCCTTTAAGCATCAGTGAATCCAAGAGATAAGAAAAGGAGAGAGTGCAGGTGTGTAACCTGCCACTTTTTCTCTCTCCAAAAACTCTCAGTGATGCTTATTCTGTGTCCTTCCTTCTGATTTCATATTTAATGTATGAAAAGGTAGAAAGAAGAGAAAAGGCTGTCAGCTCTGGGTAAACATAAGCTAGTTCTGTCTGCCTACTTACATTTTCTCGGAAAATTCTGGCAATTTTTATTAGATCAAAGGCCCACATGGAGAAAAAAGTACACACCAAAGAGCTGAGAGGACTGAGAGGGATGAAGTTTATGGGCAAAATGGGGTCATGTGGTTATAAGACCCATGGATATCTTATAAAAATAGGGACTTATATGCTTATGGCTAAAATGTTTAATTCCCCAATACTGCTTTGTTAAATCTATTTAACAGTCTATGATCATTTAATCTTATTCAATAGTTAATCATATTTATTCAGGCAAATTTCTTAAATTTTTATCTAATATTAACTTAATGAAATAGAGTAGAAGGCAGTTTATTCATAATGTCTGGGAAATGCTTGGTCTCCCAGTTAATGCTATTACTGTAGTTCAGCTATCATAATTCTACAGTAACACTGTCCAGTAATATAATAATGTAAGATACATACATAATTACAAATTTTGTAGCCACATTAAAAATGTAAAAATAAAGATGAAATTCATTTTAAGAACATGGTAATTAATTCTATGTCGCCAAACTGTAATCATTTCAACTTTTTTCAACATAAAAAAATTAGAAATTTTACATTTTTTATGCCATCTTTAAAATCTGGTCTGCAGTTTACTCCTAAAACACATCTCAAGTTGAATGTTAAATTTTCATCAAAATATTTGATTTGTTTTTAGACTTCATAAGATTTATTGTTGAAAAAGTGGATTCATCTGGAGAAAGTAAAAAGATCAGGGGTTGGAGATAAGGAGGGTTGACCAGGCAGAGCACAGAGGATGTTTAGGTTATTGAAACTATTCTGTTTGATATTATAAAATGGAGACATGTAATTTTACATTTGTCCAAACCCATAAGAATGTACAACAAGAATGAACCTGCTACTATTGGAAGGCCATCTGTTACTGGTGGAAATGGGACTCTTGCAGTATCTTAAGGAAAAGAATTTCTTGAGACCTGCATGGGGAATGGGGATCTGTGTTATGGTTTATTAAGGATGTACAATTAAGGAGGTTTCCTTCCCAACTTCCCAATGTCCCATCTCTCTCCATCTCAGGAAAGAAAAAGTCCCATCTTGTCTTCACTAGAGGTGGGATGTAGGCCACTGCCCAAAGTTTATGCTCCATATAAAAGCACAATCCAGTCCAGCATCCAGCTAGCTTAGCAGGTGTTTCCAGTTGTAGTCAATTGTAAGCTCCCTCTTTTTGGAGCCTGCGTGTGGAGTTGCATGGCCGTGGGCTACAGGGCTGCTAAGGCTGCATGACCATGGAAGGAGGACGCACAGGGTGAGTGAGAGTCACCCAGTCAAATGAGAGAGCTTTTTTGTTCCCTTTGGGTTGTATTAACTTAGGTTTGTGATGGACTAGGTGCTTCCTCAAAATAACCAATTAACTTCCTAAACTTTTGTGTGCTTTGGGTGGGTTCATTTCCCAACCAATCCCTTTTTTCCTCATGCTAGACTGACAAGTTTCTCTGGTCTCGCACCACCCCTGCAGCATTTTGACTTCTATTGCACATGTGCCTGCCTTCCCTTGCTCCCACCCCCAATCTGGTACCAGAAGGGGGAAGGGAGAAGTGTTAATCCTCTCGAAGAAACGTTATAATCCCCTGGAGTGTGAAGCTATAGCTTCCTGGCTGAGCAAGCAAACAGGCTTTTGCTTCCCAGTTTATTAAATGCAATGTCTAGTTTCCTTTGCTCTCTTTCCTAGCTAAATATAGCATGTAACAAACCCTAACTGTAGATTATAAACTCTGGGTGATAATTAGGTGTCAATGTAGGTTCATCTGGTAGGTTCATCACAGTGGTAACAAATGTCTCACTGTGGTGTGTTATGTTATTAGTAGAAGTGGGTCTGTAGAAGTGGGTGTGTTATTAGTGGAAGGGTGGGGAGTTGGGGGCAGGGAGGCCCAGGACACACGGGAGCTCTCTGTACTTTCTATTTAATTTTGTGCTGAAAGTGCCCTAAAAATACTGTCTATTAAAACAATTAAATTTTGAACTGATCAGTGAATTTTCACCTTAGACTTTCGCCCTAACTTATATCTCTTCTGCGAAAGTTAGTATGTTTTATATAATGCAGCACAGAATTCAGCATTTGCATAATATCTTCTCATTTAAAAATATTCCTTCTCTTTTAGTCTTGTCAGCTACTATAGAAGTAGAAATTTGCAGAGGCCAGAACCTTGTTTCATATGTTTGTGTTCATATGTTGTGCTTGTTACATTACAATTTACCTTGCACTCTGTGATTAGTAGAGCAGACCATCAACACATAGGTAATAAACATCACCGGCCCCAGCCACTGAACCAAGAGAGTAGTGAAAAAAGGTTTTTTTTCTCTCCTACACTTGCTTTTGTGATGATAAGAGCATGTGCTTGAAAAGAGATTTTTTTTTAATTTCTTAATAAAAAGTTTTGGCTCTTAGGAGCCTATAGTATTGAGATTCCTGGTAAAATCCCAATGTGGTAACATAAAATGGTGTTGCTTCTTTATCTCAGCTCATCACCTCTCAGAGTCTCTGCAGAGTGGAAGTTGGGATACATTTTCTATAGCTTTCTTTAGAGAATTAGCATTCCGTAGTTTTACTTGAGGCAGTAGTTGAAAAAAATATAGATTTAAGCAAAGAAGAAGCTTAGCAAAATAAGCACATTATTATCTATTATACAGTTGCTTCAGGGATTAGCAGTATACCACTACAATTGGATGCCTGGGTGGATAGCATGTACACTGGGAAGCCATGTGTTAAGTAAGGAGTGCTTTCTGGATCCTTTTGTTCTGTTACAGTGATTTCAAATACCATGTCATCTCCTATCAGGATTCCTCAGACTTGGGATGAACAGAGCAATGAATATCAGACCATTCAGTTCATTTCAGAGAGCACTGATTGGAAACACAAGACATTGATTTGTGAGCAGAACAGAATTAAAAAGTGTATAACACATAGACCTTGACTTCAAAGAGCATTGCTCATCTAAAAGTTGAACCCCCTAATAAAAATAGGGCATTATCAGTATACTTCTATATTAATAGCTTCAAACTCAAAGTTTTAGAAGAAACTCTTCTATTTTCTTCTTTATAATAAGAAATGGAAATTAAAATGCTGCACAATGTTTTAGCACATAATCTTCCATTTCTCATGTTCTAAAATTATGGGCAGAATTGAATTGGAAAAGCCCCTTCAACTTCCATTATCTTTTGAGTTTAAATCCAAAGTCTTTTCCAAGACCACCAAGGACACTGACTAGAAGATCTCCTCTCTATCTCTCTAACTTCATCTCTACCTTGCTGCATTTCTCTCTAGGTACATCAGTCTCTTGTACCTCTTCAAACACACACAGGGTCTCATAACTTTTGCATTTGCTACTGTTTCTGGCTAGAATGACCTTTTCATATAGCTGATTCCTTTCATCAGGCCGCTCTATTCTGATATGACCTCTCTTCCAAGAGGCTTTCTCTGACCACCTTCTCTGTAACGACCACCTTTTCTGTAACAACCCTTCTCATGTCCAGCTTCTTTCTAGCTTCTTTCTTTTTTTATTTTCTTCACAGGACTTATGACTTCCTTCAATCATTCCTTATTTTTAAGATCCATGATGGAAAGGACTTTATCTTATAGCATCCACAAAAGAATAGTACATGTTTCAATTAGATGCTCACAAAATATTTGTTGAATTAATGAATCTTTTGGTCATTTATTCACTGCTCATAGGGCCCTGGAAAAACTAGTTAACCTCTTTCAATCATAGTTTCTTCATTCAAGGGAGTTTTAGCTAGATTTAATAAGATACTACTTGTGAAAAATAATAAAAATCATTAAATATCATACTAATATAATTATTATTTTTCCTACTGAGGTCATCTGGACCTCCAAAGAGCTATTGAACTAGCATCAGAGGAGAACACTCTTGTGTCTGCTGTGCACAACAAAAATGAGGTGCTTGCTCAACTTTATATTTCAGCCAGCAAATGGGAGTGTTGTGGGCGGGGGGGGGGGGCATGCTCTGAGGGTCTCGCACCTCTGTATGACTGTATGCAATGAGTCTTTTAAAGAAGAAACAGACTAGGAAGTTGTAAAATGGTGACTCATCCCAAAGAATCTTGTGGTCTTTTGTTAGTGTGTCTGTTGGGAAGGTAATAGCCCTACTGGCATTCCCATAGGCAGGTATGAATAACTTCCTGTCCACAAAATTACTTTGTATTTAGCCACTGTATTCTGTGAGCTTGGGCATTATTCAACTTCTGAAAGGCTCATGTAAGAAAATTGAAAATGAAGGGCAACCAGCTACCACTTTTTAGATAATGACAGTAATGATGTGGTAAATTGGCATATTCTTCAAGGAAATGTTCAGGGAGACTCATTTCAAGGAAGCCACCTTGTACTAAATGAGATTTACTTAAAATAATCATGTAGCTCAGGTAGATATGATAGGGGAAAACTAATAACTATATAGAGACACTCCAAAAAATGAGGATGGCTAAATTCTAATTTTGAATCTCACCAATACGCATATGACATATAGGAAAGAAAATAAGGAAGTAAAATATTAGCTGACACGTTAATCACAAAGTCACTAAAATGTTTCCATTCACTTAAACTGATGGTGGTACAAAGCCACGTGCTAATAAACAGAGAAGAAACAGCTTGCTGTGTACAGTCACTCCTTACTAAGGTTAACAAACTACATTAACCATTCACTCATCTGTAACTCGTAATTAATCACTCCTTGAAAATTACATTGTATAATAAATGAGGACAGACATGATTCATTAAAACTTCTAATTAATTCTATTTAATACTATTTCATAGTTCATTGATAAGTGCTGAGAGAAGGATTATACTGTAGAATATTTGACGCATTGCTGCTGAAGAAGTAAATAGGGGAAACATTATCTAAAATGAAACATGAATACTTGCAAATGAAAATGTCAGATGTTTATCACTACAGTGCCTGGTTTTGTAGTTACAGGTCTCTTGACATTACCAGTAAAAAACTCAATTTTCAGGGCTGTATCAGTTGGTTGTAAAAGCTCTTCTCAGTCCAGCATCTCAGGCTGGGAATAATCTGAGTTTACTTTGTTTTTCTAATAAGTGTTCATGGCTGTTTTGTGGGCTAATGACAAGACTATTGCTAAGCAGGTATTTACAAATTTGGAAAGAGATCCATTTACCTAAAAAGATAAATACTCAACAGACAATTAGGGTATTGGGTCACTTGATTATGTTGTGTGTGTATCTGTGTGCTTTTGTTAAACTAGACATGAAAATAGCAAGACTATTAGTGTCAAGATAATTCCTGTACATTAACCATAATGTACTATTTTTCTTTTTTAAAATAAAAGTAATTTCAATAATAGTTGACATACAATATTGTATTTGTTTCAGGTGTAAAACAAAGTGATTAGACATTTATATAACTATTTTCAAAGAAAAAGAATCAGACAGTGAAATACATAGTTTATAGCCTGGGCTGGAGAAGATAATCACTGCTAATTAGTGAATAATGTGTACTTTAAAATTAAATTATTGAATAATGCACTGTTAACTTTTTTTGCTTTACCAATTATATAATATGCCTCAAAAAGGGATTACAGGGATTATTAGTGTTTCCATGATGTAAATGGTGAAAATTCTGAATGGGGGAAAATATTCACAAAACATATGCCTGAAAAAGATTTTATTCTGAATTTATTTAAAAACTTACAACTCAATAATAAGAAAACAACCAACTCAATAATATATCTACTTATAAAAAGGAGATATACAAAGGACCAACAAATGCATGAAACTATGCTAACCATTATTAATCATTGGGGAGATGACAATTTAGAGTATATCATGTTAATAGCCATTAAACATATTAAAGTAAAAAAAATTGATAGTACCAAGTGCTAGCAAATCTGTGAAGCAGCTAGAATGTTCATGCACAACTGTAGCAGGAGACTGGTGGTGATCACTGTCATATGTAATTGCCAAAACTCATCAAATTTTTTATTTTACATGAGTACAGTGTACTACATTCAAGTTATTCTTTAATGAAGCTGACTTTTAAAAATGAGTTATAAGTTTGGCTTATCCACATACATCATAATCAAAATAATAGGACTCTTTAGAGAAACAATTACTTCGAAGCTTCAACTAAATTGTATCTGCGTGAGCACCAGGTAGGATGAAGAAGGGTAGTAACACAGGGAAGAAAACAAATTCCACAGAATACATAGCTCCTTTCCAGTCCTGAATGGTTGGGCATCGTGTCAACATGTTTTGATTCTGTAACTCTTCCTCAAAGTGAGTAACTTTTGAAAATGCAAAGTAAATTGTGGCCCTGAATAGGACCCTTCCCCCAATTAAAGAAGACTGGTTGAGGGAGTGGCCTCACTGTAGTCCAAAGAATGGCAGTTGAGGCCTTAGACCTGCACCCTGGGCCTATGAAACACTGATTCCAGCCCTTGACATCCCTGGACATACTTCCCCATCTAAGAAAAAGGGGGTTGGACTAGCTAATAATTTTATTTATTTTGTTAATTTTATTGGGGTGACATTGGTTAATAGGATCATATAGGTTTCAAGTGTACATTTCTTTGATGCCTGACCAGTACTTCTTGGAGCCTGATGACTGTGTGTGTTTGTGTGAAAACTCACAGAGACTGTAAATGGGGATGAGAGAGAGGGCTTGCAGGGGACCACTCAACATAGTAGGCCTCCAGTTTCTGCATTTAAGGTGTCTACAACTGAAAACACGTCTTTAAATTGATTATTTCTAGCCCAACATTGTGCAACTCAAAAAAAGGGGTGAGACTCACAAAACATCTGTTTTCATTACTTTTCACTGTTTTGGGAGGCCATGTTTAACAATGCAGGGTTTCAACTAATATAATTTTAAATAATACTGTCAAATTTAACATTTTCCTAGGAGAAAAGTAGGGAGCCTCAGAGTTCTTTAGTGGTTTACTTTGCAGAACACTTTAAAAGCAGATTTTGCAGTTCTCAAAGCCAGAACAAGTGCTTTTGGAAATCTTGAATAAAAACATAGAATATTAAAAAGATAGTAAATTTTATATGATGCTAAATTACTTAGTTCACCTATTTTTCTCTTTTTATACGATTGACCTTTTAGTGGACTGGATTATCTACTCATTTTTAATTAAGTTTCCATATGGCAAATTGAAACTGACCCTGTTACAATTACAGAACTACACAGAAGGAAGGAGGCCAAAGATATTGTGAGAGAAATTGTATTTTGTACATTTTGTATTTACTTTTCTAACCAAGAAAAAGAAAAAGGAATGATAATGAAAAGAAATGGAGAGCTGCTACAAAAATACATTGGGAAAAAATAGACAACCAATTAAGTGCCCAAATAATTATAAATGTATCTCCTACCATTGGTATTATTTGTTCCAGTTGCCTGGATTATTGATATAATTTTTCTGTGTAGGGTATAAAGATATTTTATTTCATTTCCAAGTATTTTAACCAAATTTAATTGTTATTAAAGATGACAAGGTGGAAAAATATGATTCCTGAAGAAGTTAAACAAGCTATTAACTGGTTTCTGTGACTTAATAACCTGGGAAAATAATTTACCTTTCCTGGAACTCAGTTATCTTATCTTCAAAATGGGAGTTATAACACCCCTGCTTCTGAGAGTCATCAGGACTGAATGACACAATATATGTTATTTCTCTTACAACCAGTATGTTGGTATTACTTTTTACATCTGTGATGAAATTTCTTCTCACATAGTATTTCTTAGATTTCTAGTCATCTAAAGTGTTTGAAATAACCTGAGGTCTGGACATCATAGTGACAGACAAGTCTCCTGAGTTTCTTCCCCCCTGTGGATGCACTGAGAACAGTACACAAACCAGTTCCCACTGAGAGAAACCCAGAAATGAGTTGAGTGACTCCTACACATTGAGTGACAGAAAATACCCACATCAAAACAGTTGGAAAGATTGAGACACTCTCTTGTCATAAACCTCACGCCTGTCATAGTGCCACACTGTCAGGAAGAACCCCTAACTCTCAGCTTCTCCCTGAAGAGCTAAAGGTTTAGACCACAAAATCTAGCACCCCAACTTTAAGGCTAGAATTCTAGGAACAGGCTCTCAAATCCCCTAGCTCTGAATGCAAATGGAGTTTGTAGTTAAGCAGTCCCACAGACTATAGCAAAGAGGCAGTTGTGAAAGGGAATACAAGCACTTGCTGCAGCTATTCCCCCAGGTCTGGGTGCAGAAAGATCAGGCAAAAATTCTCATCTCCCAGTCTTTCCCTGGAAGGCATTTGACTGCATACTTCACGAGCTGTTGCTTGAGGGTATCAGATGAATCTAACAAACATGTATAGAACACTAAACCCAACAGCAGCAGAATATATATTTTTCTCATGCACACATAGAATATTCTTCAAGATATGTTAGGCCACAAAACAAGTCTTAAAGATTTAGGAAGATTAAAATTATATCAAGCATCTTCTCTGACCAAAATGGTATGAAACTAGAAATCAATTACAAGAGAAAAATACTGAAAAATTCAAGTATGTAGATTAACAACACACAACAGAACAATCAATAAGCTAAAGAAAATATCAAAAGGGAAATTAAAAATCTTAAGACAAATGAAAATGAATACACAACATACCAAAACTTATGGGATGCAGCAAAAGCAGTTCTAAGAGGGAAGTTCATGGTGGTAAATTCCTACATTAAGAAAAAAGATCTCAAAACTATGAGGCATGCACAGTAGAGGCCAAAATGACCACCATAAAGGGGAGGAGTGTAGTCTGGAAAAATCTGGGAAAAAGATTGACTAGGATAAGGGCATGAAACACAGGGAAGATCCAGGAAAAGGATTAGATGTTTACTCCTTTCCAAACCCAAGGAAATATAATCAAAGCTTAAGAAAGGCCTGTGACTGATGCTCTTTCTCTTTTTCAGCCACAGGGGCCAAGGCTCTAGAAGTCTAGTGCAGTTTCTGTTCCTGCCTAGCCCATCACTGGCACTTGATTAACAAATTTTTGAAAAAAAGAATTAATCTAGTAGCCGAACAGATTAATCTTAATTAATAAGGAGAAATTGGTTTGCTACTATCCAGTAAGGACAAGGGTGGATATATCTGTAATCTAGTGGATTCTTTGTCACAGTTTTGCATGCTGAGTAGTGAATGTTATAATGAAAAAATATCAACAACAACAATAACAACAACAATAACAAAAGGCTGATGGTTGAAGACTTGAAGACTTAGATTATTAGGGAATGAAGTTCTGGATCAGTGAAAAAAAAAACTGGCCAGCTGAGGCTCTAGCTAAGAGTAAAAGCATTGGGGAATGGGGATGGAAGAATGAGATCCCTTGGACACCCCATGAAATCAGTTTCTTATCAGAACCAATTATATTAGCAATCAGTTATTAAATTTAGCTAATTCAATTACCACTGAATCCTTTCTTTGTTAAATACTGAGTTTTGCTTCCATGCTTGTGCCAACTCTACTACAACCACTATATAGGTAAATGCAAATGAACATCAATTCCAATGTAACGAGCACACTCACCTTAAAAACTACATTATATGGTATCTGCCCCATGGAGTATCATCTACTGGTTGAAGAGAGAAATCATGCAGCAGAACACAGCCTAGGAGGAAAGATTTGAATAAGGGGAAAACCAAAAAGTGATGCAGAAGGGCTAAATACTTGCTCTACTTTGTAATCTCTATCCAATCATCCATGGGAGATTTCTCTTGAAAAAGAAAGTACAAAACAAGGAAATATTAACCAAAGCTGCAACCCTCTGTGCCTGTTATTTACACTGCAAGATCTTGGGAAGAAACAGGCATTGTAATTCCAGCCAAGGCATCTACAAGGAGAGTACTCCATAGAAAACGTGAATCCTCAAGTCAGAGCATTTTGTGCTTCTCTACCTAGTGCTTATTGCCCACTAGATTTTTCTGTGATGACAGAAATTTTTATAACCACATTGTCCTATATGCTGGCACTAGCCATATGTGACCATGGAGAACTCAAAATAGGGTCAACACACAAAGAAATCAGTTTTAATTGGATTTAATTATAATTAATTATATATTAAATATAAATAGCCATACATGGTTAGTAGCTACTGTACTGCACAATGTAGTTTTAAACCCTGAAGATAAATTAAAGGAAAAAGGAAATATTTTAATAAAGTTTTAAAAAGCTGTGACAATGATAGAGTATGCTACATGTTGTGTTCATCTCTCCCAAATCCTGTCCTTGTAACACTTGACCTTGTCCAAGTAACCTGTTTTCTTTAGACCATCTCCTCATGACATCCTAGCCATGAAGACTGGTTCAGGGATGGTCTAATGAGCACAAAGCTCATTGATTGTGGAAAGCCTCTTAGACTTCATGGGAGAGTTGCTAGATAAACAGGAAAAGAGCACAGATTATCTGGAATATGATCTTGGCAGTCAGAGGAATTAGAAGAGCTGGCCCCACAGAGACAGCTGTTAGAAAAAAAAGTCTGCTCAAGTGTCGGGAAAAGAAACTTACCTTCTGAAGGCAGCACAGATTCTTCCCGTTTTAGTAGGTCGCAAAGTTAATTACTTCTCCCACCCCTCATTGAGAAACAAGATGCAGAGGTTGCATTGATATGAGCGGCCAGCTCAGCTGGCAGAAAAAGGAAAAGTAGCAAGAATTAAAGAAAAGTGGAGCCATGTCTTGATCATACTTGAACTTCATTCTCTCTGCTTTTTTTACATTTTCCAACAGGTTGCTAGGATCATATTTCCTTTTCTACTGTTCCCACTGCCACCCCATCCTTCACCACATGCCAATCAGCCAAGAATATTCCTTAGGTGAAGATCAAATGATTTTTTTTTACTGTACACATTGTTCAAATTCATGCTGAATTTCAGGTTCATATTGGCTCCATAATGTTTTGTATAGCTTTTCCTCCCTTTTCAGATTGCTTTGCTTTTTTTCTTAGGAGATGATACATATACTATTGTCATTATATTCTCGATAACCTCATTTTTATTTATTTTGTATTGTCCTAAAATATTTCCCTTTTTCTTGAAAATATTTTAGGTGGAGGCTACTGAATAACTGATCTAATACCCTGATTAACTTGCCCAATATTTAAATCACAGAATTATCAATTTTCAGGGAATTTATATTCCCTGTATGAAAGTCCCATATTTGCTTTTCTCTTATTCCTATCTTGCCCCTGCTTTGACTCTTGCCAGTTTGTATAGAAACAAGTAAGTGGACTTCACATTAACATTGTTTACTGGCTTTTCTATTTTCCTGAACTCATGCCCTGTCTTTGCCCCTGCTGTGGCAAAACCACCATGACACAGTGTTTCAGACCAAGGCAGTAGAAAAGAAGAACATAAGTCATCAAAACACCCCAGGGGATTGTGTTTAAGGGAAGGCTCACCCAATCAAATAAGGGGTCAGTGGCTGTAGCAACATAAAGGCTTCAAAAGAGGAAATCCTACCATCCGTAACATGAATAGACTTGGAGGACATTTACTAAGTGAAAGAAGCCAGTCACAGAAGGACAGGTACTGCCTGATTCCACTTATATGAGGTGTCTTGAACAGTCAAACTTAAACAATCAGAGAATTGATGAGTGGTTTCCAGAGAGTGATGGGACAGAAATGGAATGTTGTGCAACCGATGCAAAGCTACAGTGAGACTTGAATGAGTTCTAGGAATCTGCTGTACAACATGCTGCCTGTAGCCAACAGTGCAATGTTGTACACATATGGATTTGAATGGATAGATCTCTGGTTAGGTGTTCTTAGTGAAAACAGAAACCAAGGGACAGGAAAAATCTTTCGGAGGTGAGAGGTGATGGATGTATTTATTAACTTGTTTGTGGTGATGACTTCATGGATTTATGTGTATATCCAAACTCATCAAGATGTATACATCAGCTCTGGCCAGTGTTACTCAGTTCACTGGAGCATTGTCTTATAACCAGAAGGTTGTTGGTTTGATTCCCAGTGAGGGCATATACCTGGGTTGCGGGTTCGATCCCTGGTCAGGCTGCATGCAGGGGGTGAGAGGTAACCAATTAATGTTTCTCTCTCTCCCTTCCTCTCTCTCTAAAAGCAATGAAAAATTTTCTTGGGTGAAGAAAAAAAAGGATGTATACATTAAATACATGCAACATTTTGTAAATAAATTGTACTCAATAAAGTTGAAAAATATTTAAAGAAAGACTTCAAAATAAAATTCTAACTGTTCATCAAATTAACCTTTTGGTGATTTTGTCTGTTTCTACTTTCATTTGGACTAATTGCCCCAGGCCACCTTCTTGGTATTTTTCTTGTGTTATCTCAGATGCTTCTTGATCCCATTTCTTCCTTTGGGTGTTCATATTTACATTTCTTGAGTTCAACAACTCTAAGCATCTTCTTCTGAAAGGATTCCAAAGAAGCAACATTTTAAGATGTGGTTATCCCGACAAGAAGAACCTAAAGGAATTCATCACCACCAAAACCAATATTAAGATAAATATTAAAGGAACTTATTTAAAAAGAAGAAAAAAGATAAAAAAGATGAATAATAAAATGTCAACAACTATATACTTATCAATAATTTCTTTAAATGTAAGTGGATGAAATGATTCAATGAAAAGATGCAGGATGACTGAATGGATAAGAAAACAAGACCCATATATATGCTGCCTACAAGAGATGCACTTTAGCTCAAAATACGCACGCAAACTGAAAGTAAAGGATGAAAAAAAGATATTTCATATAAATGGACACACAAAAAGAGCTGGGGTAGCAATATTTATATCCAACAAAATAGCCTTTAAAACAAAGGCTATAACAAGAGACAAAGGACACAGCAATTTCATTTTTGAGTATTTATGAGGAGAAACCCAGAACACTAAACTCTAATGAGGAGAAACCCAGGACACTAATCCCTGTGTTCATTGCAGCATTTTTTATAATAGACAAGACATGGAAGCAACCTAAGTGTCCACCAGTAGATGGATGGATAAGGAGGAGATGGAATACATATACAATAGAATACACTCAGACGTAAAAAATAATGAAATCTTACCATTTTGCAGCAACATGGATAGACATAGAGAGTATTAAGCTAAGTTAAATAAGTCAGACAGAGGAAAACAAATAGCAAGTGATTTTACTTATATATGGAATCTAAAAAACAAAACAATTGTATAAACAAAGCAGAAACAAACTCATGAATACAGAGAATATTTTGATGGCTGTCACCTGGGAGGAGGGTTGGGGGAATGGCTGAAAAAAGGGAAGGATTAAGATGTGCAAATTGACAGTTACAAAAACAGTTATGGAGATACAAAGAACAGCAAAGGGAATATAGTCAATAATTTGTAACAGCTGTGTATTGTCTCACTGGGTACTAGACTTGTCAGGCTGGTTATTTCATAAGTTCTATAAATGTCTGGTGACTAGGTTGTGCACCCAACACTAACTTAATGTTGTATATCAACTGTAATTGAGAACTAAACAATTATTTTTTTAAAAAGATGTTTTACTGAAGAGAACTTCATTTTCCCTTCACAATCAATTGAAAATTGACCAGGTTTAGAATTTCAAGTTTTAAATCATTTTACCTCCAAAGTTTGAAGGGCAGAATCACTTCCTTTTAGTATATAATTATTCTGATAGAAAATTTGGGCCCAATCAGACTCACATTTGTCACGTTTGTTTCATACTTCAAGAATTTCTTCAGTCTCTCATCTGCTGACATCTCCATTTTGGCTTCTGTCACTTGTAGGAGTTGCTGTTAGAGAAAAGAGGAGACAAATGCATGTGTTCAGTCTGCACTTTGAAATACTGACTTCTCCTGATTTTCTTAATTTAATCAGTTCCTTTCATTTGCATAGTGTATAATAGTGACTAAATGTCTACATTAAACAACAGATTATGTGACATTGGAGGGAAAATTAGGTGGCTTTTGATCAATCAAATTGGATCCATTTGAAATCAGATTGTCTTGGGAGAAAAGCTGAAGTAAAAAAGAACTGAAAGATGAAAGAAGAGTTAACCAGTACATCAGGAAAGGCACTGAGGAAAAGTTAAGTTGAACTCAAGCCAAACCAAGCAGTGACCTTGTGGTGTCCCTGTTTTGATCAATATTTATGTCGGTCCCTGGTTGAACAATAATTGCACTGGTCCACGAGGGAAAGATAAATAGAAATAAGGAAGAAGTAGTGTTTGGCTGTAAATTATATCTTATTTCAAAAATTGCTCCATCCAAATAATTTGCTTGATATGTTTTCACCAGATTGAATGAAAATGACTTGTAGCAAAAGCAAACTGGGAAACAAAGTCCTGAGTTTACAAAAAAGCACCTGTTCCTTAACAATTTGTGAACTCTTTCTCAGTCAGTCCAGATCTAGCTTCCCTGCATTGAAAAAAAAATTTCCACTTTAAAATAAAAAGAGGGCATGGTATTCCCTGATGTAACATTATATCCTGAGTTCTAGAAACATTTCCCTTCCATTTTCCAGTAAAAGCCCACTTACATTGATTAATTAAAAGAGAGAAGTTTTCTTTTGGCAATGGAATCACTGGATGGCCTTATTTAGTGCCTTATTAATAAGAAATACTAGGCATGACATGCACATTAGCGGAACAACATTTCAGCACTAGGGCAAGGCTTTTGGCCTTGTGCCTTTTTGAATTGCTGGCCTCCTAAGTTCTAACTGGCTGAGGTCCTTTCTGTGACTGAGAGAGACTTCTGAGATCTGGTGGAGTCAGGAGCGAGGAAAGGTCATTCTCCGTAGTCTATTCAAAGATTGACAAACAGATCTGAGAGGCAGAAAGCAAAACACCCAGAAGCTGTGCTGGGAGGGTTGGGTGAGAAATGAACCATCAAGCAGAAAGTTGCATGAGGAAATGTAAGTGAGAAAGAAAAAATTAAAACTTGAAAAAGAGTTTCTAGTATATGAGAAAAACAAAATCAACTCCCACAGCCTCCAGAGTGACCTTTCAACAGGAACTGGGAAGACGGAAAGAAACACAAATATGTGGGCCATAGCTACGGTAATTGTACTGGAATCTACTTGGGAAGAGTAAGGTGTAGAAGGATCACGACAGAAAAAGGCTGTGAGCGAATTACAGAAACAGAAGTCTGTTGTTGGAGCTGCAGCCTCTCCTCGCCCCTGGGTCGTGTCTATGGTTCACAGCAGAAGGAACAACATTTTTGTTTTTGCTTTTCTGACCAGGGTCATGGGTGACGTGCGGACATATATATTCGTAAAGTACAATGACCATGCCTCCAAAGTAGCACCATTTATGACTGCTTTCCTCCCAATATGTTTGTTCATAGAGCATTATAACTACATTAACTTTATGACTATGTCAAAAAGAAATGTTAAATTACACACTCGGTACTATTAAATATTACTCGATGTTATCAGAATTTTACCTAATAAAAATAATTAAATGTGCATAAGTACTCAATGTAGGTCATCCACATAAATCATACATAGTTCACTTATAAAATAAGGAACTTATTTTGTCATTTAAAATTATCTCCAGGGAGAGCTTCTAACATGGCTCTTTTAAATGGTATGTTAACAAAACAGTACACTCGATGGTATATATGGAAACAACCTAAGCATCATTGATGGATAAATAGATAAAGATGTAGAACATATATACAATTGAGTACCTATTTACATACATATATGCATATGTATACATATGTACAATGGAAGGAAGAAAGGAAAAAAGAAAGAAAAGAAACAAAACTCATAGATAAGGACAACAGACCTGTGGTTACCAGATGAGAGGGAGCTGGAGAGAGGGTGAGTGGGTATGAAGGTTGAATGTACAATGAGGATAGAAACTAGAGTTCAGGTGGTGACCATGCTACAGTGTCAACAGATTCTGAATTACACTGTCGTAAACCTGAAAGTTATATGATGTTATAGACCAGTATTACCTCAATAAAAATACCACAATCTCAAATATATGAAAAGCACATAAACAAATGTACCAAAATATTATTAAAAAAATAGATGATTTAAAATTTTAAAAAACTTTTCTTCTCAAATCTATTGTGATGAGATTTTAATATTGCTACGGTTAGAAAAAATCTTCATTTTATCTACTATAAATAAAACTGGGTGTTTTTGCCTATTTCTTTTCATAAGAGTAAGTAGTTTTTATTCATCAACTCCACTTCAGTGGATATTCTTAGACCTTAGAAAGCTGATATTAGTTCAGTAGACAAGAATCACTAATGTTAAGGCCAGCTTTGAATTCATCATGGGCTGGTTAGTTTCATTCCATGCCCAGGGTGCAGAATTCATCCTGAATTCTAACCAGATATTCCAAACAAGGGGGAAAAGTAAAAATGTAGGAAGTCCCTGACAAATCTTCTCCCATTATGCCAGCATTTTCATTCTTGTATCTGGTATACAGGTGTCCAACTTGAGGCCCAGGGGCTACGGGATGCTCAGGATGACTGTGAATGTGGCCCAACACAAAATAGGAAATTTACTTAAAACATTATGAGATTTCTTTGTGATTACATGTTGCAGTATATTTAATGTGTGGCCCAAGACAACTCTTCTTCTCCCAGTGTGGCCCAAAGACACTAAAAGTTGGGGCACCCCTGGGAGATTGAACTTTGAGAGTTTAACTCTGAAGCACAAAAACATCAGTGTTAAAACTGATACTGTTCAGAACCACCCTGAGGGACTCATTGGAAGGTTTGCTGAAATATAATACATTTAAAGGCAATAGGATGCCATTTAGTATGGATGCCACGGGAGGGAAAATTTATCTGGTGGGGTCATGAATCCTCTGAAAGAATTACTTTCCTTTTCCTTTTCTTTTTCTGTATTTCTTTCTTTTTATTTTCTTTCTTTCTTTTTTTTTTAACATTTTACAAAAGCAGAGAGAGTTAAAAATAGATTACAAGGAAATGTGGGAGGAAAGATCCTTTCTTTGAGTTTTGTTTTTGTTTTATAATCAACCCCAAACATCCCCTCTCTAGATGTTTGTGGGAATCCTGACAGGACCGAAAAGTAGGCCACAGGTACTCTGACTACATTCAGGTACCACAGATGGGACTGTGCACAGGTCGGTGTCACAGGAGTGAAAAAGAGCCTTGTGAGTAAAAACAGAGCACCCCACCTTGCTTCCATTAGCCTTTCTTAATTTGGGCACTCAAAGATGAATACCACCATTATGTCACCTTTCTCCCAAATATTAATCCTAGATCCATTTATTCAAGATTGTGGCTTTTTGTTGACACCATGAAAAACAATGAAACTCTCCAAACACTTTTTGCTTTTCTTCCTGAACCACAGAGTTAGACTCTTAATTGGACTACTGTGGAATAGAAAGATGTAAGAGGGGGTGATGATATGTACTTTATAAGATTGTGGTAAGATTTGGGGATACGGTTTGGAGATAAAGTGTCTCCAGGTTGAGGTCTTCTTGTACATTCAGATCTAAATACAAGTGCTATGTCTCTGCTCCCTATTGTATAGAAGGAGAAAACCTTCTTCAGGTTTCTCGGGCACTCCAAGGGCGACCACTATTTTATGTCTGCTCTATATCTGGGGTTCAGTTCCTGCTGAATCCCACGAATTTCTTATGTCCTCTATAGTGACTCCATTCTGACTTGTAGAACTTGAGTCCTTGTGCTCACAGGTTAGGAAAATGAAGGGGCTTTACATATTTATAAAGTTTGCTAAGCTATCTGGCTCTAAATGTTCCTTCTGTTATACCCTTTCCATTTCTCTGCGCTCCTCAAACTTGGATCCTCTAGGAAGACATTTCATTTTAGCTTATTGTCGTTCCTTCCACTTGAATGGAGACCTATTAAACTTATTTAGTGATTCATACCTCTAAACCAGTCTTTTCTTTGCATCCCTGGAAGAGAATAAAATCTCCATCTTCTCATGTCCCCTTTTCTACCAGTCTCTGAAAGAGAAAAGAAAGAGTAGACAGATTTAACCACTTATCCATGCTATGAACTAAGCCATCCATTTGAGGAGGTAGAAGTGCTGTGGGTTGATCTGGCTTCTAAATAACAGTCTCCGCAGAAGCCCTTGGCAGCTCCTGCGTCTGTGGGCGGCACTCAGTAAATGGTGTTTATGATGATTTTTCTCTCTTCATCACACTCCAGAATCTCCTTTAAGTGGTTGGCATCTAATATTGCTACCAAATTTCTCATTTTATGTTTTCATTTAAACAAAATCACCCCTAGCTACAGTGAACTTTCTAGTTTATTACAAACTCTAGTCAATAAAAAATAGAATAAATCTCTTTGCATTCCAACCCCCACATGTTAGAGATTAGGAAACCTGCAGACCAAAACCTTCCAACCCGCCCAAGTACACCAGCAGCTGGTGGCAGTGGGAAGGAAATACTGGGGCTCTTAGCCTCTCTATGGGGACCTGCTGATCAAAGACTGAGACACAGAGGATACTTTGCATCAAGACCCATGAGTTGTGTTGTTCTTTTTCTGTTAATAAACTTACCATGTGACAAAGCCTGTCCTGTTTTTTTATCTACCTACCATTTAAGAATGTATCAATTTATGATGAATTGGCAAAATATATGAAAATGTTATTTTTTACTGGAATCATGCTGCTTTTGCATATCAATTAATTATATAGGGAGGCTTTAAAAATGGATGTCTGCAAGATTTCAGTCACCTTTGTTTGTGGGAAGAAAAATATGATAAGGAAAACATTAAAATTAAAAAAAATTCAGCTTATGTGGAGTACAAGGTAGCCTGTGTAAGACAGTTAAATGTGAGGATAAGCTAGTGGTTTATGACTTCAGATTTTGAGAAGGAATCTGTGTAAAGTGCAGGTGACAGCACCTTTTTTTCACTGTAAGCAAACATTAGTGGTTGGAAAACCTCCGCCTGGAATCTCTCCATCCTGGAGAGTGAGCACGCACACACACTCAGAGCACTTCTGCGCATTAGGAAGTCCCTGGGGCTGACTCTCCTTCTTGTTCCTCTGGTTGTTTCCTGCCAAATGGTGTTCCCACGTCTGGCTGCCTGGCCACACAGCTCAATCTGTTTATCTTCCATTCCCTGACTATTGCAAGGCGAGGCTCATGGGATCCAGCTATTACTGTTTCTTCCGCCCTGATAGAGTTGTTAAACCTATGAGCATGGGCAGCCTCCATAGGCTTCTTGGGGGATATTTGAATTCAAAGACTAGAATTCAGCTCCTATCCAGGGATAAGGAAAAAGGACATTACCAGAAGAGAAAGGCTTGAACTACCTATTAAAGTGTCAGGACCCCTAGAATTGGTGAAATGAGGTGTTGCACTCCAGATTTTTGCCCTAGCATTTACCACTGAAAGCAATCTTTCACCTTGTTCATTTAACGCTAGGGTTAATCCCTTTTTAAAAAGCTTAGATGGCTTTTATTCTTAACTTTGAGACTAGGATGTTAATTTCTATTTTTCTCTTTTTGATACATATGAAAAATGAAGATGGCACAGAATTCCAGCTTATTAGTTCCAGCATAAAAGAACAGTTGGTGTTTGTCCAATTAAAACACCAGCTGTAATCTCTGAAGCTCCCCCTCCTCTACCTGAGGATGACTTGGCGCTTGCTAATTGGGCATTTTTGCTCTGTGAGGTCATGCTTGTTCTGAGATTTGGACTTGCAGATGTAAGGAATGGGGTATACTTAAAGCAAGTATCAGGCTAAAGCATGACTTCCTCTATGTATAATAGGACCTGAGATATTGATTCACTTTATTATTTTCAGTTAAGTTGCCCTCAACTTAAGTTGTCTAGTTTGTAATGTGAGCTTTGTGCAGGGTCCTGGAACTTGAATTAACTCCTAAGGTTTGCAAGTGGGAATTTAATGATACTTAGTAAAACAATGAAAAAACAGTCCAACTAAGGACTTCTTGAGGCTTTTGCTGATGATTTGAACATTTTTTTTCAGTAAGAAAGGTCCTGCCAGTTAGCCACCTAATTAAGCAAAATGACTTGTCTGATAAATTCAATCCTCTTAATGATGACCAGATGCCCACCAAAGCCACTTGAGATTTCATGAGTAATGATTATTAAAAACCATTATTAACTATTTCACACTAGGATTTTCGGTTCTCTGTTGTGACTAGGATTACATTTTAAAATAAAAGAAGAGAATGGGAAAATGGGTTTAAAAATACAGTTTTGCATGATGTAAGAATAAAAGCCCAAATCCCCAAAACCTGATGAGCACTGTGTGAGGTATGGCTGTTTAGACACAAAACTAAGCAATGTCTCAAAGTATTCATATTCAATTAAATTCAACTGTAGTCTCCATACAATGAGGTATTATTTCAAAAGAGGAAGTGGTAGAACTCCTCTAATGGACTCGCCACTTAATTGGTACCTTGTTTTCCCAGTGGATACAATGAGGTAATAATTGTTACATTATTTGTTGACATTTTGCAGAAGGAAAATATTGAGTTCTGTAGCATGTTAGGATGCCATAGAAATGATACAGGAGTATAAAGAGATTTCTCACTGTGTTATGATTTCCTGTGGCAAGAATAACTTACCTGATTGAATGGATAGTTTTGCATTAACTTGGCCCGAATGCTCACCCAGGAAACTAGTACAAGCCCTTTGCTGAACAAAATTAAAAGAATGGCATAAACATCCTTATATTTAAGTCTAAGATAGTTTTATTCTTACTTGAGATGGGGGAAGAGTGGGTGAAAAAAAACTGTCAGGTACCATGACTTGTCATAGTATGCAAAACTCCATCTTCCAAGGCTCGATGTGCCTGGGAACAACTGTGTCTCCTCCCCAAGTGGCTGTCCACCATGTGTGACCTTTCTCTGTCTCTGCTTCTGTCTCTGAAATGAGGCTGGATGCCTTCATCCAGAGGTTTGATTTTCTTATTTTCCAGATTTCTGGCGTGCTCAATTCCCTCATATGCTTCCATTAAGCCAGGAGGAGAATAGATGAATCATGTTGAATTTTCTGAGACAAGATGCATTACCTTTGGCCAGCCTGGATGAAGCCGGGTTCTCATTGCGCACAGTCTATGGAAGCACAGTAGTCACTGTTGGTATATCCTTTCTCCCAGCTCTGTGACCCAGTCTTTGCTTCTAATGACTGACGCCTGTGGCTTTCAGTGGTGGGCACTGGAGCCTACCACCCAATGCAGAGATTGCAACGGTCTCAAGATTTTGTTAACTCCCCTCCTCTCTTAACTCCCCTCCTCCAAAGCCAAAAGCTATGCAGTAGTGGATAGCAGTGGAGAAGGGGACACCAAAGCCAAGCCCCCTTGATTTGAGGCCATGCTGTGATGTAACACGTGTTCCTGAGGTCCTATGGCTTTTCTGAAATCACACCTTTGTTTTATCTCTTCCCCATCCCTATTCTGCCTCCCATGGTTTCTTGAGGTCCACTTCCACAATAAATCTCTTGCATAGAAATCCTCATTTAGAGTCTGCTTCTGGACTTCTGGGAGAAACTTAGCGAAGGGGCGGGGGAAGAGGGATTAGGGAAGGAGGGGTGAGGAGGAGGAATGCTCTCTGGTCACTGCTACTGCATGAGCATGGAGGCGGCGGGTGGTGATTAGCAAAGCTCAGAATTCTTGTTTCTACCAAATAAGAGTATATTGATAGTGCCTTTTAATGATTCTGCATGCTTTTATTCGTTATTTAGAGATTTAGCTGTGTGCTGTAGACAAAGGGATTTGCTTCAGGACGTAATTCTATGGCAAAGCTACAACTACAACAAGGTTCTCCAGACTTTTTTGGCCCCAGGTTTCCACCCAGCTTGGAGTCAGACAGAACAGTGTTTAAATCCCAACTTAGTTACTTGCTCGTTTTGTAACCAGCAGTGCACAGGTAAATACTTCAAAATTAGTGTTCAGGGAAGGGAGGCACACTGATCTGCAGTGTTTGCTACATTCCATGGTGTAGAAAACACTTTCCAAGGCACATTTTCTAAACTCCATTCCATGGTAAACACTTTCATGGTGGCCACTTGCCAGCTACCCACGTAAGGTAACTGCACACAAAGTTGGGAGAGTTGTGTACAATTAGCTCTCTCTCGTAGGGTGGTGCGAGTCAGCTCCAACACATCCCTGTTTGGAATCTTTTCTTAAAACTCCTTTCTTCTATGCCTTTACCTGTAATGTTAATATATATTCAACCCTATTTTATGAGGATTAATGTTATGCTAATTGCCAACACTACTCGATAAAATATTTGTTATATGTTATGCTATCATAGCCAATGCTACTTGCTAAAATACTTGATGAAAAAAATTTGTAAGGAAGGAAAAGTAAAAATAAATGATACTTAATAACCACAACAATAGCAATGCCTCGTATTGTTTTCTACTTGGTCATTTGAGAGACTTGAGGTTGTTACCTAAACTGGCTGTTTGTGTCAGAGGTCACATCTAGCTTAGGTCCATGTGTCTCTGCAATATACAAGTTGACAATTGTCAATGCCAATGTACAGTTAGTAAACAGTTACTAAACAGTTCAGTAACCGTTTACTAACAGTTTACACATAAAGTATATAATATGAGACATATAAAGCAGTATTCTTGTTCCCAAGATCAAATGGTAGCAAATATCATGTTGTCACTATTAATGAGGTTTCCATTGGAGACAATTCAGTTTGTATTATAGCAACTGGTAACAACTACCTCAAAATATCAAGGAAGATAGGAGATCTTTTTTCATCACTGTCATGAGATGGCAATACCAGGAGGCACCGAACAAATGCAGGGACTATTTCAAAACTTGTTGTGCTGATAGAAACCATTATGTAAACATCGTGTCAGTGATTAGGAAGTTGTTAGTATTCACAAAGTGCATGAAATTGCCCCTTGGAGATTTGCTTGTATTCTGAAAGTATATTTTCCAGGGAAAAGAGTAAGACATGAGGTCACCGTCGGGGGCTGGGCATATCTGATAGGAATCTACTGGCCTTCCTTCCTCCAGAGCTGAATTAGAGGTGCTGATCACTAGCTGTATTTGCACAAATCTCACCTCTTTTTTGAGCACTGTAGAATTTGGCTCTATCCATACCCTAGGAACCTTCTTCTATCTTGATTTACTGCATAGAAACGTTGATTAGAATTTGCCTTCAAAGCAGGTAATAAAAACAAGGCAGCCTAGCAAAACGGAGAGGATGAGACAAAGAATGTGAACGTGTCGGTCCATGGCCGAGTCTTGCTCATCAAAAATATTTGCTGGGAGGAAAGAAATGTTCATCCGATTGCCAGCATTGTTTCCACTGGAATTTATTTTCAGGTACAATATTTGTTTCATGACCACCATCCTGCCTGCAGCTTGTTATCTTTATTTGGGACGGTGATTTCAACAGAAGTTCAAGAAAGAAAAGGTTGCCAAGGTGCAAACCAGATTGGAGATAACGTGGCAGTTTGAAGGGAGGGTTTCTGTGAAGTAGCATGTAAAGCCAGCCTCTCCCTTTCAGAAGAAAAGTCTTACAGAAATCCCATTCGGGGAGAGGAGTTGGTTACCGAGGATGAGTCATCTTTTTTACCTTTAATAAAAATTCTGCATTTTTACGATGTACATGATGTCTTCATATAAATACACACTGAAATTATTACTATAGTCAAGTCTCCCCACACAGCATTTTTGTATGTGTAGTGAAAGCACCTGAGATCTACTTTCTTAGCAAATTTCTGGGATTCAGGGCAGGGTTACTGACTACAGTTGCCATGCTGCATGCTAGGTCTCTGGACCTGGTTGTTCTACAAAACTGAAACATTGTAGCCTTTACCAACATCTCCCTGTTTTTGCCACACCCCCAGCCTCTTTATTATTCTCTCTGGTGTTGTGAGTTCTACTTTTCTAGATTCCAAATACAGGTGAGATCATGCATTCTACTTCTTTGTGTGTCTGGCTTATTTCACTTAGGATAATGTCCTCCAGGTTCGTCTACATGATTGTAGATGGTAGGATCTCCTCCTTTATTGGGACTGAATAGTACTTCTATACATGTGTGTGCTGTTCATCCATCGGTGAGCACAAAGGGGACCCTTCCATGGTATTGGAGGGAATGTGAATTGGTGCAGCCATTATGAAAGACAATAAATAGGTTCCTTATAAAAATTAAAAATAGAACTACCTTATGATCCAGAAATCTCATTTCTAGGTATATATCCAAAGTAAGGCACCTCAAGGAGATGTCTATGGCTGGTACCACATGCATTGCAGCGTCATTCACAATAGCCAAGATATGGAAAAACGGCCTTTGGATTGGTCTTTTAAAAATGTTTCTCAAATAAAATCAGCAATGTTTACCAACCTTTCATAAGAATTGGAGGGATGTGTTATTACGTGAGAAAATAAAAGAAGGAAAAAATAAAGGAGCCAGGTACTGGGGCCTCCACCTGCATTTCCACCCAGTGGGATCCAGACACTCACACAGGGATGACTCTTGCCAGTTTTCTTGGGGTTAGATGCCAAAAACAAAACAAAACCCCACATCTCTACTTGCTCTCTCTTTTACCCTCTGTCCTCTCCCTTTGGGGGCTGAAACACTGTCCTTCTGTGTCCCGTGGTGTGCAATGGGTCATTCAGGCTGCCTCAGGCATCCACCAGTGAGCAGAGCAGCGGGTCTAGCTTTCTATCACGCCCCATCTCTCCCAGCTCCTCAGAGGCCTGTGGAGAAAGGGCCCCGCTGGCAGGAGCACAGGCTGCTGTCTGCCTCTCCGTGGCTCCTCTCCTCACACAATGGCCAGAGGCTGTTATCTGTGCTGAGATGGAGAGGGGCCAACGATTTCTGTTTATAGTCGGCTCTTCTCGGCCCCAGCAATGTTGAGAAGGCATGACACATTTTTTCCTTCTTGTCTCTACTTTTTGGCGGAGATAGGCTCCTTGTATTTTCAAGTCAGGAAACTCAGAGATGAACCCCACAATCTACTCTAGGTACAACCTGAGTCCTGTAACCAGCATGTATTGAGCATGGAGCACCTCCAGACACTGTACTAGGTGTGGGGATACAGCATGTAGAAAATCTGGCCCTGACCCTCAAGTCAAAGCTCTTAGAGTGGAAACAAGTCTATTGCCGAGAGCATGACAACTTGAATGCAGAGTGTAAGGTAAAGCGATTGAGAAGTACAGATCGGCAGTTACAAAATCGTCATGGGGATGTAAAATACAGCACAGGGAATATAGTTCACGATATTGTAATAACTCCATATGGGTACTAGAAATATCGAGGGGAATACTTTGTAAAGAATGTGATTATCTAAACACTGTGCTGTACACCTGAAATTAGTACACAATAACATTGAAGGTAAACTGTAATTGAAAAAATAATAAAAAGCAGTTTTCGAAAAAGAGCATAGAATGGGCGTTTAGTAAGGCCTCTGAATGACAGTGGTTAGCCGAGTCACGTGTGTGTGTGGGGGGAGCACCTGGGAGCGTGTTCCCTGCAGAGAGAGCTCCCTTCTTCTTCACACTCCCGCCCTGGCTATGATGGCTGTGCCTTACACGCAGTCCATGTGCAGTATGCCTGCACAAAGTGAGGAGCAGGTGGGTCATAGCCATTCTTGGGTCTCCATGACTGTCTCTCTGGTCAGCACTTTGTCCTACTGTCCTCTGTGTTGGTTTCACGCTCAGGTAGGCCCTTTCAATGTGAGAGCCACCCAAACTTTAGCCATTCTAATAATCTCCAGGAAGCCACCTCAGCAGAACCAGAGCCAGTGTTTCCAAAGTCCCAGCAAAGGGGGTCTGATAGCCATTCCTGTAACAAGCCTGAGGCAGGAAACACGCTGATTGTCAGGTGTGACTCAATCTCACCTCCATATGGAAACTGAGCTGGTGCCCTGAGGGACAAACAGGCTTCCATTAACAAAATGAATAGGAATAGATGGTGGGCAGGCAAAAATCAAAACTTGACTTGTATTCAGCTCTGGGCCTCTGTTTCTCTATCCATTAAATTAGGTGAATGCTCTTTAGGAAAATCTAGGCAGAGGAGAAGGCTGGAAAGAGGACAAAAGCCAGGAACGAAGGGAATGATCCTACTGATAAAGCACAGTAAAGATAGCAAACAACCTTATAACGATCAAAGTGTTTCAGACTTGTCAGATTTCCTTTTTAATTTTATCCACCAGCTCAAACTCATGTATTTGGAGCACCTAATACATCCTGGGCACAATTGCAGATGCAGTGGAAGAGGAAGCACCATGCTCTCATGGAGTTTACATTCTAATGAGGATGTAGATGGATGGATGGATGGATGAATAGATAGATAGATAGATGGATAGATATTGAGATAGACAGACAGATATATGGCATTACATGTAGAATGAGGAAAATGAAGACAAAACATAGTAGAAGCACTAGCCTTGACCTTAGGTATATTATATTTCTAGGAAGAAACTAAGCATATGTAGTAAAATAGCTCAAGACAGTACCCCAATACTATCAAAATTATATGAAAGTACAATAGATGTGATATATGTAGAGCCTGAACAATTTTAAAAGGAGAAAGCAGATTTGGTTGAAGTTATTTGAGAAAGGTTTCCAGCCTTGCATCTTTGTTTGGTAAAGTTGAAAAATGTCCAAGTATTGTAAGAAAAAGGGAACAAATACTGGCCAGTGCTTCCCAAACTTGCCTGACAGTAAGACTCATCTCAAGTGGTTTAAAAAAATCAGATTCTTTGGGCCCTACCCAAACCTTCTGATTTATCTCTTCCCCAGGGTAGGCTGGGTAATCTGCACTTTAACAAACACTCTGGCTGCTTCTTAGCATCAGGGAAGTATGGGAACCCTTGCCTAGAGGGCTGGCAGGCATAAAGCAAGGTGGAGCCCAGGTGTGGGACGTCCTATGGCCCTTATCCATTCTCAGCACTCCTTCTTTTGTCTACTTCTGGCAAGGACAACAGAGCTGTTGCTAAAGAGCATCCTTCCTTTGTTTTACAGAATGTGAGGGTGCAAGAAGATAAGAGAGGGTTATTGGATATAGGAGAAGGTACAGAGAATAAATCCCAAATGCCTGCAGGTCATGTGAAAGTCAACAGATATTCTCTGACAAACAGACAGGGCTGTAAAAATGGCATATTAGAATATCTCGAGTGTGTGCTTCTAATTCAATTAAGTCTCTCTGCTTTTCATCCAGCCCTCTTCCCAGGTGCTCCACTAGCATATGCTGCTGCACTAACGATGTCTTGTGGATGCACAGCCCTCCCCACTGTGGGAAAGGACAGCTGCTTCATAGTCACAGTGCACAGCAGGACAGAGAGGGGAAGAACGAGCTCTGGATATGGCTTGGGAGGCCCTAGGTAGACCACAGGGAACATTCCTGACAAGACAGAAACCAGAATGGAAATTCTACTAAGACTATTCCTGTACTGCTCATCTATAATCTGTCAGGAAATGTCTTGAGTGTTTGCAACTATAAATAACTAAGACCTTAGGGCTTCCTAACTAAGCCTGTGGGAATTAATAACATCACTACTTGCTGCTGCAGGTGGGGCCTTACTTTGGAACATTCTTCCTGATTCCTGGGTAGTTTGTGAGAATCAAGGCAGTCAAGATAACAACGCTAAAGATGAAGCCATGACCAATAGAGTGGACATTAGCACTACCCTCAGAAGGATGTTGAGTTCTAACTGGGCATGCAGTAGGATTACACTGCTCTACTCCCTAAAAGTTGGATGGGGCCATTGATTTACTTTGGTCAACACAATTTCATGAAATGAAATTTCCAAGCACACTTTGAAAGCTAGTGTATGATTGTTCACTTTCTCTTTCCTTCTACACAGTGGAAGACGGATGGTGGCAGCGGTGGCTGCTCTTTGAGCCTGATCCTAGAGCCAGAAAGCTACAGAACAGTGCCCTCAGCTGACCACTGGTGGACATGTAATGTGAGTGATGTGTGGTTTTAAGCCACTGAGGTTTTGGGGTGATGTGTTACTGCAACACATCCTAGTCTACGGTGATCAATGCTTCCCCCATTCAGACATAGCAATCCCAGGTTGCTCTATCAGACAGACAGGAAGAAAGCTATTGTTAGCCAGTGAGACGTCAGCAAACACAATGCAGGCAGAAGCTTGAATAGTGTTTGTGCATTGGGGCTTGCCTTCTCTTGCTGCCTTTGAAAACTTGGGATTGCCACCATGTGAAGAAGCCTGGGCTAGCCCCCTCAATGACTAGAGGCATGTGGCCCAGTTGTCTCCAGTGCCCAGGCTGACAACCTGCTGACCACTTCACATGTGAATTGGGCCATCCAGGATTACCCTGCTGACCTGCCAGCCCATCACAGGTTCATGAGAAAATTCAGCAGAAAACATCCAAGGTAGTCCAAACCAGAAGAACAGCCCAGCCGACCCAGAGATCCATCAGCTAAATAAGCAGTCGCTGCTTGGAAACAAAACAGAACAAATCCTTAGGATTTTAACCCCCACATCATATTTGGCTAAAAGCAAAATAAACCTTTTGCCGTTGTTTTTCTTTGCCAATAAAAATGTGGCTTTTAATTAAAGTCAAACAAGTAGGTTTCTAACCATGCTATCATGATACTTTCATTAGTTTCTCCAACCCAATTTGGTTTTGCTTGCTGGTTTCTTGAGTCTGTTCACTATTATTTCTTGCCTAGATTGCTACATTAGTGTCCTAGCTGGCATCTCCGCCTCTGTGACTTTTCTCTTTTCGCCCTGTTTCTAGGGTGTTTTATATTATTTTCAATCCCAGAATTGAAGAATTGACATTCCTGCTTCAAAGTCCACTACAGCTTCCCATTGCCTTTAAGATAACAGCACATTGTGGTATACAAAAAATTAGATAGATTATTCATTTTTGCTTATGAGTGATCTAATTTTCTTTAGTAACTCATACACACAGACAATGACAAGCATAAGGAGAAGTTGAATCATCTATTAGCACAATATTTGAGTAAAGACCATAACTTTCTCCCAAGTTCCCAAGAGTCACTTCAGAGCCAGATGAACCTTAGTCGAAGCCCAGGCTTCCAGGGCCCCACTGAGCCCTCCATGAATTTGGGACAATTTAAAATTCCAGGAATTTTAATGTCTTATATGTTCTCACAATAAACCACTGTACATGCAACCTTTGAAAACCTTTTCTTGTAGCTGAAGGAGCTCACCAACACCCATTTAGTCTTACTGATTGGTTGAGGTACTGAAAGCCAGAGTGTTTTTGGAACTAGTAACCTCATTGTGGATATATACTAGGTGCGGGCTGATTCATTCAACTTTATTCAATAAATGGATTTTGTATTATGCTCTAGCGAGTGTATGCAAGTCACCAAAGTCATCTATACTTTTTAAATTCCCTGATTTTATTAAAAAACAAGGTTTGTTATTTTTTACTAATTAAGCCATAGATCAAGTATATTTACTATGAAAAATAGAAAGTAGATTGTAGAAGAAAAAAGGAAAACATAAATCTTACATAGTCTCACCACCAAAAGAAAGTTTGTAATATTGTTTTGGATTGGGGATATTTCTTTTCAGTCTTTCTTTTGATGCATAAGAATCTCATTCCATACTACTCTTCACCTTTCAGACTATGGACAAACTACAAATACAAACACATGTCCTAAAGGCTGGCAATCTTAATGGCCCTCAATTAGATGAAATGTGTGGTCTACATGCCCAACTTTTAATCTCTCTTACCAGCACAGGTTCAGTTAAAGAAACAAAGCTCCCATGAATATTATGGAAATTAGACCCTATACAAGTATAGATTCATGTTGGAAAAATGAAGATCTGGGAGTGAAATTTGAAAGATCAGAGAAAGAATTAGTAATGCATCTTCCTGATACCCACTGGCAAGCTCCTGAAATCAAGAGCTTGAAGAGAAATACAAGAAGCCTAGCACATACTACCACCAAATTACAACAAAAAGGAAGTTTGCAGAGCCTTCCATGGAAAACTGTCACCTCTGTGTAGCTACTGCCTCTGTGGGTGTACAGCAGACAATGGGAGGTGGGCCAAGAGCAGGGACTACAGGCCTTGGTGAGCAGAGATCATGTAGTTGATTCTATGCATAACCTCTATCCTTGTTGACATGGCCACTGTGTTTATTAATTAGCCCAATGAGCAAGGACAGGGGTGGCTAAGAAGAGGCTGACCAACAGCCACAGAATATGCTGTCTTGCCCCTCTGATTATGAAGATTCTTTCATATTTTGCCTATTCTGAGAGATCAACCCATAGATGTCTCCACTGACCTCACTGCCACCAATTTTAAGAGGTCTTTCTCCAAGTTCCTGACCATCCAAACAAACCATAACCAGTACAGGCCCCTACCATGTTCTCTATCCTTCTAGGCAAAAATGAATAACCCAGGTGCACTGCTGCAAGGGTCTGCCTGCTGGCAGGATGTCCCCTCCTCAAGATTCTTTGGGCCACCCCTAGGTTAGGCTGTGATATCATATCCATCTACATTTAGATGCTGCCAGCGTATTGCATAGACCCATCTATAAAGCAAGCTTGAATTTCTTTCTTTCTTGGTCATCTAGTCATAGGGAACTCCTACAAAATCCCTAGAGGTGGGTTGAGAGAAAGGAGGGAATGTAGCGAAGCTAGGAACCGTGAAAATCTGAGCCATGGGCTCATGGAGAGTCTCCTATGTAGCATTTCCCCTGGGTGATGGAGCTCTGCTGGGCCACCCAACTGGGTGACTTGGTGTATTAGCCTCACACTGTGCATGAGTTCCTGGTCAGAAGCACTGCTTTGTGGAGTGACATAATGGTAACAGGTATTCTGCAAGTCTCTGGATTGCCACTTATCATCAAGCATTCAGTCTCTATGGGGGCTGAGCTGCCAACCAGCGGCTGCTCCTCAAAAGAATTGTTAACTGCAGAGTATGTCCTAGCTTTGGTCTTCAATCTTAAAAGTCTTCACTGGCATTTTCCTACAGGGAGCCAAGGCTCCATACACTGTCCCTGCCTGCCAAGGAAGCTCCCTCTCTTCAAACTACATGAAAGAATGCCCTTTTCTAAGCCTTCTTCTTTAGGCTATAGTGTTCTGTAGAACTTTATTGCTGTCATTGTGACACCTACTTCCAGCGGGAGCTGTTTTCCATTCCTGTTCTATCAAATAATGGAGCAACCACCTGGGAAAACCCTGCAGTGGAGTGAAGCTGAAAGATCACACTTTGCTAGGGCTATGAGAGGAGGAAATGCAAAACGAGTTTTTCTTAAAATAGAGTCCTCTGGGATCCCCAAGGCCTCTGTCTGTAAAGAGCAGCTTTGACGCCTGTGATTTGGTCCTCAAAAGCGGGAGTGGGAGGGATGGTGTCTATAAATCCTGCCTCTAGACTGGCAGGCAAGCCTCACATGAAAACATGATTCAGAAGCTAAGGTTAGAAGGGATTTCTAAAGATCATCAAACACTCAATAAAGTGGAAAAGACATTAGCCCAGGGAGAAGAAAGTCATGTTTGTCCCAGCTCTGCATAAACCAGATGACAGAGAGCTGGGGAATCTGGCCTGACTTGCACCTTTGTCTGTAATGCAAGTGAGGGATGCTGATTCTTTGAACATCTTTTTGGATACAACAACAGTCAGGGAAGCTGGACTCAAAGCTCCAGGTTCTGAGGTGTTACCTTTTCTATCACCTGTGTCAGGAACGTGTGGGTATGACACGCAATATTTTTGCTCTGATTGAAATTTCAGCCTCCTCTGGGCCCAGTCAAAAGGACTGGGGAACATCTGCCTTTGGAGGAGGTGCGACAAAGTGATTTAATCTCTGTCAGAGCTCTGGGTTGAGATCAGATGTCAGCTCTCCTGGAAAAGCTCCCTCTGTGCCCCAGTTGGAAAGTGCTGTTCCTTTCCGAGTGCCCTCACAGTCTGTTGCTTGTATTTCTGCTAAGCCCTTCTTTCAGTCTGCCTGGATTGCAGTTAATAGCTGGGATGTCAGCATTCTCCTTTCACTAGGTCAGTTCTCATCTGGGACATCAAAACCCAGGATGCGGCAATCAGCAGTGAAGTGTATCGTAATTTATAACTAATGGTAGGTAACATAACAACAGGCAAATGATTCAGGGTGACATCTCTGATGTGTTTTGAACTTTTTAATACTCCTTTAACTCTCTAGCATTCAAGTGCAATTTCTTAAATATAGGAGACATGGGAAGAGAAAGCAAATTGTACCAGGAATTGTTTATAACTTCAACCTTGCTCTTGAGAGTGTCTTGCACATATTAATGTCATCCATTTTGTTAGTCAAGATAAAAATATTGAGAACTGCAGTATTAGAATGAGTGCTCCTTAAGAGACATTCTCTGATTCACCAGTCTCTGTATTAACCATGTTGCCCAGCACAATCATATGTACTTAATAATAATAGGTGGAATAAAGTAAAGAAGCTAAAGAAAATTGAAAGACCAAAGTATAAATGATAATTATGTTACAGTGGGGTGCAGAAGGGGGAGAAGAAAATCATAATTTGCAGATGGAAAATGAGCCGATTATTTATGTGACTTTATAAGCAGTCAACAAACCTTATAAAATAGACAATAGATATGTATTACCCATGTGTCTGGGGTGAGCTAGGCTTTGGTTAGGTGCCTGGTGATCTGGGCGAGGCTCACTCACAGTTCTGGAGGGTCAGCTGGCTCTCAGCTATTCTGTCTGGCCTTGATTGGGACAACTAGGTGTCCTGAAACTGCTCCATGTTTCTCATCTTTTAACAGGCTAGATCCCAGGCACATTCCCATGGTGATAGCAAGGGTACAAGAGAGGTTAGTGGGTAACATGCTAGAACTTAGAGGTATAGACTCAAAGGTGGACCGCCATGGCTCTACATGCTCTATTGGCCTAGAACATCGTCAGAACAGCTCACATTCAAGAAATGGAGCAAGATACACTGCATTTTAAGTAAGGGCAGCAATTTTACATAAGGAAGTTTAGATACAAGGACTGTGAAGTAATGTCACTGTGGTCCACATTAAAGTATGAGAAGATTTTGCTCACACAGGAAGATTGGAGCCAAGGACTGAGGACTCGGTTTAACAAAGCTTCATCACTTCCCAGTCTTTGCTGGCACAACTTCTGGGGTTGGAATGTTCCTCAATTGTGATGCCCAGTACTCTGCACAGATCGTATCAGTAAATGCAAAAGACAGTCACCCTTTTCTGTTAGACTCTTTGTTTACGAGGACTTAGCAAGCAAACACTGGGATGAGAGGGATCATGGTTCCTGGGCTCTGCCCCATTGTAAACATGGGCCACTGTGCATGAGTACTGCTGCCTCTGGCAAAGGACTGCAACCACAGCTCTGTAGCCATTTCTGGATCATTGCTCCTTTTAAGGGCTCCTGGGAGGAGTCAGAGAAATAAATCAGGACAGATGAGATAGTCCCTCCAGCAGCTCTTGGGTAGCAAATATGTATAGTAGTGGAAATGCTCCTGATTGCTCTCCACTTATTTCTGCAGCTCCCAGTTTCCCCCCTTGCTTGTTGTAAAGTTTAAAACAACATCAATTTTTAAGGACCTGAAAGTGCTTTTCTATTTAAAATCAAACAAGACGAGCATCATTTTCATTCTGAGACTGTGCTTTGCTTCTTGAAGTGTGCTGAATATATAGACACCCACTGAAAAATAATAATAATAAAAAAGCTAAGTGATGGAAATGAGTAATTGCTTGGCAGCGAGTCGGCAGGGAGAGCACTGACACCGCGCGGCACATATTTCATGAATAATGAGAGGAGTCTGAGAGCTGTGCAATCACTGCCTATTGGGTCAGAAATTTCACATTAGTGGATTCATCAGAGCAGATCAGTGTCATAAAGACACTCTTTCCTGAGGTAAACACACCTTTTCCTTCATTGAGCTGCCATCTCTCAGTTGTATAGTTGATACAGCTAAGACCTTCTGGGAGAGAGGAGGGATGTGACTGCATTAGAAGTAGTTTATATCATCCTACCTGAGTACATGGATAGACAGAAACTGTTTTTAGCAGAGATGAGCTGGTAAATCTGTGGTTAACAAAGGGTTACTTGATGCATTAAAGAAATAGAATCGAAATGCACACCTACTTCTGTGAAATTTCACTCCGAAGTAATTGGAGCTCCAGAGAATTAAAAGCTGCAAGAGAGACTTTATATCCTTTGTTCTACGAATGCCTTGGTGTGGTAGTCACTAGTGCTTTTCACCAACCATTCCAGTTCTCCTTTCTGGTTTGTTGAGATTTTACTTCCTATCTTCATGGATTTAGGTGTAGTCACATGACTTGAATTGGCCAATAAAATGTGAACCAAAGTGCTGTGTCTCTTCTGCATGAAGCTTTATGATTCAATGGGCAATAAAGAACAGACTGACAGTGACCAGAGGAAAGGGGGATAAGAGGGGGACAAAGGGGAAGGGTTAAGTCAAGAAACATGAATAAAGGACCCATGGACAAAGACAACAGGATGGGCGAGATTGAATGTGAAAGATCAGGGGTGGGTAGGGCAGGGGAGAGTAGTGGGGGGAAATGGGGACAACTGTAATTGATCAACAATTTAAAAATTTTTTTAAAAGATTCAGTGTGCAATCTGCCATCCAGCCTCTTTTCATGTACCAGTGCACTGGGGCCTCAGTCCACATGGTGGCGACTCCATCAATTTGGGTTTTAGAGAGGGAATAGCATGATTGGAAAGTAAATATTTTAAACCAGTAAAATTTGGGTTGTTCATTTTTGTAGCATACCTTAGTCTAGCCTAACAGATATACTAAGTACCTTTTTTTGCTCAAAGCATTAGATATGACATGGTGGTTACAGATATGTTATTTTACAATCAGAATTAGTTTTGAAAGATGGTTTAAGGTGACTATGAGCTCATTTAAATAGGGACGATAGTTTTTTTTAGGATTAAGATCTTTAGTGCTGCAGTGTCTACAGAGAGTAATCTTTCCAATGATCACTCACAAACACTATTAGGCAAGTCAAAGGCAGTTCTACTAAACTAGGAGGCAAACATAGCCCTCAGATATAAGTGATATTCTTTAATTCAAAGCATATACATTTAATAATCTCCAAAACTCTACTTTGTCTTCTTGCACCCTTAATGGGACCATGGAATAAGAGGATATGGGACACCTTGGTCCCAATTGCATCTACACCCTTGAAAAACTGATGTGCCGAGAGGTGAGGGATTTATACAGAGACACATGCCTGTTCAGTGGCGGAGGCAGGGTTAGGACAGGGCCACCATATCATTTATTATCCCAAAAGGACACTTTGGAAAGTGAAGGGAGAACACAGTTAGTAACTATGCCAGAAGGACAGGTGGAAACTGGACTTTTCCAGGTGAACCGGAACATACGGTCACCCTAATTAGGATTTACTTTTCCCGGCTGTATGTCTGCTGTCACTTTCCTTCCTAGCAGACAGCTTAATCCTTGGCGTAAGAAACTTCAACATTCTTCCTAATGGCATAAGGAAGGAAGAGAGAAACAATAAAACACTCTTTTCCCTTTTGACATTCTTTATAAATCATCTTTACTTTTATTCTTTTCTCTCCCCCTGCTTCCTTTGGCTTTGTGTCTTTGTTACTTGTAAGTTTAACTACTCACCTCAGTCACTGGTTTGCTTCAAGCAGTAATGGCTACTGTTATGCATTTGAAACAAATTGTCAATAAAGGCTACTGAACCTGCATTTGAAGGAAGTTTTCGTTTCATGGCAGAGCCCAGAGGCAAATGGATAAACAGTGAAAACACCGGTCAGATACTTTCAAATCATAGTAAACATAGAGGAGAGTATAGCCAAAGCAGGAACAGAAACGAGCATGGAGTTTCTCCAGAAACGACACACGCACTTGTCCATCCTCCGACACTCTTCTAAAACAGACTGGCCCTCTCCTTGTTTGTGTCCAGAAGAGAAACCATATTTTTAGAGATACTGGAAATTAACTCACAAGGAAAACTAGAGGCCCAGAAAACACATTCTGGAGTTCTTCTGTCCAAGTTTCATTCCAAGGGTAAAAATAGGCCATTGGGAGAAAAAGACTATGTGAGTAGCTTAGATGTGAGGACCCTTCTCTGTTCCCAAACCTCTGCCTCCTCGTGTGTAAATGTGCTGCATGCTTTTGGCCAACTAGTCTGTTGTGTCCTGTTTTTGAAATTCAAGCTGCCCATCCTATAGTAGAGCCTTAGGAAGAATATGTTGGTAAACATCGCTTTTTAGACCTTTACCTGTCAAAACTGTAAAAAGAAATGCAAATATATTGGATAACAAAAAGAGAAGGGCAGAGGAGATGTATTTTGTGCAGCTTCACTGTGGCTTACCTGCATTCCTGAGGCACCTTAATATTGTTGGCTATCCTTGCCCTGTGGTTTCTATCAGCTGAATTAGAATGCAAGATTAACACATGAAGACTGTGTTTGACAAGACTTCGAACTTCCCATTACAATGTGCTTTTGTTCATTATTTGGAGTCTGGAGATGTAGTCATGAGTTCCTCACAAGGCCCTGTGGCCTGTTCCCTTCCTTCCTGAGCAGTCTCCAGGTTTGCTGTATGGACTCAGACCCTCCAGCCACACCACCTTCTTCATACTCCTCACTGATGTCAGTGTGGTCAGATCTCCAGGGCTTTTGCTTTAGTTCTCTCTCTACCTGGGATGTTCTGTTGATTATCTCATGACTGGCTATTTGTCATTTAAAATTCAGAGACTTCTCCTGACTATAATCCCTATGTAAAGTATGAATATATTCCACAGGACTTCCTGGAATTGAATAGCTCCTCAATGAATGGTTTTGGGAAAAAATGAATGAATGAATGAATGAACAAGGGAGAGAGGTGGTGAATGAGTTACCTATTTGTTCTGGAATCAAATGAGCAAAGAGATTCTTCTTTAAAGCCATCTAAGCCTTGTTAGAAGACTTCCTTCTCTGGCATGCTATATTCTTCATTTCTACAGGTTCTATGCAAAATATAGTAGGACAAAGGTATTCAGAATGCTTACGAAAGAGAACGATTCAGGTGGATGGGAATTTGGATGACCCTGACTTTCTGGGGCATCCTACTTAGGCACACCCTGTGCTGTACCTGCTTCATCTCCTCTCCAGGTCTGCTCTACTCTTATTCTCTGTTTCATCTCAGTCCTCAAATTACCAAATGCATCCTAACTTTCACTGTTTCTTGAAAAATGTTTTTGAAAAGGCACTTCATCTCTAAGCCACTTAACAAAAGTCTTTAAAATGATGCTTCACTAGAGCTGACTGACTCTCAGAAATATCTACAGTCTTTTTAGCTCTCTGGACGGAGATTTTTCTATGCTTACTTTTAAGGAACAGAATGTCTTTTTCTTCCGCCTCTTGATCAAAGAGAAAAGGCTCTGGCTCAAAGTGGGTTTGGCACATGGAATGATGAAGCTCTAAATCAGGGTGTCAAACTCATTTTTACTGGGGGCCATATCACAGTTGCTTTCAAAGGACCGAATGTAATTTTAGGGCTGTATAAATGTAACTACTCCTTCAGAGTTAAGCAAGAGCTTGGCACTGCCACTGGGTAGAAACAAGGTGTCGGGCTGGATAAAACAAGATGGAGGGCCAGAATCAGCCTGTGGGCCTTGTGTTTGCCACCTGTGCTCTAAACAATGTATACATTTTATCAAAAGTGTTTTAGCTTGCTGAGCATTATGCCAAGTTCAAGTTTAGGAAGAGATAATATGACTCTGAGTTCCAAGCAGTGGCAGTCTTTGTCTTGCATGCCTACTTCAGGTACACGGGAGGGGAAAGCACTGATGGAGCTACTCTAGCATCATGCTTAAGGTCATAAATTTCCTGCGAGGAAGGGTCTGTGACATCAGGTAGTCCAAAGTTTTCATTTTATGGGTGACAGAAACAGAGTGTTGAAGTAATGGCTTAGTAAATGATCTGCAATGGTTTAAGTGATGACCTAAATTTTCTTGACTCCATTATACTATTTAATTTTTCCTCTCTTCTCTCTCTCTCTCTTTCCCCATCACTCTTTCTCTTTTTTCTTCCACTTTCAACTAGTCTAGCCTCTAAGCTCCTAAAATGCATAAATGTGCCCTTCCTTTTGCTTTGTTTTGAATTCACTACACATACTGCAAAGCATCAGAGATGGGGAAGTGCTGACCGTCAGACCAGTCAAGTGATCTGTGGGATCTCTTCTGTTTGTCCCTGTTCTGCCTTTCTCCACCTTGATTTATGCCCCAGGCAGCTGACCTTCGAGAATCCATGAACAGGCTTTTTGCCTGGCATCCAAGTGGCTTTAGTGAAAGGGAGCCCCTGGGAGGAGCTTGGAAAGCAGGAGAGGAATGCAGTGGGGATACTTTTCCCGTGCTCCCCAACAGCCAGGTTACCATGGTTGGCTGGGACCCTCTATGGAAGGCTTCTGTCAGGCAGCAAATCATCTCTTGTCCTTAAGTCCTAGAGGGGCTTAGGGATCCCAGCTGTTACTCGTTCTGAGGCACAAACTATCCCTTGTTAGTTTGCTAAACCCTGCTAGCACCTTTGGAAATGGTCCCTTTATTCAACTCTCCTTGAATCACCAAATATGGCTATATAATCTAGTTCCTGCTTTGTCTCTGGTTAAGAAACAGGTGGGGAGATGGAGGCAGCCATTAGTCTCCAGTATAAAGTGTGCATTTCCTTGGTGCCAAGCCTCTGCTATGATCTCTCCATACTTACTTGTTTTTAAACCTGGCAATAACTGTCTGAATCAGATATTATTGAGCCCATTTTACAGGTTGGAGAACTGAGTCCCAGAGAGGTTGTATAGCATGGCAAGGGTCACACAGTTGATAGACACTATTCTGAGATCTCCACAGAAGCCTGTTGGCCCCCAGAGCTGTTATAATGACTACACTTGTGGTGCAGATAGCTCCTCATAGACAGGGAGAGGTTAGAAATTGGGGCGAGATTAAGTACATAAGGAGTAAGGTGCATGTCCGAGAGCCTGACCTACCTGTCCCTCTGGAATCTGCCTGCCAGGTGAGCAAACAGAGACTGCAGCCTCTTTCACCAATAGCAGTGCTAGACAAGCAGATGCTGGGGTGCCACCACCAGCACCAAACTTTTCAGGCCACTTGGGACTCTTTGAGAAGGTTCCTGCTGGTCTTCGGCCCTTACTGGTCACCTTCTGAAGAGGCAAGTCTATTTTTCATGTCATCCCACCCCCGGCCTTGGTGCCTGCACAGAAGCACAACTTTGAGGCCTTGATTTAATCCTGGCAGTGAGCCCCTCTCATCCCTGCCCTCCCCGCCACACACCATCTCTGGGAGTGTAGAGCTCAGCGCTGCCTGAAATTCCCATCTCTGATGGAAAGCTCTGAATTATTCATCAACCTGATAATGGCAGGTGATGAGATCTTTTCCCGATATGTCCCTGTCAGTAGGTGTTTATTAATCTGTTTCACCAGCCGCCCTACTCTGACTCTGGGGCCAGAAGAACCCCACGCGTGCCTGACATGTATCGGCAGAGACAGCACTTTAAAGACTCCCTTTTGCCTGGGAGGTCATCTGAAGGTTATTAGGAACAAATTATTTCTTCATTTCCGCTGACTGAGTAGATAGCCTTAATGATCTGTCACCTAGCAATAGCCTGCCTGTTCAAACATAAAGAATGGCAGGCTGATGGGCTTATAACTAGAATCAGTTCATTTTAGCTATTCTCTTGTCAAGCATGTTTCCAAGATACATATAGTATTTACATATTCATGAGCCTCTGCCGACACTGATGCCGTGAGGGTGCCTGTCTGATAATGTGATACAAGTTTGTACTGTGTCCTCAGGCACTTAAAGTCTATTAAGTGAATAAAGTCTACCCAGGGCCTCTCTTCTTGGAGGTGCTCTCTATTTTAAACACAGGAGATGCTATCCCAACTTCATGAACTCATCTCCCTCTCCACCTCCTTTTCGCTGCCCCACAGCATCCATCCATCAGAATCCACCCAGCCTACCTCTCACTGAGACAAGCTCTGATTTAAAGAAAGTGCGGGGGCCAGGGGGCGTTTTTCCTCCTCCCAGCAGGGAAAACCCATCCATGAGATGTTTGCTTTAAGTTCCTTTAGGTTTTGTATAGGTAACTCAAATGACCTTCCATAAAGCCAAGTGAAGCTTCAGCTGGCTTTGCAAATTTTGGACTTTGACAGCATTTTCTGGTCTCCTTGGGCTACTTGTAGCTAATTACTATTTCATGCCTTTGACTTCATAATGGCCTATGGTCTTGTCTCAATCTATCTAGTGGAGGAAGGTGCCCCAGGCATAAATCTTGCTATGAAACTAAATCACCTGGGGAGGACCTGAATATGTCAATTGGAGAGAGATTCTTATTATTCCATCTGTAATCTTGCATCTTATATCCTGCCGAAAACAATCCTCTTAATCCTACTGTGATTCTTAAAAGAAAAAAAATGTAATTAGTATGTATGCTGCTATGCCTAGTTTTACAACTCTCTGCTAAATAAATTATATCTGTCTGTCTGTCTGCCTATCATCTATCTATCTGCCTAGCAGTCCAGGGGTCGTACCATTAAACTCTGAGGAGCCCAGAAATACAAACTGCCCTTTAATTCTAGGAAGTCCGAGTCCAGTTTGGGTTTGTTCAGTTACACTGAGCATTCAAGTTCCATTTGCATGGATAGTTAGGTGTCAAAGAAAGAAAATTGCTTTTTAAAGTATTGTCGAGATGTCCTTGAGTATAGGAACCTTAATTACTTACAGAGAGTGACAAGTACTAGGAAAAATAACATCTCATAGGGAGTTGCTTGGGGATCCTTCAGCAAGCCACTCACCCTCTTTAAGGGTCAGTTTTTCTGCGTGTGAAATGGGGACAATGACTTGAGTCCTGTTGGCTACTCACAAAGTCATTATAAGGATTAATGAAATAAAATGTTGGTGAGTGTGCTGGGAATTCCTTGAAAAGTGGGCATTAAAATGGACTCAAACCATAATTGTTTGACAGATAAATAATGATTCCGTCAAGCTGTTTCATTCATTTGGAAATTCGTCAGAGCACTTCGACTTATATTTTACAGAAGCTTTAAGGGATGCCTCGCTATGGGCATGGACTCCGGATAGCAGAGAAACTATAGCATCAAATGAAAGTTCATGTTTAAAGGTTTATGGGGATAATTTACCACTCAGTTTTTTCAGATGGACTTACTAAGTTTTGTTTTGCTGTCCTAATTCTTCTGTCTCTTTTAACAGGAACATTTGGTGAAATTTACAAACTGAGCTCCCACCTTCCTCATGACGTGTATTATAAGTTTGATGCTATGTTATGAGACGACATGTTTTCACCACGTATTGCTAGTAGGATTCCCATTTGTGACTCCAGTCTCCAGAGGTTTAAAGGGAAAAGAGAGGTAAGTTTTCCCAGGGGGCAGCAACGCTGTTTGATATACGGGTCGTAGCGAGGGGCCTCTCATCCTCGTGAGTGACTGGAGATTATTCATAGAGCCTTGAATCTCAGCTGAAATGACTGTGCTCAACACTGTGAAGCAAATTTTTTAAAACGTAATACTCCAAAGAGAAGAGAGAATGAAGGAAGATACCGCAAAATCTTTTTCTTTCAAAAAAAAAAAAGCAATTCTCAATGGTTGAAAGGCAGGATAGGAGAAAAAGTTTAGGCTGAAAGAGAGCCAACTAATATCTACATGAAAAATAACCAATTTTAAGATATGATGTGCATGTTTCCTCCAAGTATTCAGTTTTGAAGACCTGATATAATGTGAAAGTCCAGGCCCGAAACTAGATGATAATATTATAGCTAATAATTCAGGGCTTGCTAAAATTTGTTAAACTATTAGAACGGTTCCCAGAGAGCACCTTAATACCAGAGAAACTATCTGGTATTAACTCAGATAGTTTTATTTTTACAATGTAAAAATTGTAAAATATTTTTAAATGACACTTAAAATTTGCTTTGTTTATTTACTACTTTTATTGTGTGCTTCAATAACTTTGAAGTACACAATAAATTGCACATACCATAAAATTACCCATTTTAAATGTGTAACTGAGTGGTATTCATATTCATACTCACAAGGTAGTGCAATCTTCATACTATCTAATTTCAGAACATTATTATTATACTTTTTGTAAAAAAATACTTATATCTGTTAGCAGTCATTCCCTATTACTTGTCCCCATTAACTGTTCCCATCTCCTGACAACCACCAATCTGCTTTCTCTCTTTGTGGATTAGCCTGTTCTGGACATTTTGCCTAAATCTCCACACTTGTGACCTGTACATAAAAACCCTTTAAATTCAGATATAGTTTTTTCTATTATAGATTGGGAAGTATTTCTTCCCAGGTAAACATCTCTACATGTGTATCTATTTTCTCTTGCAGAGTCCATGGTCCATGTTGTATTGCTTTGGTTTTTATCTTTTGAATTAATGCTACTTAATAGCTAATATCTACTATTAGCTATTATTTTAATAGCTATTAGCTAATATTTTTTTCTCATTCCGCCTGTCTCCTCAATTACTTGGATTACAGATGAACCCTTTTACTTACCCTGACTGATCAGAAAAATGTCTCTGTAGTCTGGTCAAATAAGTCACCATTTAGTCAGATTCTGGGTGTTTTAGTCTCCTTGTCTTTGAAATATTTACCAAAGTTTCTCCAGAAAGCTCTAATGTGTCGGGAACCACTTTGTGTGGTATTGGAGACTGCAGCCCCATGTGAGTAAGGCCTTGAAAGAGGCCTGTAAGTCCTCTTATGGGAATGCTGGAGGCAGGCACGACTGGCTATTAGCACTGAGGGTTCCCTGGGAGATCAGGCTTAAAGAATGCTTTATACACCTTGAGGCTTGCTTTGCTTTGTATGGCCTTGTTGCCATGAGTCAGATATTTAAAGCCAAAAGCAGAAGGAGTGAACCCCTTATCTCATGAAACTCTCATGAAACTACTATCTGACGTCAGCTTGTCTAACAGATTCTGACCTGAGGCAAATCTCGGTGTTTCCTTATTTGCTATCTATAGATAATATCTGTTTTCTGTAACTATAGCCTTTAGACATTGATTGGTGAACTTTGCATGCAGACTGTACACCCCTGCACATGCCGATCCCCATAAAACCTGTATCAGAGATGGGCTTGGGGCATTCTCCACTAGAAAGGATCACTATCTTTTTCCCACTGGAACAACATATTGTGTCCAGAGGAACCAACACATTTCCTCTGTGACCCGGAGGACTCCTCGGGACAGGATTCCTCACACTGATGCTTCTGCTATTTGGGTTACTTATCCATGTATCATTCTATTAAAGGATGATAGCATCCCTAGTACATACTAAGTACTATGTGCTGTGTAAATGCTGGGAAAACAGGAATGCATTCAAGCACTAGTTTCCTCTAAGTCACATGAGCAAGTAGGAAATTGACATGGAGTGTGATAAGGGCCAAAACAGGAAATAGTCCCTGGTGTTTGGAAGCACTGGAAGTGCCCCCAACTCACAGTCTTGGAGGTTTTCAGTAATTCCTTGAAATAATTATCTAAGCCAAAACCAACTGGGTGAATAGGAGACAGTTGATAAGGGGAGAGAGAGATAAAAGTGAAGATAACTCAACAAATACTTCCTTGGATTCTATCTACATTCATTTAATATGTTTAATTTCCTACTTACTTTGAGAAAAGTATTACAGGGGATACAGAGATAAATGTAGATGTAATGTAGATTATATGAGAATGCATATAAAGTTAACATTTTTGAATCAGTAATGCATAAATACATCCCAGCCTGTGTCATGAAAGATTTTCCAACTTAATAGAAGTATGTTTGCTCCCTTTACTCCTCAGCACTCGCAAAAGATGAGTGGAGACCAAGAGTGTGTGTCAATGATTATGACAATGGTCAACGTGGAAATCAGCTCTTGAAAAAACATGTTTTATGAAGAATGTAGAAATGCATACACTTAAGGCACCAGGGAATGAAAGCTGATGAATTAGTCAGGCTAACCTCACACAATAATCATAAAACAAATGAATTCTGAAATGTCAGGGGTTCAGCGCAACAGGAATTTATAACGTCTTCCTGTCACAGTCTGATGTAGATTGAAAAGGGTTCCTTCACATTCTTCAGCTACCACAGAATTGTGAATCTAAGCTGCTTCCACCTTTTCTCCCCCTCCCCGAGCTTTATTGAAGTTTATGTGACAAATATAATTCTAACGTATTTAATGTGTACAGCCTGGTGATTTGGTATACATATATGTTGTGAAAGGATTCCCACAATCAAGTTAGTTAACACATCCCTCACCTCACATACTTACCCTTTTTGAGGGGGTGTGTGAGAATACTTTAATTCTCAGCAAATTTCAATTATGCAATACAGTAATTCAACTATAGCCGTCATGTTATAGATTAGATCCTCAGATCTTTTTGTCTTACAACTGAAAATGTGTACATTTTTATCAGCCTCTCCCTTCTTGCCACATGCCTGAGACTCTGGTCACCATTATCCTACTCACTGTTTTTGAGAGTTTGTTTTATTTTAAGATTTCACATATAAGTGATACCATGTAGTATTTGTCTTTTTCTGCCTGGCTTAATTCACTTAGTATATGTTTTTTTCTTTTCTTTTTTTTTAAAGATTTTATTTTACTCATCTTTAGAAAGGAAGGAGAGAGGGAGAGAAACATCAATGTATGGTTGCCTTTCATGCATCCCCTGCTGGGAACTGGCCTGCAGGGAACCGGCCTGCAAACCCAGGCATGTGCCCTGACTGGGAATCAAACCGCGATCCTCTGGTTCACAGGCCTGTGCTCAATCTACTGAGCTACACCAGCCAGGGCTTTGTTTTTTTCTTTTTCTAAAAACTGAGTAATATTCCATTGCTTATATACATATGTATCATATTTTCCTTATCCATTTATCCACTGACCAATGCTTAGGTTATTTCTATACCTCGGCCATTGTGAGTGATGCTGCAATAAACATGGGAGTAGAACTATCTCTTTAAGATGATGATTTTGTTTATTTTGGATACAAACCTAGAAGTAGGATTGCTGGATCATACGCTATTTCTACTTTTAACTACTTGTGGAACCTCTATAGTGTTTTCCATAGTGTCTGTATCAGTTTACAATCTCACCAACAGTGTACAAGGGTTCCCTTTTCCCCACAATGTCCCCAGCGTTTGTTATTCCTTGTCCTTTTGATAATAGAGAGACATCCTAACAGTGGGAAGTGATATCTCCTTGTAGTTTTTATTTGACTTCTCTGTTTATGTTCTTTGCCCATTTTAATGGATTTTTTTGCTACTAAGTTGTATGAGCAACTTGTATATTTTGAATATTATTCTGTTATTGGGTGTGTGGTTGGCAAATGTTTTCTCCCATTCCGGAGGTTGTCTTTTATTTTGTTGATGATTACCTTTGCTGTGCAGAAACTTTTTAGCTTGATATAGTGTCACTTGTTACTTTGGTAACCTTTGCCTTTGGTGTCAAATCTAAAATCATTGTCACAACCAAGGTTAAGGAACTTACTCCCTGTTTTCTTCTGGGAGTTTACAGTTTTAGTTATTACATTCAAGCCTTTAATCCATGTTGAATAGATTTTTGTGTATGATGTAAGGTAGGTTTCAGTTTTAGTCCTTTGCATGTGGGTATCCTGTTTTCCCAAGACCATTTATTAAAGAGACTATCTTTTCCCCGTTATATATTCTTGGCTCCTTTATTGAAAACTGATTATATGTGCATGATATATTTCTGTGCTATACATTTCACTGATCTATGTGTCTCTTTTCATGCCAGTTTTGATTACTATAGCTTTGTAATATATAGTTTGAAATTATAACACGAGTTCTGGCTGGCTAGCTAGTTAATTAGAGCATTGTCTTAATATGCCAAGGTTGTGGATTCAATTCCTGGTCAGGGCATATGCAGAAATAACCAATGAATGTATTAACAAATGGAACAAAAAAAAATCAATGTTTCCCTCTCTCTCCATCTCTAAAAAAAAAAGAAGAAGAAAAATTAGGACATGTGATGCCAACAGCTTTGCTTTTCTTTCCCAGTATTGTTTTGGCTGTTTGGGGTCTTTTGTGGTTCCACGTGAAATTTAGTATTGTTTTTCTCCTTTCTGTGAAAAATCTCATTGAAATTTTGATATTGCATTTAATCTGTAGATTTCTTCCAGTAGTATGAACATATTAACATTATTAATTTTTTAAACCCATGAGCATGAGCCCTGGCTAGTGTGGCTCAGTGGATTGGGTGCAGCCTGCTAACCAGAGGGTTACCAGTTTGATTCCTACCTGGGTTGCAGGCCAGGTCCCCAGAGGGGGCATGTGAGAGGCAAACACACCTTGATGTTTCTCTCCCTCTCTTTCTCCCTCCCTTCCCCTCTCCAAAAATAAATTTAAAAAAATTAATGAAATACTTTTCCATTTATTTATGTCATCTTCAGTATCTTTCCTCAATTTTCACAGTTTTAATTGTACAGATCTTCAAATCTTTGGCCTCCTTTATTACATATATTTCCAAGTATTTTTTTCATTTGATACTATTATGAGAGTCATCTAGGTGTTCTTCAGTTATCTCTCTTAATTCTTTCAATAAATGTGTTGAATAAGAATAATCTCTACTTTTATGTATAAGAAAACTTGCACAAAAGATATGTCAGTAATTCTTTACATTTGATTCAAGAGATGAAAGTAAGTTCTCTATTTTCTCAGTAGGTACATCTGGTGCTCTTTTAGAGGAAGGACCCTGAGGAGTTCAGGAATTCTCTTTCTGCAACCAGTACCCTCCTGGGAAAGTTGATGTTCTCAGTGTAAGTGAAGTGCTGTCTTCTGGCTGCTTCCATCCTGCAGCTGCACCACCTGGGACATGTGGCCTTGAGGGTCACCATGTTGGTAGACAGCTTGTAGAATGGAGTCCAATGATCCCCATCTCAAATTATTCATGCCCTTCCTTTGGGTGTGGGATGAATCCAAGTAGTCACTCCTAATAAATAAAATATAGAAAATTGATAGGAAGTTACTTCTGAGATTAGGTTCTAAAAAGACTATAACTTTTGTCTTGGTCACCCTCTTTTCTCCACCTCTTTTCTCTTGGAGCCCTCATTCAGGGAGAAGCAAGTTGCCATGATGCGGGTAGCCTCATCAAGGACCTGTATAACAAAGAACTGATGCCTTCAGCCAAGATTCACTGATGCTCTGAGTTCTGCCAACAGGCACATGAGTGAACTTGGAAGCAGATTCTTCTTCAGTGGAGCTTTGAGATGACTGCAGCTGCTGGTGAACATAACTTTCTAAAAGACTCCTGATTCCTGACCCACAGGAATTAAGAGTGTTTAAGCCACTAAATTCTTCAGGAATTTTTTTGCAGAACATATATAACTTATAAGAGAGGAGACAATTAGAAGATCAAGTGGAATGCTGTTTTAAAATCCAGGCCTGGAAATGGCTTTGATCATTAGCTTGAGCACAATCACCCTGCTGCAATCTACCTGCATAGAGGCTGGAGCCTATAGAGCAGCACATGGATATTTTGATACTATACTTGATGTTCAGGTTTAGGAGGGATTAACCCATCCAACTGTAACCTTGAAACAGGATTCAGTCATATGTGAAGTGTGTGAAGTCATCATACATCTAAGTGGGAATTTACAAAAGAGTTTCTAGTTGCAACTGAATTACTACTGGGAGTCAAACAAGTTGCTGGTTCCAACCTGTTATCAGTTGATTGACTGATAAAATATAGTATTTAGGGAAAAGAGTACATGTTTGCAAATTGTACAAACACGAGAAAAATCTTTATTTGTGAGTAGTGTTCAAACTGTTGATAAAATCTTTCAGAATGATAAAACCAGAGGAATCACTTATCCTGGCCTCTAGAAAACCAAGAAATTATTCCAGCATCTGCATCCTACTCTAACACACCTCAGACTCATGGAAAATCATGAAGGAGAAAGATATCTGACACAGTCAAAATGCTCTGTGCATAAAACTGGTCTAACATTATAACTTTCAGAATTAGAGGTGCAGTTTTAAAGTTGCAAGTCAAGTAATATGTAATCCATAAAATGGGATGTTAAGCATGTCGGTGTATCATTTTGACTTTGCAGAACACTGGACAAGAATTCCTGGCTCCTAACTTGACTGGCACAGTGCAAACTGAACCTCAGTTACCTCATTACTGAAAAAACTGTGGACTCATTTGTAAAAAACAATGACTATATTTATTGATTTTTATAAAGATTAAACTTTGGATAACAAAAGAAAAAGAACAGAGTTTTCTAACACTGTGTAGAGTAGTGATTCTCTCTTTCATATGTGTTTCAGGAGCAATTCTGCTAAGTGATACAAGTTGACATATACCAGCCATTTCTGTCACATTGCAGCAGATTAAAGGGTAAAGGGGTTAGGGAGGGCTGACTATTTGGAAAATAGAAGTGATTAATTATCCACAATGCTCACAATGAAGAACATTTGGATAATTTTTTTGGCCAAATTGCCCTTGGAGACACTACAAGCATCAGTCAGCTTGTGAGGGCAGTCAGCTCTCTGCTTTTTTCCTTAAAGAAGAACCAATAAATGGGCTATGCTTATAAAAACAGCAGCAATGAATTTCCAAGAAAAGTCTTTGATGTTATTAACTTTTGAGCTTTATGAAGGCCTTTGAGGCTATCTTGGCAAATGTCAAATGAAAGAGGAAAGTGAGGGAATTATCAGGTAATGCAAGGAATAAACTCATTGTTTTTATCATAATTAACTAGAGGTTTTCAAGAAAAGAAGCTAGGTGCCTCAAATAACTAGTTAATTGCTGAAATCCTCCGCTTTTCTTGAGAATACACATTTGACCTTAATTAAAAATTCACCATTTGACAGATGGGTTGATTTAAATGCATGCTTCATTGCGATGGTTGTCTTTTTTTATATCAGATTCTGAAATTTTCCTTTTCCCTTGTAATCTGCTATTTCAAGTGTTTTGGTGATCAGAATAATAGTTTTAATAACCTTCTATTTGACTAAGAACACATTCTCTATTTTGTTGGTATCCCCTTGATAAAAATAGGACAATGACATAATATTTTGTGTGTCTATAAAGGGGTAACAGTAAATCATCCCAACCCCTTCCCCACATTATGCTCCTTATTCTGGTTTAGAAGACTTCTGATTTCAACTGTTTTATTTAGAGTTAACCTAAGAATCTTCACTAGCTGTAGTAAGGTGGCTAGAAATCATGGTTTTGTAACTTGACTGTGTTCTCCCTCTCTCTCTTTGGCATCTCTTGCTCAGTCTCACTCCCCTGTGATACATCCTCTGTATGAAATGGTCTTTCTAAATCACCAGTCTAACTTGTCTGTCATGCTTATCATCCTTCAGTGGATTCCCTTTGCCCCCTAAATGGTGAAAAACGAACTTCCTGGCAAAGCCCAGAAGGTAATCGGTGATCTGCCCAATTTCTCTCTCCAGGCCACTGCTCACCTCTCCCCCTGCTGCATTCAGTAACCAACGCTTATTGAACTGTACTCTCTCTCTTTCTCTATATCAGGTATTTGAACATCCAGATCCTTTTCTCAGAAATTCTCCATTCCCACTTTGCCCTGCCACTTCTCTTCCTGAAGACAACTCTTAATGTTTCTGCTTAAATTCTACTTTTTCAGAGACACCTTCCTTAACCTCTCAAAACTGCTATATGTACAATTTTTATGTGTTTTCTTAGAATTTTCTATTTGTAAATTTTTTTCACCACCAAGCTGTCATCTCCTGGTAAGGCAGTTTTTATATCTCATCCACGTGTTTTAAAGAGCATTGCGGAATAAATGTGATTTAATAGGCATAGCTCATAAGGTGATCATTTTATAAATAACTAACTTCATAGAAATATAATGTATAATAGACCACTGGTTACCAATCAGTAAACTTGTTATAGAGAATGCTTATTATCCCTTGTTATCCCTAATACCTTTCTTACATTCAAGAATAGATACCACATCCAAGCAAAGTTTAGCTGAATTTTGACTACCCAGCTATATTTCCCAGCTTCCTTTGCAGCTAAGTATGGTCATGTAAATTCAAACTAATGAGTTGTGTTCAACTTGTAAGTAATAACCTTATAAAGAAAGCTTTTTATACTCACAAAGAGGCTTTATAATACAGATTAAAATATACTGAGGTACTATTTCTCATCTACTTAAAGGTACCTCTGTGGGAAAATCAGCACTTTCATACACTGCTGGTAGAAAAGTAATTTGAAGGGAAATTTGGCAGTTACTAAAGAAACTGCACACATGCTTACTTTTTGACCCAGCAGTCCCTTCCTATGCACTTACACTGAAGATGCCGCTCCAACAACACAAAAACACATGTGCAGGATTATTCATTGCAGTGTTTTTAATTGCAAATTAGTGGGACCATTTTAAACACCTAACATTGGAGATTATCTAAATAAGCTCAGCTTTATCTACAAAATGGAGTAATATTAAGGAATAAAAAATAATGAAGCGATTTTCTGGATATATTGGAAAGTGACAAAATGAAGAGCAAAAGAGATATATAATATGGTTCCTTCTTGTGCTAGAAATAAACATACCTTTACTTATTTTTGCAATAAGAAGCAGATGGAAGCAGAAACTAATGTGATTGTTTGAAGGCAATAATAGGAACGAGGTGGAAGTGATATGGGGTAACGTTTCTTGTGTATAACCGTTGGTAGTGTATTAAGTTTTGCAGTCATATTATGATTTTACATACTCAAGGCAAAATAAAGAAACAAAAATCTAAATCAATATGAATGAAGGTAAAAAATACATAAAATGGAATACCAACAAAAAATAAACTTAACTGTATTTCTTATGAATAACACAAACACATCAAAGAAGAAAAACTTAAATAATTTTTCAGTGCTCTGACTTTATATCCTTATCCCAAAACAAAAAAGAACTGTATCACTGATTTAATCTATTTAGTAGATTAGCTTTTCATAGTGGTATAGGCCAGCAATTCTAAAACTAACTCTCTATGTGCTGTACACTTGGGCTGAGTGCCAAGAATAAAGTAGGTATTCAACAAGAATACACTGCTTGATCATTATTTTCTTCCAAATGTTGATTATACAATAATTCTGACTCTCTGTTTATAGCTCACTGGCTGATCTGGAATGATGAAAACATTTGAGATCACATGTCTGATTTAGCCAGATTGGTAAAATATCTGCAAATAATACACTATATACAAAAAAGATTACACTGCTCCCTTTCTCTTCAACATATCACAGCTAAAATGATTTTAACTTCATAATTTAATCACAGTATATCTATGGGTTGGTTAATGTCTACTACTCTCCTGAATTTCTATGATATTTTATGTGGAGGTATTTAAAACATGTAAGTTATGGGAAGACCCCAAACTAATCTATAAATTCTAGTAAAATTCAAATTCCAACAGGGTTGTTTTCTCAAAGTTGAAAAGTTAATAGCTAAACTCATATATAAGTGTGTAAGCCCCAAGTAGCTAAGACTGTTATTTTTTATTAAAAAATAACAAACGTTTTAAAAAGTCTTATTTTAAAACTTACAATAAAGTGATACTATTAAGATAATATAAAAATAACACATTGTCATTTACTCTTGATTTAGAACAATAAGAAAAAGGCAAGAATCTTCAGAGACCCATCCATATTTGAGAATTCTTAGCTGATGGAAGCAACACTTCAAAAACAGGAATAAGGTACTGTTCCATAGCTGGAATTAGAACATGTTGCTTTCTATATGAAAAGGAAAAAACCAGATTTCTATGCTACTTCACACATCAAAATTGATTCCTGGTGAAATAAAGATCTACATTGGAATAATAAAGTTACTGGGCACTAAATTTGGAGAATATCTCCACAACCAAAAGAAAGAAAATAATTTCTTAAGCAATGCACATAAGCACTTAACCTTGAAGGTAAAACTGATAAATATTACAGTGTGAAAATTAAAGCTTCTATAAGGCACAAAGAACTGGAGTTAATACTAAAAGATTACGGCAAGACCTTCGTAATATAGAGGATGGGTAAACAATTATCCAGAAAATGTAGGAAAAGTTTACAAATGAATTAGAAAGGGTCAAAGAGGAAATGGCAATTCACAGAGGAAAAAGCATATGGGAAATATACGTGTTGCAATATACTCAACTTCACTAGACATCAAGGAATCATACAACCACGGGATTGTCTTTCACACCAGTTAGCTTGGCAACAATATAAATAAAATGTCAGTCAAGGTTTGGAGAGAATGTGGTAACTCTGGAGTTCTTGTATTCTGATAGAGAGCACATTCATTAGTATGGCCACTTTGTGAGGCAACCTGGCAGTTTCCAGCACAATTGAAAATTGCATAACATGGCCTAGTAACCTTCCATCTAGGTAAATGCTCAAAAGAGAGCATTGCACCTGTGGACAATGCTGTGTGCACAAGGTTGCACACAGCAACAGTAGAAGAATGAGTCTGTAAAATATGATGTAATCATATGATATCCTACTATACAGCAGTTAAGATACCTGAAAAAGTTGGTATGAATTAACAATAGTAGTTCTCATAAATGATGTACAAAAACCTTCAGACAGTATTTTTCTAAAAGTAAAACATTTATGTTCATTATTTACTTTTATATATAAATGTACAAAAAGTAAATAAGTAATGAAACGGCAAACAAAGCATAAACAGGAAAGGGAAGACATCAAATTCAAGATGCCTATCACCTTTGTGAAGAGGGAAAGTTGAACAGGATTGGGAGTAATATTGATGAACCTTATTTTTCCTGTAATTATTTCTTTTTCTTTTATTATTTTTTAATTTATTTTAATTGTTCAAGTACAGTTTTCTGTCTTTTACTCCCATCCCAGCCCCCCCCTCACTGCTCCCCACCTCCCTCCCATTTTCACTCCCTTTATTTGTGTCCATGTGACCTTTATATTTGTTCCTGCAAATCCTTCCCCTTTCCCTCTGAAATTCCCTCCCCTCTCCCCTCTGGTCACTTTCATTATTTATTTTTAAAAACATTTAAGAAAATACACTGTGATATCAATATATATAAAATTTGGGGGGTGATGAAAGGGTTGGTTTTTATATTAAACACTTTACTTTTATAATCCATAAATGTGATGTGTACAATTGTCTCGTAACATTAAACTCCCTTACCTGAATTTGATGTTCATTTCCATGTGTGTGTCTCTCTATAAAAACATATTTTCTTACATGTATATACTGTAGAATACACTAAAGAATATGTTGTATTCAGTGTGTATGTTTTATGTTATTTATTTTATTTTTAAAAGATTTTATTTATTTATCTTTAGAAGGGAAGGGAAGGAGAAAGGGAGAGCAATATCAATATGTGGTTGCCTCTCACATGTCCCCTTCTGGGGACCTGGCCTGTAACCCAGGCATGTGCCCTGACTGGGAATTGAACTAGAGACCCTTTGGTTCACAGGCCCGCACTCAGTCTACTGAGCTGGGGTTTCCTGAGGACTTGCATAGGTTGAGCAAATGCCAGATCTTTGTGTCAGGGGAAGGCTGAGGTAGATTTTCAAAGAGGTAACACCATCCCACATGAACCTACCCCATGGCAATTCTGCTGTCAGCCTGATTACAGAGAAGGATGATTACAGACATAGATACTAGGGAAAATCTTCATTACATAAACCTCATTAAACGATAGGGGTGAAAATGAGAGCTGGAATGGTAGATGCCCCGCAAAACTCTTGGTCTTTGAAAATGTCCCAGGGATCATAAAGAGAAAGACGCTTTCCTAGTCTTTCTTTCCATCATTCTTCTCTCTGAAAAAGTGCTGGAACCTTGCTTTTACCAGATGTTGTATCACTCACAATACAGAAAGAAACAATTCAGCCAGGTAATTCAAATGAAGAGACACTAATCAGGCAATAGTTACAGAGGGGTGGGCAGGCTTAAAGGAAAAACAAGGGATGGTGAGGCGCCCTGAGACTAGCATCACAGGAAGCTGTTACTACCTCCTTATATTCAAAAGGTCAAAGGGGGAAATAGAGTTAATAAAGCCCAGGTAAATACGGAAAAGCAGAGGAGGGCTCAGGACCTAGGCTTTACTTGTAGAGGAAAGCATTTGGCATGCAGCAAGGGGTCAGGAAAGAAACCTCTCCCCACAAATTCCTCATGTTCCTTTCTCTTGTTCTCTAATTTCAAACTTAGAGTGCCCGCAGAATTCTCTGTTCAGCCTTCCCAGGACTCCGAGCTGCACAGAAAAGTGTAGAGAATGGATCCAAGGCAAGCAGAAAATACTTACCTCCACCGCATTCTAGTAAAATTTTATTTTACACCCAAATGATATCTATATTTATATTCATTTTGTAGCTTCTTATGTGTTAGCAAATATTGTACATATGTTTTCCTCTTAGCAAATGTGAGAGAGAAGCAACATTCAGAAACTTAGAAACAGTAGGTTGTAGACAATCCCCAATGTCCTAAAACTGAAAGTGGTTGGGTCAGGATGCAAGCTAAAGTCCACCTAACACAAAGCCCATGTTCCTTCCTTTTCATCTCAGTGGTCTCGATGGAAAAGGATACAAGTCACGGACTGTCACCTGTGAAGAAACAGGAATTGCGAAGTGCAAAGGAGTGGTTTCTCCTGCCGAGTTGGAATTCAGTCGCATGTCTCCTGAACTCCCAGTCAGAGCTGTTGTTTGCGCTTCTATCACATCAAGTTTACAGTTATCAGTATCTTCTCCTAACATTTTTTGGAGACTATTTGTACTTGTTGCATAATCAAATTATTTAGAAGAGCAGACTGCATTCATCCCTTCTACTTCACAAAATGTCAATACAGAGCCTAATATAGGACAAGAAATACCATCAAATTTCTAGAATATGCAAAAAGGCTGGAATTTTCAACTGATGAAATAAGAAGTAGAAACCAGAGTCTTGAATATACAGGCAAAGGCCTCTGAGAGTAAAGCAGCTGATTTTTCCTAGTAGAACCTTGACAAAGCTCCCAACTCAAATTTGCAAGTACGATGAGGCATGAGTGAAAGATGGACCTAAAACCATAGGGAATAATTAATCAGAAGTCTACGTAGAACAATAAACAGCCCCATATTGAATTACGAAGGGCTGAAAGCCAGGCATTTCAACCTCAATCCAAATGAACCTCGACTATTTTTGTCCCAAATGAGTTGAACAAATTGTCTTGGATGATTTTGGAGCAGCCAGTGTAGATGATTGTGCCCCAGAACAGTTTCCTTCATTTTCCACCAATTGCAGAGCCTATTACTGACTTTGCTTTTCTAAAAAGTAACCCAGGCAGTTACAAAGTTTCTGTCAATAACACAGGACCCCCAGCCAATCCTCCTAGTGCATTATTCTTATGCATGACTGGATAACCAATTTTAATTAAATATTTGAAACAGGCTAAAACAGGAAAAACACTGGTCATAAACAAATAGAAAGGCTAACTTCTGATAAGAACAGAGCTTAAACTAATAGAAAACTTACCCCTGGATTCAAACACAGAAATGAACTTAAACAAGCAAATCAACAAAAAAAATAACTGAAAAAGAACACTGCTCTTATTACTATACTCAAGAAAACTGGGAAGATAGGACCTCCCAAATCAAGGAAATGCTACAAACCTAGAACAACTGCATAATGAAAGATCTTGAAACTGAAAAATATGGTTGCTAAAATAAAATGTCAATATAGTAAATTAAATAAATTTCCCTAAAACTTAGAGCAAAAAGACAAATACCCCTCAAATGTGAGAGAAAGGAAAACATATTTAGGGTCAGTTCAAGAGATACAATGTCAGAATGATGCTTGGGGGAGGAAGGCCTGAGCGCCAAGCAGAGTACCTGCAGTAGTACCCACACCCAGGCGCAGCAGTGCCCACACCCAGGCGCAGTAGTACCCACACCCAGGCGCAGTAGTGCCCACACCCGGGCGCAGCAGTACCCACACCCGGGCGCAGCAGTACCCACACCCGGGCGCAGTAGTACCCACACCCGGGCGCAGCAGTACCCACACCCAGGCGCAGTAGTACCCACACCCGGGCGCAGTAGTGCCCACACCCAGGCGTAGTAGTACCCACACCCGGGAGCAGTAGTACCCACACCCAGGCGCAGTAGTGCCCACACCCGGGCGAAGTAGTACCCACACCCGGGCGCAGCAGTGCCCACACCCAAGTGCAGTAGTACCCACACCTGGGCGCAGCAGTACCCACACCCGGGCGCAGTAGTACCCACACCCAGGCGCAGCAGTGTGACTTTTTGGTTCAGGAGATCATGACAATCATAAAAGCGTCCAGAGAGTAAAAACTGATCACCTCAAAGAACCAGGAACCAAGGTGTCAAAATCCTCAGTAACAAAACTGGAGGAATGCCTTTTATTTTGTAATGAAAAATTACAAAGTAATTTTAACTTGTGCCTGTCTTTGTTCAAATTGTTAGGTTTTTTTAAATTTGTTTTGTTTTTTTGTTCTTTGTTTTGTTTTGAGATCAGAATAAGGGCAGTTCACACATGTAAAGAATAAACATGTTACCCTTACTCCTCCCAAAGCACCCTTTGCTATGAAGGTATGAAAGGAGATAAGTAATCCCAGGAGGAAGCTATATGATCTAAGAGACAGTTCTCCCACACGAGGAGAAGGGGAAAGGGTGCCATGAGAGGGCTAGAAAGAAACCGATTCAAATTTAAGCAGAAGAACCAAGGAATAATGAATCAGTGAAATAAATCAAAAATGCAATAAAGGCAGAGAACAACAATAACAAAAAGACATTAAATACTCATGAAAGAAAGAATAGCATACTGTGCAAAAATGTCATGATCCAAATTGCAGTGGGAAGGGAGTGGGCTTCAGGGAAAACAGCTGAATGGACTCTACCAGTAGGAAAAGATGTAAACCTTGGGGAAGGTAAGGATATGGCTAAATACTGCATATGTGTCATCTTCATGCAAAGGAAACAAACAGCAGTAAGAAACCCTGTAAAGGAGGGATAAAAGTGCTTGAGAAAGGCATGGTTCAAATGTAAAGAAAATGCAGCATGCTTTAGAGTGGCTACTGGCAGATAAAACTGTAAAAGCTTTTGGACATTTTTCTTTGGGCATGCAGAGGGTTATATATTTAATTGAGAAGTGAATGTAATCATAGCACACTTTATGATTCTCCAGTGAATAATATTAGACAGCCATCTTACTGCAAATAGAAAATGTAGGCACAACCTAGAAGCAAAGGATAGGAGACTTTTTCAGAAATGGGACTTTAGAGCACAATGTTGTCAGCATTGGCAACATAAAAATAAATGTACATCTAGATTTAGAAAAGTGATAAAAATAGATAAAGTAATAAATCAAGAGATAAAATAAAATAGAATCATAATCATAAAGACATCCAACAAACCCAAGAGAAAACAGAGGAAAAAAAAGAACAAACAAAAATCTGGCATAAGTATAAATTTTAATCCAACTATACTAATAATGCTTTAACATGAATGATCTAAACACACCATTTAAAAGGCAAATTTTGAGAATGGATTAAAAAAGCAAGACAGAATATGTTATCTACAAGAATTTACTTTAAATATAAAAGAAGAAAAAGAAAACCTAAAAAATATTTTGAAATTAAGTAATGTACTTCTAAATTACCTATGGGTCAAGTAGGAAGTTTTAAGAAAATTTTTAAAAGATTATTTTATACCTAATTAAAATAGAAATTAAATTTATTAAAATTGGTACAGTGTAATTAAAACAGTGCTCAGAGGCAAATTTATGGCAGTAAATGCTTATATTAGAAAACCAAAAAGGATCTAATAATTGGTAGCCTAAGTTACCAACTTAAGAAAATAAAAGAGAAATTAAATCTAAAACAGCAAGGAAGTAATAAACATTATCATCAAAATAAATAAAACTGAGAACAGAAAAAATAGTAGAAAAAAACAATGAATTCCAAAGCTGGTTCTTATAAAAATAATTAAAATGAACAAATCTTTAGCCAAATTAACAAAAAATAAAAGAAAAAGACACAAAAGACTAATAACAGGAAAAAAAAGAGAGGACCTCACCCCTGACCTAACGGATCAAGATGATAATAAGATTTTACTGAGAACAAAGCTCTATCCATAAATTCTACAGCTGAGCAAAGTGAACCAATTCCTTCAAAGACACCAACTATGAAAATGCTTAAGAGGAAATAGTCTTGTATCTATTAAATAAATTAAATCAGTAATTAATAATTTTCCACAAAAGAATACTGTATTCCCAGACATCTTCACTTACTATTTCTTTAGGGAAATAAAAATTAAAAGTACAATAAAATATGACTCTCAGAATAACTAACATTAAAAACAAAACAAAATGCCCAAATCCTGACAACACTAAACACTAGAGATAATGAGGAACAATAATTTTAAGGTAATATTTGCATAGAGTTTTTATATGGCAATTTTAGAAACTATCATTCATTGCTGATGGAAATGCAACATTACTGCACCACTTTGGAGGAGTTTGGCAATTTTCTTATACACGCACACTTACAACAGCAGTCACGCTCCCAAATGAATTATAGTTTTATGCTCACACAGAAACTTGTATTCACAATCACCAAAAACTAGAAACAACCCAGAAGTCCTTCAGTGGGAGAATGGATAAACAAACTGGGTGCATCCACACAATGGAATATTACGCAGCAATTACAAGAAATAAACTTGTAATTCACTTAACAACATGGATGAATTGTTAATGTATTTTGCTAAGTGAAAAATGCCAGATCCAAGTCTACATATTGTGTGATTTAATTTATAAAACATTTTAGTAAAGGCAAAACTATAGGGATGGACACAAGATCAGGTGGGCAACGGGAAGGAGGATGGGGGAAGGGGGACACTACAAGTGAGTTGCTAGGCAGCTTTTAGGGCGATGTAACTCTTTCAAGTTGTCATGTGATGGTAGATCTGTGACTTGGCCACTAACTAGTGTTCTACAGTGGCTGCCTGGGACAATGAGCTCATTGAAGGGGATGGGGAAGAAAGAAGCTAAATAATTTTGCAAAGCTGTAAGGTTAGATTTTCTAAACCTAAATAAAAAATATCTATACACAAACGCTAAATTCTCATTTATAAATTTGTTTCTTACAGGAATATGATTTAGTAATTCTGAAACTACTATATCTTCACTCTAAGTTCAATAAATAAGTAAATATATTGTAGATTATAAAAGCCCAAATACTTTCAGTAGGAGAAAGAAGGTACAAATAAGCAAGTTGGAAATGCTAGACTGAAACCTATGGTGGCAGATGAGAGTCTGAGATACTAGTGTGAACTCATGCTTACACACAGAGACAGGTACAGCCATAAATATAGATATTTATATACACATGGGTTAGTGTACATAGTCCATTTCTTGCTCTGTCCACTGAAAGGAGTTACAATCAGTGATCCTCATTCACAATAAGTACACCCAGTGCCTCGGTATTTGCTTTTAAATACCATTCTTTAATAAAAGGAACCAGTGAAACCTCAGAGAATTTCTGATTCCAGGCCTGGAGTAGGAAAAATGTATCTAAACTATCATCTTTAGAAATAAAAAGGATGGGGCATGTCATGTCAAAAAGACATTAAAGTGCATAAGTTCATCTGAAACAGCTGCCTATAATTAAAGCTGAAACAATTTAAGTGAGAAAATAAATTATGTTATTGGATTATAACACAAAGAAAAATAAATATCCACAAGCCCACAATGATATAAATAATGTTTGAATATATATGTACATACATACATACATACATACATACATGACTAAACAGAAGAGGGGAGACAAGTCTTCCTTACAGAAGAGTTTTAATTTACAAATGAAGCGAGAATTAAGGGAATAGGAAATCACCATTAGAATACCACAGTAACAATTACTGCTGGCAAAATCCACAGACAAGTTTTAGAGTATCAGGAGAATCTTGAAGGCAATATTTGTGTAGTCTCAAAGTATCTTCCCCCCAAATATTTTGGGGTGATTTTCGTATACATCCACAAGCTTTTTTATACTTATGGTTGCAGGAGTTGAAGCTTAATTCCTCTGCCCTTGAGAATAACTGTCCTTAGTGCACTCGCTTCTAGTGACTAGCACACGGGAGGGGAAAAAGGTAATTTAGAATGGAGAAGTGTGCCCATGGGGCCTTATCCAAAAAGTCAGGGGTAACATCTCCAGCAATAAATCCGCTGATATCATGTACCCCTGATACGATGGGAAGGGTATCTATGGTATGCTTCCCCAGATCCATTGCTTTAGTGTAATCATGATAAAAACAGCCAGAAAACCCCTTACAATGACTCCTGGAAACCTTTAAGGTTCAAGAAGTCCAGGAAGACTTAGAAACTCAAATATGGGAGGAAAGTCAGAAAACAAGTCAACTAAATATAATGCGATGTCCGGGGTTGGATCATGAAACGGAAAAAGAATACACTAAGAAAAAAATAAAGTCTCTCACTTAGGTAATAGTAGTGCACCAATGTCAGTTTCTTCATTTTGATTAATGAACTAGGTCAAATAAGATGTTAACTGTGGGGGAAGTTGGGTGAAGAGCATACAGAATCTTTCTGTGCTATCTTTGCGACTCTTTTGTATATCTAAAATTACTTTGAAATAAAAGGTACAAAAGACAGATGGCATCACAAATAGTTTTGTTGTGTATTCAATTAGTTACAAAGGCAATCATTAAGGTGACTAAAAATAATTATACAACTATTTTAAGAAAAGGGTGGGAAGTGGATACTGTACAAATAAACTAAAAATCCCAACCTATCAATTTAGATGGTCAAAAGTTCATTAAAAAAATTGATAAATCAGTAAATAACTTTTTACGTGTGTTATTTAGAAAAACTAATAATCACCAGAAAATCCTTTTAAATTAAAAATTTTTTAAATTGTTCTTTAAGTACAATTGTCTTCATTTTCCCCACTCCACTTCCCACCCTGCCCCATCCATCCCCACCTCCCCCACTTGATCCTACCCCCTTTGGCTTTGTCCATGTGTCTTTTATACATGTTCCTTGATGACCCTTCTCCTATTTTCCCCATTATCCCTGTCCCCTCTTCCCTCTGATTACCATTGGTCTATTCTTTGTTTCATTGTCTCTGTTTATATTTTGCAAACAAATGGTGTGGGGGCAACTTTCCTTGCAAGTCCCCCCCTAATGCCACAGATGAGAGTAAGCATGACTGAGACATGATGTAATCTGCTTGGAGAGGAGAGGTGGTCATTTTCCCAGAGGAAAAAGGCCATGAGCAGTGGCCAGTTTCTCAGGAGAAAAAGGCCAGAAGTGGCCAGTTTCTCCGAGGGAAAAAAGGCCTCCAGCCCCTTCCTCCAGGGCCTTTTATTGGGTTGTAATACACAGGAATACAGGGCTGCAAGGATCAAACAGTAGGTAACATTTCAAAGAAATCTGAGGGCTTAGTCTGAGCCAGAGTCTGTCAGGAACAGAGTTTTAGGGTTTCCTGCTCGAACCCTTAACGTATGATTGAAAGCACTCTTAGCAAAGCAGATTTCACAGGTTTATCAGGAAGTCTTGTTGTACCAGATTTTTTCCCCAGGACACACTCTAGCAAGGCAAGGAGCTGCACCCTTCCCCATCAGGTATTCAGGCTTAAGAGGATTAGAGCCAGGAAGCGCTTCTCCCAGAGAACATGGGGACTTGGGCTTTGTCAAAGCCAGGGGGTGAGAGTCCATTGCTCTTTGTTGTAGCCCCCCAAGTCCTTCCATGAAGGCCTCCCGGGTGATGGAGTCTGGCTTAGGTTGCCCCCTGCTGTGAGGGGTCTTACCGGTCACTGACTTCTGACCAAGCTTTGGGGGCAGGGAGGAAACTGAGGCTGTGTTGCTACCAGAGACAAGCCTTGTCTCCTGCGGCTCACGTTCCAGAGGTCACTGACTCGTCCTTAGCCACAGGGGGTAGAGTTACAATTCCTAAAATCAGGCAGAGCAGTCCACAGCAAAATGGAATCCATCTTCAACTTATACCATAGACAAAAATAAACTCAAGGCAGATAAAAGACTTAAATATAAGTCACAATGTTACCGAACAAGAGGTCCAAGGGGGGGGGGCAATATTTGGCCCACCTAGGGATGCCAAAAACTGCTACACAACAGGGGCCCCACCCAAGGACGGAATACTAATATTTACTGGGCTCTTCTGTCCGCCACCAATTGGAAAGACATCTCTCAATGCCAGAGATTTGTGAAAAGGAAACGAAATGTTTATTTAATGCTATTTAGGCTTAATGTCTCCACTAAAATATCAAAGTCCTTTAGGGTATACACCTACACCTGTTACCGAACAAGAGGAGGTCCGAGGGAGGGGCAATACAATATTTGGCCCACCTAGGGATGCCCAAAACTGCTGTACAACAGGGGCCCTCCCAAAAACCAAAATACTAAAATCTACTGGGCCCTTCTGTCCGCCGCCAATTGGAAACACATCTCTTAATGCCAGAGATTTGTGAAAAGGAAACAAAATGTTTATTTAATGCTATTCAGGCCTAATGCCACCACTAAAATATCAAAGTCCTTTAGGTTGTACACCTACACCCACACAGCTCTCCCTTCTCCCACTGTCCCAACTCCGGGTACCGTAAATCAGGAAAAGAGCACACGTCTGTGTTGCAGGCCGCTGGCACCGTCAGCTGTGTCACTGTGCAGGATCTCGAGTTAATCCAAAGTACTGTGGTACCCTCTCATGGTCCACTGGCAAGAGTCCTTTGTACCCAGTTCCAGTCAAAGTCTCTGTTGCTTTTCAGGCCCCGCGGCCAAAGGGGGCACCCCAAAGCCGCGTGGGCCTCTTCTACCAAAGCTGCAGGAGTCCGCACTCCACCAAAAGCATGTGGCTGTCTTCTTCACCTGGCTGCAGGGATCTCCATTCTGGCAAAGCTGCGTGGTTCTTCCCTTTCACCTGGGAAAGAGGGGGTCCACACCCTGCCAATACCGCGTGGCTCCCTCTTTCACCTCACCAACAGGGGGTCCTCACTCTGCTGAAACCGCGTGGCTCTCTCTCCATCTGGCCAAGCGGGGACCCTTCATGTCCTGGAGCCAGTCTTTTCCAAGCTCCCACACAGGCCTTCTCACTCAGGAGCGCAGCCCCTTGTTACATTCTGAGTCCAAGCCCTTCTCACTCAGGAGAGCAGCCCTTAGTTCCTATCTTGAGTCCCTTAGTTCCATCCTCAGTCCCTGCACAGTTCCATCTTACTCAGGAGTCCAGACTTTAGTTACATCCTCCTGAGTCTCAGTCCACTCACTCAGGAGAACAGCCCTTAGTTACATTCTGAGTCCCTGCTAGTTCCATCTTGAGTTTTAGCTACTCCCTTCTCTCTTCTCCCTTCCTCCTTCTTCCTGGCTCCAAACTTGGCCACTGCTATTTAACATATCTATGAAACCAGTTAAAGGTTATAGATATGTTAAATAACCATTCCTCCAGAGGTTAGCTCCAAAACTGTTGCTATGCAAAATAGCTCTCAATGGCCTGGCTCCATTCATCCCTTCCCCCTGGGGGGGGGGCGTGAGGACATCTTATATGTCTCTCCAGTATTCCTATACACTTTGAATTCTGGACACCATTCCAAATCTTTTTTTGGGGGCCCCCCCTGGCTGCACCCTGTATCACACCCACACAGTGCTCCCTTCTCCCCCTGTCCCAACTCCAGGTACCGTAAATCAGGAAAAGAGCACACGTCTGTGTTGCAGGCCGCTGGCACTGTGGGCTGTGTCACTGTCCAGGCTCTCGAGTTAATCCAAAGTTATGTGGCACTCTCTCATGGTCCACTGGCAAGAGTTCTTTTGTACCCAGTTCTAGTCAAAGTCTCTCTTGCTTTCCAGGCCACGCAGCCAAAGGGGGCACCCAAAGCCACATGGGCCTCTTCTACCAAAGCTGCAGGGGTCTGCACTCCACACCAAAAGCATGTGTCTTTCTTCTTCACCTGGCTGCAGGGATCTCCATTCTGGCAAAGCTGCGTGGTTTTCCCTTTCACCTGGGCAGTTATCCCCCTCAAGTCCCGAAGCCAATCTTTTCCACGCTCTCACACCTGCCCCCTCACTCAGGGGCTCAGCCCCTAGTTACATCCTGGGTAGAAGCCACTCCCTTCTCCCTGGCTCAAAACTTGGCCACAGCTATTTAACATATCTATGAAACCAGTTAAAGGTTATAGATATGTTAAATGACCATTCTAGAGGTTAGCTGCACAACTGTTGCTATGCAAAACAGCTCTCAATGGCCCTGCTCCATTTGTTCCTTTCCCCTGGAGGGGGTGAGGACATCTTATGTGTCTCTCCAATATTCCTATACACTTCGAATTCTGGACATAATTCCAAATCTTTTTTGGGGGGCCCCCTTGGCTGCACCCTGTATCAATAACACCGTAACAATTTCAAAGGAGAACATAGGCAGGAAAATCTCAGCCATTCCATGCAGCAATGTTTTCACCAATACGTCCCCTAAGGCACAGGTGGCAAACACAAGGCCCAGGAGCCGAATCCGGCCCTTCACCTTGTTTTATCTGGCCCAGCACCTTATTTCTACCCAGCGGTAGTGCTGAGCTCTTGCTTAACTGTTAAAAAGTAGTTACATTTATAGTCTTAAAATTACATTCAGTTCTTTGAAGGTAACCACAAGGCTGATGTGGCCCCTGGTGAAAATGAGTTTGACACTCCTGCCCTAGAGCAAGGGACATAAAGGATAGACTAAATTAATGACACCATCAAAATAAAAAGCTTCTGGTTACAGAAAACATTAGCAAAATGAAAAGGGAACCAACCATTTGGGAAAATATATTTGCAAATGGTACCTTGGACAAGGGGTGCCTTGATCTCCAAAATATATAAAGAACTCACATGACTTCACTTCAGAAGACAAACAACCCAATTAAGAACCAGTCAAAGGACTTGAACAGATATTTCTCTAAGGATGACATACAGAGGATGCAGAAACATATGAAAGCATGCTCAACATCACTGGCCATCAGTGAGATGCAAATTAAAAACCACAATGAGATACCACTTCACACCTGTCAGAATGGCCAACATAAACAAATCAACAAACAATAAGTGATGGCGAGGATGCGGAGAAAAGGGAACCCTAGTGCCCAGTTCATGGGAACACAGAGTAGTGCAGTCACTGTGGAAAACAGTATGGAATTTCCTCAGAAAACTAACAATGGAACTGCCTTTTGACCTAGCAATTTCATTGCTGGGATCATACCCTAAGAACCCTGAAACGCCAATTCAAAAGAACCAATGCATCCCCATGTTCATAGCTGCACAATTTACAATAGCCAAGTGCCGGAAGCAACCTAAATGCTCATCTCTAAATGAGTGGATCAAAGAACTCTCGTATATTTACATGATGGAATACTATGCAGCAGAAAGAAAGAAGGAGCTCCTACCCTATGCAACAGCGTAGATGGAACTGGAGAGCATTATGCTAAGTGAAACAAGCCAGGTGGTGAAAGACAAAATATAAACAGAAAATCTCTTTTTAAAATGATGTTTTATAGTTAAATGTTAATAAAGAAAATTCACCTCTATGTATCTTTAATTATTAGGTAAAAGTCATGTGACTTGGAATACAATTAAATTCACAGTTGGGCACTTTATAATAGAGCTTTCCTATGTATTTTTTTTAACCAGGAAATCTTTAAATAGTCTTCGTTAAAGGAATTTTCTCACTGAAATAGGAATATATTGTCCAGAAAAGGGGGTCAGAGACTGTGGTTGTCATTACCATTTCATCTGTAATGTCTGATTTTGTAACAATATGCATAAGCTATTTTGATAAAAATTACAAAATAGTGTCATTCCCTGAAGGGGATTCCTTGGTCAGTTCATCTGGAATGTATTTAATAATTTTCTTCCCTTTTAGAGATTCACAACACATATTTGTATATTAAAAATTCTGAGAAATTGTCAATTAAAAATTAAAGAAAGAAACTTTCTGTAAAGTAGCATTTTTTGAACTTATTTGACTACAGATACAGGTATTAGACTTATGAGCAACTATCACAAAATAGAATGCAGTTGAGAAGTGCTGCACTGCCTCCTGGCAGAGCAAAAAAAAAAAAAACCACAAGTGAGAAATGGATGTAAAGCCTTCTAACTGGTGGCCCAGATGAGTTCCTATCACTCTCTGGAGCCCTTTAATTACTAAGGTCATCATCTTCATTTCTGTCTGTCTCTGTTACTGCCCCAAATACCCTAATAATGGGGTACAATTTTGCCTTCTTAGATTCGATGTCCTCACTGCGACTTTATCATTTTGGAGGTCTGTACCAACCTCATTCTGATTCTTGAAATACAGTATGTAAATGACCCTTGAAGCACAATTCTTGCACTCTTCCCCACACTAAGAAAATGAGACAGAGCTCTGGGATTCCTCCCTTGGATGTCACCTCTCCTATGTGGGACACAGATCACACTGTACCTTGAAAGTCTGTAATCAAAAAGGTAGGTTTTTGTCCTCTGGGTCCTTCAAAGCCTCTAGTGCTGTGGGGGAATGAGAGGCTCTCTGCCTTACCTGGATTTTGGTCCTAAGGGATGGTTTCTAGAAGCCAGTCAAAATCTATGACTGTAGCTGTTATAATTTACATAGTCCTGAATCACGGCAGGTAGATTATGTATTCTCTTTGTTTTCACTGTGGATTTACAAGAGGGAAGGGTTATTTTTCCTCTGTCCAAATATCTTAAATCATTCAAAGGCTGCATTAGACTTTAAGTAGAGAAATGCAAATGTAACTGGGACACTTACAATGACCTAAATACATGCTGATTACCTTTTCTGTTATTTTCTGCCCTTAAATAAAGAAAATAATATAAACGTCAGCAGTAAGAAAAATGAAAGTAGGTCAGACCACAGAACCATTAGATCAAAAGCAGTTAGAGCCAAGCACACCTTCCCCAAGTGGGAAATGAGAAATCAACATGTAAATGAAAAGCATTTGAAGAGTTGTAGCAGTTCCTCTATTAGCCTTGGCAATTATCAGGAGGGCATTAAATTATTCTGGCAACTGCCTCTTGTAACTGGAACAAAGCAGAAATGCTGGTAATGTTAATGAAAGAAGTGAGTCACTCCAAAGGAAGACTTCCACCAGTCAGGACTCACATTGTTTAGAAAATGAGGCAATGGAGAATGGACAATGAAGGATGGTCCCTACTGAGACCATGAGGGAAAACAGTTTGATTTTGCCGTGTGTGCACAGGTGCATGTGTGTATGTGTTCATGCACCTGGAAAGGTTTGCTGATTCTTTTCAGCCAGTAGTAAGTGAAAATCCATTGTTAACACCATCATGTGACAATATGGCTGTGGACTCCCACTAGAGGTATACTGATTGTACTCATTCCTATTTATGATTGTTATAATCTTTGTTGGAATTTTTGCCTTTAATGTCCCATTATATGGGGTCTGGGTAACACACTCATCCTTGCCCTACACAGTTTATCAGAATAAATACAATACTGTTTGCACATGCATAGAGCTACATAAATGTGGATTGTGCCTGTTAATTAAAAGTTTCTCATAAAATAACTGTTTGGGGACAAGATAAGATTTCTGAAGACACCCTCTGAAAGGAGGAATGGGAGCAGGTCTGCGAGTTTAAGCAGGAAATGCAATAATAAAGACGGTTGTAAGAACTGATGGAAAATAAACAGAATGACTTAATCCACTACCTATATTAATTCTTTTAAGAATTTGAACCCATGTTTGGTCCACATAATACAGACAGTCCACATAATATGTTTATTTTTCTATAATGCCCAAATTACTATGAATCTACAGAGAATCCTAAGTTTTGCTTGAAAAATCAAAGTTACCACTTCAAGAGGGAAACCCAAGAGACTTTGAAATTTAGAAAGAGATGTATCTCAGATTCCCTGTGCTCTGTCTGTAGGAGAAAAATGAAGTCTCATCTTCACTACTAGTTGGTAGCTTTTAGAATGTACTATTTATCATACTGTTCAAGAAAAATTCAGGAGACATAATAGAGCCGACCAGTCCACACAATCTATGATTATGATGATTGGGAAGTAATTCTGATCTTGTTTGCCCTGTTCCGACAAATGGGCTTTCAAGTGGCAGGAAAGAAAAACATACCTTTCTCTAGAAACAGCTCATAAGATGGGGGATCTGGAAAAGGTTATTTGAGTTTGTGGCAAATAAATTATTTTTATTTTTAAATGATCTCCATGATGCTTACTCTATTAAATGTAAAAGTAGAAATGCATGTTTTCATTTTTATTAGCAACCTTAGACTCTATATGCTTGAATTAACATAGTCATCTACAAATTTATATAAAAAGTCAAAAGATCCAGAAAAGCCAACATAATATTGAACGATAAAGTTAAAGGGATGACATTACCTTACCTCAAGAATTAATAACAAGCTACAATGATCTAGACAGTGTGCTACTGGCAAAAGAATAGACGAATAAATCAATGGAATAAAGAGCTCGGAAACAGACCACACAAATATGGGTAACTAATCTTTGACAAATGAGCCAACGCAATCCAATGAAGAAACAATAGTCTTTTCAACAAATGGTGCTAGAACAGCTGGATATCCAGGGGCTAAACAAAACAAAAACAAACAAAAATAAATTTAAAAGAATTTATACACAGACCTTACATCTTTCACAAAAATTTCTCAAGACAGATCACAGACCTAAGAGGAAAATATAACACTATAAAAATGTTAGAACATTGCCCTGGCTGGCGTAGCTCAGTGGATTGAGCGCGGGCCTGTGAACCACACAATCGCAGTTCGATTCCCAGTCAGGGCACATGCCTGGGTTGCAGGCCTGTTCCCAGCAGGGGACTCACGAGAGGCAACCACACATTGATATTTCTCTCCTTCTCTCCTTCCCTTCCCCTCTAAAGATAAATAAATAAAATCTTTTTAAAAAATGTTAGAAGATTATGTAAGTGAAAACCTAGATGACCTTGGCAATGACTTTTTGGATACAACACCAAGAACAATCAATGAAAGACAACATTGAATTTCATTAAAATAAGTTGAATTTCATTAAAACCAAATTAAAAACTTCTGCTCTGCAAAAGACATTGTTAAGAAAATAAAAAGAAAGTTGAAGTGCAAATATTTTTATTTGCAAAATGCACATTTGATAAAAGACTTACATTCAAAACGTAAAAGAAGTCATACAACTCAACAATAAGAAATCAAAAAACTGAATAAAAAATGGGTGAAAGAGATGAACAAATACCCAATTGAAGAGGATATACAAATGGCAAATAAACATATGAATAGGTGCTCAACATCATGTGTCATCAGAGAGATGAAAATTTAGCTGACAGTAAGATACCACTACATTCCTACTAGAATAGCTAAAATCCAAAATTCTGACAATATCAAATACTGACAAGAATGTGGACCAACAGAAACTTTCATTCATTTCTCATAGAATCCAAAAAGAAACAGTCATAGTGAACAGTCAGTAACCAATCATGTGTCCTGATAGTTATAGAAATTAGTTAAAAACTTATAAGTTGAAAACATGACCACATGGAAATCTGCACACAAATCTTATCAAAACTTGAAAGAACTCAAGGGGTCCTTTGGTGGATGAATGGGTAAACAAAACGTGGCACATCCATAAAATGAAATATTATGCAGTGATAACAGATGAACTATCAAGCCACACCCCCCCCAAAAAAAAGACACTGAGAAACTTTATATATGTATGCTAAGTAGAAGAATCCAGTCAAAAAAGCCTACCTCGTATATATCTCCAACTATAACATTCTGGAAAAGAAAAAACGATGGAGATAGTAAAAAGATTAGTGGTTGCCAGGGATTAGGAGGGAGGGAAAGACAGCTAGGCTGGGCATAAGAAGATGTTTAGGGCAATGAAACTATTCTGTATGACACCATACTAGCAGGTACACAATACTATGCATTTGTCAAAACCCATAGCAGTGTACAACACAGAGTGAACTATAATATAAACCATTGGTTTTAGTTAGTGATAATGTACCAATATTGGTTCACCAGCTGTAACACATATACCACACTAATGTAAAAGGTTAACAGGGAAATCATGGTCGGGGGGAAGAGGGCAGAGGGTGTATGAGATCTCTCTACACTCTCTGCTGAATTTTTCTGTAAACTTAAAACTGCTCTAAAAACAGTCTGTTAATATAAATAAATAAGTAAAACAATGCTTTTAAAATCATCACTTTTCTAATGGAGAAATCTGTCACGTGATTTCTCAGTGACAGTTAATGATTTTCTGCCTCAGCAAACTGTTTTGCCTCCCTTCCCAATTCTTATCCCACACTCTGCCAGCTGGACTCCCATTAATCTTTAGACCTGGGCAAGTGATATCCTGAGGCAGGCTCTATGCTAGGAAGACATAACCATCCTATGATTATAAATGGAAAAGGAAACATAGTCAACAAGTGCATGTTTTTGGAACATGTGACTAGAGATGGAGAGATGGGGTATGTGAGAACACCCTCTACTCACCCGCCCTCACTGGGACTTGGGAGGATGCCACCTTTTCCTTTGTGCACTGTGAACAGGACATAGATACATCCGTCTTAGTTTTCCAATATAGCGGAGTCATGGAATAATTCACTGGTGGCTCCCAGAACTTTAAGCCTGTCTTTGTAGTGACCAACACTATTATGTTCTGTCCAGAGCAAAAACAAACCAAAAAACCAGCACAACAAATTGTTTACGATTTATAACCCACGATATGGATTAGAAATATTGGAAGGTTGAGGAGAGGATTACGCTGACCACTCCATTCAGATTGTCAACCTGTTTCCTAGCAGCAGTTGTGTGTGGGGTGTATCCGTAAACTGGATACATGCTTCTTAACCGCCAAAAGTCTCGGAGAGATGACACTCTCATCTGTAAGTCAACCTGTTCCTTCCCTTCCTTGCACTTGGCTAGGGAGAAAGCTGGAGGGCTTGAGCAGTGGAAGCTTGACATCATGTGGTAAAAGTCTTGCACCATTGCTTTAAGGTAAAAATATTAAATTAATTTTACTTCATTCTAACCTGCATCATTAGCCAAATAAATTAAATACAGCATCTCAAATAACATAAAATTCAGTTGACCCTTAAACGAAGTGGAGTTTAGGGGCACTAAACCCCCTGGCCCATTGAAAATCCACGTATAACTTCTGACTCCCCCCCAAACTTAATTGTTCCTCAGTATCTACAAGGGATTGGTTCCAGGACCCCTCATGGATACCCAAATCCACACATGTTCAGATGTTCTATATCAAGTGGTGCAGATCACTGCATACAGTCAGCCCTCCACATTCATGGACTCCCAACTACAAGTCGAAAACAGTACAGGCATTTGTTTTTTAAAAAACCCTGTGTATGAGTGGACCCAAACATTTCAAACCCCTGTTGTTCAAGGGTCAACTCTATAGAAATTCAGAGCCATGCATTAATAGATTATCTTTTTAGTTTCTTTTTTTCCTAAGAAATATTTACACACTACTGTAGTGGGCATCCTCTAGGACAAACAGAAAAGAGAAACTGGGCAGCAGATTTTAAATAATGTAATATATTATTGTATAATATAGGCACTGGCACATAGAAACCCTAACTAGTATTTGTGAGCCTCTAAGAGTTTCAGTTCTAGCCAATATCCTAGGGACACTCACACAAGGAATGCTCACCCATGTGCCCTGCCCCTCAGATATCACACCCGATTCCAAATTAAACTAGTAAAGAGTTTAGGGATTTCCACTTGTGACTGGCCACTAAGAATTATGTCTGTATTTTTATCATCCTAGGTATATGTAAACATATTATATCCCAATTTCTCAAGATGACAGACAGATGTGAGGATATTAGGTCAAATTCTTGGGGAATCTAGAACTCCTGGGACCAATGAATGAGTCTGGCCCTTGGGGCCACAGAGTGCTGGTTTGCCTTGCTGATAATTTGAAAGATGAAAACGTGAGTTTACATTCCATGAGTATCTCTTGCTGGGCAAAACTTACAATAGGCCCTCTCACTACTGCTCGTTTACCCCTTACATCTTTTTTTTTTCATGAGGTGGCTCATGTTGTACAATGAAAGAACTTGTTTCTCTGGCACATATTGCAACCAAAATCACTCCCTGGAGTGCTCCTGCTAGCTCCAACTTGGTAAAAAGACAAAGCCTGACTTGCTTCTGGAATTTTGGAATGCTAAGAAATGGAAATCCTTCCTCAAATGTTGAGCTAGGTTGCATTGTTCCCATATCCACCCAAGAAATCAAGTGCTCCCCAGTTAGAGTCTTGCTAGACTTAATTTGATGTATTATTTAAAAGGATGTAAGGAGGAAAAATATTTCATATGAGCTTTTAGTGAAAGAAGACATGAAAAAATCATTCCAAAATGCTCATCGCAATAAGGATGATTTGAAAACAGTTTTCAGAATGTCAAGTAAGCAAGCATCATTTTTATACCTGTTAGTAGGAAACAAACTTGAAATAATGATCAGCCAAACTTTGCAAGTGCTTCCCAATGAGCAGGACATAAACTAATCATGGTATAATCACCCAGCAAAAAATTTCTATTTGCAGGGGAAAATGAATTTTTTTGTCTTGCATAATATCCTTATTAAGTCCTCTAAAAGAACAAAGAGTGATGATGGCTTACCATCTTACGTGACTTTCAAGTTTACCAGTAAGCACCTTCTCCCTGAACTTGCCATTGTTTCACACAACATGGGGTTCCCTTATCCAATGGGAAGATTAAATTACATGTCGTAATGAATATTTACTTATTGAACTTTTCCCCTTGCAATCAGAAATTTAGAAAAATGTGGCTGTCTTATCTTAACTGTTACAAATAATTTTGGTTATTTAGAGTTTTTGCAGCTTATAAATGCTCTTACAGAAGACCTCTAGCAGGGGGTTCCTTAGCAGTGAGGAAATCTGTCTTGTTCATTTACATTGTGTGCTTTAAGGATATCATGCTTTGTTTACAAAAAAATAATTCTGATTCCAAGTTTTACAAAGTCTATGATTTTTTCCATTATGTTTGCTGAGTTGCATGAAACTGTTCTTTACTGTTGCTTTTGAGGTTTAATTCTGCAAGAACACACAGAAACCCAGAAAAGCTGATAGAATACTATGAGAAAATGGTATTCATAGACCTCCCGGGGGAAAAGTTTGGAGGAAGAAGGAGGAAAGAAAAGAGAAATCCTGTTGGCCCAGGACTCCCAGCCCCATTCTAGGAATTTTGTCTCAGGCAACAAAGATAATCTATGAACCTATGGGCACATATTTAAAGTCACTTAGACCTACACATTCTCTGGTTGTCTTTGTCTGGTTAAACAAACCTCACAGACATGATGAATAATTTATGATAAATCAATGTCCACACAGCATGAAAGCACATTTTAAAAGGATTGTTTTATGTTTAATTCCTAAGTGAATACTAAGCTCGTCCTTTTTTGTGTGAGCTATTTTATTACGATTGTCTTAGTTTTATATTTTTCTATTTCAAAAATAATTAAGGAAGAGAAGTAAATACTCAATAGTTCTTATATAGACTGCAAAGTAAACTTCAAATGTTATCCCACTGAAGTTTCATAACACTGTTGGTTATCAGTATCATAAGTGTTAGAGATACCAGCTCCACAGAAGAGTAAATGGAGACTTATGTTATATACTCCATCAAAACATCATGCCTATTTTAAGCAGCACAAAGTTCCCACTCAATATTTGATCATTCAACTCTGAGCCCTGTCCATTCCAGAAGGCCTCATTTTTAAGAGAACTCTCTTAGACTGTGGAACAGATCCAGGCATGTACTCCACACAGTCTTCAAAGACATCACGGGAGCCACAGAGACCTACCACCGTGTGTTATTTTAATACACATTTATTCCTGCATCACAATGGACTCTGAGTGGGATGTTTATGGGTTGTATGAAGACTCTGTGAAAACAGAAACTCTGTATCTTGCTTGCATTCTCTTAATATGAGACAGCTGAGTCCTCTCTATACACTCCCTTAATTCACTTCCAGATACAGGTATTCTGGAAGGAAGGAAGTCCCAAAAAATCAAGAGTATCATAAAAATCTATTATACTGCCTCCTCTTCCTATAGCCCAACGACTTCAAGTGGCTATTTGTAAAGGCTGTGTTGCCTCTCTTCTTTCTTCCTACACATACTGGAAAGGAGGCATAGGAAGCACATACAATAGAAACATTTAGGTGTGCAGGACCTCTTAGGGAGTGTTGAAGCCTTCAGTTGCTGAGCTTCAGGCAAAAACTCCTGAATGTATCTTTAGTTTCTAGTTCTTCTTGCCTCCAAACATCAATCCTACTGATGCACAGTTAAAAGTATTACTTCCCAGTTCATACAATCACTGGACAGTAGTGTTAGCTTTGCCATTTCTTGGGAACCTACCTTATACAAAGCGCTTGCAAGATATGTGACATAACACAGAATTAGTCAGGCCACTTCAACCACTTTGAGAAGAGACGCGCCCACTTCCACATTTGTCACCATCTCCACTACTTCTCCTGTATGCTGTAGTCTGGCTAGAGGAAACAGATGTGGTCTGGCTACCAACAGTATTGTGCAGAACATATCTAGCCATCATACATAATTTGGGTCCAATCAGAATTTGTTTGGGTATTACTTATTGGTAATAGTGATATCCACCTTATTGGGTTTTTTAAAGGAAAGTAACATAATGTATGTAAGAACAAAATAGTGCCTGAAACACAATAAATATTTGTAAAATGACAGCTATTATAGTTTTATACATTATTATAGTAACACTCCTGAAGGAAGTTGAAACGATGAGGTGGTGGGAAGTAGGGCCAGTGCAAGTACTGCCATTGAGAGCTTGAACTTGAGAAAGTATAAGGTATTTCTCCCTGAGCACACTGACAGCTACTGAGGACTTTGTGATCAAAAGTAACTCGGGATCTTGCTTTTTGGTGTCACTGGTGGTTTCTAACGAACTACTTGATCTAATACATAGGGACTTAACTCAGTGGCTGCTTCTGAATCCTTAACAGGTTCTTTGAAGTACGACATTTCAGAGAAATTGAGGATTGTCTGAAGTGCTTGGCAACATGTATTAGCTCTTCAGATGACCCATGCTTGCATATTTCACATCTTTCAAATCAAGATACATGGGAGAATCAATGGAAAGGATTGCAGCAATGATGAGCCTAAAGAAAGGACTTCGACTCAATCTCCAAATTCAACCATTGCTTTTGAATACCTTCCAGGCAGAAAGAAAGAAAAATCGGGAAGGTACTCTCTTCTTGGACTTGGGGAGGAACACAACTATGATAGATATTTCATAGTAGAGGCACAGATAATTAGAATTTCCATGGAAGGAAAAAAAGCATTAATTCTGAAAGCCAGGACCTGGAGGGCAGACGTAGAGTAGGTGGCTAAGGTCGTGAAAGGCTGGTAAGTGCAAGAGGGAAAAGAATCCTTGAAACAGAAAGAAGAAAACATGAGCCAAGGCACACCACTGGGCAACAGAGGAAATAACTAGATAGCTTCAGATTGAATACATTTATATGATATGTGAGGGGCATGACCAAAAGGTGATTCTGGTAACATTTTCCCAATAAGAAGGGAGAAACACAGGGCTTCTCGATCAAGAGTACAGACATCTGTAAGTGGAAAATGTCACTTTCTGTCTGCCCTGTAGGGGATGTAAGTAATGATCTATCTGCCCACCCAGCCACTGGGGACCACGACAGCTCCTGGAGCTCAGGTGGTCCACCAGCTGCACAGGAGAAAGGAAGCTGTGTAATTGACAGTTTCCCAGAAACCAATGATCTCCTCCCTTAATTGTCCTCTCTTTACCATCACTTGGCAATTTACAGTATTTGCGTGTGGATCAAAGGAATGAGCTTGAGTTCTTTATTGAAAAAAATTTAAAGATGCGTAGATTCAAATGCCTTAGCTCAACAAGTGTAACTGTGTGTTAATCTTTCCCTGAAGGTCCAGTTTGTGCTGACTGGAGTCAGAGTATTATCATTTGTGTAATGCTGCTATCATGCCTTCCCTTTAAGAACCTTAAAGAATCTTTCCAATGTTTAGAATGCTTTGCAGCAGCAATTTATTTATTAGGTACAGTAGGCACATTGCTGAGGATCCTTTTAGGGAGCTTAAAAATATTTTAATTTCTTTTAAAATCAGGAGAAAAAAATACACTTTTAGAGTTGAATAAAAAGTTTGATTTTCTTCAAACAAATATTTAAAGGAAATCAAAATTTTAGGGTTCTTGAAAGTCTATTAATTCTGCCTACAGTAGGAAAAAATTTAAAGTGTTTAAAATTATATCAAAAGGCCCTGGCTGGTGTAACTCAGTGGATTGAGCACGGGCCTGCGAACCAGAAGATTGCAGTTCGATTCTCAGTCAAAGCACATGCCTGGGTTGCAGGCCAGTTCCCAGCAGGAGACAAGGGAGAGGCAACCATACATTGATATTTCTCTCCCTCTCTCCTTCCTTTCCCCATAAAGATAAATAAATAAATAAAATTTTAAAAAAATGAAAAACACAAAAACTTTTAAAGTTATATTAAAAGTAATGTTTAACATGAACGTTATAATGGAAGAGGGGTCCCACAAAGGCAAAAGTGCCCAGGGCACACGAAGGTTACAATGTGCCCCCTCCTGCTCTGTTCACCCAACAGAAGTCCTCTTCTCTTTCTAACAAAACGTCCCTTTCCTAACAAAGCACTACAATGAAAAAGTGATGGAACTTAAAATATGTAACTCAGATTTGAATATACTTTTGCACTTAACTTTCCCTGTGAACTTGGGCAAGTTGTTAGCCTCTCCCAACTTCTGCTTGTTTATCAGTGAACAAATACGACAACTATGGTCTCTCATACCACTGATCCTCCCACATCCAATCAGCTCAGCTCTTTATGTTCACTGCTTTAGAGAAGGAAAAGATGATCAGAAATAAAAAAAAGTTGAATTAATTTTTTTGCATTCCCAAATCCTAGGCTCCTGGAAGAATAGAAATGTGTGTACATTGAAAATAACTGAATAGACTGAGTAATAATAAGAAAAAAATATTCAGTCCTCAAACTAGGTGGCAAATTTTAAAGTCCCACTTCCCCCAACACTGACTCCTAGGGAAGCACTGATCTATACTATAGTTTTGCCTTTTCCACAATGTCACATAAATGGACTCATACAGTTTGTAACCTTTAGAGATTAGCTTCTGTCACTCAGCATAATGTCTTGGTGTGTATCAACAGTCTGTTTCTTTTATTTTGCTGCACAGTATTCTGTTGTCCTGATGTGCTATAGCTTGTATCCAATCACTTGTTAAAGGACCCTTACATCATTTCCAGTTTCTGGGTATTAAGAATCAAGCTGTTGTCCTGGGTGTGTGGCTCAATTGTTTGCAGCATCATGTACACCAGAAGTTTGCAGGTTCTGTCCCCAGTCAGGGTACATATCACGATTGCAGGACTGATCCCTAGTCGGGAGCATATGGAAGGAAACCAGTTGATGTTTCTTGTTTACACTGATTTCTCTCCCTCAACCCCCTTACTCTCTCTCTAAAATCAATACACATATCCTTGGGTGAGGACTTAAAAAAGAATCAAGCTCTTATAAATAATCAAGCTTTAGTAACCTTCATT